>NC_137897.1:31114593-31772793 GCF_963455335.1 Martes martes | reverse complement strand
TGTTTAGTTTAGTGACGTTCGTGAACAAATTCTGTGAATTCTGTATTCTTTGTCATGTGTTGCTACTAAAGCCTTTGTTAGCTTAGGGTTCAGTTAATGGTTGCAGAAAATTTTCCTTAGAGACCCGAAACCAGTGTCTCCTAGGCTTTGCTGAGGAACTACATGTGCCTGCAGAGCACGCCTCTAACGCTCCGCCAGTTTCCAGCTCTGCCTTAGCCTTCACTTCCTGTTTGCACAGAGCCTCAAGGTTAGACAGACAGAAGAGTTTAACATCTTCTCGAGTTTCTCCTGAGCATGTACATAGCCTTCTATATGTGCATGGCTTTCTAGCTTTCCATAAATGTGTCAGCGGTTTTCAAAGTTCCCTACAGACCTCTCATTTACCAATTTTTCCCTTGAAGCTCTTTGGTTAACTTACCACTTGTCCCAGATGTCATCTACCACTTTAAGTAGCCGCAAGAATCAACAAGTGCCTCTGATTTTTTTTTTTTTTTTAAGTGCTGTGAAGAAAAACCTTTGCACATCGGGCAGGTAAAAAGCGGAGCTTTCCAGGTAACTACCAGACAGGTCAAATAATGGTAATTCTCTGGAAATGTGGCTTTGAAAGTATTCCAACTCTGTCCTATACCTTCTAGCAGCTGTTAGGAGGCTGCTTTTCACTGTAATTATGACATCATATACAAAACATGGGAGGAGAGGAATAAAGAATGGGTCCAAAATTAAGCAACCACCAAAATTAAGCGACCACCAACTTAATATAGACTGCTCTGCATAAGGTATTATATATAAACCTAATGGTAACAACATTTCAAAAACCAGTAATAGATATGCAAAAACTAAAGAGAAAGGAATCCAAGAGAATCGCTAAAGAAAATCACCAAACCACAAAGATGAGAAAATCTATAAAAACAAGTAGCAAAATGCCAATACATATCAATAATCACTTGGAATGTAAATGGACTAATCATTCCCATCAAATACATAGGGTGACAGAGAGGAAAACAAACAAACAAACAAAAACACCCATCTCTATGCTGCCTAAAAGAGATTCATTTCAGACTTAAAGACATCTGCAGATTGAAAGTAAGAGGGTACAGTGACATTTACCATGCAGATGGATGTCAAAAGAAAGAGTAACAATATCAGACAAAATAGATATTAAAGACTATAAAAAGAGACAAAGAAGGACACTATATAATAATGAAGGGGACAATCCAACAAGAAAACATAACAATTGTAAATATTCATGTACCCAACATGGGAGTACCCAAATACATAAAACAGTTAAAATCAAACAGAAAGAAACTAATTGATAGCAATACAATTATAGTAGGGGACTATAACACCCCACTTATATTAATGGACATATCATCCAAACAGAAAATCAACAAGAAAACAGTACCTTTGAATGACACATTGGACCAGATAGATATTACAGAAATACTCAGAAATTTCATCCTAAAACAGCAGGATACACATTCTTTTCAGGTACACATGGAACACTCTCCAGAACAGATCATGTAATAGGCCACAAAACTAGTCCCAACAAATTCAAAAAGATCAAAGTCATAACATGCATCTTTTCTGACTTCAGTGCTATAAAAGTAGAAATCAACCACAAGAAAAAATCTGGAAGGACTACAAGTACATGGAGGTTAAATAACATGCAAAACAATAACTGGATCAACCAAGAAATCAAAGAAGAAATCATAAAGTACACAGAAACAAAAGTGAAAACACAACGACCCACAAAGCAAAACCAGTTATAAGACAGAAGTCTATAGCAATACAGACCTACCTCAAGAAGCAAGAAGAATCTCAAATATCAACAACTTAACACCTAAAGGAGCTAGAAAAATAACAAACAAAACCCCAAACCAGCAAAAGGGAATAATAAAGATTAGAGCAGAAATAAATGATATAGCAAACCCCTCAAAAACCTCAAAGAACAGATCAATGAAACCATGAGCCATAAACCTCTAGCCAGACTCATCAAAGAGAGAGAGAGAGAAAGGACTCAAACAAAATCACCAATGAAAGAGAAATAAGAACCAACACCACAGACATACGAACAACTCTAAGAGAATACTCTATTTAAAAAAAAAAAGATTTTATTTATTTATTTGACAGAGAGAGACACAGTGAGAGAGGAAACGCAAGCAGGGGGAGTGAGAGAGGGAGAAGGAGGCTTCCTTCTGAGCAAGGAGCCTGATGCAGGGCTCGACCCCAGGATGCTGGGATCATGACCCGAGCCGAAGGCAGACGCTCAACCAGCTGAGCCACCCAGGTGCCCCGAATATTCTATTTTTTATATGTTATATTAGTCACCATACAGTATGGGAAACTATATGCCAACAAATCAAACAACCTAGAAAAAATGACTAAATTCCTAGAAACATATAACCTACCATAACTGAAGCAGGAAGAAATAAAAAATTTGAACAGGTCGATTACCAGCCAAGAAACTGAATCAGTAATCAAAAAACTCCCAACAAACAAAAGTCCAGGGCCGGACGGCTTCACAGATGAATTCTACCAAACATTTAATGAAGAGTAATACCTACTCTACTCAAACTATTCCAAAAAATACAAGAAGGAAAACTTCCAAATTCATTTTACAAGGCCAAAATGACCCTGATACCAAAACCAGATAAAGACACTGCCAACAAAGAGAACTAGAGGCCAATATCTCTGGTGAACATAGATACAAAAATCCTCAACAAAATACTAGCAAACTGGATCCAACAACACATTAAAAAAAAAAAAAACCACTCACCATGATCAAGTGGGATTTATTCCCAGGACGCAAGAGTGGTTCAATATTCACAAATCAATCAATGTGATACATCACATCAATAAGAGAAAGGATAAAAACCATATGATCATTTCATTAGATGCAGAAAAAGCATTTGACTAAGTACAACATCCATTCATGATAAAAGCTCAACAAAGTAAGTTTGGGGGAACACACCTCAGCATAATAAGGGCCATGTATGCAAAACCTACAGCAAACATCAAACTCAATGGGAAAAATAGAGAGCTTTCCCTTAAAGGTCAGGAGCAACACAAGCATGTCCACTCTCACCACATTTAGTCAATGTCATACTGGAAGTCCTAGCCACAGCAATCAAAAAAACAGAAAGAAATAAAAGACATCCAAGTTGGTAAGTAAGAAGTAAAACTGCCACTATTTGCAGATCACATGATACTCTATATAGAAAACCCAAAAAAGACTCCACCCAAAAACTACTAGAATAAATGAATTCAGTAAAGTGGCAGGATACAAAATCAACATGCAGAAATATGTTACACTTCTAAATGCTAATAACAAAGTAACAGAAAGAGAAATTTAGAAAACAATCCCACTTACAACTGCACCCAAAGTAACAAGATACCTAGGAACAAACCTAAACAAAGAGGTGAAAGACGTGTACTCTGAAAACTATCAAACACTGATGAAAGAAATCAAAGTCAACACAAAGAAACAGAAAGACATTCCATGCTCATGGATTGAAGAAAAATTATTGTTAAAATGTCTGTAGTACCCAAGGCATCTACAGATTTACTACAGTCTCCATCAAAATACCTACAACATTTTTCACAGACCTGGAACCAACAATCCTAAAATTTGCATGGAACCACAAAAGACCTGAGATAGCCAAAACAACTTTCAGAAAGAAAAGCAGAACGGGAGCTATCACAATTCCAGACTTTAAGGTATATTACGAAGTTGTAGTAATCAAAATAGTATGGCACTGGCACAAAAACAGACACACAGATCAATGGAACAGCATAGAAAATGCAGAAATAAACTCACAACTATGTGGTCAATTAATCTTTAACAAAACAGCAAAGTATATTCAATGGGAAAAAGACCGTCTCTTCAACAAATGATGTTAAGGAAACTGGCCAGCTACATGCAAAAGAATGAAACTGGACCACATTCTTACACCATACACCTCAATAAACTCAAAACGGATTAAAGACCTAAATGTGAGACCTGAATCCATAAAAAAATCTAAGAAGAGAGCTCAGGCAGTAATTACTCTGACGTCAGCTGTAACAACATCTTTCTGGATGTGTCTCCTGAGGCAAGGGAAATCAAAGGAAAAATAAACAACTATGACTACATCAAAACAAAAAGCTTCTGCACAGTGAAGGAAATAATCAACAAAACTAAAAGGCAACCTATGGAATGGGAGAAGGTATTTGCAAATGCCATATTGAATACAGGGTTAATATCCAAAATATATAAACAACTTATACAACTCCACACCCCAAACAATAAATAAACCAATTAAAAATGGGCAGAAGATGTGAACAGACATTCCACCAAAGAAGACATACAAATGGCCAAGAGACACACGAAAAGAGGCTCAACATCACTTATCATCAGGAAAATGCAAATCAAAACTATAATGAGCTATCATCTCACACAGAGAAACAACAAGCATTGGCAAGGAAGTGGAGAAAAAGGGACCCTCTTGCACTGATGGTGGAAAAGCAAACTGATGCAGACATTGCGGAAAACAGTATGGAGGCCTCAAAAAGTTAAAAACAGAACTACCCTACAATCCATTAATCACACACACCAAAAAATGCAAAAGCACTAATTCAAAGGGATACACGCACCCCTATGTTCATTGCAGCATTGTTTACAACAGCCAAATTAGGGAAGCAGCCCAAGTGGTCAGTGATAGATGAATGGATAAGGAAGACACACATACACAATGGAATATTACTCAGCCATAAAAAGAATGAAATCTTGCCATTTGCAATGACATGGATGGAGCTAGAGTATAATGCTAAGCAAAATAAGTCCATCAGAGAAAGACAAAGATCGTATGATTTCACTCATATGTGGAATTTAAGAAACAAAACAAATGAGCAAAGGGAAGAAGAGAAGCAAACCAAGAAACAGACCCTTTACTATAAAGAACAAACTGATGGGTACCAGAAAGGAGGTGGTGGTGGGGATAATGGGTGACATAGGTGATGGGGATTAAGAAGGGCACTTGTGATGATGAGCGCCGGGTAGTGTATGGAAGTGTTGATTCTCTTGTACACCTGAAACTAACATAACACTGTATGTTAATACACTGGAATTAAAAATTTAGAAGTGTATTCGTGTGGTCAAATTTAACTACAAAGAAGGCTAGGAAATGTAATCTTTATTCTGAACATCTTTGTTACCAACTAAAAAGCTGGGGGACTATTAACTTATAAAAGGAAAAAAATGAACATTTATGGATAACTCTTTATCTCAATGTCACAATTACAAAGCTTAACCATACTGAGATTACCAACTGGTGAAACTGGGGTTACCAGCTCAGCACACAGGCCGTCAGGATACAAGATCCAAGTTTTAGGGTAATCATTCTGTGTGAGGCCCTATAAGATGCCTTAAGCCTTTTTTATACCTGCTACAAAATAGGAGACTCTCAATACATTTTTGAGGGGGGGTCTGCCTCTGCTGGTTTCAGGTTTTACCCTAAAATAACTGATGTGTTTGTCTTCCCTAGAAGTCAACCATGAATTCCAATTATTTTTGCAGCTAACTTTCTTCAGGTCATCTCTGCGCAGCTCAATTGAATTCTGAATTTCTGTCACATTTTTCCTCTTTAGAGGGATCAAAACCTAATCAGTTAAATTTTTCATATCTGTCAGTTGTAACGCCAAAGCCATTCTAATAACCATATGCGAAAGTGCTTTATGTCTGCATTCTAGTTTTCCAGCTTTCTGAGATCCCTTTTGATTTACCCAAAGGAAATAACCAACTCCCTTCTGAAACGCTTCTGACGTTCCCCCAAAGGCGGTCCCTTGTCTTAGATCTCGAGAGGATGACCTCTTTCATCCTCCCCAGACCACCTCCATCCAACTTATAATTGTTCCATTCAGTTTTCCTTGACCTGCTGCTCGCCTCGCTTCCACTTATCTCAGCAACACTGGATCAAAACCATTGACACGGGCCCATCCATGTTTCACTAAAGCAGAGTAGACATCAAGCCACTGTTTCACTAACTTTATTAAAGCTTTGTGACAAACAGAGGGATGGGAATTTCTACCCAAATCTAGAAAACCTGAGAACTTGTTCTTAGATAGATCTTTTCCTAGAACCCGCAGCTGACAGCCATTCCCAGGAGTTTCATACTGACCCCCTTCCTCTGTAGCCACTCAGTGTGCTATCCTGCTGCTGAGGAGGAAAGCCCCTTCCTGCTCAGATCGTAGATCTCCGTCTTGTACTCTTTCCCAGAAATCCCTAGGCCCACTTCCCTTAAAGGAAGGGAAAAAAGGAGAAATGTCCATTAACAGCATAATAATCCTTCAGAGACAAAGCCCTGCTCCAAAGAAGACAGCATTTTACATTTTTATGCATAATAGGGCCTGGGCCTTGCCAATGAATAACCAAGCCATGGATTAAAGTGATATTTTCCCCCATACACAAAAGCTCAGACATCCCGATGATAAATTCCATCTTCACCCTGGAAGTTATAAGCACAAACTGTAGGTAGCTTTTTAAAATAGCAGTTTGGTCCAGCTTCATATAGTCTAAAGCACAATTAAGCAGGGCGATATTAACTTACCACTTAAATTCTACCTTCCAAATAAGAAATGAAATGACTAACACTTTTTAAAAATCACTAACACTAAGATAAATATAAAACAGACATTTCATGAAATAAGGTCAAAAGGTAATTGCGCTAGTAACCAGGGATGAGTTATCATATCGAAGATTAAATTTGTTTCTGGACTTCTTAAAGGATGAGATCAAAAGACCAATGTGAGCGTCTGGCTAGTTGATGTTATCTAACACGCCATATGCCTTACCGTGATGTGCTGAAGGGTCCTTCGAGATCCTCTTGAATTGGTTCACAGAGAAGGGGGGCTGGAACCCACACCTGGAGTTGGCAGCTACTGAACTCAGAGGCTGCAGGACAAGTGTAGCCGTGGATGATGTGGAACGAACAGCTGTGGCTACGTTCCAATACAAGAACCCATGGTGGGCCAGGTTTGCCACAGGAGCTATTCTGCCGACCCCCGTGTAAAGGACTATACTAGGGAGGAGACCACAGTGAGTATGTGGATGAGAAGCCTCCTTCTCTGGGCAGGGAGACCAGCCCGATTAAATGGGTGAGGTACTTATTCTGCCATCTTTTTCTCAAAGACAGCCAATTAAATCATACAAGCTTCAGGTGATGTGAAACTTTGGATACTTCCCTGTGTATACACAGCAGACAGGTATCTATACAGCATAGCAATGTCAAAAAATCAGGGGAAAATTCTGGACAAGTATATATACAATGCTTCCACTACCTCTTAGCAACACGTGTGAAATGTTTAAGTAATAAAAATCCAGTTTCCCTTTCTATACTCAGCTCGTGCAAGGTTTAAGCCAGACCTATACAGCCTTGGCATTTCCACTGTGTCTTCTCCGACACTGTTCTTGAAAGTATTCTAAAATTGTTGTAAGGATTAGCCATATCCATTTCACTTCCAATTAAAGTTAGGATGGCGTGGGGAGCACCTGGGTGGCTCAGATGGTTAAGCGTCTGCCTTTGGCTCAGGTCGTGATGCCAGGGTCCTAGGATTGAGTCCTGCATTGGGCTCTCTGCCCAACAGGTTCCCTTGTTCACTGCTTCTCCCTCTCCCTCTACTGCTCCCCCTGCTTATGCTCTTTCACTCACTCTCTCTCAAATAAATAAATAAAATCTTTAAAAAATTAAAAATTTAAAAAACTAAAATTAAAAATTAGGATGGGGTGACATCCTGGGGAACTGAATCCAGAGGAAACACGAGAGAACACCCGAGGAGTCCTTCTGAATGAATTCTGCCAGGTTGATATCACTGAATACAACTGACTCCCTCCTACACAGCCAAACAGGTATTTTATCTGTCTGGGCTGCCTTCGTTTACCTGCATCGGTCTCTCAGAAGGACCAGTCCTAGTAAGACAGGAGAGACTGGTTATCTCAGAGTTAGAGCAAGGACACAGTTTCCTGCCTTTTATACATCAGCATGCATTTTCCTCTTCTTGGCATTCCTTGGGAGATTTAAAGACGAGGAAATACAGTTGAAGAGTTAGAAGTTTTATAATCAAGCTATGAGAGTCTGTATCACAAGCCAGGATGTCTCTGGCTCTCACCAAATAACTGAAGGGTAAAAGAGAAGACCTTAAGGTTTGAACTCATGTGTCACGTAACAAAACAAAGAGGACCAGTGCTGGTCAAGGAACTCATGCTCGTAAAGGAATTCATTGACTATTTCAGCAGGGGATAAAATCGGCAGTTTTTAAGGGCTAGGAAGAGGGTTTCATGGTGGCTTATGCTAATTAAGGATCAAATTCAAAGGTAGCCCTTAGGATAGGACAGAGTAAGTCTTTAGGTGTCTGTCAGCACAATTAGGTTAAACGGGTCCCCTTGTTCACTGGTCAATAAAGAGATTTAAGTCGGGTCAAGGAAGGGTCTAGTATTCTAGGTCATTCAAAGTTCACATTCTTTGTCTGGAAAAGTGGGTAGGACCACTTGTAGTGAAACACAACATGTACTTTTGATGTCTCCTAGGCAGATGCTACTGTCATTGGAAAGTTTCCCCTCACATGTCCCACCCAACTAGGGGAACTATATATCTATCTCAACGTCCATGCAACAGCCTCGATTTATGCCTATGGTGCTGGTACCATTAATAGCAACCCCTTTCATTCTTAAAAATGCCTCGATTTGGGTGAGCTCACCTTACATTAAACTATTCCCCAAACCAGAGAGCCTTGGAAAAAACTCTCTAAAACAAAGAGGCAAACTGGGAATCGTAATTGTTGATTTGTTGATAATTAGCCCAAATATATGAAAGAGTTCCTTGGATATTTGAGAAAGGGAATGGCCTTTTAGGTTGACTGAAGTACACCTTTTAAAAACTTAGAGTGGGGCGCCTGGGTGGCTCAATGGGTTAAGCCTCTGCCTTCGGCTCAGGTCATGATCTCAGGGTTCTGGGATCAAGTCCCGCATCGGGCTCTCTGCTCAGCAGGGAGCCTGCTTCCCCTCTCTCTCTGTCTGTCTCTCTGCCTACTTGTGATCTCTCTCTCTCTCTCTCTGTCAATAAATAAATAAATAAAATCTTTAAAAACTTAGAGTGTGTAGATGTATCCATTGGAAAGATTCCATAAAGAATTTGCATTTATTGATGTAAAAGAAATGGTGTCAGAACTTTTTGTTCAGAAATATAACACCTCCCATCATGCCATCTTATAAGAGGTCAAGAAGATGCAAGAAAAATCTTCCTATCAGCAGAAAAAAAAGTTTTGCTTTTTCTGAATTCTCAAAAGATAGAACATTTTCCAGAAAAAGGATCCTCCATAAGTGGTAGCTCTGTCTCTACTAAGTCATATCAGATACTGGCATCTACTGGTGAAAATGTGGCAAAGCAGCTATTACACCGGGACCACTGCGTCCGAGAGCGAAAAGAAACAAAGATCTCAAAGTTACAAGTGTGAAATCGGGGATACCCCTGGCAGGAAAGAAATTACCAAAGTTGACAAAGATTGATACGGTTCAGGGTAGAGCAAATAACACACAGGGAGAAATTTAAAATAGCATAGAGATGGCCATTAATAACACACATGATGGAGTTACAAAGCCTCAGTATCCAATGTACCAGTGATACCAGCCAAAAAGTTTCCTATGCTTCCACAAAACCCAGTAGAAAGGAAAAGAACTAAATGTGCTTTGATCACAGTTTGCGATCCTTATGATCATTCATTTAATAAATGTTTCTTAAGTGCTATGTTTTAATCACTGTCCTAGGTGCCAGGGCTATATCTGTGAGCTAAATGGCAAAGCCCCTGGGCTTGTGAAATATACATCCTATTTGGGGCGGGGGCGGGGTGGACACCCAGGAAACAAGTAATATTTCAATGTAATACTTCAGACAAAAGAGAGAAAATAAAGTAGAAAAGAAGTCAGGGGTACTATGTTATTATTTTATATGGCACAGTCATGATAAAGTTTAAAGTATGTCATAAAACTTTAATACACTCGGACTCAGAGACGTGACTTCCTACCTTTTTTTTTTCTGTTACACCTAGCCTCTATGCCCAAGGTGGGACTTGAGCTCAGGTCTGTGAGATCAAGAGTCACTCACTCTACCAACTGAGCCAGCCAGGCACCCCCATCACCAAAGACGCCCAGATGGCCAAGAGACACATGGAAAGACGCTCAACATCACTCAGGATCAGGGAGATGCAAATCAAAACCATAATGAGCTGTCACCTCACACCTGTCAGAATGGCTGGAATTAAAAATACAGGAAACAGGTGTTGGCAAGGATGTGGAGAGAAAGGAATTCTCTTGCACTGTTGGTGGGAATGTAAACTGGTGCGGCGACTGTGGAAAACAGTATGAAGTCTCCTCAAAAAGTTAAAGACAGAACTACCCTACGATCCAGTAATCATGCTATTGGGTATTTACCCAAAGAGTCCAAAAACACTAATTGGAAAGGATATCCACCCTAAGTTTATTGCAGCATTATTTACAACAGCCAAATTATGGAAGCAACCCAGCTGTCCAACGATAGATGAGTAAAAGTTGTGGTATATATATACAGTGGAATGTTATTCAGCCATAAAAAAGAATGAAATCTTGCCCTTTGAAACAACACAAATGGATCTAGAGAGTGTAATACTAAGTGAAATAAGTCCGAGAAAGACAAATACCGTATGATTTCACTCATATGTGGAATTTAAGAAACAAAACAAAGGGAAAAAGAAGAGACAAACCAAGAAGTGGACTCTCAACTATGAAGAAGAAACTGATGGTTACTAGAGGGGCGGTGGTGGGGGGAATGGGTTGAAATGGGAGAAGGGGATCTAGAGTACACTTAACGCGATGAGCGCTGACTCATGTACACGAGTGCTCAATCAGTCTGTTACGCACCTGAAATTAATAGAACATTGCATGAGAACTATACCAGAATTATAAAATTATAAATAAAATTAAAATTTTAAATAAAAATTTAATAACATTTCCTTTCTCCATTGTACTTTCCTGATGCTATCTCTAAGCCTTAAACCAGCCAGTTTTTGTATGCGGGGTTTGAAGAAAGAAACCTCTGTCTGTAGTGCGGGGATGGGATGGATCCGGGAGAGGCATCAGCATGGAGTCTCAGTGAAAAGACAGCAGAGGCGCTGAGAGGGAAGCTGTATGCCTCCTGAGCCACGTGAGGGGCAAGGGACCATCCCAACAAACCAGTGACCCACGGAACGATAGCCAGGGCTCCTCGAGCACAGTGGGAAAGGAGACGGACTCTCAACATCCTAAAAAAACCACTTCCCGACTTATTAAAGGGAGAGGTAATGCTGGTCTTCCCTCCAGAGGTCTCTGAGGGCTGAAGAACTTAGATACATTCAAATTACATCACAGAAGAGTTGCCTTTGTTTCCAGGGCTAATCAGGGCATTGCCAGAAGGTGCTGGCTGTAAGAGCAAATGTATACAAAACGGAAATGCATTCAAGAGTCCCAGGTAAGGCACAGCACCAAGGAAATGTGTATTTAAACGCTCTGTAAAGTATACCCACATTTTCTCTCGGGTAATATTTACTTAGGTCATTACTTCCAACTTTCCCCTATAAAATGGATCATCAACTGTTTTACATTTTTGGTATTTTTGTTTTATGGTCCTTTGAAAAATTTCCCCCAATACTTGGCTTTCATAATGGCAGAAAATGTGAGACTCTGTAACACAGAAACTCTCCAGCCAACATCATTTTAAGAGAGGGGAGGTGACAATCGCCAAACACCCTTGATGTTCATGCCCCTGTGATAATTCCATGTTGAACCCTCCACAGGAAGTAAGCCCAAAGAGAAAGAAGAGAAAGCACATGACAACATTTCTGCACACCCAATCCTTCTGGACAATTTTGGAAATTTGATTTCTGATGTTTGAGATCTCAGGTGATGAGGTGGTGGGGAGGGGGAAAGTTTGGGTTAATGTGTTTTACAGGGGATGGTTCAGCTATAAATTCAAAGAGCCAAAGAAGGATCATTGTTCCCCCAAAGAATAAGAAATGAATAGCAACAGGAAACAAGCAACAGTCACAAAATAATAAAACAAATCCCAAACTGGTAACATTTCAACGCTAGAGTGATTCACTCTTTTTTCCTTCCAACTCCCCATTCTATGAGCAAAGGAGGCAAGGTCACCCTGACCATCTAGACTTCTGATGTATCCATTTGTTGTTCATCATCACTGTTTTGCATTTACAAACATGTTTATTTGATTTAGTGAGGTGCAAAGCGGAGGCAGCTTTCTAATTGATGTAAAAGCTAATTACACTGTGCTTTTTTATAAGGAAGGACAGAGGGCTGAGGAAACATTGTGGTATAGAAATAATACAGCTAACACTTATGTAACATTTACCAAGTGCTACGTGGGGGAGGTCAAGCAACACACACCCGTGTTATAACCAGTCAATGACAACGACAGCATCTGGGCTTTACTTGGTACAAATTCACATCCTGGCTCTGCCTTTACTTCTAGACCAGATTTGAGCTAAATGACGTGGATGTTTCTGAAGTCCTGTAGTTTGTGGCTTTAGAAGAGCATCCTACTTAACTTCCCCCCACTTGGTTCTTCCACCACGAGGATGTTCGAGGATTGTGGGTAGCACAACGAGAGTGAACAGAAGTTCCTAGATCAGCCATGTCTCCCATTTGCTCAGACTTTCTAACTCGGGAAACTCTGAGGCTCACAGGCTCATCTAATGGACACCACCCAGGCATCCAGAAAGGCAGGGGGTGTAAAAGGTAACAGCATGTGGGGCATAGTCGCTTGAGTTTCTGACTCTTGGTCTCAGCTCAGGTCATGATCTCACGGCCGTGAGATGGAGCCACCTCTGAGTGCCGAGTCCGCTTAAAAACAGTCTCTCCCTCGGCCCCTACCCCACATGCCCCCTGCCTCCGTGCTCGTGCACTCCATTGCTCGCTTTCTTTCTCTCAAATAAAATCTTTTTTTTTTTTTTTTAAAAAAAAGAGTTAACAACACAGACCTGGAAGCCAGAATGTACCCATGTAAATCCTGGCTCCTCTACTTAATAGCTTGTGACATTTGATTCCTTAACTTCTCCATGCCTCAGTTTCCCCATCTCCCATAATAATGGTACCAACCTCCCAGAGCCATAGATTAATTGAAACCATCAGCTAAGCCCAAGAACCAAAGGGCACACCGCTTCAGTACCTCATACACAGAAAGCATAAGCAGGCATTTGGGACAAAAAACCAGGGAGAACAAAGACCACCCCTCTCCATGACTGGAAAGAGACAATAAACAAATCCTGTGCCCCTTTGTAACAAAGGATCATATACCCCTTTTAAAAATGAGGGTGAAGTCACAAGTCAGAAATTGCAGCTCAGGAAACTCTAGGGAAATGCAAGGACTCTTGCAGCCTAAACTCTGCAGCTGTGTGTTGGAGATCCAAGGCATCGCACGCCAGCAACTGAGGACTGACTGTATCCGTAGGACACTGACATGGGGATGAGGATACACAGCATTCCAAGTCTGTTTGTATCCTCTAGGAGCTAACATTTTAGCTGTGAGTAGGTATCTCAAAGGCACAAAACACTCTAGATGCAAAAAGTAAAGATGTGCTAGAAGTTCAGCGGAGGGAGCACTGGGCAAAGGCTGAGCAAACCAGGAAAATTCTGGATTTATGGCCCCGTTTTACCTTGGTCTAGGTCAGCCTCTAGACGGTAGATCAAAGACGTATAGAGAGGTCCAGGGACGTCCTCCGGGCAGGTCAAAAGGTACAGACAAAAGTAGAAATGTATATGATACCATCAGTGATTAACAATTCTACCAGTTGGCTGACAGAGAAGATTCTAGTGGGAGTAGTGGGGAGACCCAGGAGAGCATGAACATGATTTTCTATACGCCCTTGCTTGTGGCTTTTTACTCATTACACACAAAGTGAAAATGGGTCAAACTCCTTGTTCACAGTGTCCAATATAATTAAACTGTTGGTTCACCTGGAATTATTCACATGCTCCTCTGCCAAATGCCAGGGGAGGAAAGGGCAGGGAGTAAGTGCCTTCAGTCAACAATGGAAGAACCAAACTGCTTTCTTGGAGCTGAAATGGCCACAGCAAGTCTGGTAGAGAGCAATTAAAGGCCCCAAGTTTCCTCTCCTCGAGATGACAAGTCTTGAGAGTGTCAACACCGTGCGCGTCCCTTTGCACAGAGGATCAGGGTATTGAGTTCTTTTCCCTCTACCTCTGTGGTGGACACTGGAGACGGGCTCATTCACACCCACTCCAAACCCACTCTAGCAAGAGGTCTTCTCCTACTGCGGAGGCCAGAGAGTCAAAAAGCACATTTTCCAGACTCCCTCACAGCTAAGCTTCCAGGCCTGGTTTAGATTCCAGCATTCAGACGTGCCACAGGAAGACCGAAATGAGGAAGTAAACTTCGTGAGAGGTATGGGGGATTCTTAAAAGCAACGGGCAGGAGGTACTCGGCTCCTCTGAAGAACACTGCTGAGGGTTCTTTCTGTTCTGTAGCAGCCTGGGTGCTGAGTGCTGAGTACTATGAGGCAGTAGGTGGGAAGATGCTAGAAACATTCTGTAGTAGAGCTGGCAGTTCTCCTGGCCAAGGATCATCCAAACCAGGTCTCTGGCCTGCCCGTGGATCTGTCAGTTACCAGTATTAGTTACTCACTGCCATGAGAATGCTACCTAAGGAACCTCAAAATTTCAGTGACATACAAAAATAAGCATTTATTTGGCCTGGGAATCTGCGGGGTTCCGATGGGCTAGGCTGGACCGGGCTGGTTCATGTCTGTGGCCAGCTGCGATTCAGCTCGCCCACAGTTCTGGGGGCCAGCTGGCTGGGAGCCAGTCCAGGATAGCTTTAAATGGGACAACTGGAATGACTTGGCCCTGCATCACAGGTCTCTCATCTGCCAGCAGGCTAGCCCTGGCGGGTCCTCTCGCAGATGACAGACAAGCAAAAACAAAGGCATAAACGTGCAAATGCTTTTGTAAGCCTCTATACACAGATATACCAGCATTTCATTGGTCAAAGCAAGTCACGTGGTCAGCCTCAGCCTCAAGGGACACAGAAATATTCTCCCATAGTGAGAAAAACTATAAAGTCACATTTCCAAAAGGCGTGGGTAGAGGTGGGGAAAAGTGGGGCCAGAAACACCGTATCACCAAATACCTTTGAATAAACCCTTCTGCTTAAACTAGGCGGAGAGAATTTGGTTGTTTTCACTTAGGAAATGACAGATACAGCCACCCTGCTTGATAATCAGGGGTTAAAATGCATACATGGGACAAAACTCCATCAGAAACAAAGTTGGATAAATGACCTGTTTTCCAGGGTGGCTCAGTGGCTTAAGCCTCTGCCTTCAGCTCAGGTCATGATCTCAGGGTCCTGGGATTGAGCCCCGCATCGGGCTCCCTGCTCGGCAGGGAGCCTACTTCCCCCTCTCTCTCTGCCTGCCTCCCTGCCTACTTGTGATCTCTGTCAAATAGATAAATAAAATCTTTTTAAAAAATGACCTGTTTTCCAAGCAAATATAGGGATTGATTGCATTCAGAATTCTGTGACTGACTTAACCATCTTTGGTCTGCTCCCGCCCTTCCCTTTCTTACTTCTCTTGCATTATCCCTGTCCTGACCATTTTCTTTAGAATTTAAAGGAACAGAGTAGATATATGGTAAAATACACACTAAAAATTTCTGGAAAAATATCTAACAGTTAACTGAAGATATCTCTGAAGAGGAACACAAGGGTATACGGTAAAAAGTAGTCTTAATTTTCACTGCATGCTCTTTGATGGTTAATTTTTTTTTTTTACCAAATGACCAAATTATTCTTTTAGCTAAGAATTAAACCAAAAATTTGACCCCAAAATGGAAAGATGGACAAATAGGGAAACAAAAAGCACATGTAACCATTCATTATACTCTTTTTGTGCTTAGAAACCACGGGGCTAACCATAGTTAGGTAGAGCAATTCATGCCATTGGCCATAAATAAGATTGGGATTATTTTATTAAAAATTCATTACCATGAACCCATGCTGATATAAATAAATTAGTGAATAAATAAGTAAATGGGAGAGAGGAGACAATTTTCCTGTGCAGAAGAATTCTAAATAATTTATGTAGATATTCTACCCTCAAGGAGATGGGAGTATAACTCCCCCTATCTTAAGTGGGGGCTGCCCATAGTAACTTCTTCCTGAAGAAGACAGTATGGAAAAGAGTAATTTGACAGTGGAGAAACCCGACAAACTCTATGTCAGCCTGGTGATCAAGGTCAACATCAACAACAATAAGTCATGTTGAGAGTATGTACCCTGGATAGGATGTGGTAAGAAAGTGACTTCGCCTCTGTGGGCCTCCTCGCAAAAACCCATACCTCGAGTCTAACCAAATCCTAACTGAGAGACATGCTAGAAACACTGGTCCAATATATTTCAAAACTGTCAAGATCACCATAAACAAGGAGGACTCTGAAAAACTGTCACAGTCAAGACGAGGCTTAGGAGACGTGCCAACAAAATATAAAGTGGAGTCCTAGATGGGATTCTGGAACAGAATAAGGACATTAGGTAAAAATTAAGGAATCTGAATAAAGTATGGACTTCAGTTAATGAAAATGCACTAGTACTGGTTCATTAACCATAACGAACATACCGTACTGAGGTAAGATAATAACGGAGGGATTTCAGTGTAGGTGTAGGAGAACTCTCTGGGCTATACTCACAATTTTTCTGTAAATTGAAACTGTTCCAAAAAAGTTTGTTAAAAATTATTACTTACAAAAAAGAATTAAAAGAAATCAATGAATCAATCAATCAGTAGGTATTGTGGGGGATACAAATGATATTATGTAAGTACGTAATCAGGCTGTACAAACAGAAATTTCAAACGGCAACCAGGTGTTTGTGTAGCTCAGAGAACCGACATTAAAAGGTCTATAGCTCAGTAATGAGCCCATCTGAAAGGGGCTGTGGGATGAATAAAGAACTATCCTTGATCTGCATAATAATTGTATAATACAAGCTTCACTACACACTTGGGCAGCCTTTTAATTTATGAAGCAGTCGGGGAGAATGCCTCCTTTTCCTTATGTTTTCACACTGGGCTATTTCTGAAAAGAATGTTTTCACTGGAGAGTTAAGGGGGATGCCTATGCTCTGCTCACTGTAACTCCCCACGGTTATAAAGCCTTCAAGTGAGAATACTCAAGGAGCCACAGCCTACCCTACATTGTCATGTGGGAGTCACTAGGGACTTATTCAAAAGTGGGGGAAATAAAGAAGGGGACTGATAAATCCAAGGGGAAGTCCACCTCCTCTGAGAAGGCAGGACTTCCAAATGGAAGTATGGAGAATCACGTGCAGGACACCTAAAGGGCAAGTTCATCTCAAAGGTCCCTGACATGAGCATGGGACTTGGGACCTTGTAGGTCTCCCCCAACACCCATGAAGGGCTAGAGTAAAGGGCTTCTCTTGTGGACTATGGTTTAGATAATATTGGGTGTTCACTTTAAAATGACTTCCTTCCTCTGTCATTTTCTTTGGTTACCTTGGAGCCAGGTTCTCAACCTGTGGTCCATGGACCCCCAAGAGCATATGGATAGAATTTAGAGGGTCCATGAACTTGGATGGGAAAAAAGATTACATTCTTAGGTTCACTGATCTCTTTAAGTGAAAATGTCCACTTCTTTCACACATGAATGCAGGCAACCAAGCACAATACCATTAGCACCTACGACTCTGTCACCAGTAGAAAACACATATGTTTCTCACGTCACACTGCAGTGACTGCAGACACTGTGAAGTAGCCTTTATGCTCATCACCACTTTAAAATGTGGGTGCTCATTAGAGTCACCATGAAAGCTTGTCGTTTAATAAGTGAATAAATACATTACCATGTCACAAATTTGTTTTGTATATTCTGATAATTATATTGATAAAGAATTTATTTCCTTTGTAATCCAGTATGTTAGATTCTATGTATTAAAGCCACTATTTTCTTTATCTTTTTAAATTCACATGTAATGTATTATTTGCCCCAGGGGTACAGGTCTGTGAAACATCAGTCTTACACAATTCAGAGCGCTCACCATAGCACATACCTTCCCCAGTGTCCATTACCCAGCCACATTATCCCTCCCACCCCCGTCCCCTGCAGCAACCCTCAGTTTGTTTCCTGAGATTAAGAGTCTCTTATGATTTGTCTCCCTCCCGATCCCATCACGTTTCATTTTTTCCCTCTCTGCCCCCCATGACCCCCCACGCTGCCTTTCAAATTCCTCATATCAGAGAGATCATATGATAATTGTCTTTCTCTGACTGACTTATTTCCCTCAGCACAATAGCCTCTAGTTCCAGTCACATTGTTGCAAATGAAGCCACTATTTTGATAAGGAGGCCTTATCCTTTTGATTAGGAGGCCTTAGATTTCATCAAAGGGTCAATGGCACAAAAACATTTTAAAGGTTATAAACCCTAGGGGAGCCTGGGTGGCTCAGTGGGTTAAAGCCACTGCCTTCGGCTCGGGTCATGATCCCGGCGTCCTGGGATCGAGCCCCGCATCGGGCTCTCTGCTCAGCAGGGAGCCTGCTGTCTCCCTTCTCTCTCCGCCTGCCTCTCTGCCTACTTGTGATCTGTCTGTCAAATAAATAAATAAAATCTTTAAAAAAAAAAAAAGGTTATAAACCCTAGCCTAGGATTTAAAATCTGTTACCACCTCACAGTTAGAAGGTTGAAACTATAAAGAGAATTGTCCTACTAAGAGTCTCCCCACTCCCTACCATAACACTACCTCCCAATAATAGTATTGGGATAACACTAGTACTATAATACTACTATATATACATAATAATATATTACATATATTATAGTATGTATTATATATTATAGATCATATATTATATATATTATAGTATATATTATGTATAATATTACATATAGTATATATTATTATATATATAATAATACTAGTATTGGGATAATAATAGTACCTCACAATACTACCTCCCTGTACCTACACACACACACACACACACACACACACACACACACACAGAAACAAGGACGATCACAGCCCGTGCGTGCTGTGCTGAGACCAGCAATAAAATGCAATTGGATCGTGCAGGGCAAAGAGCACCGGGGAGCCTCAGGACACACAGGAACCACGGGCAAGTGGATGCAGGAGCAGAGAGGGCACAAGAGACGGTTCTTTTCTAAATATACTAGAGGACGTGACCCTTAATGGCCATAAGGAAAGCTGAATCTTGTGCACTGCCATCCTAATTGATTACAGTACACTTGAGAACACAAAGGAAAACATGCCCCATGTGCTGAAGAACATGGACTCAGAACTGTGAGTTCGGACCAAGAGCCAGAGCAGGTATGCACAGGGCCGGGGTCAGTCGGTATGGCATCCTCGCCAGTGGTGGTCTCCCTTTATAAAAATCATTATGTAATATTTGATACACAAGAATCGATGTCACATTTAAATAAATTATAAAGAATAATAATGAGTCTCAATGACCCCATCGCCCAGTTCGAGACCTAGAATGTTACTATTGCCGGTGTATCTACCGTATGTTCCCACCTTATCCCATCCCTGCCTGCCCATGACAGGAAAATGTTAGCCTAAATTTCAGGTTTATAGTTTCTCATATATATGTAATTCCTTACAAAGTACTGTTCAGTATTGTTTATTTTTGAGCTTTGTAAAAGTCATACCCAACTGCATGAAGCCTCTGGTGACTTAGTTCTTAGTTCAATTGTTTTTAATATGCATCTGGGTTTTTGCGTATAATAGTGGTTATTTCACCTTTATTCTATTGTGAAATCATATCAGATTTTTAAATTTGCCTATTTTCCCATCAACGAAAAATTAGGTTATTCCAGTATTTTTTTTTTTAACGAGCCACATTGCTCAAAACATTCCTAAGGAAAATTCCTGGTTCTCCTGCATTAGAATTTCTCTAGGGTTTATACCTACAAATAAAATTCCTGGGCCATAGGGTATGTGGACATTCAACTTCACAAGATTGTGTCAAGTTTCCTTTACCAAAATGGCTTTACCAAATTTGTACTCCCACCAACAAGGTATATCAATCCCTATTGATCCATGCCCATGCCAAAACTTGATACCATCAGATTTCATAACATATTATCATCTTTGTATATGAAAGACAGTGTACTGCTCCATCACATGTGGGGCATGAAAGTGTCAGCAAGTGCCCAAGTTTTATCAGTATAGCTTACTTGAAGGTAATACAATGTCTTAACCTGAATTCTCCCTGGAATTCAGAGCCTGACACAAGGATTTGGATGCAAGTACCTCATTTTGGGAAGTGATTCCAGGGAACAAAAGTGGGTAATTGAGGAAAGGAAATAGGAAAAAGAGAAAACAAATATAGGAGTATGTATTTTGAGTTGGCCACAACTGTAGGCAGCTTGGACTTAATCCTGCTTAGACCCTCTAAGAATCTCTTAGATGCAAACAATACTAAAATGAAGTTCAGAAATATCTAGATGGAAGAAGGGAACATTTATCCTCAGCTCCCATCCCACATTAGTCAAATATCGACTCTTAGGCCTTTAAGTCCCTCACATTCTGTAATCTACACACTTAGGTGTTGGGAGGGGGGGGCGGTTCAAATGGGCCTCTGTGTTGAAACACTGAAGAAGTCCTGGGGTGAAAAGTGAAATATTCACTGTGAGGCTAAGGCTAGACACTCTCTGATGACTCCTGTATGAAACTGGTTCCTGGACCAATGGCTTGACCAAAAGGCAGGCTGAAAAGACATACAACGAGGCATAACATGTACCCAATCCACACACCAGTAAGCGGCAGAGATGGAAACCAAAACACGTGTATCTACCACAGTTGGCACTTAGTGTGTAAACACAGCCCACTGCCTACCTAGTTGCCATTCCTACCTCTGCTAAGACAACACGAATATGTTCAGGAAGCAGGCAGGCCTGTCTGGAATGGACCCTGCGCAATGGCTCCATGGTGCTATCATGGCCTGGATTCCTTCTTCTTACCTAACAACTTCAATGGTGACATACATCCAAGCAGTCCACTCCATAGTCCAAGAGGTCTCTAGCCAACATGCCAGGCTAGTAGCTGGAGGCAACAGAGTATATAGAAGGGCCTAGAAGTCCTACACAACACAACAATTCTAGCTCACTGGCAGAACTCATAGGATCCCAGCTCGGTGCAAGAGATGCTAGCTAACAGAGACTGTTCACTGGCTGCATCGCCACCAGGAATAAAACTAGGTTCCATCACTAAGGGAGAAGGCGGGAAAGGATGAGTGGCAATGAGAAGTCTCTGCCTAAGGAACCATTTGCTCTGGGGTAAGTGTTTAACCTCTACCTCCGTCCTCTTATTTATAAAATGGAAATAAAATACTAACTCCAAAGTCGTTATGATGACTAAATGAGATCATGTAAGTAAAACTGCACAGTGTCTGGGATGCCGAAAATGATTAATAAATGCTAGCTGCTGTTAATTGGCTTGGGTGAATCATCATCATCAGGCCTGGCATTGAGCAGTATAACTCTGGAGAACTGATTTTATCAGCATCTCCACATCTATCAGGCTCAAAGGTGCTGGACGCTGACTCACAGCTGCAACACTCATAAGCGTTTAAAGCCAGAGTGGTGGCTTAGTAATTTACAATGAGAAATGTAACTTTCAGGCAGACCAGACAGCTTGACCAGGTTATTCTCTCCCTGAAGGCAATGAACATGGGGAATCAAGAGACTGACTGCTGAGCATAAAATCAAGAGAAACCCAATTTGTTACACACTTCAAATGTTTAAGGGCATGGGGTTCTGACGGCCTACGGCACCCATCTCTACAACTGAGCCCACGTCATCTGGTGGGTTAGACAATCAGGCTGGAAACATAATGGGTAACCTCCTCCCCTATACCGTGCTGGGAGATCCAGCATCAACTGCTGGCCAAACTCACGAGGAATGTGAAAAATGTGTGAAATCCTTGAAGGTAAACGCGAAACACTTAAGTCATCAGCAAATACATTCTGAATGGAAGCCCTATGTGCCTGGCATCGCTTTGGAAACATCAGAAGTAGGCGAAATATTTTAGCAAGACCCAGTCTCTTATTAACAGCCCCAGAGTAAATGGGGCAGCAAGTTGAATCCATTTTTAAGTTTGAAATGGAAATATTTCAGTTGTTTCATATAGAGACATAATAGACCACATTAATAAAAATTAAAAACATAAAATTGAAACTGAGCAAATAGAAAAATGTAATGTGTATATATACATACATATGTGTGTATATGTACGTAAAAGCTCAATTGTGACTTAATGTACAAAGATAACTTTTTAAAAAAGATTTTATTAATTTATGAGAGAGAGAGTGAGAGAGAGAGCATGAGAGGGGAGGAGGTCAGAGGGAGAAACAGACTCCCCTCGGAGCTGGGAGCCTGATGCGGGACTCGATCCCGGGACTCCAGGTTCGTGACCTGAGCCGAAGGCAGTTGCTTAACCAACTGAGCCACCCAGGTGCCCAAAGATAACCTTTTTAAAAAGATTTTATTTATTCATTTGAGAGAGAGAGAGAGAGAGAGAGAGAGAACATGAGAGGGGAGAAGGTCAGAGGGAGAAGTAGACTCCCCATGGACCTGGGACCCTGACGTGGGACTCGATCCCGGGACTCCGGGATCATGGCTTGAGCCGAAGGCAGTCGCTTAACCAACTGAGCCACCCAGGTGCCCCAAAGATAATATTTTATCCTCTAAGCTAACCATAAACCTCCTGTTGACATAGTTCATCTCGAAACAAGATACACTATAAAGAAGAAAAACAATGTGGTATAGAGGGAAGAGTGTTAAGCTCTGGCATCAAAGCTGTGTCTGAGTCTTGGTTTCACCTCTTCTAAGTAATGCCATCTGAACAAGTTATTTAACATTCTGGACTTCCTTTTTTCCTCTAAGATAGATTACCAAAAATGACTGATTTTCCTCACCCCTCTTTCCACCTACGCCTTTTGCCATATAACTCCATAGGGCCTTCTCACTCTAACTTTGGACATGACCATGTGGCCTGCTTTGGCCAACAGAATAAGGTAGAAGCGATGATATGCCTGTGATGAGCTTAGGTCTCAAGAAGCCTGTATGTTTCCATATTTTTTTCTCACTTGTGCCTCTGCTACTGCCTTGAGGACATGACTAGAAGGATGAGAAACAGGTGAAAGAGAGCCCAGGCACACCAGGTTCTCCCATCAAGGTTACCCTACATCAGCCAATATCCAGAGAATCTCAAGACAAGTGAACAATCGCAGCCAAGATCAGCAAAGCACTTTAGCCAAACCCCAGCTGACTCCAGACACATGAGCAATGAATGCTTATGCATATTGTCATATGCTATTGCGATTTTGTGGTTGGTTGCTATACAGACCTGATATAAGTTACAAGAGTTAAATGAGATACTATGCATAATGAATAACACACCATAGTGAACAACAACAGAAATATACATCTTCCTTGACTCATGATGGCGTTACATCCTAATAAAACCACCAGAAGTTGAAAATATCATACATTAAAAAGACATTTCAAACTCCTAACTAGCCAAACAACATAGCTTAGCCTAGCCTACACTGAACGTGCTCAGAACACTTACATTAACCTCCAGTTGGGTAAAATCATCTCACACAAGGCCTACTTTATAATAAAGCATTGACTGGCTCAGGTAATTTATTGAATCATGTCCTGAAAGTGAACATCAGAATGGTTCTGAGTGTATGGGTCGTTTACCCTGGTGATAGTGTGTCTGGCAGGGAGTCGTGGCTCACTGCCCCTGTCCAGCATCAACACAAAGAATCATACTGTATGCCACCGGCCTGAGAAAAGATCAAAATTCAAAACTTGAGGTACAGTTTCTACTGAATGTGTATGGCCTTTGCACCATCATCAAGTTCAAAAAAATCCTAAGTTGAACAATTGTTAAGCTGGAGACTGTATAGCTATTCTTACTTTTGACAGATTTCTACTTTCTAAAATACAACGGTATTCTTAATATTACACCCAGATCAATAGCTTCAAGTTTTGGATGTTTCTAAGCTATTTACTCTCATATTTACAATTTCTTGTTTTACTCCCACAAGTGAATGCTAACATCCACAGAATGTGAATTTTACTGACTTAACTCTCAAAGGGAAGGAAAAAGATTTTCCCATCTCTATTTTGGAGGGGGGATATTGTGTGAGGAAGCTCACTGTTGGTCTCAAGTAGGAAAAAAAATGCAATTAAATTAGGATTTTCTATTAATGTGTGCTGAGAAATTTCCAGTGCCCCTCGAGATTGTTCCATCCATAGAATAGTTAATCCTTGAAAAAAATCACAAGGAACGAGCCTCATAAAATCATCTTTGAGCTGGTCCAAGGGCAAGCTTTAAATTAGCTCTGGGACTGGAGTCTAAACACAAAGAGACAAATGGGCTGATGTATAGTCTCCGTATTCATTCACCTCCATTTATGTAAGAGATTAAGAGAGACTTCCATGTAGCATTTTCTCCCATTTCCTCATCCTTTGTCCTGTGAGCAGAAAAAGTCATTAAGCTTGGCAAAAGCAAATGTACAACACTATCAGCAATTAGGATAGCCAATACCACAGATAAACTTCACAACCAATGATGTATGTAATGAACCAGGCTCACCCAATCCCGTAAAGTCTCAAAGTATCAGGGATGAGTGGCTCCCAAAGGCCAGCAGCATCAGCATCACCTGGGGACTTGTTAGAAATGGAAATTCTTGGGCTCGACCCCAGACCTAGGGAATCAGAAATTCTGAAGCCAGCACTGGACAATCTGCTTTTCACAAGTGCTCCAGGTGATTCGAATGCCTGGTAGAACTCCAGAGCCACTCATTAGAACTGCAGACTCTCAGCCCCCATCTGGACTAAACTGGAATCCAAATTATCAAAAGGTCTTCAGGTGATGTGCATGCACATGGAAGTTCGAGAAGTGCTCTACTTGTCCGGTGGACTGAATTGTGTCCCTTCCCCAAATTCATAGGCTGAAGTCCTAACCCCTAAATATAGAATGTGACTGTATTTGGAGACACGACATTTAAAGAGGTGATTAAGGCAAAATTAGGTCAAATGAGTGGGCCCTAATGTAATATGACTTGTGTAAGAGGAAATTAGGACATGGACATACACAGAGGAAAAACATGAAAACAGCGGGAAGGCAACCACGTAAGAGTCAAGGAGAGAGACCTCAGAAGATGGCCAACCCTGCTTATACCTTGATCTCGGACTTCTAGCCTCCAGAACAGTGGGGAAAAAATGGTATTGCAGTCACCTAGTCTGGGGTACTTTGTTATGGTAGCCCTAGGAAACTAATAGTTCCCAAACTCAGGTGCATATTGGAATCATCTGGGGAGTTTTTAGAATCCTGGATCCCGATTCCCGAGTTTCCAATTTATTTGACAGACAGAGATCACAAGTAGGCAGAGAAGCAGGCTCCCTGCTGAGCAGAGAACCTGATGTAGGGCTCGATCCCAGGGCCCTGAGATTATGACCTGAGCTGAAGGCAGAGGCCTTAACCCACTGAGCCACCCAGGTGCCCCCCGAGTTTCCAATTTAAGTAGCATGAGGAATCAGCCCTGAAATCTGGATTTTTAAGAGGCTTCCCAGGTGATTTTTTTTTTTTTTTAAGGACAACAAAGTTTGAGAACCACTGATGGTCTGCTTCATTCTTTCGACTGGAGAGAAATCTAAGACACAGGGTCCTTCAACTGTTAAATTTCAATCTCTTGATACTTGCTTAGCTGATGTCCCATCATTATGTCTCCAAACCCAGTCCTTCTGTAAATCTTTCAGGACTGCTACTGTGAAAGAGAGTCAAGAGTGAAAGATGGTAGTAACATATGCTCTCTTCATTTCATGCATCAACTTAAAATGTTTTGTGCTAGGATTGTCCTTAACATTTTTTGTAGTAAATCTTCCACAGTACACATATAGGGAAGCCTCCCCCGCCCCGCCAAAGAAATCTGTTCATTTAAATTGTCAGTACCCAGTACCTCTCCTTATGTCCTTCTTGTCCCTCCTGTGAAGTTGCCTTCCAGGTTCCTCACCTTCAAATTTAAGACTCTAAGGTTGTGCAAACCAGCATTTCAGGGCAGAGGTGCCAAACCACTAATTAGTTTTTTCATGCTAAACCCTTTCCACTTGCCCCTGTGAAGTTGTGAGGCTCCCAAACGCCACAGTCTACTCACTAGAAAACTATTTACTGTTTATGCTGTTCCAGGAGCTGAAGGATCTGACCCATACTTGATCAAAACCATATGAGTCGTGTGTGTGTGTGTCTGTCTGTTTCTACCTGGAGTCTCTAAAAGTTAACATACTCCACAAAGTCATTATTTAGCACCCTTAAAACACCATACAGAACAACCCTGTTCTGAATGTGCTTTTGCTATATTAATATTTTTTACTTGAGCCAATCAATACTGTCACTGGTTAAAATAGAACCATTTTCATAGACTAGCATGCTTGCAAGTTAGTTCCCCAAGCCATCTCCAACCTCCCTCTCCCCAGTCTCCTTTCCAGAACAGAACCTGAAAAGCCTGATACTCACTTTCCCAGCCTCCTTTGCCACTAAACACTGCTATGTAGCTCTGGCCAATGAAATACAAGAGAGAGTCTGTTGAGGAAAGGTATTTCTTCTCTGTTGAGAGAAAGCTGCATGAGGGGAATTATTGTACCCCTTTCCACTGCCTGTGTCCCACCTTTGAACACAGACTAAGGATGTAATGTCTGGGGCTGTCAGAGCCATCATGAAACCATGAGCGCAAGTCACTGACCCAGAACCCTGACACCATTGGGCCACCAACTCCAATGATCACCTGTCAGGTTTCTCTACTTGTTAAAACCACTTTTTTGTTGGCTTTTTGGTTACTTCTGGGGGGGGAGGGGAACACAATATATGTTTTCCATGTACGTCAGACTCATTTACTTAGGACACAGTGTGGTCTGAGGACCCACACCTTGAGATATATTAAGAGGAATTTCTTCTAGGAATGAAGAAAAAGCAAGCCCAGGGGGTGTCCAAAGAATGGTAAACCCAGTCTACACTGCCAAAGTCATTTATTCATTCATTCTTTTAACAGAACCTCACTTTAGTAGAATCCCAGGATATAAAGATGAATAAAATCTTACCCTGCTTTCCAAAAAATCTTCCTCTCTTGAACGAGACTGATATGTAGTGCAAGAATTACAGGATGGTAAATGCCGAGACAGAGATATGCAGAGAAGAGCCATGTTATCAGGGAGGTGAAAAAGCTCTCAATTTGGGGGGTTCCCCATAAAGGGTTTTGGAAGAGAGGATCATGGAAGTTTCCATCCCACTCTAAAAAGTTACTCCTGTGATCTGATGAAACATGTAAAGTTTTACTTTTCTTCCAAGGTTGGGGGTCGGGGTTCTTTTCTAGAATCACAGACTGTAGGCCAAATGACATTTCAGGAAAGAGTAATTTATGATAGGCCATTCGATCAACTGCCAGAAAAGCTTCCCCACCCATCCTTCTCCCAACAAAACTGGAAAAAGACAAGGTTTGGTGGGGCGGGGGGAGAAGGTAAGTACTTTCCTCCCATATCAGCAGGGATGTTTGTGTCGAACAGAATTCTGTGCTGTGAATCAAGACCACCTGTTGTTAACATTGCAGCAAACCAAACATTGATAATAAGGCACTCAGTTGTCAACAGGAGCCACAAACACACGCATTCCAGGAGATTCCTCTCGGGTGCTACTTTTAAGCAAAGACAACAGCAATAATTAGTACCTATTTAATAATCACAGAAACACCTGCACTTAATGATAGAGAAAAGGAGATGCAACCTCCCTGCCCTGTTTTTTCTAAAGGCAGTTGGCGACAGCAACCCCCCCCCCCACACACACACACAGACACAAATACTGGGAGAGAAAAACTAACAGGTAGCTTTGCATTGTTAAATCCTCATAAGAAACCGAATAGGTCCTCATTGATTTTCTCGCAAGGGAAATAATAGGTTTTGAAACATCTCTGAAAATAAGACCAGCAGGAGTCTCCTAAAATGTTCCTGGAATACAATACATTAAAAATAAAATATTCAAGAGTCCTCACTGAATTGTCTCAACATTATCGCGACACTCACATTAACTGCGCCTCCGGAACATTTCGATTCCGTCGGTGGTGACGAGATTGAGATGCAGTAACCGCAGTTACCTTATAGCTCTGGCACGTCCTGGGCTGGGGAGGGTTGTTCCAAGATCCCAACTCAGGCTGCACAGTGAGACATCTGCCACCAAGCCGAGAATGAGGAAACCACCTTGGCAAAGGATTCCAGCTCAGCCCTCTAGCTTTCCTGCCACCCCCCACCCCCGCCCCAACCTTTAAGAATCATCCAGGAAGAAAGTGGGGGGAGGAGGGAAACACGGGAAACAAATCAAACATTCCTAGCCCCATAAATGCCGCATCCGGACCTTTGAAGAAACCCGGGAAATTAAGAATATGGCCCCAGAGTTTGGGTTGTTTGGCGGTCTCAGCATGGATTTGCGATCCTCCGTTGCGTTTTAAAAATCTAACTTTCTGTCTCCAGTGGAGAGAACCAGAGGGAAGAACCAAAGGCAGACAGAGACACAAGCTGGGAAACCGCCCCCCCCCACACACAAACCGCCGGAGTCAACCCAAGCCCGAGGCATCAAAAGACGAGAAACTTACCTGGTCCTCACCTAGACGGAAAGGCGGCTGGTCGCTGAAGCTGGAGACGAAATGCGGACCCCAGGCCGGAGGCGATGTCCCGCTCCGCACCCCGGGGAGCGGAGTGACTCACGCTCCCGGCGCCCGCCTCTCCGCCGCGCGCCCCTCTCCCTGCCCGCCCCTCCAGGTACCGGGTCGGAGCGCTGGGAGGCGGTCTCCTGCCGCCCCAACCGCAGGGCCCTCCGCCCGACGTCCCCAGGCGGCGGCGCCAGAGCCCTCCAGCCACAGCCGCTCCACGCACAGCCCGCCCCTCAAGACAACCACCAGCTGCCGCAGGACGCATGCCTCCGGGGTGGGTCTCCCCTCTCCTCCGCCGCCCGCCACCCCAGGACCTAATGCCCCTAGGCTCCTCACCTGAGCTCAACACGCCTTCCACCTGCCATCTGGACAAGGCACCCTCAAGGCCCTCCCTCAGGCAGTGCCGGCTGGCTCCAGGACGCAAGATCACCCAAGCACAACCTTCTACCCACACCACCCCCCCATAACCCTCGGTCTCCCCCTTGCGGTGGCGCCAGAACCCACCCAGCCTAGACACAGGTGCCGCTGGCTCCTGGAGATCCCAGGGGAATCTTTTTCCGTAAGACTTCCTCTTCCCCGACTCTTACCCTGCAGGGACGTGTACACCCAGGGCTGCTTATGTGACACACTTTCTACCTGCCAGCTGGATTTGGCAATGCCCAGACCCTCCCACAGTTGCCGTCTATGTCCAGGGTCCCCCTACTGCCCATCAGAGCTAATGCCCAAATTATTCCCACCTGCTTGGAGTCCCCTACCTCGCCGAGGTGGCTATAAGCCTCTCCCCCTCTCAGATCCTCAAATGGTCTGGAAGAGGGCAGTATGGATGATGGGACCCTGGTGCCAGGGGGGCACCCTCCCATTCTCACTGAGGTTGGGAATAGTAGCCAAAACCCTACGCAAGATTTATTTGGGACAGTAAAGGTGGAATGGAGTGCCAGCATTTCTAGAAGTAACATCTGCAAATATGGACTGGAGATCTGCCTTGGGACCTGACAGTTTTCTGGAAGAGGTCACCTTGTTCTGCTGGGGAGACCAGGGTGACGATTCCGTGGTCTCCAACATATCCAAACCAGGACGAAAAGCCTATAGAATAAGAATCCTGTTCATTTCAGCAAGAGCAAAGGATTACAGAATTCAGAGAGAAAGGAACAAGAATGGGGAGAGAGTGGAGCATTTTCCTAGGCTGAGGACAGCATTTCAGCAGCCACGCTTCTTACAAGTCTGGTCAAGAATGGAAGGTTAGTGCCTATTTAGGAAAGTGGGCGATCTCCCCCTACATACACTCCTCACCTTCCCATTGCTTTCTTACCACCATTGTAAACCTAGATCTTCCTCACAAATGGAGAGGTGCTATGACATTCATTTTGTATATGTGCTGCCGAAGCGAGCACACTATGACATTCATTTTGATGTCCCAATAACTTAGCACATGGCCTGACACACGTTGGAAAATAAATCTTTATCGAAAGCTCAAAGGTCTAACACCCAGAACCTCCCTACCCCTGCCTTTCATGTCTACCTCTATACTTTCTATCTTTCCCCATTTGGTTTCTTTGTTTTTCTTCCTTATCTCCAGCTATTTTCCTGAATAATATCACCCCTCAGTTTCTCTACCTCTGCTCTCTAAATCTAGAAAGTCATGTTTTCCAACATTATTTCTTCTCTTTTTCTCGTCTTCCTTACTCGGCATTCTCTCTTACTATCATATGTTCAAGTGTAATCTCAATGAAGTGCCTTTGCTGCTTTTATGTTTTGAGCTGTTAGGTACTTGGATCAAAATTCTTACCTACCAAAATCCCTACATTCCCCCCAAATATGTGTGTGTGTCCTAAACAGTGTGTCTTTTCATGCAAGGTGATCAACTGAAAGTATTTCTACAATCATATCTTCATCCATCCACTCAACGCGTATTTTCTGTGCACCTACTATGTAATAGGCATTGTGTTAGGACCTGGGTTTATAGAGACCAATACAGAAAAGTCACTACCATCAAGAATGCCACACACCAAAGAGCAGGCAAAGGGGGGCAGCAGACAATAAACAAAGTCACTCAACAATGTTGTAATAGGGATACGTACAAAGTGCCATGGGAATGAGAAGAGAGTGCACAGACATCATAGGGGCAGGTGGGTGCGGGTGGGGAGAGTGTAGAGAAATATTTCACTGTAAAATGAATTTTAAATAAAGTCTTTTAAAAAGACTGAGTTTTCCAAGAAATAATAACAGGAGAAATAAAGACAAGATGAATAATTTACTATGAATTCTTGTTTGTGACTCCTTTATCTTTGAGATCTATCATTCTTTAGGCAGAGAGTGCCTAAAACAGCTCCAGAGATAAGACTTTGCTTTCCTGATAATTCCAGCAAAGCTGCAGGGATTGGCTCTCCTTGGATCATGTGACCTTCCCTGAACCAATCACTATGGCCAGGTAGGTAGTGTATCCCGATTTGCTGTCCTGGGTCATGTGTCCAGTCCTGAACCTATCACCATGGCCAGGTAGGTAGTGTATTTTCATAGGCTGTCCTGGTTATGAGTCACTATGGCCAGGTAGTTAGCGAATTCTGATTGGCTATCCTGGGTCACGTTTCTATCCCAGAATCAATCACCATGGCCAGGCGGGTGGTGTATTCTGATTGGCTGTCCTGGGTCATGTGCCCATCCCTGAGCAAATCACCATGGCCAGGTAGGTACTGTATTCTGATTGGCTATTCTGGGTCATGTGCCTGTCCCTGAACCAATCACCATGGCCAGTAGGAAATGTATTCTGATTGGCTGTCCTGGGTCATGTGCCTAGCCCTGAACCAATCACTATGTGAGATATTTAATGTGTTCTGATTTGCTGTCCTGAGTGTTAATCACCATGGCCAGGTAAGTAGTATATTCTGACTGGCTGTTCTGGGTCACATGTCCATCCTTGAAACAATCACCATGGCCAGGTAGGCACTGAATTCTCATTGGCTGTCCTGGGTCATGTGCCCATCTCTGAACCAATCACCATAGCCAGTAGGAAATGTATTCTGATTGGCTGTGCTGGGTCATGTGCCCATCCCTGAACCAATCACCATGGCCAGTAGGAAATGTATTCTGATTGGCTGTCCTGGGTCACGTGTCCATCCCTGACCCAATCACCATGGACAGATAGGTAGTATATTCTGATTGACTGTCCTGTGCACCAATCAACATGGCCAAGTAAGTAATGTATTCTGACTGGCTCTCCTGAGTCATGTGCTCATGCTTGAACCAATCACCTATGTGAGGTAGGTATTCTGATTGGTTTTCCTGGGTACCAATCACCATGGCCAGGTAGGTCGTATATTCTGATTGGGTGTCCTAGGTCACATGTCCATCCTTGAAACAATCACTATGGTCAAGTAGGAAGTGTATTCTGATTGGCTGTCCTGGGTCATGTGTCTATCCCTGAACCAATCACTATGGCCAGATACATAGTGTATTCTGATTGCCTGTCCTGAGCGCCAATCAACATGGCCAGGTAGTTACTATTTTCTGATTGGCTGTCCTCGGTCATGTGCTCAGCCCTGAACCTATCACCATGGCCAGGTACATAGTGTATCCCGATTGGCTGTCCTGGATCATGTGCCCAACCCTGAAACAATCCGCATGGCCACATACGTAGTATATTCTGATTGGCTGTCCTGAGTACCAATCACAATGGCCAGGTAGGTAGCATATTCTGATTGGCTCTCCTGGGTCATGTGTTCCATCCCTGAACCAATCACCATTGCCAGGTAGGTAGTGTATTCTGATTGGCTGTGCTGGGTCATGGTCCACCCCTAAACCCAACAACATGGCCAAGTAGGGATTCTGATTGGCTGTCCTCAGTCATGTGCCCAGCCCAGAACCATCACCATAGCCAGGTAGGTAGTCTCTGATAGGCTGTCCTGGGTACCAATTACTGTGGCCAAGTAGGTAGCATATTCTGGTTGGCTATTCTGGGTCATGCATCCATCCCTGAACCAATCACCATGGCCAGGGAGGTAGTGTATGATGATTGGCTATCCTGGGTCATGTGCCCATCCCTGAACAAATCACCTTGGCCAGGTAGGTAATGTACTCTGATTCACTGTCCTGGGTCATGGTCCTTCCCTAAACCAAACAATATAGCCAAGTAGAAATTCTGATTGGCTGTCCTCGGTCATGTGCCCGGCCCTGAACCAATCACAATGGCCAGATAGGTAGTGTATTCTGATTGACTGTCTTGTGCACCTATCAACATGGCCAGGTAAGCAGTGTATACTGATTAGCTCTTCTGAGTCATGTCATCATCTTTGAACCAATCACCTATGCGAGGTAGGTAGTATATTCAGATTGGTTGTCCTGGGTACCAATCACCATGGCCAGGTAGGTAGTATATTCTGATTGGCTGTCCTGGGTCATGGTCCATCCCTAAACCAAAGAACATGGCCAAGTAGGAATTCCGATTGGCTGTCCTGGGTCACATGTCCATCCCTGAACCAATCTCCATGGCCAGATAGGTAGTGTATTCTGATTGAGTGTCCTGTGCACCTATCAACATGGCCAAGTAAGTAGTGTATTCTGATTGGGTCTCCTGAGTCATGTGCTCATCTTTGAACCAATCACCTATGTGAGGTGGGTAGTCTATTCTGATTGGTTGTTGTGGATACCAATCACCATGGTCAGGTAGGTAGTGTATTCTGATTGGCTGTCCTGGGTCACATGTCCACCCCTGAAACAATCACCAAGGCCAAGTAGGTACTTTATTCTGATAGACTGGCCCGAGCGCCAATCAACATGGCCAGGTAGGTAGTATTTTCTGATTGGCTCTCCTTGGTCATGTGCTCAGCCCTGAACCAATCCCCATGGCCAGGTACATAGTGTATGCCGATTGGCTGTCCTGGGTCATGTGCCCAGCGCTGAAACAATCCCCAGGGCCACGTAGGTAGTGTATTCTGATTGGCTGTCCTGGGTCATGGTCCACCCCTAAACCCAACAACATGGCCAAGTAGGAATTCTGATTGGCTGTCCTCAGTCATGTGCCCAGCCCAGAACCAATCACCATGGCCAGGTAGGTAGTCTCTGATAGGCTGTCCTGGGTACCAATTACTATGGCCAGTTAGGTAGCATATTCTCATTGGCTATTCTGGGTCACGCATCCATACCTGAACCAATCACCATGGCCAGGGAGGTGGTGTTTGATGATTGGCTATTCTGGCTCACATGCCCAGCCCTGACACAATCCCCATGGCCAAGTGGGTACTGTATTCTGAGCGGCTGTCCTGGGTATGCGTCCATCCCAGAACCAATCACCTTGGCCAGCTAGGTAATGTATTCTGATTGGCTCTCCTGGGTCATGGTCCATCCCTAAACCAAACAACATAGCCAAGTAGAAACTCTGATTGGCTGTCCTCAGTCATGTGCCCAGCCCAGAACCAATTACATTGTTCAGATAGGTAGTGTATTCTGATTGACTGTCCTGTGCACCTATCAACATGGCCAGGTAAGCAGTGTATACTGATTGGCTCTTCTGAGTCATGTCCTCATCTTTGAACCAATCACCTACGTGAGATAGGTAGAATATTCAGATTGGTTGTCCTGGATACCAATCACCATGGTCAGGTAGGTAGTGTATTCTGATTGGCTGTCCTGGGTCACATGTCCATCCCTGAAACAATCACCGTGGCCAAGTAGGTACTTTATTCTTATAGGCTGGCCTGAGTGCCAATCAACATGGCCAGGTAGGTAGTATTTTCTGATTGGCTCTCCTCGGTCATGTGCTCAGCCCTGAACCAATCCCCATGGCCAGGTACATAGTGTATGCCGATTGGCTGTCCTGGGTCATGTGCCCAGCGCTGAAACAATCCCCATGGCCAGGTAGGTACTGTATTCTGACTGGCTGTCCTGGGTTATGTGTCCATCCCAGAACCAATCACCTTAGCCAGGTAGGTAATGTACTCTGATTGGCTCTCCTGGGTCATGTGTCCATCCCTAAAACAATCACTGTGGTCACATATGAAGTGTATTCTGATTTGCTGGCCTGGGTCATGGTCCATCCCTAAACCAAACAACATAGCCAAGTAGAAACTCTGACTGGCTGTCCTTGGTCATGTGCCCGGCACTGAACCAATCACAATGGCGAGATTGATCGTGTATTTTTATTGACTGTCCTGTGCACCTATCAACATGGCCAGGTAAGTAGTGTGTTCTGATTGGCTCTCCTGAGTCATGTGCTCATCTTTGAACCAATTACCTCTGCGAGGTAGGTAGTATATTCTGATTGGTTGTCCTGGGTATCAATCACCATGGCAAGGTAGGTACTGTACTCTGATTGGCTGTCCTAGGTCATGGTCCATCCCTAAACCAAAGAACATGGCCAAGTAGGAATTCTGATTGGCTGTCCTGGGTCATGTGTCCATCCCTGAACCAAACTCCATGGCCAGATAGGAAGTATATTTTGATTGACTGTCCTATGCACCAATCAACATGGCCAAGTAAGTAGTGTATTCTGATTGGCTCTCCTGAGTCATGCGCTCATCTTTGAACCAATCACCTATGTGAAGTAGGTAGTATATTCTGATTGGTTGTCGTGGATACCAATCACCATGGTCAGGTAGGTAGTGTATTCTGATTGGCTGTCCTGGGTCACATGTCCACCCCGAAACAATCACCATGCCAAGTAGGTACTTTATTCTTATAGGCTGGCCTAAGCGCCAATCAACATGGCTAGGTAGGTAGTATTTTCTGATTGGCTGTCCTCAGTCATGTGCTCAGCCCTGAACCTATCGCCATGGCCAGGTACATAGTGTATGCCGATTGGCTGTCCTGGGTCATGTGCCCAACCCTGAAACAATCCCCAGGGCCACGTAGGTACTGTATTCTGATTGGCTGTCTGGAGTAACAATCTACATGGCCAGGTAGGTAGCATATTCTGATTGGCTATCCTGGGTCATATGTTCCATCCCCGAACCAATCGCCATGGCCAGATAGGTAATGTATTCTGATTGACTGTCCTGTGCACCTATCAACATGGTCAAGTAAGTAGTGTGTTCTGATTGGCTCTCCTGAGTCATGTGCTCACCTTTGAACCAAACACCTCTGCCAGGTAAGTAGTATATTCTGATTGGTTGTCCTGGGTACCAATCACCATGGTCAGGTAGGTAGTGTATTCTGATTGGCTGTCCTGGGTCGCATGTCCACCCCTGAAACAATCACCATGGCCAAGTAGGTACTTTATTCTTATAGGCTGGCCTGAGTGTCAATTAACATGGCTAGGTAGGTAGTATTTTCTGATTGGCTCTCCTCGGTCATGTGCTTAGCCCTGAACCAATCCCCATGGCCAGGTACATAGTGTATATTGATTGGTTGTCCTGGGTCATGTACCCATCCCTGACCCAATCACCATGGCCAGGTAGGTACTGTATTCTGATTGGCTATTCTGGGTCATGTGTTGCATCCCTAAACCAATCACCATAGCCATGTAAGTAGTGTATTCTAATTCACTGTCCTGTGGACAAATCACCATAGCCAGGTATGTAGTATATTCTAACAGGCTGTTCTGGGTCACATGTCCATCCTTGAAATAACCACCATGGCCAGGTAGGTAGTATATTCTCATTGGCTATCCTGGGTCATGTGCCCATCCCTGAACCAATCACCGTGGCCAGTTGGCAGTGTATTCTGATTGGCTGTCCTGGGTCACATGTCCATCCCTGAACCAATCACCATGGCCAGTATGAAGTGTATTCTGATTGGCTGTCCTGCCTGGGTCATGTGCCCAGCCCTGAACCAATCACTATGGTAAGATATGTAGTGTATTCTGATTTGCTGTCCTGAGTGTTAATCACCATGGCCAGGTAGGTAGTATATTCTGACTGGCTGTTCTGGGTCACATGTCCATCCTTGAAACAATCACCATGACCAGGTAGGCACTGAATTCTCATTGGCTGTCCTGGGTCATGTGCCCATCCCCGAAACAATCACCATGGCCAGTAGGAAGTGTATTCTGATTGGCTGTCCTGGGTCACATGTCCATCCCTGAACCAATCACCATGGCCAGTATGAAGTGTATTCTGATTGGCTGTCCTGCCTGGGTCATGTGCCCAGCCCTGAACCAATCACTATGGTGAGATACGTAATGTATTCTGATTTGCTGTCCTGAGTGTTAATCACCATGGCCAGATAGGTAGTGTATTCTGATTGTCCTGTGTACCAATCAACATGGCCAGATAAATAATGTATTCTGTCTTGCTCTCCTGAGTCATGTGCTCATCTTTGAACCAATCACCTATGTGAGGTAGGTAGTATATTCTCATTGGTTGTCCTGGGTACCAGTCACCATGGTCAGTTAGGTAGTGTATTCTGATTGGCTGTCCTGGGTCACATGTCCATCCCTGAAACAATCACCATGGCCAAGTAGGTACTTTATTCTGATAGACTGGCCCGAGCGCCAATCAACATGGCCAGGTAGGTAGTATTTTCTGATTGCCTCTCCTCGGTCATGTGCTCAGCCCTGAACCAATCCCCATGGCCAGGTACATAGTGTATGCCGATTGCCTGTCCTGGGTCGTGTGCCCAGCCCTGAAGCAGTCCCCATGGCCACATAGGTAGTATATTCTGAGTGGCTGTCCTGAGTACCAATCACCATGGCCGGGTAAGTAGCTTATTCTCATTGGCTATCCTGGGTCTTGTGTTGCATCCCTCAACCAATCACCATTGCCAGGTTGGTAGTGTATTCTGATTGGCTGTCCTGGGTCATGGTCCACCCCTAAACCCAACAACATGGCCAAGTAGGGATTCTGATTGGCTGTCCTCAGTCATGTGCCCAGCCCAGAACCAATCACCATGGCCAGGTACGTAGCATATTCTGATTGGCTATCCTGGCTCGTGTGTCCATCCCTGAACCAATCACCTTTTCCAGGTAGGTAGTGTCTTCTGATTGGCTATCCTGGCTCATGTGCCCAGCCCTGAAACAATCCCCATGGCCACTAGATACTATATTCTGATTGGCTATCCTAGGTCATGTGTTAATCCCTGAACCAATCACCATTGCCAGGTATTCTGATTGGCTGTCCTGGGTCATGGTCCACCCCTAAACCCAACATGACCAGGTAGGAATTCCGATTACCTGTCCTGGGTCATGTGAACCAATCGCCATGGCCAGGTAGGTACTGTATTCTGTCTGGGTGTCCTGGGTTATGTGCCTATGCCTGAACTAATCACCTTGGCCAGGTAGGTAATGTACTCTGATTGACTATCTGCAGTCATGTGTCTGTCCATGAAACAATCACCATTGTCACATAGGGAGTGTATTCTGATTGGCTTTCCTGGGTCATGTGTCCATCCCTGAACCAATCACTATGGCAAGATACATAGTGTATTCTGATTGGCTGTCCTGAGCGCCAATCAACATGGCCAGGTAGGTATTGTATTCTGACTGGCTGGTCTGGGTTATGCGTCCACCCTTGAAACTATCACTATGCCCAGGTAGATAGTGTATTCTCATTGGCTGTCCTAGGTCATGTTTCTATCCCAGAATCAATCACCATGGCCAGGTATGTACTGTATTCTCATTGGCTGTCCTGGGTCATGTGTCCAGCCCTGAACCAGTCACCATGGCCAGGTAGGTAGTGAGTTCTGATTGGCTGTCCTTGGTACCAATCACCATGGCCAGGTATGTAGTATATTCTCATTGGCTGTCCTGGGTCATGTGCCCATCTCTGAATGAATCACCATGGTCAGGTGGGTAGTGTATTCTGACTGGCTATCCTGGGTCATGCTCCCTTCCCTATTTGTTTGGGGGCGGGGGTGTTTATGATTAATAGAATCAGTGTCTTACCTGAGGAGGAAGGTATAATTTCTGAAGCAGAAGATACTAGGAAATTAACATGTCAACTGCGTGTGTACAAGCATTTCCCTGAACAAAGAAATCTAATCATGTTATTTTGCAAAATAACATGCTAAAATTAAGAAGGCTTATAGAAAAAAAATAAGAGTTGGGGTAGATCACTCAGAACTTTTACAACTTTATTAGCAGAGCATTGATAAATTTTTAAAAAATTAGTATCTCAGGCAATTACGTGAACAGCTCAGACACACATCTTGGTATGGTTAGAGGCTGCCTCTGCGGATACTAAAAAGGCAAGGAACCGATAGAGAGAAAGTTCTGGCTCAGTAGAGCTGAGGTGTTGCAGATGGAAGCAGCATTCTAAGACAGGAAGTGCCATCTGTCTAAAGCAAGAGCCGTGCAAGCCTGGGGTGTACCTTCTTGGGAAGGAAGTCCTGGGTGCAGACCCTCACCTCTCTATATTTTTTTTTAATAAAGCTTAACAGGCTCCTGGCTGGGGCACCTGGGTGGCTCAGTCAGTTAAGTGTCTGCCTTCAGCTGAGGTCATGATCTCAGGGTCTTGGGATTGAGCCCTGCATCAGGCTCTGCACTCAGCAGGGAGTCTGCTTCTCCCTCTCCCTCTGTGTGTGTACGCACTCTCTCTCTCTCTTTCTCTCTCAAATAAATAAAATCTTTAAAAAAAAAAAAGAGGCTCCTGACTATGCAGCAGGCAAGTTGAGTCCTATTTTCTTTCACACTGAAATTATAGTTATATGATATATTATATTATATGTTATAATACAACTTCCACATTATATTCACATTGTTCCCCTATTTGCAATTGCATTTAAGTTAGTTGTTATGGAAAATGTGTTCTAACAGGAGAGATAGTGTATTTTTTTTAATTAACTTTCAAATATTTATTGAGCACCCATGATCTAATCCAGTCTTGTGTTTTTAAATTCCAATTATTTGCTAATGACTCCTAAATTTATATCTTTGGTCTGAACATCGCCTCTGAATTCCAGACCTCAACCAGGAAACTGCTTCACACCTTCATTTGAATGACTAATAGGAATCTGAATCTTACCTTGTACAAGATCCAACTCTTGGTATTTCCCCCACATCTTTCTCTGAGGTCTTCTTTATCTTATTTAATGGCAAATCTACTCATATTGATACTGAACCAAAAAACCTTGCACCATTATTTCTACTTCTCTCTCTCTCATGCTCCACATGCAAGCCATTAGGAAACCTTGCCTATTCTACCTTTGAAACACATCTAGAATAGAACCACTTCTCATAATCTGCACTTCGGCTATCCTTGTAACAGTCACCATCATCTCTGCTGTATCACCACAAACAGCCTAACCCACCTCCTTGCTTCTGCCCTTTGTGTCCTAGAGTCTGTTCTCTCACAGTAGCTGTAATTATCCTTTAAAAAAATACAATTCCAGAGCTGTCATACATCTGTTCAAAATCCTCCATTGTCTGTCTCCCTGAGTAAAGACCTGATTTTTACAATGGTCCTCAATTTCCTACAGGATCTACTCCATGCCATCATTCTAAACCCAGCCTCTTCCACAGTCTCCCTGGTTCACTCTCTTCATTTTGACCTTCCCATTTTGTCCCTACACAAGGCTGGTGCACTGATTGTTCCCTCTGCCTAGAATGCTCTTCCCTCAAATATCATCAGGGCTCACTCTCTCAACATCATGTTTCTTCTCAAAGGTCCTGTATTCTTGAAGTCTTCCTTGACTGCCTGATTTAAAACAATGACTCTCCCACCAAACCCTCAGCACTCCCTATCCAGCATTCCTCCTTTAGTTCCCTACATAGTTCTTGTCCTAACATAGTAAATATTGTACTCATTTATTTTCTGTCTCCCACTTGTTCAATATAAACCCCATGAAAACATGCATTTCTGTATTATTCAATGTGGTATCCTTAGTGCCTAGAACGCTATCTGGCATGTAGTAGGTGCTTAAGAAATATTTTTCTGTGTATTTGCCTACTAGGGGCCAAGAACTCTTCCAGGCATTAGGAACATGGCAATAAATAAAGGAGATAAAGCTTCTCCATTGTGTACATTGTGTGTTTCACACAATGTGTGAAACTACTATCCTCTAGAAAGCAGGACCTATTTCAATATCATTCAGCCTAGCCTACTCTGTATGGAAAAGCAAAGTTTTTATGCTTAAGAGAACAAATAATGTATATTATGCAATAAGGATTTCCCTACATATTTACTAATACTTGTAAATTGTATAAAGTCTGCTTGATATGTGCCTTGATTTTTTTTTTTTTTGAAATCTGAAAAGCCCGATTCATCATTAAGTCTGATTCCACTGAACCATTTCTTCCATGATAGGTAGTTCTATAAAATTTTGACTTTAAACTCTCACAAGCAGACTATAAATCTGTGAATCTGTTTTGTCATGGAAATATTCTACCCCGATCAGTACCCAACATAAGAGAAAAGACCTGGAAAGTAAAATGCCAATGAAATAATGTGATCATAATTATGGAGTTAGCACATGGGTGTCATGGGGCAGCAGATAATGAAATGTTAATGAGATGGGGAGAGAGAATGTGTTGTGAGCTCAGAAGTGGACCCGTAACTGGTGGTTGGAGTGTATGGGCCTAAGGTCTGGACAATTCTGCATTTCCAGGCTACTGACTAGAGCACCCTTCCTGTACCTCCTTTTATCTTCTGGTTCACCTCTAGGCCTTTGACACCAAGGGTGGCCAGGAGACCAAAGACCATTGCATTGCTTAAGATGGTTCCATATCCTCTCTCTAGGTACCAGGGAATGGTTTCTTACTGAACCAAACACCAGAGCAGAATCATCAAGTGAGGAGGTATTGATTTTTGTTCACATGAGTTTCATTATTCCTCTTGAAAATCTTTCAATCTGCCAGCTGCTCCCACCAACATCAGGGCCCCCAGAGGCCCAGTGTTTCCTCATTAAAACTTTTTCATGGGCTAGAACAGTTAAGACAATGTGGGAATTTAAGTGAGAACCTATAATATTCCAAGGAAGAAAATAAACAAGAAGTATTATAGAGAGAATCAATTATCTCTAGTAATAAAAAACATTAGTCTATTCTTTTTTTTTTAAAGATTTTATTTATTTATTTATTTGACAGAGAGAGAGAGAGACAAGAGAGCACAAGAAGGCAGAGAGACAGGCAGAGAGAGAGGAGGAAGCAGGCTCCCCGCTGAGCAAGGAGCCCGATGCGGGGCTCGAACCCAGGACCCTGAGACCATGAACTGAGCTGAAGGCAGCGGCTTAACCCACTGAGCCACCCAGGCGCCCCACATTAGTCTATTCTTTACTTATCAAGATCTTTACATGTATCTTTGATACTCCTCTTAGCAGCTCTAAAAGATAAGGTAGGTCTTATCACACCCATTTTACTGATGAGGAAACTGAGGCTCAAAAAGTTTAAATACTTTGTCCATGGGCACCTAGCCAGTTAGTGAAAGAGCCAGAAAGTTCTATTCCTCACAAGTTCAGTGCTTGCATCGATTAGGCTTAGCCACAAACTGCTGCCCCAGGAGTCAGTGGCTTACAACCAGAATCATTTACTCTCGTGTATCTGTGGGTTAAATTAGAGTCAGCTGATTTAGGCTGAGCTCAGCTGGAGGTGACTCTCTTGAGCCTGTTATGATCGAGGGGTATAAAACTGGTGCCAGCTCTTCTTATGGTTAGTATGAGGGTAAGATACAAGAGGAAACATGTGAAGTCTCTTGTTAGGCTAAGAATTGGCATAGCATCATTTCCACCTCATTCCATTGACCTGATAAAATCCTTTGGCTGAACTTACAGTTAAGGGACAGGAGAGTGCCCCCGTCCACGGAGGGCACTGCAAAATTACATAGCTAAGAACGTCTATACAGGAAAAGATAAAGAATTGGAGTCATTGATGTATTCTCCACCAGGGTTCTTCCCTATTGCACCAGGCAACTTCTCCATATGGGCTTCTTGTTTCCGTTCTAGCTCCCTATGGCTGAGACAACAGATGTCCATTCTGTCCTCAAACTAGAGTCAAAGGATGTGATCACAGCTGCCCCACTGCATTCCTCCTGACAGTCTTGTCTGGCTTATTAACTCTTGAACCATTATGTCATCTCTCCTGGGAGACCTACCTCTAAAACACAGGGGAGTGGCCTCGTCTAAGTTCACTGCAAATCTACAACACAGAAAGCCCTATAAATCAGAAGAACTGTGAAACTCATACAGTGAGATTCATATACAGCCATCAAGAGCAGGTCATTCTATGGATCTGAACCATCATCGCTGGGCACTTACTCTCTGACGCCTCACCCTTTTCAATCATCCAGTTCATGTGATCATTTTTCTGTTGAGTACCTACTGCGTGTCAAGCATTGCACGAGGTACTTGAGATGTGTGATAAATACTGTAGCCACAGGGTCTGTCCTCACCGAAGCGTCTTCCCCCACCTTGATAAACGAGTATCACTGAAGTGCATTCATGAATTCAGGTCGTGTTATACATACTCTCATTTGCATAACTTATTTGCATCTTAACAAGAATTTTAACCCCAGCTGTGACCCTTGTTGTCATGTCTGGCCCTGATGGGTTAAGGAACACTTTCTGAGCAGGAATGGTTTTCTGTAGTGTGTACACTAGGAAGTCACTAAAATGAAACCCCTCTACACACAGTGGAGGGACTCGGGGGAAACCCTGCCTAGAAGGTGAAGGTGATTTTGTGGATACTTAGTGCTCTTCAGTGAAGCCATACACAAGGATCTTTAAGTACATGTTAAGTGCTGGGTCCTGAAGGATTGTAGGCTCTGCAGTACAACGGCCCAGGTTTGAGACCTCACTCCACCATTTATGAGCCATGGCACCACTCCGGCTTCTGTTTCCTCGTGTGTCAAAATGGAGATCGTCAGAATAATTGTTCATAGAGTTACTGTGAAGTTTAAATAAGATAATCGATATAAGCACTTAGCACAGCACTTGACACATTGTAGATGCTGAATGAATGCTTGGCTGTCATTATCTGGTCCTATAAGCACAGCTGGGTAGAGGAAGGGTACAAAATAAATTGAACAAATGACTCCTATCTCTAAGAAATGAATAATCCATTTCAGAAGAGAAGGCATATATTAAGCAACAAGAAAGAAATCACAAGATGATTATATTAGTTAAGGTTCTTTCATTTGCAAGCAACAGAAGTTAACTTTGCCTTATTGAAATAAAAAAGATGGACTGTAAGAGCAAATGCATCGTAATCCTTCAGGGGTCTTCCACAAGCTCAAAAATAAGTGTATCCCCTAAGCCTTAAAGAGAAATTCAACAGCTAGTACCGGGTGTGGATCCTGGGTCTCAAGTTCAGCCAGGAGTGTGACTTGAACTCCAACACCCCCCAATCATAGAATATTTGGCCACCTGTGACCACCTGTGACCTCTTCACCCTCATCCCCTACAGTGTTCCAGACACTTGACCTTGTTTTTCTTCAAAACGGGGACACACTATGACTCGGGAACTTCCTACTCACCACTCTCTTCTCTTAAATAACCCCAGGAACCACTTACCTCCTTCAAATGTTTACTCAAATATTATCTGCTCGGGGAAGCCTTCCCTGACAAAATTATTTAACATCACAACACATCCCCCCCCCCACCACCACAGACACACACATATACCGCTACACGTGAGTACTTCTACTCCCTCCTTCTGCTTTTCTTGGGAGTATTTATAACCTTCAGTACCTGTCAGCTAGTTCTGCATAACAAAACACTGCACACATAGCAACTGAAAACAACAACCATTTTGTTTAGCTCAGGATACCGAGGGCTGGCTGCTTGGGTCTTTGGGCCTAAACCGATCCAGCAGATCTCTTCCGGCAGGTCAGCTGAAAGCTGAATGATCCACCAGTAGTTGGCAGGCTGAGAAAACTCTGCTCTCTTCCATGTGGCTTTCTCACCTCCCAGCACTCTTCCTTGGATTCACGCACACAGCGGTCTCAAGGTCTGAAGAATAGTAAGGGAGTGATGTCCCAGGGAGCTAGTACTTTTCAAACCTTGCTTGCATTTGTGTCTCATTTGCTAATGTCCTGTTGGCCAAAGCAAGTCACGTGGCCAACCTCGGTTTAAGAGATTGAGAAATAGATTCCAATTCTTGGTAAGAAATGCCACAAAGTCCTACCGCAAAGTAACATGAGGAAAGGGTGTATAAACAGGGCTGAGAGGTATTTGTGGCCATGCTTGCAATCTAGCACATCTTCTTTTTGTTTTTTAAGATTTTATTTATTTATTTAACAGACAGAGATCACATGCAGGCAGAGAGGCAGGCAGAGATGGGGGAAGCAGGCTCCCTGCTGAGCAGAGAGCCCGATGTGGGGCTCGATCCCAGGACCCTGAGATCATGATCTGAGCCGAAGGCAGAGGCTTAACCCACTGAGCCACCCAGGCACCCCTTCTAACATAGCATGTCATTTACTTATTTATTTGGCTGACTGTAAAAATGACTTGCAGTTCATTCCCGAATCCCTGCCGCAAGAATGGTAGTCTGCCCATCAGTTACCACATTTGTATGTTCCAGCTTCTGCGCAGTCTTATAACTGTTTTAATAGCACAATATACTAACTACCTTAGCAACTGCACAGACAAAATCAACATCCCACATGAACATTTAAATGAATGCAAATCAACCTAATGGCCTCTCCTGGAGGGAGCATTATCATGCAATGAACATTTGCTCTAACTGATATTATATATGCAGATGAGATTTTAATTTTGATATACTTTCATATGGACATATTTTCAGTTCAATGCAAATCTACTTAAAGTATATCATTAAGGCTGAATCAGTCTGTTTTCTAGTGTGTGTACGTGTGTGCTTAATACCGATATAGACAATGAGGTTTAGTTTTCAAAATATCAAGTGTTCTGTTCTGCTAACCACTCCCACACCCCCATACCCGCCTTATCATGGAGCACCTTATTTTAAGGATGGGGACGTGATGGCTTTCCCTTCTACATCTTTTTATTCCTTTCTCCTCTCCAACCATCCTCTACCCTCTCACTTTTCCTCGATGTCGTCTTAGACTTTTTTGTTGAAGATATTATAAAGGCACAGTGCTGTCATTACTATTTATAAACTCACCTGAAGAAAAGGAGGGAGAGAATGAGGGAATGAAGGAGTGGGGAAAGCTAGAATTAATTGAACACTTGCTCTGTGCCAGGCATGGAAACCTGATACTAGTCCTCTGTGGTAGATATTATTGTACCCATCTTACAGCTAAGGAAACAAAGGCACGAAAAGTTTAAGAAATTTACCAAAGGTCATAGAATTACTAAATGGCACACTGGGCATTGAACCTAGGTGTGTGGGAACAAAACTTTCCTCAAACCTTAGCAAAGGTGGACCAGAGAACTTTTTAAGGATGTCATTAACAACCTCTCCTGGAAAGTGTTTACATTTCTGACAAAAATGTTTGGGCCCTCTTCCGATAAATGTTGATGAGATGTAGAGCCCTGTCCAGGAAGTGATATTTACACTTGCAATGCATTAACCACACGGCCAACCATCTTTCTTGTTGGTGTCCTAGAACCAGATCTTCTTTCTATTACCTAGTTTAACATCAAGGTCTAACCACACTCTCATCCTAGTCAAAGATGTCTTTCAGTAGCGTTATCATACTGCTGGGAGAAGCGTAAATGTGTACAACCACTCTGGAAAACTTTTTGACAATATCTCTAAAAGCTATGCTTTATGCAAACCCTTTGACCCAACAATTCTGTTCTTGGGTATATACCTAAAACAAAGTAGTACACATTCCTCCAAAAGCCTTGTACAAGAAGGGTCAAAACTGCATTCTTTCTTTTTTCTTAATTTAATTAATTTTTTTTATTTTAACCAATCTCCACACCCAATGTGGGGCTCAAAGTCATGACCCTGAAATCAAGAGTCATGTGCTCTTCCAACCTAGCCAGCCAGGTGGCCCCACAACTGCATTATTTCTAATCACCAAACCCCAGAAGGAATTCTAATGTTTGAGAACACGGAAATAGACAAGTAAATTGTGATGTAGTCATATAGTGGATGGTCACACAGCAATAAAAACAAATGAACTACTGCTACACAAAAAACAAACAAACAAACAAACAAACAAAAAGCCATGGATGATGCTCAAGGCACAAAACAGAAGATACGCTATCATTTCATTACATGAAGTTCAAGGGCAGGCAAGATTCATCCATGGTGACCTGCATGAGGTAAAGCAGCATTGGTAGGGAAGAGGCATGAGGGCGCTTTCTCCTGTGGTAGGAATGTTCTGTACCATGATCTGGATTGTGGTTATACAACTGTAAAAATTCAAACCTAACTGTATGTATCTTATACTTCAAAAAAAAATTTTAAAAAATCCTATTCCAGAAAGATTCTTCACCTTTCCTTGCCATGAGTTTGAGTAAAACCTTTGACACGTACTGACAATCACCAATATGTCTGAGAAACTGCTTTTACATGTGACCAGCTCCAAGGTCACGCATTCAGTGAATAGAATTAGGCCCTTTTGCTGATATTTATCCAGCCAGAGGGCAACCTGTCCTTCACAGAACTTCCCCTTCAACGCCAGTATATCTAGAGCTCATAGTACATCTAGCTCTCGGGTTAGCAGTTGACTTCCTTCCACTCGTCTACTGTTGGCCAGGTAGACAGGAATCTCCCTGTCCCATCTGTCTGTGTTTCCCCACAGTTCCTGCCTCAGTGTGATGCCCATTGAGGGGCTGTTGAATTAAATCCCAGCAGAAGTTGCTTCATAGACTCCAGTCACTTTCTATCTCTCCAAAGAGATGAATGATTTGGGGCAAGTTTAGCATGCATACGGTTCCCTGTAAGCATTCCTGGCTCTGAGAGTCCCCTTCTCCTGCATCTATCAGATGCCCAGAAAGTGTAAGGTGATGCTAACAACCGCAAAGTATTGCCAACAGGCCCACAAGCAATAGAGAGAACCATGGTTCTCTATAAGTAAGCCTGTGGTGTTTGCCTTAAAATATACACTCATGGCAAGTTCTTTGGATTATTCAAGTATGCACACACACACACACATATAAATCTCAGATATATATGAGATATATTTACATACTATGCAATTCACCCATTGAAACTATACAATTTAATGGTATTTACTATGTTCACAGGGTTGCACAACCATCACAACAATCCATTTTGGAACATTTTCATCACGCCACAAAGAGACCCCATACCCATTAGCACTCACTCTCTATTTCCCCCAATCCTTTAGTTCTAAGCAACCAATAATCTCTTTCTGTCCCTACAGAATTGCCTATTTGAGATGTTTCATAAATGAGATCATACAGTATGTGGTCTTCTGTGACTGGCTTCTTTCGCTTAGCATCGTGCTTGAAGGTTTACAGCACACATCATAACGTACTTTATTCATTTATGGTTGACCCTTGAACAACCTGGGGGTGAGGGGCACCAAACCCCACACAATTGAAAATCTGCGTGTAACTTTGGACTCCCCCCAACTTAACTACTGAGAGCCTACTTTTGAGCCTTACCAATAACATAAATGCAATCAACATGTGTTTTGCAAGTCATATACATTATATGCTGGAATCTGACAAAAAAGTAGAGAAAAGAAAATGTTATTAAGAAAATTATAATATATTAAGAAAATACATTTCTAGTACCTCACTGTATTTATGGGAAAATTTGCATATAAGTGCACCCATGCAGTTCAAAACCATGTTCAAGGGTCAGCTGTATTTTGCTTTGCCTAATAATATTCCATTTTATGAACATACCACAATTTATTTATCTGTTTACCAGCTGATGGACATTTTAGTTGTTCCCACATTTTGACTGCTCTGAATAGTGCTCCTCTGAACATTCATGTACACATGTCTGTGTACACATATATTTTCATTTTTCTGGGGTATATACCCAGGAGTAGAATCCCTGGGTCATATGGTAACTGTATGTTTCACCAAACTTTGAGAGTTCCAATTTCTCCACATCCACATTGGTACTTGTTATTATCTGGTTGGTTTTTTTTTTTTTTCAATTACAGCCAACCCAGTGAGTGTGAAGTGGTATCTCCTTGTGGTTTTGATTTGCATTTTCTAATGATTAACAATGAGTGTCTTTTCATGTGCTTATTGGTCATGTGATATCTTCTTTGGAGAAAGGCCTGTTTAAGTCCTTTGACCATTTTTAATTGGACTGTGTCTGGATAATTCTTACACAGAGCAAAATCAAAATACAAAACTTAAGAAGATGGGTGATTCCCCTTTAATTTTCTCTCAGAGTGACAAGGCCAGTATATAAATAACAGGTTTTAGGATACCAGGCAGGCAACAGTATAACATCATGAAGATAAAACAATGCAGGAAAATAATCTCAATGAAGTATAACTAGGATATATTTTTTATCTATTTGGAAAACAAGTTAATTCCAGTTGTGTAAGACTGTGCATTTACCTCAAACATTAGCAGCCTTCAATTTATTCGATTTTTCTTTCAGCTAAAAACCAAGAAACTGTTAAATTGCCAACAGGCTTTCATTTTGTCAGAACTGAGATTAAAAAGCACCCAAGAGAAGTTTAAGCAGTTCTTTTCCACAGGGTGGGCTATTAGGCAATTTGCACTCTGCTTCTCAATATTTCTAATAAAGACTCTTTCCCGATTATCCGCCAATACCAGCCCATCCACATCCAGGAGTTACTTGGCTTCCTATGACCTTATGATGAAAACACAAAGCCTATGCAGCGCCTAAAAATAGCTTTAGGATTAGTAATATCTGTTGTAAAAGAGCCAGCTTACCTTTTGTTTTGTTTTGGTTTGGTTTGGTTTAGTTTTGTACGCACCTAGAGAATTATCCCCATTGCACTGCTCAGTAGACTGGCACCAACTCCCAAACCTGAAAGAGTCATGGCCACTAAGAAGTAGGATTCTGCTAAACAGTCTGCAACAATCCAAAGGCTGCAACGGAAAGTCCCATGGGCCTGACGCGCTCTCACCGGCCCACAGGAAGGGTTTTCAGTCACTTAGAGTTCCTGTTTTGACCTCTGCAGAAACAGTCCCTTTGCTAACAGGGTCTCTTCAGTACTCTTTTCTGCTGTGGTTATTATCCTCTGCCAGCCTGATGTTAATTCTTTCTTTCTTTCTTTCTTTCTTTTTCTCTTTCTTAGTTTGTTTATTTCAGAGAGTGCGACAGAGACAGACAGAGAGAGCAGAGGGAGAGGAAGAGGCAGAGAATTCCAAGCAGACTCCACACTGAGCATGGAGCCCGACACGGGGTTGGCATCTCACGACCCCGCATGACCGGAGCTGAAACCAAGATTCGGATGCTTAACTGAATGAGCCGCCCAGGCGCTCCATGATGTTTTGCCTTAACATCTGAGTTTCCCTTTGATGCAGCATTGAGAAAAGCAGCGGGTGTGTGTCCTCTTCAGTCCTGCTTGTAACTTCAGTTCTTTTATGGAACCCACTGTCCTTGCGATCGAGTGTCTGATTGGAGATTTTTCACTTCCCGAGGCCACCCAAATTATGGTATCTTTGCTTCTGAAAGCTGAAGTAAGGGCAAGGAACACCTTTCCCTCTTCTTTCTAAGGCCTTAGAATCAAAGTAGTTAGAGTGTCAACTTAAAAGGGTCAGACCTGGGCACCTAGGTGGCTCAGTGGTTGAAGCCTCTGCTTCGGCTCAGGTCATGATCTCGGGGTCCTGGGATCAAGCCCTGCATCGGGCTCTCTGCTTGGCAGGGAGCCTGCTTCCTCCTGTCTCTCTCTGCCTGCCTCTCTGCCTACTTGTGAACTCTCTCTGTCAAATAAATAAATAAAATCTTCCCAAAAAGAGGGGGAGGCAGACCTGACTTCAAGCCCAGATTCACCCCTTTACTGGCTGTGATGCTTTGGGTGGGTTTATTTGACAAGTTCTAGATTTCAGTCTTCAGCATCTTAAGCAGGAAGGGAATTTAAATGAATGTTAAAAGCACATGGAATGAGCGTTGAAGGGATGAGACAAAGTCTCTAAGCTGAGTTTCCAGTAACACTCCCAGGACACGTGGCAGGGCTCACCCTGCCTTCCTGTTTTCTATCTTGGCATTCATGGTAGAGAAGCATTTATCATTGTGCAGTATAGTTTGAATTCAAAATACAGCTATACTTAACAACATTAAAAAGTGGTGATCATGGATACCATCCAGATATTCTCCTAAAAAAGTGAGAAAATCCCTCACTTTGTCCCTTCTGTTCCAGCTGTCAAATAACTCAGAATTTGGGATGCCAGCTGTCACATGGGAGATCACCAGGTGTTTCCATAGTAAACGGTTACTATAAGCGTAACAATTAAGCCCTGTGCTTGGAAAAAAAAAAAAAAGAAAAAGGGTGGACAAGTAGAATCGAGTGGAATAAACATTGGATGAGACACTAGGAAAACCAAATTCTGTGTCCAGATCTGCCAACGTACTCTTTGTGGGAGCTTGGGCAAGGCACTGGACTTCTCTGACCTCAGTAACCTCATCCATAAAATGAAGGCATTGGCCCCATTACTAAAGCCAAGATGCAAGGTGTTGGTGGAAAATTATTAGCACAGTCCTGTGCTGTCTCCTTCCTCTCCCAGTTCAGCCCCTTTAGGGAGAAAGTGGGCTAATTGTAGAGGATTTATGTCTCCCTCTAAACTAGGGTATTCAGGCTGTGCTTCTTGAATGCTGAAGAAATTGAGGAATTTCAGACCTCCTGCCTGCTATCACACTTCTCCTAACATAGACATTCCCAGCTTGTTGAGAAAGACAGCACTTGTTTGAAACATGGGGCCGTGAATATGTATTTGCTCTCAATATTTTTGCGAAATTTGAGCTGAAATACCTTTTATTCCCCTCTAGCTCATAAGCTCCTTGAGGGCATCTTTGTGCTTATTTTATGGCTTAGGGTACATGACATATAGTAGGTACTCAATATGATTACAAGAAGGTGTGCAATGATCAAAAAAGGAGAACTAGATACATCACTTAAGAATGATTTTATTAGAAAGCAATTAAAAAATAAAAATAATTTTATAATTTTATAATGCTTCCTGCCAGAATGCAGATGTCCAACATGCTAGTGTTCATCCGCACAGCCTTTTCCAGCTGTGTTCAATCCGTAGAAGCGCTACTTATTCTTATCATCAAATGCCATGAAGTCATCCATAACCCTGTAATGGCTTCTCTGATCTCCTGTGGAAAATGCTCCTAAAAACACGCACCCGCCATTTTTAATTTTTTGTGAGGAGGAAGTGAACAGTTTAACATCCGTCACTCTGGGAATATTTTTACTTCTGGTTTTTTTGTTCTTGGTTCTAACATGATTTAAAAGATAAAACGTTTGGAAAGAACACTCATTTAGTATGAGTTATATATGCATAAGACATGTCTCTGACCATATTACAGAGTCCAAACATCTTCATTACACTTGAATGTCGAAAGAGCAAACAGCTCGCATGGATATTTACTCTGTAAGCAAATGCCCAGGATAAGCATTGCATCTAGTCACTGGTTGTATATTTTCTTGCCTTAGAAGTCTCTACTGAGCTGTAAATTGTAGAGTTCAACATATCAGCAGAAAAAAGTACCTACAGACTTAAAACTTTGAAACAAGACTCACCCTTTGTTAAGAACTGCTTTGAGGAAGGAAGGAGTCAGAGGCTAGCTACCTCTGATTCCTAATTCCTTAGCAAATCAAAAGTACAGACTTGCTTTTATATCTGAGTATACGCACTGTTTTAGTTTGGAATTCCTTAAAAGTGGAGCTGGGAATAAGGTTCTCCCCTGGGCATATTTTGGGTTTTCAGGACATGCTTAAATTGTATATCATTGTTCTTGCCCTCTGTGATTCCTCATAGTTTCTGGAGGTACAAAGGGCTCACTTTCTTGTTTTCCAGAATATGTATGTGTATACACACACACACACGCGTGCATATATATTTGCATTTTCTAGGAATTGGACAGAGTAGAGGTTTGTTTTATGTGCTTGGTCTACAATAATAAATTGACATTGTTTATTTTCACTAAGCCTGTGATAGTAAGCACTAAAATCTCTATTTTGAGTTTATTACCATCTCTACTAAGAGTGGATCTCAGTTCTAGAAACCTGTCCAGAGCTAGCCCTTCTCCACCGAACATTTTGCAGCAAAATTTGCTACCTGTCATGGATAATGAGTGTCACATGTTTCCATTCTTCCTCTTCCCAGAATGGGAGCTTTAACTGTGGTTATCTTATCCTCTTCACTACGGTATATGAGATGGTGAGGCAGCTGGTCACTTGACTGTACATTTACAGGGTTGCCAGACCATGAGAAGTCAAATCCAAACCTCAGCCTCAGAACCATGCATCACCTTGAAGTGTTGAATCACTGTGTTATTGTACACCTGAAACTAATATGACACTGTAGGTTAACTAACTGGAATTTAAATAAAAATTTCCAAAAGAAAAAAAAAGAACTATGCATCACCCAGAAATGCTGGGTTTTGAGTTAGATAAAATAACTACGTGACTTTTTGTGTTGTTTCCCTGGGGAAAGTGGTATTCAGGGATACTTGGGTGGCCAGAGAGTGAACTGTGGCCTGGACTGCTAAATGTACCCAATATTCATTATTTCTTTTTATTTTTTAGTACTAGAGACCTCCTCCCTTTTAAACTAGGTAGCCACTTAGCTAAAGACATTTCCCAGACCCCCTTGCAGCTAGTTGTGGTGACAATGGACCCTGTGCAACTCTCGAGTCATATCCTTAAAGGGAAGATGTCTGGCCCCTATTTCTTTTTTTTTTTTAAGATTTTATTTATTTATCCAACAGAGAGAGATCACAGGTAGGCAGAGAGGCAGGCAGAGAGAGAGGAGGAAGCAGGCTCCCTGCTGAACAGAAAGCCCAATGCGGGGCTCAATCCCAGGACCCTGAGACCATGACCCGAGCTGAAGGCAGCAGCTTAACCCACTGAGCCACCCAGGCACCCCTGGCCCCTATTTCTTATTCCCTTTTTTCACCCATGGGTTAATACCGACGTGGTGGTGTTGAGTCTCCTTTAAACAACCAAGGGGTTTGTAGAGCAGCAGGAAGAAAGGTATTTCATGTTAACCCTGTTCACCAGGGCTCCTTTATCCTTCTGTTCTTTTTTTTTTTTAAGATTTTATTTATTTATTTGACAGAGATCACAAGTAGGCAGAGAAGTAGGCAGAGAAAGGAGGGGAAGCAGGCTCCCTGCTGAGCAGAGAGCCCGATGTGGGGCTCAATCCCAGGACCCTGGGATCATGACCTGAGCCGAAGGCAGCGGCTTTAACCCACTGAGCCACCCAGGCGCCCCTATCCTTCTGTTCTATCAATCAGCTTGGACTTTCACACGAAAGAGAAATAAACCTTCCTTCTTGTTAAAGCCATTGTTATTTAGTCTTTGCTAAAACAGCTGAACCAATACGCACAGGCTGCTTCTGTAATAATTCCAGTTGTCTCAAATACGACACTAATTAATGCCTTTGCTGGAAAGCCTCCTCCTCTTTCAAATTTAGTTGATTATAAGTAATCAGCTTGTTGAGACATTTTATGGACAATACAATTTTTTAATTGAGAGGCATAGTCCTTATGCAATCTCATATTTCTTCTCAAAATTGGTTTTAATTGCTTGGTAAATATAATTATGGGGAAAATTACTGGTTTTTATGTTGCTAAAGGTTTTCAGATAGTATGCTATCTCTGCATTTCAGTTTGGAAAGTTTCTACTGATCTGTGTCGCAGCTCACTGATTCTTTTCCCTGGTCACGTCCAGGCTACTGACAAGCCCATCAAAGGAATTTCTCATTTCTGTTACAATGTTTTTGATTTCTAGCATTCTTTTTACTCTTAGACTTGCCATCTCTCCAATTACTCATCTGCTCTTGCGTGTTGTCTATTTTACCCATCATAGCTCTTAACATATTCATCGTAGTTCTTTTAAATCCACTGTCCGATCATCCACAATCTGTCAGAACCAAGTAGGGCTCTGGTGTTTGTCTTTTCAGACTGTGGTTTTTATTGTCTTTCAACATAGCTTGAATGTTCTCGAAAGCCAGACATACCATATGGATAATGGAGACTGGTAAATAGGGCTTTTTCATGCGGTTCCATGTCAATCTGGCTAGGAGTTAATCTGGTTCTGTTTAATACTTTCCTGTAGCTGTAGGGGCCAGAGGCTTCAAATTCCTCCAGTGTCCTTGTTTTTGTCTCCCCTGTTGACTTTGGGCTTCCCTAGGTACTCCTCCTCAAGAGAGCGTCTTTTTGCTTCTCTTTTGGCTGAAATCTACCATTATTCTACTGGAGCCCTGTTGGTGTGGTAGTAAGGTGTTGATGAGCGTAAGCATTCTGTAAGCTAATGGTGAAATCTCAGTCTTTTCATGGGCCCGTGTTCCTGGGCTGTGACCTCCACAAGCATTTCTTAGCTTTATTTTTCCCCTTGTAGGCAAGAAAGGAAGGCTAGATTGGAATTAAGTAGGAGAAATGCCCTTCCTCAAACTGGGATAAGGCTCTGGTGAAGTCCTTACCCTCAGTAGAGTAGGCCTTTGTCAGAGAATATTCTGGGCAGGTTTCACAGTGGCTAGTCTTTCCCCTTTCACTGTCAGAGCTCCCACAGAATCTTCTTCAGCACTTCACCATGAGAACCTAATGGGGTTCTTGGAGGCAAACCCCCCAAAAGTATGGGCCCCCCACAAAAGTGCATCACCCGCGGGTTTCTCTCTCTCATCCTGGTCCTCACTCAGCCTCCAGCAATTCCTCAAAATTACCACGTAAATGTTCCTACCAGTTTATATCGCTAGCCACATCTACTCCAGGTAAACAGATCTTGGCTGTGACTCTGTATTTACCTTTCTCTGGATGTGGGGGTGGTGGTCTGCCCTACAACCTCAGTTCTCTGAGGGGACAAGAAAAATCACTGATTGCTTATTTCAGCTTTTTTCTAGTCATAGAAAAGAGCAATGTCCAAAGCTCTTTACATGTTGAAGCTGAAACTAGAGGTCCAACAGTACACTATCTTAACTTTGAAAAATAGATTTGGTTACAATGTAGAATTTGAATGGAAATTGCAAATGATTTTATTTCAAACTTAGATCTGGTCAATGTGATTCTTTAATAACAGGAACCTGGGGAGCTGTTCATTTAAACGTCTGAGTGGTAGACAGGGTCTAACACCTCAAAGTCATGCTTCGGAGATGGGAATCTTCTGGGCCAAAGAGTAGGGCTGATGCTACCAAAACTACCCAACAGGTTTCTGGCCTATTTTTGTGCATATCAGATGAATTTGGATTTTGCCTGAGACTAAGCAAATGAATTTCTAGTGACATGAAAGCATATTCATGATCTCCTCAAAATCTGAGTATATCAGAATGGGGAAAAGGCCAGGAAACCAAATAGGCATCCACAGTGCAGGGCCATAAAAATCCGTGCAATCGAGGAAGATGTACTCTGGAAAACACCCAGACACCAAGTAACTGACTAGCCAAGACTTCCATAAAGTAAATAATGGTAGCTACAAAAAAAAAAAAATCTCAGATCCCACAGTGTGGACTAGGGTTGTGGACTCAGTAACATGACCCTGAGCTGGGGAAAATCTCAGTCCCCAGAGGATCCAAGATGTTCCAGTTCTTTTGGAATGAGCCACCTGTGTGATTACCTCAATCCACTGTTGACTTATATGATTTCACTGCCCTGGACTTATTTGTCCAATATTCCCTTCACAGCCATATGCCATTAGTGCTGTTGGTTTCTCTTTCCGTGTCTAGCAAATGATCCAAATCTATTTCCACCCACATGTTCCCTCTTGTACTCGGAAAGTGGGATAGCTCCTCTAAAGAGAACCTGTCAGGGCTAATTAGGGAGGAAAGCCTATGTGGCAATGTGTAGGTTTAAAAGACAAGAAAATCCCCCATGGAGGTTCTGTAGAACACTTTGGATATACTGACAAGTTAATAAAAAGCTTGATTCGGTGACATTTTTTTTAACACACTGGCATGGAAAGTACCACTGGAAATAAAGTGACTTTCAAGGGAAAATTTGTTTCATTGAACTCTGTGAAGAACTATTATTGGTCTTAAATCTCCTCTGTTTCATGGCTCCTGAAGTAATGCATCAAAGAACACTCAGTGAGGGAGCTGGGTTCCCCCTCTGGTTCCACAACCTGACAACAGCTTCTTTGTGGCACTTGGGAGCATCATTGTTAGAGAAACTCACTCACCCAGGGAAAGCAGGCCAAGTGTTCTTTTACTCTTTCCTAAACCTGTGCTCACACAGAGCTAACTTGGAGAAGGGACAGGAGGAGAGGGGAAGAGGAAGGGATAGAAGGAAGCACGCTGACACAGATGGACGTATGTATGCTCTGACTGGAGAACAGTCGGGAGAACATTTGGTAGTCACAGCTTTGAGAACACCAAGTTTGGTATTGTTTGTGTCAGATGTGTGGAGGATCACCGGGTTTACAAAAAGATCTCTCCCCTTTCTCAGCACTCTTGTGAAAACAGCAGAAAGCTCTAACTGTCTGCCTGAGCTTCAAGCGTTCTAACAAGTGGCTTAATAAATCAGGCACGTAAGAGCCAAGCAGCTCATTAGTGACTCTGTGTGTATTACCTGGCTGGCAAGATGAGAATAAAGTTGTTATTAAAGAAAAGGCAAAAGAGCGGTGTCTGAATAGCTCAGTGGGTTAAGCCTCTGCCTTCGGCTCAGGTCATGATCTCAGGGTCCTGGGATCGAGCCCCACATCGGGCTCTCTGCTCAGCAGGGAGCCTTCTTCCTCCTCTCTCTCTGCCTGCCTCTCTGCCTACTTGTGATCTCTGTCTGTCAAATAAATAATTAAGATCTTAAAAAAAAGAAAAAAAGTTTAAACAAAAAGAAAAGGCAAAAGAGATCAGTATGCACAGTAAGTACTAGAGTTGGAATTTAACCTAGAAACAGAACTCTTCAAACTTCTAAGTGGCTTATGTCCATTCATATTTATGACTATCACCTACGGCCATTTCAGATGATCCCATCTCAATAATCTAAGAGAAGCCACTTAGTCAAACTGTAAGCACTTATGCTTATTTTCATGAAGTAGATATAGTCAGACTTACCGTGGTCATGAATCTCAATAAATGACTCGAGAAAATAAACAATATGGTAGACCAATAGCCAAAATGGCTCCAGTCCTCTGTCTCCTGTATCTACGCCCCTTGAGTTGTGATATTTCAGCTCCTCCCTCGAAGAGGTGGAGTCCTTTTCCTTTACCTTTTGAATGTGGGCCAACTTGTGACTTGCTCTAGCCAACACAATGCAGAAGAAGTGATATTGTTCCGAATCTGAGCCTAGGTGGCAAGAAACCTTGCACTTCTGCTTTCTCTCTTGGACTCATTCCTCTATATGAGAATAAGTCCCAGCTCATCTGATAGAAGGTGAGAGGGCACAAGGAGGAGGGCCTCATCATTCCACCTGAGACAACCCTAGACCAGACAGCCGACCAGAGACATATGAATGAGGAAAGCTGAAGTAAACTGAGCCCATCCCACATCAGGAAGGTCACCAAGCCAATCAACAGACTTCCAAAAAATTACTGATGATTATAATTTGAGGGATGACATTTAGCAGTACTTATTTGACGTGATCAGTGAATATTAACTTTCTCTTGGACCTGCTGTCTAATTTTCTTTGGACTCATTCTGATTTCTTGCACGTTTTAAACATGTGCTTGTTTTCTTTACTGATACAATAGTATGTATAATATACAACACTAACTTTTTACTTAAGCCCCAAGCGTCTCTATCATCCTGAGAAATGCCAATATCCATACAGAAGATTCTTTCTAGTATGATTTTTCTTTAACCTTCTTAATTTGAAGAAACTTTACCCTCGTGGGCTCTTCAATGACGATCTCTCATTCCCTAAATTCCTTCACACCAGAATTTTTAAACTCCAATATCTGTAGCCTTCTCATATTTTTTACCACGTCTGATATTCAAGTTTGTTGAAAGTTTCTATCTTCGGTTCCTCTGTTTTCCTGCATTGTGTCAGCTCCTTCCTGATCTCACTTCTGTAGCAGACACTATACGCTGGTTCATTTCCATATCAAACCCCCTCCTCCCTGAGCAATCCATGGGGATGTATGATAGATGCTGGAAAATTGAGACCTTGAATTTCTGGTCGCCTTTGCAAGGAGGGGTGAAGTGTGACACAGTTCTGTCTGAAGAGGTTGGGGGAAGTCACAGTGGAAGACTTCCCTTCCTGAAGAAATCTTCATTAAGAGAAAGCCCTTGGCTCCCTCCTCGTTCCGGCCTCCGACTCAGACGTGATGAGACAATTGTTCAGCCACTGCACTGCACCCACAAAGATCACAGCCATGTGACAAGGATGACGAAAAAGAATGACATATTGATGCTTCAGTGATGACACTGGAGTTACACCATGACCCTAGAATCCATTCTTCAAGATTTTTTTTTGTATGAGAAAAATCATCTCGTCCTTACTTGAGCTATTACATACAGTAAGGTTTTCTGGTGCTCATGGCTGTATCACACAGCTGTGCTGATACAACTTCTTTTCCTATTTGGTCTTTACATAATTCAATAGATCTTGCTTTCTACCATACTGCCCTACACTGCCCTGCAGCATTCCAAACTAGAGTCCCTCCAGCTGCCCACTTACCCCTAGACCTGGATTACAAACCTATCTAGAGAAATCATACAAGTATGTATTCTTACCAATACAAATTTATTTTAAGCTTTAGTTGGTAAAATATCCTGAGTTTGACTCCATACTGGCATAAATCTTCCCTCTCTTCACCTAATAGCAACAATTGAGTTCTATCACTCTTCTCACTGTTTGTACCATGACTTTGCAAACTCCCAGAATCTTGTATTTATACAGAAGCCATAATATGGGAGCTCCTGGTTTCATTTTTCTTTGTCTTCTCTATTCTTTCCTGGAAACTTATCTTTATTCCAACTCTCATTTCTCTCTTCACAGCTCAGTGAAAAAGTACACTATTTTTTTTTAAGTAGGCCCCACACCTAGTGTGGAGCCCAGTGTGGGGCTTGAACTCACAACCCTGAGATCAAGACCTGAGCTGAGACCAAGAGTCAGATGCTTAACTGACTGAGCTACCCAGACGCCCCTAATTGCCCCTTTTTCTAACCAAAGCAATTTCCTCTTTGCCTTAGTGGTCACCTCGTACTTGTTCAGGGATCACTCTGCATAGGCCATTCCCTCTTTCTCCTGTGTTTTCGAACACCTCCTCTTTGCTGGTTCTGTCTCCAGAGCATACAAAAGTACTCGCATCTCCACTACCTTCAGCTAGCACTCTTTCTCTTTATCCATATTCCTCTAGCTGTTGCCCTCTATCCACACTGTGTTGCCTGTCTATCAACACATAACAACAGATTGTGTTATCGTTATATTTTCCAAATCCTCTGCAGCTGTGGTTCTGACCCCACCATTTCATTGAAACAGCTCTGATCAAAGTCACCAGAATCCTTCTAATTGCATAATTCAATTCATAATTCTTTCCCTGGCATTCCACACCACTAGCCACTCTCTCTTTGAAACTGTGTTATCAGTCAGCTATTGCTGTGTAACAAAGCACTCCAGAAGTTAGTGGCTTAAAACAACAATCACTGAGTGTTTCAACGTTAAGTGTGCAGGTCAGATGGAGGTTGGTTGATGCAGGCTAGGCTTAGCTGATGGTGGCTTATCCTTCTGCTATGTCCAGTGAGCTTCCCAGGCTAGTCCTTCTCCTAGCAGAGATGCAAGAGCATAGGCCCAGTTGTGCAAGCTGCTTTCCAGATCTGTTTGTGTCACATCTGCTAACATTCCATTGGGTAAGGTATGTCATGTGATCAAGCCTAGATTCAGAGTGGGAGGGCACTGGAAATTTACATAATACTAGGAGTAGATACAAGGAGGGTGAAAAATTAGTCATTAGTGTAATTTATCTACTCTATCACTCTGTGGATTTTTTTCAGTGTGTGATATCACTTCTATAATTGCTTTTTCTCTCTCTTTTTGGGAGGCTCTTCTGATGCTCACCTCTTGGATGTGAGCGTTTCCTCATATTCATCCACGGTGTTCCTTTTTCTCCTCACTCCTTGTATCCCCCCCACCATATTCAGGAGTCCTACTTTTATATCTCTACATGTACCAGTTCTCTAGCCAAATGGAAGCATCTGTAGCCTTCCACATGCATTGTACTTTTTCATGCCTCTTGCTTTTGAACATTCTGGTACTTCTTCCTGGCGGTTTCACCGCCCTTAGCCTGGTTACCATCTGCCCTCTTCCACGAGTCAGCTCAGTTAAAGCATCATCTTCCTTTCTCTCATCCCTCAAAGTCCAAGCTAGCGTTACAACATAGCCAGCAATCAACAAACACTTATTGAGATAGTTATTTAAAATAAAAATATGTAATTAATTTTATTCCAAATTTTAAAAAATCAAAGCCTACTGGGCAAAGACAAAACACCAAAATTTGTTTTAGCCTACGGAGATACAAGGTGACACAGAAACAGATTTTATATTGCTTTTTCCTCCTACTTGTCTTCAAGAAAAATTCACAATGTGACATGTGATAGCTGGAAGTGAATGATTCACCTTCTTTTGACCTCAAATATAACCTCTAAATGATAGGGCTTAAACAGTTTTTTTCCCCCTAGTGGATGACATACTATTTTCTGAAGCTGACCTTCACTTTCCTTGTTTATATAAATGGCTGAATGCTTTTCTTTTGGTAAAGCACACCAACCATGTCATTGGTATCTCTTATGGACTGTGCAATGCTCCAGGAAATATAAAGGAATAAGTAAGTATAATTCTATCAAAACATTTTCTTCTGTAGCTTCCTCTTCTCAAGTTTTATTATAAACTCTCTGATAAATAATTCACTGAGAAATTTACATGTTCATAGTCCCTTGGTAGCATGATACAGTATGAATGCCATAAACTTGACAAGTGGTCAAGGACATAGACTGTGTTGGCCTAGAAATAAACAAGCAACTACAGGTAAATGTTCCAAGAGCACCACTGCTTTGTTGATGAAAGACAACTTATCAGTAAAGACTCACATAGGAGAGCTCAAAAGGAAAAAAATAATTGAAATGGTACCATAGAACATTCTGGGTTCCATAACACCACTCTGCTGCACCACACATCCTTCTTAGCTCTCATTCATTCCTTAAAAAAAAAAAATTTTTTTTTGAATCGGGCGTTCTCTGCTCTAGAAATACAATAAGAAGCAGAATAGCCCAGGTCCCTGGTTGGGAGGTTTACACACTTGTATGACAGATACAAGACAAACAGGTGAGCAGTTTCAATAAACCCTAGAAGGAGTGAGATGAAAAACAAAGGAGAAAGAAGAAGAAAAATATTTTTCCATACTCTGTAAGAAAGAAAGAGATGTCAAAGAACCGGTAGAGGGATTCCCACTTCTGTGATAAGAGAAGCAGAGAACTGGGGCGCCTGGGTGGCTCAGTGGGTTAAGCCTCTGCCTTCGGTTCAGGTCATGATCCCAGGGTCCTGGGATGGAGCCCCGCGTCGGGCTCTCTGCTCAGCGGGGAGCCTGCTTCCCCCTCTCCCCCTGTCTGCCTCTGCCTACTTGTGATCTCTGTCTGTCAAATAAGTAAATAAATAAAATCTTTTAAAAAAAGAGAGAAGCAGAGAACAGTGAGGCATGCAAGTGTGCTCTTATGGAAGGTGGCAAGGAGTGAAAGGAGGCCTTGGGCGATGGTTTCCATTTCTTGGTGAAGTGGGAAACAATATGCAGATAGTGACAGGAAAGTTCTAGAGTCACAGGATTGGAGAGTGAGAGAAAGCATATAAGAGCCGTGGTGGAGAACCAGTGCTAAGCAGACCAGAGAACTGTCAGAGGTTTCCCCCGCTGCTCTGAAAGGTCTGCTGTGGGTGGAGGCCCGACAGGTATTACGGAGGCGCAAGTCATTCGCTGAGGGGAATCATCCACCAGTGTGATGTAGGTAGAGAAAAGCCAAATGAGTCGGATACAGTCAAGTGTTAAATGTTTAGCTAACAAAGAATCAAAGAAAATAATAGCTTTTCTTCACTTTGTGTTGGTTCCAAAAGAAACAGCCCCAAACCAAATTCCATAATGACTCCAGGAGAGATGTCCCTGGGGCAAACCCGCCAGTGAGGGCCTTCTTCCCGTTTGAACAAATGGCTGCCACATGGACCCAATGTCCTCACCATATAGACTGCCACTCTCCAGGCTCTGAATCCCCCATTCCATCAAACATAACCTAGGGGTGAAACAGAGGTGAGACCTAGGGGGACAGAAAGCCCTTTGGGAACAGTTTTTACTGTTCTCCATGCTCTTGTCTGTGTCTGGAAAGAGACAGCTGGGCCTTGAATATTTCCATCCGTGCCGATCCCTAAGTTTTAGAGCTTGGAATAGCGGAATAGGAAATGTGTTTAATCACGTAGTCTCGGCCCATTGTTCAACATCTGTATCATCCATATCTTGACCTAAGGAGGAGGGCATACAATGATGCTTATTACGATGAGAAATATACACACAATCCATTTGTGTCAACTGAGGTCAATCTGTACATGTTTATATTTGATTATGCATTTGAAAACTAGAGATGGATCATGTGTTGAATAAGCAGACATGATCAGCGTTAGTTCTTAGCAAATGCTTTGTTATGGGGAAACCAGGGCACAAAATGCTCATTTTGTTCATATTCAGTGTTATTTTCTCCCCATACAAAAGTTGCTTTGTTTTAAAATTAACCACTTTAAAGGTTCTCATCTGGCCTATGAATAAATATTTATAATGTGCTTTGACTATGAAGAGGGTCATTAGCATATAAACTTGGACAATGAATTATTTCCTCTGATAAGGACGCAGATCTGTGAAGAGCAAAAATGACTAAACTTAATGAAGGCATTTTATGCTCATAAATACCTTATCCAGTCCTTCAAAATCATCAAGAAATGTCCTTTATGAGACATGGTTTAGAAGAATCACAGAAATTAAGAGCTGGGTGAGATTTAATAGGTTTCCTTGCACCTGCTCTTTCTCTGAATCAGTACAGAACTGACTCATGAAATACATTTATTTTTTATCAGTTTATAGTTCCCTTCAGGGCAACAAAGCACCATAAGGGACAATAGGGTCATAGTCTATACCCCGGATCAAAAGGTCATCATTTCTTTCCACTTAAAGAGAGGCACTAAATAAGATTTTCTTTTCCCCCTCTGTGATGTTAGGAAATATGCTGAGCCCTGAGATTTGTTTCAAGTTTGTAATTTGTGCATGAGCTGGGGCGTGGATTGCCCATAAAGAGAGTGAAATTTTTAGTTCGACAAATGGTTCGAAAATTGCCCCCTTCATTAGAAATGGCAAGAGGAGGGACCAAAACACACAAATATATGAATCCCCTAAACCTAAGCCAAAAACATTCTCATGGCTGTCCTGCAACCGTGTGAACAAGCAAATTACATTTCACCTTTTGCTGCATGAACAAGTACTGAATCATGATAAAAATTCATGGCACAGACCAGGACAGGAAAGAGAGGAAAAAACATAGGCTGGATATCTCATATAGAATCTGAGTGTGCAGGAAAGGCATCAGCTTGTATAGGCAAGTCTTTCTTTTTCTTCCCAGGTGCCTGCTTACCTCCCCCTTGCCAATGTGCTAATCATGGTACAGCAACCTCGGCTTCATACTCAGCGATCCCCCCCCTTTTTTTTTTAAGATTTTATTTATTTGACAGGCAGAGATCACAAGTAGACAGAGAGGCAGGCAGAGAGAGAGGGGGAAGCAGGCTCCCTGCTGAGCAGAGAGCCCGATGCGGGGCTGGATCCCAGGACACTGGGATCATGACCTGAGCCTAAGGCAGAGGCTTTAACCCACTGAGCCACCCAGGCGCCCTCACCGATCCCTTTTCACTCATATCCTGACCACCCCAATACCAAAAAGCCAGAGAAGGACATCAAATAAAAGCCACAGAAGCTGATGAAAGCATTGTTCCCCTGCTGTGACACCAATACCAAGCTTCTTTCACTCCTGGTAATGCCCCTCTCCCCTGATTTGCAGGCCCATGGTACCGTGAGATAATGATATAATGAAGGCACCAAGTTGGAGAGGATCCTCTTTGCTCCTTAAACCTCTTTTTCTTTTCAGTCATCTGACTCTCTGACCCTCACTCTCTTTCTTCCCATCCCATTTCTCCTAAAACGCTCACCGCAGTAATTCTCTGACCCTGCTTGGACCTCGGATGCCATGACCCTGTTGCGTTTTCACTGTTTGTTGCTACTTACTCAGCTTGGAGTCCGTGATCTATCAGCACATTCCCACCTCTGAAAATGCCTTCAAAACCCATGTTCCTCTCTTCCTCAGCTAAAATCACCTGGAGACATCCCAACCCTGATGAATCCTACTCTTCTCACGCTTCCAAGAGCTGAATGTGACCGGAGCCCGAGGCCTCTATAACCAGTTTCATGTTGAAATTAGGGCAAGTTCCTTCTGCTCTGAGAAAACACAAAGTTCTCTCATCTAACTTCCCATATTGAATCCAACTTCTAATCTAACTTTCATGTTCCCATCTAACTCCTTCACATCACTCAGATGATCACTTAAACATTTTTTCAGAGCAGCCTTGCCTTATCAACTCAATCCAAATAGCCTCTCCCTCGTCACACCTCATTACCCTCACTTCGCTTAAATCATCTTTGTAACGCTTCTCGCTACCTGACGTCCCATATACATGTATACATATATATCTGCAAATACACATGAATGCCATGGACACAGGGAGTTTTTCCTGTCTTTCAACTTCAACACTATTATTTTGTGTAAAATAGGATTTGTTGTGGGGACACTACCCTGTGTGCATTGTGGGACGTTCGGCAGCGTCCGTGGCCTCTACTCATTACGTCAGTGGTATCTGCACTAGCTATGGTGGTCAAAAACATCTCCAGACGTTATCAATTGTTTGCAGGAGCCCAAAAGGGAAAAATTCCCCCCGATTGAGAACCACTGCTCTAACACAATGCCTGGCACAGAGTGGGTGCTAAGTGAACATTTGATGAATGAATGAATGAATGAATGACCAAATTGTAGGTCACAAAGAAGCCCCATGAATTAATATGGCTTCTTTCTCTAACAGAGAAAGAACTCTGGCAGAACTCTGTTTAAGTCTTACCAGAAAAAGCCAACTTACCTTGTTTTGGGGGAAAGAGAGGATTTTGCACCAAATGTTCTCAACCTGGACTACACGTTATAGTCACCGGGGGAAGCTTTTGAAAAACTCCTGATGCCATGCTCCTCTCCAGGCCAATTAAATCAGAATCTCAGGAGGTGGGGTCTAGCCTAGATCATTTTTAAAATCTCCTCTTGTGATTCTGATTTGCAGCCAAGGTTCACTTCCTGTTCTTTTCAGTCCTGCAAAGACTAATTTTATAGCATAGTGATCGTCACAGAGAGGACATTTCTCCTCACACGTCTACACTGGCGATCAGTGCTTTTGAAAGGAAAGGAAGTAGATATGAGCACAGTAACTTCTTACTCCAATATCTTCTGTTCCCTGTCCTATTGTTGATCTGTGTTCATCCTAAATAAAGCAATTTAAAAAGTAGTGTTCTACTCTTGGTCATTAGTTCTGATCATTAGGAAAATGGTGTTACCTTGCAATTTTCTTTGGTAATAATGGTTTGTGTTGTTCTGTCATATTGGGACCAGATATTATAAAGGCCTTAAAATAGTACTGTGTGAAAGTCTTGATTTATAGTAGTTCGCATACTGGAAACAAAAAGATTATAGACACATGCCCAAAATAGAACATGTAGCCAAGCAGGGTTAGCACTATAAATTAGAGAGGCCCACCAATAGTCATGAAACATATGATGGTCTACTGGTAAGAACATTAATAACCATGATATTAAGTGTCGTGTTCAAGTATGCCGAATTTTTCATTCCCAAAGTGGTACCTCATACCTTGAAAAACAAACTCTGGTTCTCAAAGATGAATCGTCCTAAAGTGAACTAAATACTTTCTAATTCTAGAAGAGGTTTCTTACGGGAGTTACCTGTTTCACTGTGATTGCAAAACAAGTAGGCACGATACCTGTCCCCATATTGCAATAACTTCAGTATGCAAAATATCCTGAAAAAGGAGAAACAGTCTTCCTCTATGAATTACAAATGCAGCTTTCCTGCAGTAACTCGGACATGAAGCACAACTTAGGAGAACCTGGTAACAAAGTGCACACAATGAAGTACACAGGCCAGTTTTGTTCAGCCGAGCTCATAAAATGAGAGCAGAGAAGGCAGAGACCTGAGATACAGAAGCCCCGGGGTCCACCTAATAACCACGTGTCCTTGCCCAAATTACCTGCCTCTCTGAGTTCTACTTTTACTTGTAAAATAAAAGTTGGACTAGAATAGTAATGAACTTCCCAACCTCATTTAGGAGAATAATGGTTGTGATAAGCTAAGTAATGCATCCCCTACCTCTTCCCCCAACTCCTACCCCACAGAGGATGTCCACCTCTGAAAATCCCTGGAACCTGTGACTATGTCATCTCACTAGCAAAAGGCACTTTACAGAGATGATGAAGTTCAGGACCTTGAGAGGGAGACAGGAGGAGAATACATGAGGATGGAAGTAGGGGTCAGAGAGGAGAAAAGATACTGAATTGCCAGCTTTGAAGATGGAGGAAGGGGTCATGAGCCAAGGAAGGCAGGCAGTTTCTAGAAGGTGTAAAGGCAAGTAAATGGATTCTCCCCTAGAGTCTCCAGAAGGAAGGCAGTCCTGCAGACCCATTTTAGACTTCTGCCCTCTAGCACTGTAAAATAATAAGTTTTAAAAATAATAAGTTTGGGGGCACCTGGGTGGCTCAGTGGGTTAAGCCTCTGCCTTCGGCTCAGGTCATAATCCCAGGGTCCTGGGATCGAGCCCCACATCAGGCTTTTTGCTCAGCGGGGAGCCTGCTTCCCCCACCCATCTGCCTGCCTCCCTGCCTATTTGTGATCTCTGTCAAATAAATAAATAAAATCTTTAGATAATAATAAGTTTGTGCCACTTAGAGCCACTAAATTTATGGTAATTGGTTATAGCAGCAATAGGAAACTAACTTATGTTAAGATCTTGGGTGCTGCTATCAGACTCTTTGAGTTTAAATCCTTCTTCTATTATTCACTGGATAGGTGAACTTCCACAAATGGCTTCAACTCCCTGTATCTCAGTGTCATGTTAAAAAATGGGATGATACAGTACCAGCAGGAAACCTGTTGGGTTATTTTGAGTTTACATGAGGAAATCCTGAGGATCATCTGGAACTTAGTATACTATCTTTAGATAAATGTAATCAATGTTCTGCTAAATTTTATAATTTAGGATATTTGCACCTCCTTTCCTATAAATCAATTATTTCTTTTTATATAGTCATCGAGGAGCACCGGTGTAGGAACGTTTACTTTTAAGAGTTATGTATATAAACATTGCATTTGAGTCTTACAATCAACCGTGAAATAGGTATAACATTAAGTTTTCATACGAGGCTGTGGGAGGTCAGTTCACGCAAGTAATGTAGCTAGTGAGTGAAGAAATCACAGTAGCTTGTTCATTGTTACATTAACTGCGTTTATTGGCTCGATGATGACGAAATAATACGTATACATAAACACAGCAGTGGGCACTCAACCGACACTGCGGTGTCCTACTACTAGGTCACCCCATCACACCCACAGGGTCACAGTCCCCAGCCTTCCCCAAGCAGCCCAGTGGCCAGGAAGGTCGGAGGCAAACGGTAGACGCCTCCTGTCGCGCAGAACCCTCCCGCACTACGGACAAGGTGGCGCCGTTACGACACGAAGGCGGAGCCTTCGTGGGGACCGCCTCCATATATAAGTGGAGGCGGAGCCACCTTGGAGGCCCCAGTGCGGCGGTGGAGTTCGACCCGCCCGCCGCTCCGCCCCCCGGGAGAGTCGGCGCCACCATGGAGGACTACCACCGCCACTGCGACGAGGTACCGCCCCTCGGCCGTCCACCAGCGACCCCCGCCCCCGCCCGCCTCGGCGAGGCGTCTCGGCCGGGTGGTCTCCCGGCGCCCGGGGTGGGGGGGCTCCGGGAGTAGGGGTGCGGCTCCCTCCGGGCCCGGGTCTTCCCCTCCCCTCCTGGCCGGGACCCGCCCCGCCCGGCCTGGCCCCGGTCCCCGGCCCGGCCTGGCCCTAGCCCCCGACCCCGGGACCCTGAGGGTGGGCTGAGAGTCCGGGTGGCAGGGGCGACTGGGAGAACGCGGGCCAGGCGGGGAATCGGGGCCGAGGGGTGGAAGGCCGGACTCGGGGTGCGTGGGGGTGGGGATGGGGTGTCGGGCGCCGCCCGTCTGAGACTGGCCTTAGAAGCCTGTTTGCCTGGCGGCTTCCTCTGCTCCTTGGCGTACCCGAAGCAGGTGCGGCAGCCTCGCGAGCGAGACCCCGATGGCAGAGCCGCTCCGTGGCACTGTGGCCTGGGTGGGCTGGAAGGAGGTGGTTCATGGATTAGGAGCCCTTGCTTACTGACTCAGGCTTCCCGGCACCTCACCAGAACCCCATGATGTCAGTTGTTATCTTCCTGTTACTGATGGGGACTCTGACTTTCATGGCGACTAAGTGAATTGCCCAAAGTGAAAACTGGCCCGGATGACATGCTCTATTTGAACCCAGACCTCTGACTACACACCTACAACTCAGGCTTCACTTAACCTTTAGGAGGATAAGGCCTTTTGGATCCCAGCATAACCTCTGACAGGCCTGAAGGGCAGAATAGACAAAGACATTTTCTGTTCAGCCACAGGTGAATGATGCAGTGAAATGAAAGTAGACACCTGGAGGAGGTGCCACAGAAAATGGTGTGTTATTAGAGCCCTGGAAAGGGCTTTCGGTCCATCTGTCTGTAGGTGGGATTCTGCTGAAGCTACAACCACACTTAAATTCATTACTTTTGTGATGCAGGTAGCAGACGTAGTAGTACGTTGCTGGGAAAGTATTCTTATTTTACAAATTGAGGCACAAGCAGTTTCACTCTCAGACAGACATATCCCCCAACAAGTGCTAGTCTCCTAAGAGTGTTCTGTACAGCAGTACTTCCTAAATATATTTTAAAAGAAAATTACATGTGTTACCATGGCCACCTGGTACTACCTGATTTTTCGGTGCCCTTCCAATCGAAGTGAAATGGACATCATTTAATTCGTAGGCCGCTTTTGCAAATAGATAATGACCTTATTTTAAGGTAAAATGATAATTTTTAGAGGGTCAAAATGTGAGAGCTGTTTCCACAACTCTAATTGTTTAGGATTTTATTCCTTTGTTGTTGGGGAATTCTCTGGTGTAATTAAATGAGTTGAAAATAATTTAAATCTGTACTCAAAATGATACTTTTCCAGGATTTTTTTAAAACTAGTTTTAAGTTGCACAGTGAGATTTACAAAAATGGTGATGTCCTAAAGCACCTAAAACGTCTCCATGGAAACAAATCACATATTACCTAAGGAGTTAGAGTTTAGACAGCAGTCTTAGTCACATAGCCTGGTTCCCTACTCTAGGACACTTGGATGTCATTAATAGTTGCTTTTAACTCAGAATTCTGTCAAGCTACTCTACAGCAAAGGCTAAGTTGCCAGGCCTGTTACAGTAGTAAAGTGACATTAATTTAGATCAAGCATTTTTGTAACCTTTAACTCAGAGAAGCCACATTTTTGTCCCGTGTAAGTTAAAAAACAAAACTGAAAACAGTCTATTAATCAGTCTCTTCTCATGAACCACCTCATTCTTACTTGCTGTTGTCTTTTCCTATATACTGACGTATGTGTATACCTCTTTCTTTATATCCTCTTCCTGCTATTTCCTGAGCTTTACAATATGAAGATTCTCAATCTAGGACATCCATCAAAATCAGCAGTAAAGCACTTTTTAAAAAAATGTGATTGCCAAGGCAATGCCACAGCCCTCATGAATCAAATCTTGAGGGAGATTGAGGGAAAGCATCTCACAACTTTAGAAGTGTTCTCGGTGGGGGGCACCTGGGTGGCTCAGTGGGTTAAGCCTCTGCCTTCGGCTCAGGTCATGATCTCAGGGTCCTGGGATCGAGCCCCACATTGGGCTCTCTGCTTAGCGGGGAGCCTGCTTCCCCCTCTCTCTCTGCCTGTCTCTCTGCCTACTTGTGATCTCTGTCAAATAAATAAATAAAATCTTAAAAAAAAAGAAGAAGAAGTATTCTCGGTGGGATTAGCAGCCTGGGTAGAAGTGACTCCCCTTACCACTACGGTCTGCCGTCACTAAGACCTGCCCAGGCCAGCCTAGGGTATTCTGCGTGTCGTCACAGCTAGAAATAAAAGGAAGTCTGTGTTGAAAGCAGCTGTATCTTTTGTTTCCCCCCTTAGGTTGGCTTCAACGCTGATGAAGCGCACAATATTGTTAAAGAGGTGAGTTACACATCTCGTTCGTCTTGAAGCTTGCTGCGTTGATGGAAACTTTAAAAAGCTCTGTTTTGACTTCCAGTACAAAGTTAGAAACCTTACTATTCAAACAAGATTTTTAATGTTTACTCAGTTTTTATGGGGGTGCTTCATAGAGATGGGCCTTAGAAAGCTGTTTTGTTGTATGCTCTCAGGCATTCTGGAGCTTACTCTGAAAGTGATATTGGAGTATTAGTCTAGAAAACTGGTTTGCTGTTTTGTAAAACTGATGTTCTGTCTTTTGAATAAAAGAAGTTTTATTCTGGTAGGCCAAATATTAGTTAAATGTTAATGCTATAAAAGTGTGTGTGTGTGTGTGTGTGTGTGTGTCACACACATGCTTTTATATAGGTAAACTATATGTAAAATATATGTCAAAAGATGCTAGAAGTATGCTTTTGTAGCCAAATTTAATTGGAAAAATAATCACTTACCATCTTATAGACATGGATATGATGCTAAGTCAAAACCTTAAGTATTTGAAACATGAAATCTGGTCCTCCTAGTAGGCAAATAGACAAGAAGTTCTATTTGGGAATCAATTCTGGCTGAGAAACTTGAATTACTGTAGTGGTATACCATACAGACTACACGGTGGGTAAAGTATTTATGAACACTTTTAATAGTCCTGAGTCATTTTTCACTGTGCCAAATCCCAGGGGAAAATTGAGCTGGCTCAGAAGGCAACCTTGTGTTATAGGTATGGTGGCTGAGGCTGTGTCCTAGCAGGCCCTACCTGCCTCTAAGTCTGGGCTGGGTTGGCTTGCCTTCTGGGCACTGAGCACCTCCTCAGTCCATCCTAAGACAGTGCCTCACCTGTCTGAATGTTCTAGGGCACAGGCTCACCCAGAACTCACCCAGGGCTGGCTTTATATAGCTAGGATCAAGCCGAGGTCTGAGAAAGCTAGACAGGCCGCTGAAGATCCTGCCGTATTTTTCAAGTTCGGACTCATGTGTTCGAACTCTGTAGTATAGCAGGATGGCTGTGATTAACAGCACAGCATTGTATGCTCCAAACCTGCTGAGAGTAGATTTTAAATGTTTCCACCACAAAGACACAAAGTGGTAACTGCGTGGAGGGATGGATATGTTACATAACTAACCTTATTGTGATCATTTCCCAATGTATCTGTGTATCAGGTCATCACATTGTACACCTTGAACTTACACAGTTATAGGTCAGTTACATCTCAATAACGCCGGAAGGAATAGAACAGCAGCAGCGATAAGGGTGATGATGGTCATCTGTAAGATTGCATATGGGCTTACTCTGTCTCAGTCACTGGACTTGAGCGCTTGACATTCATCTTATCCTCACAACATCCATCTCCATCCTCACAACAACCTGATGAGGATCTTATCTCTAAGGATTAGGAAAATAGGGGCTCCAAGAGGTGAAGTTACTTGCAAAAGGTCACAGTGAGTAGGTGGCAGAAGTGACCTTACACCTAAGTTTGTGACGCTAAACCAGTGGTCTTAACCATGCATCAGAGGTGGATGTGAGTGAGCACTGGAAAATTATTCAACGGTCTTATGCTGAGGCACCTGAAAAGTGGTGTTTGTTCATTTTCTTTTAGTGGCAGGAGGTGGTAGCTTTATGGCTGAGTAATTACATAATATAAACAAAAATGTAATTTTTACACATGAGAATTCGCTTTTTAAAGCAAATTGGACTCCTGCTTTATTTCTAGTATCTGAAACCTCTTCAAATCCCAGCTGTTTCAAAGCCAGCCTTCAACCAATTAATATCACCCTTTCTTAATCTCCACTCCCCTCCATAATCCTTTCATGACATAGCTTATCATCCTCGATTAGTCTTTCTTGTGTAACAGATTTCTTTTATTAGCTTCTCTGCTAGTTCTTTACAACAGAGGCCATGTCCTGTTGATCTTTATATGGCCCATAGTATCTCATAGAGTGAGATGATACATGCAGGAACACTCTGAAAATTCTAAAACAGCTGGAGACAGGTCATAATAAGTATTTACCAGATGCCTATTTTCTAAGATGCTTTTTGGGGTTATTAATTTTTGTTTTGAATAAATTTTTGCAGTGGTTTATACAGGTCTTTAACTGTCCTCTGCCCTTCTAGTGTATAGATGGAGTCTTGGGTGGTGAAGATTATAACCAGAACAACATCAACCAGTGGACCGCAAGCATAGTGGAGCAATCCTTGACACATTTGGTTAAGTTGGGAAAAGCTTATAAATATATTGGTAAGTATCAGTGACCTTCCTCCTTAGTTTGCTCCCCTTTGTCCTCACGGTCTTCTCTGAACTTAGAGACTGTAAATGAGTGATAGACAAGTTGGATTTTAATAGGAGGTGAAGGACTTCCGGCTTACTCCTCCAACGAGAGTATCTGGTAATACCTAAAAGATGGAGAGCTTTCGCTACTCGGAAGCACTTGGAGCTCCTGCCAGCCGCCTACCTGTCCTTGGCAGCAGGTCAGGTTTTACGTTTTACGTTTGTATCAGCTGCCTTCTTCCACGGAGATCCACTCAGCCCTACGGTCTCCCCATCAGGAGCTCCGTGCCTCCCCACACGTACATAGAATGGCGAAGCGCCACACGGTAGTTGTTTAGACAGTGTAATCTTTTCTTCATTTTTTGTGTTTGGATTATGCCCAGGGAATGAGGCACGTGATTTGGCCCAGATTTTTCCTGCAGCATAATCACCAGTGGTCATGGCAGTGGGCAACAGACTGGATCCAGTATGGTCAGAATCGTGGTGGTAGATAATCAAGAGGACTTATTTTTTCTGTTTGCCGAAAGCTTTGTTTTCTGTTCTTTTTACAGCTTGTAGAGCTCTGAACTCAAACACTCAGATATCTGAGATATTTTTTCCTTTGTTAGTGTTCTCACGCTGCAACTTTATTTTTAGTGACCTGTGCAGTGGTCCAGAGGAGTGCCTATGGCTTTCACACAGCCAGCTCATGTTTTTGGGATACTACATCTGACGGTAAGAGACCTTAAGCTGATTCATACAGAATCCAACTTCCGGCAGGGTCAAACAGTGCACTTATGATCAAATGCTCGTTTATCTCTAATTAAATTTTGAAACGGCTATCAATAGGATCGCTTTGTACCTAGCCACAAGTATGCCTTCAGAGAGAGATGAAATGTGAAGATTTAGCAGATTGCAGGAAATAAGATATTAAAACTGATGAAAAACGTGTATATATATTCCCTCGCAATTTCGATATTTTGCTGATATTTCAGAGCTCTCGTTTTGTGTGTGTTTCAGGAACCTGTACCATAAGATGGGAGAACCGAACCATGAACTGTATTGTCAATGTTTTCGCCATTGCTATTGTCCTGTAACAGACTAAAAATGTTTGGCCAAAGCCATTAACTTAAGAATTTGTCAGTGTATCCTTTCTAAAAAGAGTAGTAGTTACTTAGTAATGTGTTAGATGACAAATGTGCAATATGCTTCAAAAGCTACCAATGAAAACTGAATATTATAAGCAAGCAATCTCATAGTGAGTTGGCAGATTATCTCATATTCTATCTGGCATTATTTAAATAGGAAAAATTTATTGTTGGCAAAAAACAAAAGCAAATATGGCATGACATGAAAATACAATCTTATATTTACACCGGCTTTTCACCAGCATGTACCTAGGAAGATGGGGAAATCCGTTCAGATAATAAAATTCTCTTTCATCCAGAGAAGTTAACAGGGATAAATATATGACCCCCCCCAAAAAAAGCTGCAAAGATAAATGTGCAGAAAATAATAACTAGCTAACCCTTCTTAGTTTTTCATTTCTTCTCCTCACTTAGTTGTACATATCATTGAGTAGGAAATAATTGTTTGGTTTTTTTCCCTACCAACTATTACTATAGTAGCAACCATCATCAACTTGTTTACTTTTTTTCTGAGAATTGTCGAAACAGTATTTTAAGTTTAAAATTCTTGGATTTACATTTGAGGGCCAAATAAATCTGGTAACCTGAATTCCCTAGTTCGGCAAAGTTCATGACCGTGTGTGCTAAAAAGTACATGACACTGACAGCCGCCTTACACTGACTCATTTCACGTAGAGCTAACATTTATGGGATCCCTATTATATGAATATTTCTCTCTCAGCATCGTAATTACCAATGTACTGTGCAAACTCTAAGTTACTTTTGGCACCTGTTCAGTTGGACAGCTAACATATTCGGGGAAGAAATAAAGAATTATTTTACAAGAAGAAAATGAATCTGGTTATCCATGTAGAAATAAGCAAAATAAAAAGCACCTATTGCTGACGGAGAATTATCAGTGTCATTTTAAGCATTGCTCCTACCAAGTAAAAAAATGCATAAAATATGCAACTGTTAGTTAAAGGCCTTACTAGCAGTGTAACTATATAGATAGTCAATTTTGTGATTGGTTTAGTTATAACCATCTGTAAGTAATTTAAATACTTACTACATGGGGTTCAAATTGAGTGGAGTCAAGTATAAATTAAAAGTATACAATCATTAGCAGGTTAATGAATATCTCAGGGCTTATGAAATGTAGTTATATTTATTAAGAAAATAAAAGACGAAAAAATAGATGGTGGTAGATAGTTGGTCTGATAACTGGTCACCAAACGCTAAGTCAATCTGGTTATTTACGCTGGAAAACAAAATTTTACGTATTACCACTAACACTAATATACATAGGGAGTAGAACCACGATTCATTGCATTTTGAGGGGAAAGAAAGGCTTAGTATTAGTACTGACAATATTAAGACAGTGATGGTATTCTTGTAGGAATACTGTGTGCATGTTTGCTATATTGCTGAATAATTTTTCAATGTTTAAGAAGAATATTAAGAAAATACAAGGAAAGAGTTTCATGCGGTAATCTACATTTTTTGGCACGTCAAAAATTCTCATAGCCATTACCTTCCTTTTCTTTGCACTGCTGGCTTTTGTGCCCTTGAAGATTATAATAGTGACCAAAATATTTGTTTGGTTAAGGCTTGCTTTTGATTATTGTTATTGAGGCCTGATTTTAAAGGAATAATAATCAAATATACCTCGTGAACTTGCTATCTGCTCTGTTTTTATTTAAAATACAATAAAGATTATATTCCTGTGCTGTGCTTTTGCTTCTTGCGTGATCATTGAATAGTTAAAAAATGGCATTGTGGTGGCACCTGGGTGGCTCAGTGGGTTAAACCTCTGCCTTGGGCTCAGGTCAGGATCTCAGGGTCCTGGGATCAAGTCCTGCATCAGGCTCTCTGCTCAGCAGGGAGCCTGCCTCCCCCTTCTCTCTGCCTGCCTACTTGTGCACTCGCTCGCTCTCTCTCTCTCTGCCAAATAAATAAATAAAATCTTTTAAAAAATGGAATTTTGCTTACTTGAAAAAATTCTAAAGAAGAATAAGGGAAAGGAATGTCAGACCACATAGATACAGCATACAGAATAAATACCATTAAAATAGCAACCCAAACCCAGTATTCAACATTACAACGTAATTAATAGCTTCTATCTTATGCCTTTTACTCTGTGACCTTAACAGAAAATTTCACTTTAAAAAAGTCAATGTAAAATACATTCTGTAACTATTCATTAGCTTTTAATGACTGTTTGTGGCAAGGAATTCTGTCCTGTTTGTCAACTTTCAATTGAGTTGTTGCTGTTGTTTTTTTTAATTAAAGACTTTAAGTATGTAAAATTAGTGCATTCAAATGTAAGTACTAACTCAGATTTTTGTAAAGCTGCAATTTTATGTTTGTAAAGTGGTGGTATGCTGCCTTAAGTTGATGGTAACCTCTCATTACATTTTCTCTAGTAAAAAGTACTTTTTTGCTCTTCCCAAGCTGGATGTTATCTAATTATGAGTTACTGAAAGCGTTTTCACCACGTATAGTCATCACATATTTAAAGTAATCTTAATTTACTGCAGGTTTGGGGCGCCTGGGTGGCTCAGTGGGTTAAGCCTCTGCCTTCGGCTCAGGTCATCATCTTAGGGTCCTGGGATCGCGTCCCACATGGGGCTCTCTGCTCAGTGGGAAGGCTGCTTACCCCCCTCTCTCTCTGCCTGCTTGTGATCTCTCTGTCAAATAAAATCTTTAAAAAAAAAGATACTGCAGATTTTATTTTCAAAGGTTGAGTAAAAACAAAAAACAAAAACAAAAACCTTGACTGTTCCTGACAAGTCTCTCAAAAGTGAGAGAAAACTGGCTTTTTATGACAAAGGAAGTAGTCTTTTCACATAGTGGACACCAAAGCAGTTTGAGAGATGAATTGAAAATTGCACCCCATGTGTTAGAATCTACCCAAGGGGAATTTGTTTTAAAATCCAGAAGGTGGAGCTACATTTGTGGCTAGAAAAATGAGGAAAATTGACTTTTGTATATTTGTGAAATTCCCTGTAAAAGGATCTTAAACACTCAGCTCTTGCAAGATTCAGATGGCCATCATCCTTATACGTCAAGTGGCCCAGGAGATTCCTGTCCGCCATGCCAGTTGCAAACTCAATCATTCCCACTGAGGTCCACTTAGTGTCCCTCTATGTCATCCTTGGATATGTAGGATAAATGGACAATCCAGGACCACTTAGAAATGACCCGCACTGCTTCATGAAAAGTGTCTCTTTCCAAAATGGTTTCTAAGGATCTCAGGGACGAAGCTGGGACTTTGAATAGACGCTTACAGCACCACTGGTTTGATGCGTATCTTCCCTGCAGGGCACGAAACATGGGCAACTCCCCCCCTACACACACTCCGGGATCCTTTAAAGGTGTAGACTGTATGGGGAAGTTTCTTTGCAGCTCTGCCTCACCAGGTCAGGGAATTTGATGCCTGGGCTTATCCAGTAATGTATATTCGACTTTCTTCATGCGAAAACACGTGCCTTTTTATTTTACTGAATGCTGCATCTTTTTATATACTTTTTTTTTTTTTAATGAACACCAGCTTTTAATGAGATATTTCAGTCTGGGTTTCTCAGGGCAGAGTTCTACATGAGCCAGTAATGAAAGTTCTCTCAACTCATCTTCATCCCCTCTAATACCTTACAGAGAAAATTTGCAGGAAAATTATTAGATTCGGGCATGTACTGACCTTTCATTTCATAGGCCAGGAATTTGAGTTAAGCTGCATGAGCGAACATAGCCTTTCATAGTTAATGCTCATATACAATACCACCCAAAAGGATCAGGGTTAGAATAATGATTTCTTAATAATCAAAGTAAAGCAATTTTTTTCTGTAAAGGGTCATCTAGTAAATATTTGAGCCTCTGCAGGCCTTTGCAACTATTCAGGTATGCCGGCATGGTATGAAAGCAGCCATACAGTGAGTGAATGGGTATGGCCGTGTCCCAGGGAAACTACGAAAACAGGTGGCCTGCTGGCAGAGTTTACCAACCCCTGCATTAGAGGAAGAAGTGTTTCCTGGCCACTTAAAAAATTAGATGTTGGGGCGCCTGGGTGGCTCAGTGGGTTAAGGCCTCTGCCTTCAGCTCAGGTCATGATCTCAGGGTCCTGGGATCGAGCCCTGCATCGGGCTCTCTGCTCCATGGGGAGCTTGCTTCCTCCTCTCTCTGCCTGACTCTCTGCCTACTTGTGATTTTGTCTGTCTAATAAACAAAATCTTTTAAAAAATTTCTTTAAAAAAATTAGATGTTAATGGATCCAAGAATTTTTTTTCCTTTTATTGTTCTCAGTTACAAACAAAGGGACACAAAGCATTTTTTATATATTATGTTTTTATTTTCTTGGTCTCAGAGAGACCTTATCAGTAAGCCTAATCTGTACTCTCCCTACGAAAAGAAAGGCTACAAATCAACTTTTCCAAAACTAAAGCATTCTTTTTTTGGTATATATATCCCCTAACTTTTCATTGGTCAGCAGATCATTTTATATCTTGTTGGAGTTCATGTTACCACCATATCTTAAAGAACATTATTGTAAAAAGTCAACATTTTTGGTTTTATTGGTTTTTGGGTTTTGTGTGAGGATTCTAGAGAATCTTCCATGCAGACCAGACACGGTAATCATGTCCCATTCAATGCCTCCTGTTAGCAGAAATCACATACGAGAAAGTACATAGCCCACAGATGAAATAACCTTGCCTCATAATTTGGGAAAGAGGATGTTCTTTACCCAGGAATAGCTGTGTATTGCATTGGCATGAACACCTGACCCAATGATGGCTTATCCATAGACTGATTCTTAATCCACAACATGGCTGGGGTACATTAAGTCAAGCAAAGTAGTTCCCTCTGCGGATCAGAAAATAGTGAGCACTAGTCAACAGGAAGAAAAGAGAGCAGAGAGAGAAGCAAAAGTTTTGTCAAAGATTGGTGGCAGAAGTGTCACCACAGCTTGCCTTGTCTACCATCCTTCAATCCCAGGAAGACAGACCAAACTCCAGTACCAGAGTGGTGTATTAGGCCGGGAGCAGGTCAGTGAGAATGGTCTGGCTTAGAATCACTAGCATAGGGTGATAAAAAGAATAAAGAAACCTGCACACAAAGGTTCATAACAGTTTTAATAATAATAGCAAAAAAACTAGAATCCACTTAGAGGTCTTTCACTGGGTGAATGTTTTAACCAACTGTGGTTCCTACATAGAATAATACTCAGAAAAAAGGAATACATTATTGGTACAAGAACTTGCATAAATCTCAAGAGAAGTAGGCTGAGTAAAAAAGTCAGCCCATGATATATGATATCATCTCTATAGCATTTTTGAAATATTTTATTTTTTTGAAGATTATTTGAGAGAGAAAGCACCTGAGTGGGGGGAGGGGCAGAGGGAGACAGAATCCTCAAGCAGACTCCCCACTGAGCTCAGAGCCTGATGCAAGGCTCAATCTCATGACCCTGAGATCATGACCTCAGCTGAAACCGAGAGTCAAACGCTTAACCAACTGAGACACCCAGGCCCTGCTTAAAACAGCACTTTAAAAACTGGGGAACGGATTAGGGGGTGCCAGAGTATAGAGATAATAGACATGAGGAATCCTTGTGGGGTTGGAACTGTTCGGCATCCTGGCTGTGGTCGTGGACATGCAGAGCTATAGGTCATAAAATTGTGTAGAAATGAATACCCACAGGTGAGTACAAGGAAAAATAGGGAAATCTGAATGAGGTTGATGGACTCATCGATGGCAATATCCTAGTTGTGATATTATAGTGTAGGTTTGCAAAATGTTACCACTGGAGGAAACTGGGAAAAGGACACTGGGGATCTATCTGTATTATTTCCTATAACTACATATGAATCTATAATTATATCAATTAAATTTCAATTAAAAATGAAGATGAAACAAAATTTCATACCAAAAAAAACATGTAAAAATGCAGATCAACTTTTGGTTGGTTTTTTTTTTTTTTTTACTCTCAAATTCGCTACTGGGATGCCTGGGTGGCTCAGTTGGTTAAGCAGCTGCCTTCGGCTCAGGTCATGATCCCAGGGTCCTGGGATCGAGTTCCGCATCGGGCTCCTTGCTCGGCAGGGAGCCTGCTTCTCTCGCTGCCTCTGCCTGCCTCTCTGCCTGCTTATGTGTACTCTCTCTCTCTCTCTCTCTCTGGCAAATAAAAAAAAAATCTTTAAAATTCGCTACCAACTGCATGCTCCCTTATTGTTTGCTCCTGGGGAAGACCACTCACACTACTTCCCAGGATATACCACTAGGTAAAGACATACTAAAAGAAAAAGTTGCTCTGTAAGAACCTAGTCTCTTAATCAGGAAAATTCCGTGTTGATTCCCTTAAATTTGGGCTCCTGAATGATTTGTTGTAGCAAGGAAACAATTACACTTAGACCAGACAAGTGTTAGCTTTCCATAGAGTCTATCACAAGTGTGGAAGATGGCTGAATTATTTCTAAAAAATCGGGGTACTTTTTTTGCATACTGTATTTATTTTACATACTATATTCATCAGCATCCATTTATCAGTTGATGGAAATTTGGATAGTTTCTTAGTTTTTGATATTATGAAAGTGTTGTCCTGAACATTTGTGAACAAGTTTCTATGTGGGCATACGTTTTCAGTTTCTCTTGGGTACATGCTTAAGAGGGTAATTGCTGGGTCATATGTTGTGAAAGGAGCAGTAGGGCTTGGACGGGATGCCAGTAAGAAATCGGCAATGCCCATTACCCTTCCACAAAGAAATGCTCTCCCACGTTACTTGAAAATATATAGCTATCTTGATATAGTTTCCATTTTCCCTCTAGGGATAGATAATGCATATAAGAAATTTTTTACTTTCTCCTTAATTCTTATATTAGTTTCCCATTGCTGTATACACTTGGTGGCCCCAAACAAAATGAATGAAGTTTCTTACAGTTCTGGAGGTCATAAGTCCAACATGGTCTTACTGGGATAAAATCAAGGTTTAAGCAGGGCTGCATTTCTTCTGGAGGCTCTAGGAAAGCATCTGGTTTTTTTTTTGTTTTTTTTTTTTTGCCTTTTCTAGTTTCTAGAGTCTACACACATTTCTTGGTTAGTGGTTCCATCATCAAAGCCAGAAGTGTAGCATTTTCAGATTTCTCTCCTCTCTGACCCCTGCTTCTGTCCTTTTCTCTGACTCTGAGCCTCCAGCCTCCACTTTTCCCTCCCTAAGTCCCTTGTGATTATACCAGGCCCACACAGGATAATCTCACCCTCCCCAATTCTTTAACTTAATCACACCTGCAAAGTTCCTTTTGACATGTAACATTTTTTACAGGTTCTAGAGATGAGAATGTGGATATGTTGGGGTAGTCATTATTTGGTCTAGTACAACTAGACATTCATATGCTGAATGTCAATGGACTTGATCTAAGTATCAGAAAATAGGGGGCTCGATCCCATGACCCTGAGATCATGACCTGAGTGGAAACTAAGAGTCGGGCACTCAGTTGACTGTACCACCCAGGCCCTCAGATTCTGAGGTTTTTAAACACTGTGTAGACTGACATTGTCCAGGCCGAAGAAAGCAGATCTGTGGGTCAGTATGGCCCATGGGTCATTAGTCTGTCTCTGTTTCATGGCCTACCAGGCCCTACCTTCCCCTCCCACTCTTTCCCAGTCTCTTCCCCCGTTTGGCTAATGGCCAGACACTGCAATTATTCCACGATGGTCAACAGGCAAGGGGAGAAAATTAAGTCAGCCTTAATTTTGTTGTCTGGACTTAAGGCCAAGTCAGTATGTCTGGGAGTGGCTGCTATCACGGCAACCTTGCTGACGTGAGCTACAAGTACACAGAACTACCGTTCCATGAATCGTTAGTATGCTCTCTTCCGAGGGCCGTTTGTCAGCATCTAGCCAAGGTTTAAGTGTTACATCCCATGACCTCAGTTCTTAGAATCTATACAACAGAAGTGATAGCATTAATGGATGAAGAAAAAAACAAGAATTTTCCTTGCCATACTGTTCGTAAAAGCAAATTTACAAAAAGAAAACCACCACCACTAGGACAAGAAATAAATTATGGAGAAGAAAAGAGGAGGTATCACACTGGGCTTTATAGATTATAGGTTAGAAACAGATAAATAGTTATATATTAATTTTTAAAACTTAATTTAAGTCACACATGAATGCATTTTTATGGGTCACCCTTCTAATATAACAAAAGCTTAACAAGGCCCTTGCCCTCCACCTTGTTCTCTTTTGGTTCCCCACCTTGTCATCCACTCCCAAGGGTAATAAGAGGTAATCATTGCTGTCATTTTGATGCATGTAATTTTTCCCACATTTATATACATATATACATGTACCACCAGAAAATTGTATATAATAGAGATGATTCTGCGGACTGTTCCTTTCAGGCAACAGTATACCTTGGGGGTTTGTTTTCATGTGAACACACACCGAGCCACCTTGTTAAGTTTAGCTGCCGTATTACATCATACAGTATGGATCGGCCATAGTTTATTCCTTTTCCTCCTTGTGGGCAACTGGGTAATTTCCAATGTTCCACTCTTACCAACAATACTGACATGAGTACCTTCGCCCAATCTGCCTTGTGTCTGTGTGCAAATGTTTCTCTAAAAACGCTTCAGAAATAGAATTATTGGGTTTTAACATGCACACCTTTTAAATATTAATATATTGCATTTCTTCTGTAATCAAAAAATCATTTGCCTTAAGGAGACAGAAAACAATTCAGACTCTTGAAAATAGCAAGCAAATATATTTGCACACGGGAGGGAACATTTCCTCCCATGGACATACGTACAATGTACACATAGATGGCTAAAGCGATCCCGTGCCAGCCCTTTAAACAAACTCAGGAGCAAAAAAGAAAAAAAAATGTGTTACTAGGTGGAAGGAAGAGCACATGGTGAAGAAGCACATGGCTCTGGCAAGGGGAAGCTGGACAAGTTAGGAATGCCCAGACTCACGGACTAGAAAGGAATGGGGTGAGAAGGGCTTGCCGTAAAGTCGTAGAATCCCAGAGTTGGAGGGAACTTTGAGTTTGCCTGTGTTAACCTTCCGACCCCAATAGAAATTCTATCTACAAACACATTTGGCAGATGGTTTATGAGGGAGGTCAGGGAGGGCCTGGATTAGGGGGTGTGTTCTACATCCCAATCCATTACCGGGCAGGGTAATGTCTTTCGTTGAACTGGTCCCCTTTGATGCAGAAACATCAAAGCATGGTCGGATTTCATGGAGAAGAAACCCTGGGACGTCTTTACCCTGAGCAAATACACCTGTGCACACACATTTAGGGTTGGTACGGGCTTTGGCAGATAGAACATTGAAATTCTTGTTTTGCCTTCTCTTCTTCAAGGAAATTTAACTCCCTTGCAGGTTAGCGGTGCTGCCACCAGGGGACAGAAGGAAGCCACTGATCCTGTCCTGATTGTGAACTTGAAAGTTTGTGCTTTCCCCAAGATTCAGACAATGGCTCTGCTGGCTTCGATCTCTCACCTAAGACGTGCAGCCCTAGACAGCTCCAGCTTCGCCTAGAAAACATATCCATTTGTTAAAACGATTAAAATCTGTCAAGCTTTAAGCCCGTCATGCTGGAACCGTCATTTTCCAGGCCTCTGAGCATATAAGCTGGAGAAACAGTGACAGTCTGATTTGCAGCAACTCTTCTTCAGAGAAGTCCCTGAAATGCCAAATCCTGACGTTCCATCGGAGGTCTCTCGACTGTGTCTCGTTTGTTTTCCTCAGTGGCCCTTCCAGGCCTCCTCTTGCCAGCCTCCCAACGCCTCTTGTCTTTCCCTGGTCTCTTCCCACGTGCAACATGGAACACGGGAGAGGGGGGAGGTCAGTAAATCCTGCAGTAAAAGTTTACTTAGCATGCACTAGGGGCCAGACACTGTTCCAGGCTCTGGGGGAACAGAGGAACAAAACTCTTCCCTCACGGAGCTTGCATTCCAGGGGAGAGGCAAACAAGAAACACACGTGTACAGACAGTAATCAACGCTACACAGAAGTAATAATAAATAAGAAGTAATGCAGGTCTTACCAGACAGAGGACTGCTTCCACACTCAGATTCTGCTGCTCGCCAGCCGCCCGAGGGTCAGTAGTTGAGAGAAGAGCAGTGGTCAGAAAGGAAAGGCAGCTTTATTCTGGAAGGGGACAGCCTAGAAAGATGGCGGACTGATATCCCAAAGAGCTTGTCTGGGAGTAGCAGGAGGTTTTTAAAGGGGACGGCATGGGAAATGGTGATGGGACTACACGCAGGAGAGGCCGGTGCTCTGTAGTTAATCATTTGTCTTTGCAAGGCTTCCAGATTCTTCCACTCTGCCAGTCATCAGGGCTCCCACGTGTCTCTTATTGAAGATACCATGGCCAGCAGTGGCTGTTTTTGAGGGCAGTCAAGCCTTACCTTCCAGAAAGTCTGGTCCTTTGGTCCTCAAGGCCGGCGGTCAGCAGGACCTCAAGGGAAGTAGGTGAGTTCTGCTACAACCAATGGGGTTTAGGCCAGCAGGCAAGGACTGCATAAGCTTACCTGTTGGAGTGCTGTTACACAGCGGAGGGGGGTAGGGAGGGGTTCAAGGAAGGGACAGTGGCAAGGTTGCTATTTTCGATGGGGTGGTCAGAGCAGACCTCTCTACTGAAGGGAATATTCGAGGTGAGATCTGGAGGTGTGGGGGTGAGTCACACAGACTTGTGAGACAAGATGCATTCCAGGCAGAGGGAAGCACGAGTGTAAAGATCTTGAAGTGAAACCAACCTCGGTATGTTTGTGGGACAGCAAAGTGGCCAGTGTGGTTGGAGCTGAGTGAGAGAGGGAGCGAGCAATGGGGAATAAGACCAAACATGTAATAGAGGACTTGATCACATAGGACCGTTTCTGCGTGAGGTGATAGAGCCCTGAGGTGATGGGGTCTCTGTGGCTGCTGCACTGAGAGGAGACTATAGGTGGACAAAGACAGAAGCAACGAGCCCAGTGAGGAGGCCATTGCCATAGGTCTGGTGAAAGATGGTGGCTCAGATGAAGACGGTGGTAGGGGAGGGGCTGAGAAGTGGTCAAATTCTGGAAACATTTTGAAGGTAGTGTTGACAGGATTTGATAATATATTGCCTGTGGCATTGTGAAGAAAGAAGACTTGGGGTAGGTTATGGTTTGGCCAAAACGAATGGAGTTTTCCATTTACTGCAATGGGAAAGACTGTGAGATAGGCATCGAAATAAGAAAAGCACTACAAGAGTATGGGCTCCTGAAAAGTCAAGGAAAGAAAGTTTTGTACAGAGGAAAGTGTGATCAACGTGTCACACACGAATGAGGAGGTGACATCTCTTCTGCAGCTGTGGCTACAGTTGCTGCCTGACTCACCATCTCCCTGACATCAGTGGACATTTCTGCCATGTCCAGTGCTTGCTGGGTTGGAAGATGGTCTTCCTTTCCTGACAGTTAGAGACAATTCTCATACTTGACCTCAAAGGATGATGGTCCCCTATGTTCCGTTCTCAGTTCCTAGTCTCTTGGAGCTCCACTAGAAATGGACAATGGAGCTCTCGTCTTGCATCAGGAGACAAAGGGAGACACCATGAAGAGCTACACTCAAAAGGCTCCTCCCCAGCACACCCTGTTCAGCTCTCAGAGCAAGTCTAATAAGAAGAACCCAGCTTTCTCCATCCAGAGTGGTTTTTCTCCACCTAGAATGTTGCTTCAGGTTGACCATGTACTTCAGCTCCCCCTCCATGGCCGTTACACCCTCACGTCCTGTCTTCCTAGATAATCTCAAACACTCCAGGGCTTACAGTGGCCCTGGATCTGGAAACCATACTGTACTTTATTTAATGATTATGCTTTAAACATTTTTTGAAGTAAATGGACTTACTAAAATAGATGCACATTATTCTCAATTGTTAACTGTTTATTTAACACCATAAGCTAATTTTGTCTTTATATGCTGTCACTAATTAAGATTCTAGTTTTGAAAGTGGAATTATCTTGCAAGATCATCTTTTTTTAAATTTTTTATTTTTTATTAACAAATAATGTATTATTAGCCCCAAGAGTACAGATCTGTGAATCGCCAGGTTTATACACTCCACAGCACTCACCATAGCACATATGTTCCCCAGTGTCCATAACCCCACCACCCTCTCCCTATGCAAGATCATCTTTTGAGGTAGATGCCTATCCTGCATCCCAGTGAATTTCAGTATCTCTGTACATTTCCCTTGATCACCATTGTTCTATGAAGATATAAGGTAGTACTTAAATTTTGTGGGAAACACACTGTCCAGATTCAAATCTTCATTCCTTTGTTTCCTAGATGTGTAACACTGGGAAAATTGCTTGTTACCTCCATGCCTCAGTTTCCTCCTCTGAAAAGCAGGAATGAGAACTATGAAGACTAAATGAGACGAAGCATATAGAGTCCTCTGCACATAGTAGAAGCAGGGAGATGGAACCAGCCCCAGCCTGGGTCTGTAAAGAAGGAACATGTTGAACAGGGCCTCTTACACTCAACCAACATACCATGCTCGTGTAGCATAGCAAGAAGTAAACTTCCATTGCTTTAAGACACTGAGGTGGGGAATTGTTTGTTACTGCAGCATGACATAATCCTGACTGACTGACATAGAAATTGAGATTGGAAGTAGGGCATACTGTACCAAAACCTAAAATTAGTGACTTTCACATAGTCATCTCTTGGTGGGTAGCGAAAAAACAGATATCAAAGGTTGAAAAGGTGAAGATCTCTGTTATGCGGAAACAAAATATGGGTTAAAAATGTTGCCTATAGTCACTTGGGAAGAAATTCCTTTGTCTATGAATCCTGTGCAGGTGGGAAAGATGGAACATCTAATGCTAGGAATGTGTTGTTGGCTCTTCGCTGAGACTATAAGCACATGGCAGGATGGCACTTTCTAGGGCCCTTAACATTAAGTATAGGGAAGGCACAGAAGAAGACACAGTCACTTTGAAGTCATGTTAAAAACTGAGGGCTCTAGGGGCGCCTGGGTGGCTCATTGGTTAAGTGTCTGCCTTCAGCTCAGGTCATGATCCCAGGGTCCTGGGATGGAGCCCTGCTCAGTAGCGGCCTGTTTCTCCTTCTCCTTCTCCTTCTCCTACTTGTGCTCTCTCTCTCAAATAAATAAATAAAATCTTTGAAAACAAAAACAAAAACAAAAAGCCCTTGGGGTCTATCCTGGAGCAGTAGGAAACATTGAAGAGTTTTTATTTTATTTATTTATTTTTAAAGATTTTATTTCTTTATTTGACAGAGAGAGCACAGAGAGAGAAGGAACACAAGCAGAGGGAGTGGGAGAGGGAGAAGCAGGCTTCCCGCTGAGCAGGGAGCCCGACATGGGACTCGATTCCAGGACCCTGGGACCACAACCTGAATCAAAGACAGATGCTTCACAACTGAACCACCCAGGCACCCCAACGGGGTTTTAAAAGAGAGATGATGGAAGACAGGCTGGCCAGAATTGTATCCTCCACCAAACATTTTGTCAACAATAAATATGCACAAATCTGTTTATGTGAAAAAGCATTTAAATACTCAAAACCTAACACAACATAATCTAACATAATATATCATAACATAAAATATAACAAAATATAATATAGAGTAAAAGTGAGAATTCCCTTTCACCTAACCCCAGATCTCTCTCACCTCTTCACACTATTGTATCGATATTTTGGTGTGCACCTTTCCAGACCTTTGCCATGCACCTAAACTCACACACACACACACACACACACACACACACAGAGGCTTCTTCTTCTTCTTTTTTTTTTTTACATTAATGGGATCATACCCATAGATCTACATAGATTACTGTATAATAGGTATTCCAGTGTGTGGATACACTATAATTTATTATTGATGTACAAGTATGATGTTTCCAATACTGCATAATTATCCTTCTATACATCTAGTATAGTTGTAAAGTCTGACTCCAAACCAAAGTGTATGACTCCCTGTACTTTAGAGCATGTAGGACTCCTTCTAACAAAACTTAATTTCTCTGTTAAGCCCCTTCTATTATATAGAAGTAAAACTAACCAGTCTTTTAAGGGTTATGACTTTACTGACTGCTATGGAATTTGGGTCACAGTTCCAGGACCTTACACAAGCCAAGAGGGCTGGAGCATTTGGACATTTCCCACCCCTCCATCTGTCCATTTTCCCCATCATATCTGCTATCTCTCAGCTGGTCCTGTCCTGCATCTGGCCACATGAAATTCTTTCTAGGAGATTTTCCATGGGCATATCCACATGTCTGGATGGCATATCCCTTTTCTCCCTCAGGTCTTGCCAATACCCCTCCCCTTCTGTTGTATCTTCTATTGTACCTTTAATTTTATATTGTCAAGGTTGACAACTTTACTTTCCAGTGTTTAAGCACAGCTAATTCTTCTGTGCTTTGTCTATTCATTAATTCTAAAATTTAAAAACAATTAGACAACATCTACATCATTATGACATATAATATATTTCGTGATGATAATTATATCTATATTTTGTAACTTCAAGCCAAGTTGCATGCTAGGATTATTTTTCCTTCTCTATGGATCTAAGCTCATGACCATACCACAAAAAAGGTGATATTCCTGGACTGATGTTTGAATGGATTCCTTTTTTTGAAACTCCCATCAAATGCTTTCACCATATGCTTAAGAAGCCCAACTCTCTATCCCTGCTTATTCCACCATGTTTCTTTATTTCCTGGAGATCACGTTGGAGCATTCTTTCCTCCTGCTTCTATCTGGATTAGCAGCTCAGCCTGAAAAACTGCACGGCCATAATCCCGAGGCATTCTTTCCCTGCTCCCCTGGGTTGGAGACATTTCGCTTTAGATCTTATTTCCTCATTAGGTTGAGATTACTTCCTTATTTTTCAAAAATATAGCCTCAAGTGACTTCTCATGAAAGAGTTATGGGAGGTTAATTTTAGTGCACCTAAAAATCTGAAAACGTCTGAGACTTCCAGCTGCTCTACCTCCTCACCACCATCAAGCCTCTCCAAATAAAGCGATAGTTCGTATGAGGTGGTATTGCCTTGTGATCTTAATTTGCATTTTTGTGATGGCTAATGATATGGAGAATTTTTCGTGTTTACTGGTTATTTGGATATGTCTTTTTGTGAAGTGGCTGTCCAAGTGGTTTGTCCATTTTCACTTTTTTGGTCTCTTGGTTATAGATCTGTACAAGTTCTTTATATATTCAGACTATGAGTCCATTATGAACATATTTATTATCAAACATCTTCTCCCAGTCTGTGACTTGTCTTTTCATTTTCTTATTAATATTTTTTGATGAATAGTAATTCCCAATTTTATGAAGTCTGATTTTAATTTTTTTCTTTATGGTGAGTGATCATTGTATACTCCTTATTTAATCTTTGCCTAGCCCCAAGATCATAAACGTAGTCTCGTCTGTTCTACTCTAGAAGTTTTGTTTGTTACCTTTACAATTTAGGTCACTTAGGTCTATGATTTCTCTAATTTTGGGCTGTGGTGTGAAGTAGAGGTCAAGATTTAATATTATTCCATGCAGATATATAATTGCTCCAGCACCGTTTATAGAAAAAGACAAGCTTTCCCTTGACTTAACTGCAATGGCACATTAATATATGCTTATAATATATGATATTAACTTGAATATATATATATAAATATATATATATTTGCTGACTTTTTTATTTTTGCCCCAATACCACACTATCTTAATTATTATACCTTCATAGTGCTAGTAGGAGTACCAATTGGGACAACCACTTTGGAAAAGTCTAGTGTCTAGTAAAGCTAAAAATACACTTACCTTATGATCTAGGAATTTGACTCCTACATATTTGCCCAAGAGAAATAAATGCATAGGTTTACCAAATGACATATAAGAATGTTTGTACAGCTTTATTCATGAGAGCCAAAAATTGAGAGTAAACCAATGTTATTAATGGAGAATGGATAAATGAATTTTAGTGGAGTCATACAATCAAAGATTACACTACAATAAAGAACAAATCCCTGCTTCCCATAACATGGACGAAACTCATGAATATTTTTGAGCAAAAGACACAGAACTGCATATACTACAAGATTCTATTTCTTTTTTTTTTAAGATTTTATTTATTTATTTGACAAACGGAGATCACAGAGAAGCAGGCAGAGAGAGAGAGGAGAAAGCAGGCTCCCTGCTGAGCAGAGAGCCCGATGCGGGGCTCGATCCCAGGACCCCGGGATCATGACCTGAGCCGAAGGCAGAGGCTTTAACCCACTGAGCCACCCAGGCACCCCCAAGATTCTATTTCTATGAAATTCAAGAACTTGCAAAACCACACACACTAAGATTAGAAGTCAGAATAGTGGTTACCTCTAGGGGGCAGGGTATTGACTGTCAAGGGGCAAGATGAAAATTGGGTTCCAGAAATGCTCTGTGTATGGGTCTGGGCGGTGTTACACAGGTACCTATGCATGTACAAATGGACTGAGTTGTACATTTTAAGGTAAGTGTTCATTATACGCTTTGCTTTATCAATGTCATATATCAATACATTTAAAAAAGGAGATGGGAGTCCGAAAATATTTTTGTTCTGCCTCACAGTTGAATGTTTAGCTGGGTTAAAGGACACAAACTGTGTGCTTCCTCTCGCATTTCCTCAAAGGCCTCCTTAATGGCCCTCTTGGACAGAGCCCCGTCTGTGTGGGATTGCTCCTTTTCTGTCAGACCTCCATGAAATCTCTCAACACAGCACAGGAGGTCTGGTTTCTGACATGCCACCAAGGCTGGACGAGGCTACCCAAAAGTGTGTGTGTGTGTGTGTGTGTGTGTGTGTGTGTGTTGTGTTGGGGGGTGCAGCGATGAAAAGGAGAAACCGTTATTCCTCTCCACATGACTTCACTTCTGGTCACCAAATGTGTGGACATTTTCCCACAACTGACCAAATTTCCAGCAGCAGCTGGGTGTCCTACAAGTCACTTCAGTTCCGACACTGTCTACCTGGAGTTAACTCGGATCTCCCAAGTTCAGAGCCGAGTCCCACAACACTGCTCCCATTTCGGACGCCGCCAGTCACGAGTCTCAGGTTGTCATCCGCACTTCGACTGACCGGCTGTGAGTCAGAGTTCCCACGACCTGCTCTTCAGGTTCGGTCAGTTGTTAGAGCGGCTCACAGAGCTCAGGAAAACCATTTATTTATGAGGTCACCAGTTCATTATAAAAGGTTACGGCTCAGAAACAGTCAGGTGGAGGAAGCGCGTAAGGCCGGGGCTGCGGGAGGGGCTGAGGAGTTTTCCTGTCCTCTCGGGCTGTGTCAGCCTCTGACCACCTTGAGGAGTCCAGCAACCTGGAAACTCTCTGAAATCTGTGGTTCAGAGATATTTATGGAGGCTTCGTCACATAGGCTGGATCAATTATTAGTCTCCGGCCCCTCTTTCCTCCCTGGAGAATGGGCAGTAGGCCTGAAAGTTCCAAGCTTCTAATCATGGCCTGGTGTTTCAGGTGACCAGTCCCCATCCTGAAGCCATCCAGGAGCCCATCCAGGTCTGCTTCTTTAGACCCAAACGTGTTCCTATCATTCAGGAAATTCCAAGAGATTTAGGAGTTCTCTGTCAGGAACTGGGTCAAGACCAAATGTTAGAACAAAAGATGCTTCTAGCACCTTTACTGCTTAGGAAATTACAAAGGTTTTAGGAGCTCTGGCCAGAAGCCTGGAATAAAAACCAAAGTAAGTATATTTCTTATTATATCCCAATATCACAAAGGGTTATAGTCCCTTGAAGTGAAGTTGGCCGATGGAAAACAGACAAGAATACACTAGGAAGATTTTTTTTTAAAGGGAATGCATTTAAATATCACTCTAGGAATATTCCCTTTTCAGTGTTAGAGTCATGACATTAGATCTGTAGAGAAGGAACAATAATCCTAGTACGCAACTCAGTCAGAAACTAAAGATAATATGTTATTAATATGTATATATGTACATATATGTCATGTTTACTGGTTACCCAATGGACCCTATCAATATGATGCTTTGTGTTATTTAGCTCAGATAAATCATCTTTTATTTTCTTTGATACTTTTTTTGCACCTGCTATTTCTGTACTGTCTTTCTGGAACTTCTCTTGGTTGGATAATGGACTCTAGTCTTTTCAGCTCCATGTCACTATCCTCCTCCTTTATATCCGGCATTCTCATGTCCCTAAACTCTCTGGCATTCTTTAGGATAAGTATGGCATCTGTCTACACTTTGGCCTCCTCTTCAGATACTTCCGGTTTTGGTTTCCTTCCTCCTAATTCATGAATTATCATTTCTCTACCAATTCTAGGAATTGGTATTCTAGGAATACGTTGAAACCTTTTATCCGTTGAGGTCCTCATCTAGTCTCTTTGCATGGGGAGTTATACTATTATCTTTTTTTAATGCACTCTAAGAGCCTTCAGGGAGAGAGAAGGAAAATTGCTTAGGGTCAATTCGCCACCTTGAACTAAGGTGTCTAAATGTTTATTACATATTTGAATCTGTCTTTGCCATGTGACTTGTGTGTTTCATGACTGCTTAACAGGACCATCTTTTTCTAAAAGTTAGGCACGTTTTTGATTCATTTGGCTTGTGTAAACTTTTAGAGACAAGTTAATAGTTATCTGCCATCTCAAAGCAACCAACACCACCTGTCCCCAACCTTTATCCGCAGGTCAACACATCTTTATTTCTGAAAATAAATCGTGTTTTTTAAATATCATAAAGAAAGCGGAAAGTGAAAAAGTTGTTTGTATGTTCTGTATTTTTCACTCCCAGGAGAAGCTTTAAGGAATTATTTTTAGAAAAATAAAACTCTGTTTTTCTTCTTTTGATGCCTTAAACATCACATAATTTTGATTTTCCCTCCCTGACCTTAAAGCAACCTAATTCCTTATTTTATCTTTAAATTATCTATAAACAAATTTTACTTGTTTTTTAAAGGATTTTCTTTATTTATTCATGTCAGACAGAGAGATAGAGGGAGGGAGAGGCAGAAGCAGGCTCCCTGCTGAGCAGAGAGCCCGATGTGGGACTTGATCCCAGGACCCTGGGATCATGACCTGAGCTGAAGGCAGATGCTTAACCTACTGAGCCACCCAGGGACCAACAGATTTTACTTATTTAGGCAGAATCTACCCAAGTTCTCTTTTCCTCTCCCCCAGAAATCTGGACATTACTGTACTGGAAATGGACATACTAATGATACAAAACTTATTAAAAAATCAGACATACTAATGATACAAAACTTAAGCCATCTGGGAACACTTGACAAAAGTCATTCTCAGGGGCACCTGGGTGCTCAGTGGGTTAAGCCTCTGCCTTCGGCTCAGGTCATGATCTCAGGGTCCTGGGATCGAGCCCCGCATCGGGCTCTCTGCTCAGCAGGGAGCCTGTTTCCCCCTCTCTCTCTGCCTGCCTCTCTGCCTACTTGTGATCTTTCTCTCTGTCAAATAAATAAATAAAATCTTTAAAAAAAAAAAAAAGTCATTCTCAATGTCTGCACTTTCCGGATGACTAAAAATGTACCTTTTAAACATGGGCATGAACAAAAATCTTAACCATTATGTATGAATATTTTAGTTGATTTAACATGTTTTGTCAGTGGACTGTTTAAAACGTGATTGCCATTGCATGTATTATTGCACCAAATTGTAAGTTCTAATTAATATTTTCAGTCCTTTAGGTCCTGGACAGTACACTGACCAGAGAAAAAGCTCAGTATACATAGCATTTGTTGAATAAATGTAGGAAGGAAGGAAGGAAGGAAGGGAGAAATGCAGTACGATGATGCTCTTAGGTTCTGTTGAGGCATATGAGACTATTTTCTGTTATATTAAATGACCCCAGACTCCTGTGCTTCTGAGTTTTTGAATCTGCCTACAGTGTTCCTTCTTTGCCCCTTTCTTAGGTTCTCTTGCTTCTATGTATCTTGTTACCATTGTGTGTATACCTACCTCTAAAAACCCTTCTTTCCTTTTAATTCACCGTTTCTTAAGTATGGATTTGGGACCAAGATCACTAAGCTCGTTATGGCAAGTTAGAAAAGCTCTGAGTGATTTTCTGATTGGTTTTGCCAGAGTTTAATGTACTGTTTGTGGAATTTAGTTCCGTTTTGGTTGCCCGGACACTTCCTCCTGCCCTCATCCCCAGTTTTTACTTCTATGTCAGATTGTGAGATTTCCAGAGAGCTTATTTCTACATGGATGAAACAATGTGCTAGTTATCGGGACAGAATTGTCTAATATAAATGACCTCTATTTTCTAGATGGCAATGCCCTTAGGCTCTATGAGCCCTGGGGTTTTCTTTTTTTTTTTTTAATATTTTATTTATTTATTTGAGAGAGAGAGCGAGAGCATGAGAGGAGAGAGGTCAGCAGGAGAAGCAGACTCCCTGCCGAGCAGGGAGCCCGATGTGGGACTGGATCCCAGGAATCCAGGATCATGACCTGAGCCGAAGACAGTCGCTTAACCAACTGAGCCACCCAGGCGCCCTGAGCCCTGGGGTTTTCAAAGCAAGCATAATTCCATATAAGCCATGACGATTCCAGAGAAGTTTGCCATGCAATGTAACCATGAATATAATCAGCTGAAACTCTCATACTGGACCCGTCCAGCTCTTTCATCAATGTTTGAGACCATTTATATCAGTAGCTTTATTGCATGACAAATTACCCTAAAGTTAGAGGCTCTAAACCACAATTATTTACATTTTCTATGCATCTATAGGTCATCCGGGTGGTTCTGTTGATGTGAGCTGGGCTCACTTACGCATCTGCTGTCAGCTGTAGGTCATCTAGAAAATTCTATTCATCTCAGGCTCTCTCCCATATGTCTGGTGTCTTGGTGGGCACTACAAGGCTGTATGTGCTCTACCTACACGTTTACCCCCGAGCAAGCTAGCTTAGACACACTATCGTGGAAAAGGCAAAAGAGCAAAAGACAGAGCAAAAGCATGCTGGGTTTCTTGAGGTCTAGACTCTGGAACTCACATGTCAATTCTGCTGCATCCCACTGGTCAGGGCGAGTCACAGGAATAGCCCAGGTTCCAGGGCTGAGCAAACAGACTCCTCTTGGTGGAAGGAACTGCAAAGTCACATGGCAGAGGACGTGGATACAGAGAGAAGTAGAAAAGTGGGGCCAAGCTGCCATCAGATGAAGCACTATTTACCTTCTTTTTAAAAAAGATTTTATTTATTTATTTGACAGACAGAGATCACAAGTAGGCGGAGAGGCAGGCAGAGAGAGAGAGGGAGGAGGAAGCAGGCTCCCCGCCAAGCAGAGAGCCCGATGTGGGGCTCCATTCCAGGACCCTGAGATCATGACCCGAGCCGAAGGCAGAGGCTTAACTCACTGAGCCACCCAGGTGCCCCCAATATTCACCTTTTTAAGAGCAAGGAAAAATAACCACTACATTTTATTTCAATATTCCCCATTTTGTTTCACCCCCTATAGTTAATGCTGATATCATCTATTTATGGTTTTTTTTCCCTGTTCCCATCTCCTCACCCTTTGGTATACATTTTTTTAAATTTTATTTATTTATTTGACAGACAGAGATCACAAGTAGGCAGAGAGGCAGGCAGAGAGAGAGTCCGATGCGGGGTTTGATCCCAGGACCCTGGGATCATGACCTGAGCCGAAGGCAGAGGCTTTAACCCACTGAGCCACCCAGGCGCCCCATGGTATACAATACCTTAAAGAAGATGTCTCAAAATGTGTTGCTATATACACCAGATGGAAAGTAAAGTTGGCTGAATATTTGCTACAAAAGAAAAAAAGTGCGAAAACTCATATTCTTTTTTTTTTTAAGATTTTATTTATTTATTTGACAGAGGGAGAGACAGAGAGCACAAGCAGGTAGAGAGGCAGGCAGAGGCAGAGAGAGAAGCAGGCTCCCCGCTGAGCAAGGAGCCCGATGCGGGGCTCGATCCCAGGACCCTGAGACCATGACCTGAGCCGAAGGCAGCGGCTCAACCCACTGAGCCACCCAGGCACCCCCGAAAACTCATATTCTTAAAGGGTGTTGTACAGCTTACGTCCACTGTGAGTTGGACACATTCAAACTTGCTGTTGCCTTTGATCTCTATAAAGGCGGCTGCACCTTTGCCCTAACGGAATGGAACACCAGGTAATAGACACAGCACGAAGTTGACAACACGGATATCTGAGCTTAATATTTTAGCTGCGGGCGATGCAGAGCCTCCAGCTGGGAAAGAGAACGATCAGCTAGCTCTGCTGAACTTCAGGAGCTGGGTCAGGAATAAACCACCACGGGAAGGGTGTGCCCTGTGTGCCAAGTGTGTTAATTAACCTCAGGCCATGTTTAGATAGCATGGTGGGTTGTTGTTGTTTTTTTTTTTCTTATCAACCAATGCAAGGAGCTCTGAAATCTGCTCTAAAATCCCTCAGGAAGGACGAAGGTGACTCATTCTTTGTGCCCTGAATTTCCCCCCATCTGACCTGAAAGAGTGAGGTTTAGCTGTTTCCATGTGAGTGGGAGGGTTAGAGATTTTATTGTTACTTAATTGGGAAATGCATGACTGAGAAGAGGAAGCAATGTTTAGCAATCGAGTGATCTAACATAATGGTAAATTTAGTGATTCCTTAATCTGTTAATGTAATTCTAAAATTTATGAAGAAATTTTGAGCCCGATTTGTCTTATAAATCAGGTTTACTATATTTGCAGTAGTCTTCTCAGAAGGATACATTTCCGAATAGAATCCTTTGGGGTGCTTCCAAAAGTCAGACAGGCGAAGTCTCTAGATCATTAGTTCTCAGAGTAGGATTGTGAAAATAAACCCACAGCAGCCTTTTTTAGTACTTCCTTTTACCCACCCCCCCCACAGTATACATCAAAATTTAGTTTCTTCTTAGACTATGGTATCCCGATTTTTTTCTTTTTGAAGATTTTATTTATTTATTTGACACAGAGAGAGATCACAAGTAGGCAGAGAGGCAGGCAGAGGGAGAGAGGAAGCAGGCTCCCGTCTGAGCAGAGAGCCCGATGTGGGGCTCGATCCCAGGACCCTGAGATCATGACCTGAGCTGAAAGCAGCGGCTTAACCCACCGAGACACCCAGGCGCCCCCTGCATCCTGATTTCTTGAAAACTGATCATACGTTAGCGATAATTAGTATTAACTGGAATATCCCATTGCAGAGACCGCCTCAGTCCTCATCAAGATGGTAAAGATGACAGTTTTAAAAGAATCTCAGGCCAGCTGGTTGGTCTTTGTTGAATTTTTAGAAATCTCTAGGGATCAGACATCCTAGCCTTCATCAGCAATTTGGTTTTTAGCCAACAACACTTACAGCTGTGAAATTCTGTCCTTTTATAACTTAGCTTCTTCCTCATATGATTTTATTTCATAATACCCACACGCACACACCACATGGTATGGACAGTAACTGGCCATTCTCTACCAGATAGACATTATAAATAAGATAAATATCAAAAACTAGATTTCATAAATATTATTGAGTCATCCTAGAACCTTCTTTTCTCTAAGCAAAAGAATTTCAGTGCTTGATAGGTCCGATCTTAATTTAGTATATGTGCTGCCAAAGCGAGCACAGGTCCGATCTTAATTTAAAGTAAAAATTAGTTTCCATGGAATAAATGGTGACATCAGAGAACCCGGCTTCCCAGTCTCCCTCCCCACAAAGCTCAATAGACACTATCCATGAATAAAACCAGCTCTGGGAGCACACTAGAATCCACGCAGGACATTTTAGAAACACAGTGGAACAAAAGGAACACTAAGAGTAGTCACACAAAAAGAGAAGGAAAACAGATTCATTTTGCCTGCATCATCCCATCTCCCAGCCCAGCGTTGTTCAACACCAAGAAGGAACTCCCCAGCCAGAAAGAGTTCCTCTGCCCGAAAAGAGTGGGTTGAGTGACCAGTTTCCACAGCCTCTTGGGACACTGCACGAAGGTTCCGCTTCAGTTTCACCCCACCCAGACCTGCAAAGCTGAGATGTGTTGAGCCAGCTAAGAATAAGGAAGAAAAACAGAGGCTGTTATTAGCAAACACACAGCAGCAGCAATCATTGTTCATAGAGACCTGCTGTGCAGAAAAACGCAGCCGATTTTGCCACTGATAAAGCCAAAGGTCAGCACAGCGGCCACAGACCCCCCCCTGCACGTGGCCCCAGGTTTTGCCCCACAGGAATTCTCTGGCTGATGCCAGCTGCTTGAGTCTCTCCTGCTCCTCCCCTGCCCTGGGTCTGGGACCAGCACCTGCAGCCATTGAAGGCTCTGCGACCCGGCAACTGAAAGACACCGCCCACTAGAGTCCCTGCCCACCCCCAGCAGAGCCCGGGAGCCATGCTCCCAGCCCGCTCTAGCTTCTGCAGCTGCACAAATGCAAGACCTCAGTCTAGGCTCCCGTAGCTGAGCCCATTGCTATGCCTGCCCTGAAGCCTAGCCCGTTCAGGTGTGCACCTGCCCACCACTGGCTTGACACCAGTCCTTGGCCTCTACCCTAGCCAGCAAGCACGGGGGCGTGTATACAGCCATGGCTGAGTGCACCAACACCAAGGGCCTTTGCCCAGATCGAGTCCTGTCTTCCAGCCCTGGCCAGCACCACCATGGCCCCCTATAGCTAGCCCCTCCAGCTTTGCAGGCGTACACCCCCAGCCTGAACCTGTCACCAGCAGTCACAGGGGAGCACAGCACTAGTCAGGTCCTCTGCAGCTGCTAGTGACCCCAGGCTTAGCCTGGCCCTTGCCACCTGCCCCGGTGTCCATCACTACACCTTTGCCTGCAACTGGCCCCAGCCACCACGAAGCCCCTGCAGCTGGCCCCCATAGTTAAGTGTATGCATACCACCAGCTCCCTACCTGCCTACCCTGATCCTTAACTACTAGACCTGGAGGCGCTAGTTAGGATGCCAACAGCCCCTGCAGCAGCCACTGCAGACTCCTCATAGTGCCCACAAGGACCACATAGTTATTGATGCTGTGGGTCCCAGTGGCCTGAGCCAAAGAGACAGCACACTTCCCCAGACCTGGTGCTGCCACACACCCCCACATGTGGCACCTTGCACCACTAGAGCCAGTGGATTACAACAGGATCCAAAGTACCCCCAACCAGAGGTAAAAGATTTCCCTTACTGAACCCAATCCATAAGGTCTGAGAAAGCTGATTGCTTTTTCAAATGTGTAGACACCAGTGCAAAGCTATAGGGATCATGAAGAATCAGGGAAACATGACACCACAAAGGAATACAATAAAACCCCAGCACCTGGCCCCAGAAATGGAGATCCAGGAATTGCCTGACAAATAATTCAGAGTAATTATTCTACAGATGCTCCTCAGATCGCTACAAGAGAACTCAGATAAACAACTTAATATCAGGAAAACAATACAAGAACAAAATGAAGAGCACTACAAAGAGATTTAAAAAAAAAATAAAAAAAGAACCAAACAGAAATTTTGGAGCTGAAGAATACAATGACTGACTCGAAGCATCCAATTGAGAGCTTCAACAGCAGACTTGAGCAAGCAGAAGAATCAGTGAGTTAGACGATAAATCAATTGAAATTATCTAGTCACGGAGCAAAAAAGAAAAAAAAAGAGTGAAAAATAATGAAGAAAACCTAGGTAAGTTATAGGACACCATAAAAAGAAATAGCGTGTACATCACTGAAGCTTCCGAAGGGAAAGAGATGGGGAAAGGGATAGGAAGCTTATTTAAAGAAATAATGGCTGAGAATTTCTCAACTCTTGGAAGAGTTGAACATCCAAGTTCATGAAGCTAATAGGTCACTTAAAATTTTAATCCAAAACAATTTTCTTCAGGACACATAATAACAAAACCGCCTAAAACAAAAAACAATAAGAGGATTTTAAAAGCAGCGAGAGAGAGATAGAGAGAAAAAAAAAAACTATCTTATACAAGGAAACCCCCATAAGGCTATTAGCTGATTTCTCAACAGAGACCTTACAGGCCAGGAGAGAATGGGATGTTATATTCAAATTGCTGAAAGAAAGTGCAGACCAAGAATACTTTACCCAGCAACACTCCTTTTTCAGAACTGAAGGCAAAATAAGGACTTTCCCTAATAAGCGAAGCCAAAGGAATTCCTCTTCAATAAATCTGCCCTACAAGAAATGCTGAAAAGAATTCTTCAAGCTGAAACAAGATGATGCTGATTAGCAACATGTAAACATGTGAAAATGTACAACACACTGGTAAAGGTAAGCACAGAGTCAGGTATAGAATCCTCCAATACTATAGTATAGTGATGTGTTGTTAACTACTTAACTCTAGTGTAAAGATTAAAGGAAAAGATGTACTAAAAATAGCTATAACTTCAACAATTTGTTAATGATTGCACAACATGAAAAGATACAAATGATGACATCAGAAACAAAAGGGAGAATAAAGGCATACAGTTTTTGTATGTGATCAAAATTAATTCTTATCAGTATAAAATAGACTGATATATGTATATATGATGTTTTATGTAAGCCTCATGAGATTCACAAAGCAAAAATGTACAATGCATACAAAAAAGATAAGGAGAAGGAAATCAAACCATAGCACTGTGGAAAATCAATAATTTATAAAGGAAGACAGTAAGAAAGGAGGCAAAGAAAAATGGAACTACAAAATGGCTGGAAAACAATTTCAAAGATGGCATTAGTACATCCTCACCTATCAATAATTATTCTAAATGTTAGTGGATTGAATTCTCCAATCAAAAGGCAGAGTAGCACTGGGTATTTACCCTAAAGATATACATGTAGTGATCTGAAGGGGCACATGCACCCCAATGTTTATAGCAGCAATGTCCACAATAGCCAAACTATGGAAGGAACCTAGATGTCCATCAACAGATGAATGGATAAAGAAGATGTGGTATATATATACAACGGAATACTATGCAGCCATCAAAAGAAATGAAATCTTGCCATTTGCGACAACGTGGATGGAACTAGAGGGTATTATGCTTAGCGAAATAAGTCAATCAGAGAAAGACAACTATCATATGATCTCCCTGGTATGAGGAAGTGCAGATGCAATGTGGGGGGCTTGGGGGGTAGGAAAAGAATAAATGAAACAAGATGGGATCAGGAGGGAGACAAACCATAAGAGACTCTTAATCTTACAAAACAAACTGAGGGTTGCCGGGGGGAGGGGGGTAGGGAGAGGGTGGTTGTGTTATGGACATTGGGGAGAGTATGTGATATGGTGAGTGCTGTGAAGTGTATAAGCCTGGCGATTCACAGACCTGTACCCCTGGGGCTAATAATACATTATATGTTTATTAAAAATTTTTTAAAAAGGCAGAGTGGCTAGATGGATAAAAAATAAGATCCCAACTATATGCTACCTACAAGAACTCTTCAGGTTTAAGAACACACATAGGCTGAAAGAGATGGCAAATATATTCCACACAATTGGAAACCAAAAGAAAACAGAGGTAGCTATACTTATATCAGAAAAAAAGACTTAACACCAAAAATGGTAATAACAGACAAAGATGGTCATATAATAATAAATGGATCAATTAGTCAAGAACATATAATAATCATAAATATATATGCACCCAACATTGGAGTTTCCAAATTTATTAAGCAAATGCTAACAGATCTGAAATATAAAATACAATAATACAATAATAGTAGGAGACTTCAATACCCTACTCTCAACAATGGATAGACCATCCAAAAAGAAAATCAAGGAAATGTTGGATTTGAACCATACTTTAGACCAAATGGAAATAACAGACACATACAGAACACTCCATCCAAAAGCAGCAGAATAAATATTCTTCTCAAATGCACACAAAACATTCTCAAGCATAGATCAAATGATAGGTCATAAAACAAGTCTCAGCAAATTTAAGGAGATTTAAATCCTAAGTGTCTTTTCTGACCACAATGGTACAAAACTAGAAATCAATAGCAGGAGGAAACTGGAAAAATTACAAATATGTGGACATTAAGCAAGTACACCTGAATAACCAATGGGCCAAAGAAATCAAAGGTAAACCAAGAAATATCCAAGAAAAAATATCCAAGAAATATCCAAGAGACAAAAATGGAAGCCCAACATGTCAAAACCTATGGGATGCTGCAAAAGCAGTTCTAAGAGGGAAATTTATAGCAATAAATGCCTACAGAAACAACTAAAATAAGCAGTTTCACTTCAATTCTCAAGGAACTAGAAATAGAAAAACAAACTAAGCCCAAAGTTAGCAGAAGGGAGGAATTGAAGACCAGAGCAAAAACAAATAAAACAAATAGCAGAGAAATAACGAAAGATCAATGAAACTAAGAGCTAGTATTTTTTGTAAAGATAAACAAAATTGACAAAAGCTTAGCTAGTCTAACTCAGAATAAAAGAGATGTGACATAAATAAATGAAATCATAAATGAAAAAGACATTACAACTTATACCACGGAAATACAAAGGATCACGAGAGAATACTATGAATAATTATACACCAAAAAACTGGATAACCTAGAGAAATGGATAAATTCCTAGAAGCATACACTCTGCCAAAACTGAATCATGAAGAAATACAAATCTGAAGAAACCAAAAAAAGAGTGAGGAGATTGAATCAGTAATCAAAAATCTCCCAACACAGAAAACTCTAGGACCAAACATTTACAGAAGAATTAACCCTGGGTTTCCTGGGTGGCTCAATCCTTTGAGTGTCTGACTCTTGGTTTTGGCTCAGATCGTGATATGAGCATCTTGAGATCAAGGCCTGAGTCTGGCTTCCAGTTCGGTAGGGAGTCTGCTTGAAGATTCTCTTCCTCTGCCCCTCCCTCTGCTTGTGCATGAACGTTCTCCCCTCCCAATAAATAAATAAATTGTAAAAAAAAAAAAAAGAATTAACCCAATCCTTCCCAAACTCTTCCAAAAAACTGGGGAGAAGGGAACACTCCCAAATTCATTTTACAAAGTCGGCCTTACCATGATACCAAGGCCAGATAAGGACATCACAAGAAAAATAAAATTATAGCCTAACTCTAATGAACACAGATGCAAAAATTCTCAACAAAATACTAACAAACCAAATTCAACAGCACTTGAAAAGGATCATACACCCTGATCAAGTGGGATTTGTCTCTGAGATTCAAAGATTATTGTACATACACGAATCAATAAGTGTAATCTACCACATTAATAGAAAAATAAAAATCATATGACCATCTCAATAGATGTAGAAAAAGCATTTGACAAAATAAAAAACCCTCTCATGATAAAAATGTTCACAAATTGGGTATACAATGAAGACACCTCAGCAAGGATGCCTACTCTCTTCACTTCTATTCAACATATTACTGGAAGTCCCAGCCAGAACAATCAAGCAAGAAAAGTAAATAAAAGACATCCAAATAGTAAAAGGAAAAGTGAAGTTGTCTTTGTTTGTAGATGATACAGTCTTGCATGAGACAATTGTCAAGACTCCACCAAAACACTGCTAGAACTAACCAACAAATTCAGTACACTTGCAGGATACAAAAATCAACATCCAGGAGACGGTTGTGTTTCTATACACTAACAACAAGACATCTGAAAAAGAGTGCAGCATGCTGCAGAGGGATGGCGGTTGGTCTGCGGTGGGTTCAGGCCCCTGGTTGGTTGGTGGCTTCTGAGCTCTGCTCTCCCCACTGAGCTGCTGTCTGGTGAAGAGGAAAACACGGCGCTCTGGGTCACCAGGAACACAAAAGTTAATGTTGAAAATAAGGCAAAGATCAGTATGGCAGGCGCAAATCGCGTGCCTCTGGCCATGACTGCTGCCTCCAAGCCCGGGCTGAGGCCCAGAACAGCTCTTGGAGACATTGGTCACAAACTCAATGACCAACCACAGGTCAGTTTGCCTCTGAAAGAGGAAGCAAAAACTTTGGTTCCTGGAAAAGTTATTCCTAAAAAAAAAAAAAAAAAAAAAACCTAAACCTCCGGAAAAGGCACCCGAGCCTGTGTCAGAACCAGAGCCAGAACCTGAGCCCGTTAAAGAAGAAAAACTTTCGCCTGAGCTGATTTTGGTTGGTACTCCCTCTCCAAGCCCAGTGGAAACTTCTGGATGTGCTCCCTGCAGAAGAATCTCTGTGTCAGGCATTCTCCGATGTAATTCTTTGCAGTGAGTGATGTGGATACAGAAGACGGAGCTGATCCAAAGCTTCGTAGTGAATTATGTGAAAGATGTTTATGCTGATCTGAGACAACTTGAGGAAGAGCAAGCAGTCAGACCAGCACTGAAAGTTCTCGATAATGGTGAATGGACACCAACTCTACAGCATTATCTGTCATACACTGAAGAATCTCTTCTAACTGTTAGGCAACACCCGGCTAATGGTATGGTCATGGTGAATCGTGGGCTTAGAAAGCACGTGACTATCAAGAACAAGTATGCCACGTCTAAGCATGCTAAGATTGGCACTCTGGCACAGCTAAATTCTGCACTAGTTCAAGGTCTAGCCAAGGCTGCGGCAAAGGTGTAACTGTAAACATGAGTTGGAGAACTATAATAACTGCAAATAAAATTGGCACCATCTGCCATCTCTACATTATATGTTACCTTTACTTACGTTTAATAAAGTTTGTGGTTCTTTTTACTTCTTATAACTTAAAAAAAAACCTAAAAAAGAAATAAACAATCCCATACATGATAGCATCAAAAATAATAAAATACTTAGGAATAAATTTAACCAAGGTGATAAAATATCTGTACACTGACAACTACAAGAATTGGATCAAAGAAAATGAAAAAGATAAAAACAAATGGAAAGATATTTCATATTCTGCAAAAAGAGAATTAATATCATTAAAATGTCCATATTACCCAAAACCATCTATATATTCAACGCAATCCCTATCAAAATGGCAATGACATTTTTCATAGAAATAGAATAAACTATTCTTAAATTTGTATGGAGCCACAAAAGACCCTGAATGGCCAAAGCAATCCTAAGGAAGAACAAAGCCAGAGGCAAACTATACTACAAAGTTATAGTAATCAAAACAGTATGGTGCTGGCATAAAAACAGACACATGGACCAATGGAACCAAACTGAGAGTCCAGAGATAGATCCCCCACATATGTGCTCAACTAATATTTGGCAAGGGAGCCAAGACTACTTAATAAGGGGAAAAGATAGTCTCTTCAATAAGTGGTGCTAGAAAAACTGGATAACCTCATGAGAAGAATGAAATTCTTCTATATTACACTACTCACAAAGATGAACTTGTAATGGATTAAAGACTTAAACATAAGGTCTGAAACTATAAAACTCCCACAGGAAAACATGAGAAGAAAACTCCTTGCCAATGGTCTTGGCAGTGATTCCCCGGATATGACACCAAAACCACAAACAATGAAAGCAAAAATTAATTAGTAGGACAGACTGCAAACCAAAAAGCTTCTGCACAGTGAAGCAAACAACAAACAACATGAAAAGGCAACCTACTGAATGGGGTAAAATGTTTGCAAATACATTGGATAAGGGGTTAATATCCAAAACATATAAAGAACTCTTACAACTCAGTAGCAAAATCAAGTAATCCAATTAAAAATTGGGCAGAGGGGGGCACCTGGGTGGCTCAGTGGGTTAAGCCGCTGCCTTCGGCTCAGGTCATGATCTCCGGTCCTGGGATCGAGCCCCGCATGGGCTCTTTGCTCAGCAGGGAGTCTGTTTCTCTCTCTCTCTCTCTCTCTCTCTCTCTCCCTCTCTCTGCCTGCCTCTCTGCCTACTTGTGATCTTTCTCTATCAAATAAATAAAATAAAAATATAAAAAAAAAAAAAAATTGGGCAGAGGAATTATGTAGACAGCTTTCCAAGGAAGACATACAAATGGCCAACAGGTCCATGAAAAGGTACCCAACATCACTCATCATCAGGGAAATGCAAATCAAAACCACAATGAGCTACCATCTCCCACCTGTTAGAATAGCTAGTATCAAAAAGATAAGAGATAACAAGTGTTGGCAAGAATGTAAAGAAAAGGGACCCCTTGTGCAGTATTGGCGGAAATATAAATTGGTGCAGCCACTATAAAAACAACATGTAGGTTCCTTGAAAAGTTAAAACTAAAACTAGAACTATCTTACAATCCAGTAATCCCACTTCTGGGTATATATGGAAAAGACTTGGAATTAGTATCTCATAGGGATACCTGCACTCCCATGTTCCCTGCAGCATTATTTCACAAGAGCCAAGATGTGGAACAACCTAAGTGCCCCGCAACAGGTGGATGGATAAAGAAGATGATATATAAATATAAAACAAAATACTACTCAGCCATGTAAAAGAAGGAAATTCTGCCATTTGCGGCAACTTGGATGAAACTTGAGGGCATAATGCTAAGTGAACTAAGTCCAACAAAGACAGACAAATACTGTGTGATCTCACATGTATGTGGAATCTATCAAAGTTGAACTCAGGGAAACAGAGTAATGCGGTGGCTACCGGATGCGGGAGTGTGGAAGACATTGAGAGCTATTGGTCAAAGTATACAGATTTACAGTTACGAGCTGAACAAGTTCTGGGGATCTAAGGTACGGAATGGGATTATGGCTAACCATACTGTATTATATACTTGAATGTTGCTAAGAGACTAAACCTTAAATGTTCTCACCCCAAACATCAATGGTAATTAGGTGGTGGGACAGAGGTGTTAAGCTAATGATATGGTGGTAATCATTTTGCAAAATATGAACGTATTAAATCAACCCTTTGAACATCGTACGGATTACTGAGGTTTAAGAATCCAGCTCTTTTGTAACCAACGTTATAAGAATTGATTCAGTGAAATTTCATTAGTGTATGCTAAAATGTCTGGGTAAAAGGCTGTTGGAGAAAATGAGATTCATATGGTCATGGAGTACTCCCCAAATGTGACTTACTAGTTACAAAAGTAAAATGAAACTTTTACATATATAACAGAGAAATCTGGTGATCAAACTTAGTATCACCAAAAACAGGACAAACTGAGAGTACTTACCCCCTAATGCAACGCATTGAGGATACAAAGTCACCTGTACATAGATGACAGAGTAAATGACAGTTCTGTATCAGTGTTAAATTTCTTGGATTTGTTCATTGCCTTGTGGTTATATAGGTAAAAGTTGTTCTTTGGAAAAACATCATTTGGTGAATTATCATGTTGTAATGCTTTAAATATCTTCCAATTTTATTGGTCAATTATATCTCATTGAAGCTGAAGAAATATTATAAATAAATATAAATAAATAAAAGTAAAAATAAGCATGGACTGGGTTAGCTAGCATTTCTAAACTAAGAGACAAAATATCTTTTTTATAGATTTTATTCATTCGTTTGAGAGAGACAGACAGACTGAGCACAAACAGGGGGAGAGGCAGAGGGACAGGCACCAATCCTCCAGCATAAACCGGAGGATTATACCACCGCTGTTACCCGGTGAGAGTGCATAACCTGTACCCAGCACAACAGCTTTGAAAATATCCTTGGTTACTCACACTTTGGTGAATCTGCTCATGTGGTAGAAAGAACATGGACTTTTTCACCAGAAAGGTGTGCATTAATGTTGACACAGCTCTACAGTAGTTGTGAGATGGCTTGTGCCTATCATTTGTTTGGCTTAGATGAGGACGTTTTGCTAAATGTTAGCTAATTGTCTTACAGACATTTGTTTCGGGTGCTGGCCTCTCCCCCTGTGGCAGCTCTTGCTGACCCCCCAGAAGAATGCATGCCCACACATCTACCCATTTCCCAGACCGTGCAGATCCTAACTGATGACTCATTCCGAACAATGGCCAAGACAGAACCGTGAGCGTACGTGTATATTCACAGTCTGATTTGCCGACACCTAACTGCAAAGTTAGAGCCTACAAAACGAGTGGAAGTGAAAGAAAGAGGTCTCATACTAGATCTTCTTTGCCTCTGAGATTCTGTCCACAACGTGAGGTGACACTCTTGTCTCCTCCCAGTGCCGTGAGGGTCACCAGGCCATGAGCACCAAACTCGGTACTTAGTTTTCCCCTCCCAGCCCCTAAACAGTGACACGTTTGGCCCATCACATGCAAAAACACAGAGAATCTCAGCCCCACTGGGGCAGAGCCCATCTCTGCTGTGTGAATCCACCCTTTTAATACTAAGAAGATCAATAACACAGACATCAAGAGAGCTCATTCATTTTAACAGTCGAGCACAACTTTATTAATTCTTCCTAGGAATCATCTCCCCGGGCCCTGCCCACCCCCCACTATCCAAATACAACAGCTACAAGTATTCAAATTTCATAAATGCAATATTGCAAAAGCAGGGGAACTAAGAAAAGCCTTCATAGTGCTGAGATAAAAACAATGCTTAATCATGCTCTCAGTACCTGTTACTAAATGCTAAGTACTAGAAACCGGAAGAGATCTGCGGGCAGCTGGCAGCTGGCGGCTTGGGAGAAGGATGGAGTGATGACAAGCACTTTTACACTCATTTTTTCATCACATTAGCAGGGTAACACAGGACAGCGCTCTCTGTTCTGGTAACTCTGTTGGTATCCAGGTTTAAATCAAACAAACAAACAAACAAACAAACAAAAAAACCCTGGAGACACACTTTCAGAGCAATGAATGGACCACGGAGGGTAGAGAGGGCCAAGGTTCTCAGACGCCTAGAACTGTGGTTCCCCCTCTTGATCTCATTCTGGTGGAAAGAACTGAGTCTGTGAGGACCAGAGCCTGTGTCAGAGTAATAGCACAATGAAAATTTGCTGAATGAATGAACTGATACCTGGCTGCAGTGTGAACAGGCCATACCTAAGTTTCTCTGAGTAAAAGCTTCGCTGGGACGTTTTGGGGAGGCAACATGTCCACGGCAAGCCTGACTTGTCAGGACGGACCTGCAGTGACCTGCACATCCTGGGAGTTTACCCAAAGGAACAACCAAGTTCTTACTATTGTATCCTGGTCGTCTGAATATGCCCACCCAGCATCAAAATTTGCAGCCAGAATCTCAGGTTCAATACCACATGCTCATTTTATGTTGATTACTGTGGAATCTGGGGTGGAAAGTGACTAGTGTGAGACACACCCCACCTCTCCCAGTCCCTTTTGTCTTTTTCACTTTCAATCACTCTCCTCCTGTTCTCTTTCTCCCCTGTCCTCCCCTTTTCTCCTAACCCAGTCTTGTGCCCTTCCCCCAGCTTTCTTCTTTCTTCCTCATTACCAAGGTTAAGTAGTTCTAAATATCTGTGGCTCCACAGGGTGGGGCAAGTAAAGCTATTTTTAGTTTCCAGAAATAAGAGCAGTTCCAAGAAAAACAAAAAACAAAAAACCCTGTTCCTGGCCACACAAACAGTGATTTAGAGACTCTCTTGAACTCATGCATATCTAGAACATTCTACTGGGTGTGAATTCAACACACAGTAAGCTGGGGATTTTGGCTTCCAGGACATAAATTTGATGATGATGATGATGATGATGAAGATGATGTAAAAATAAACCAGTATTCACACAAGTAAGAGCCATTTTGTGTGTGTATTTAAATAAAACAAAGGGTAGGTGCTATTTTAAAGCAGCTGGGCATATCGGATACATCTTTGGCACAATTCTTAGTTTGAGACTTTAAATTATTTCAACTCGGGCCTTATATGGTTCTAAATGTCTTTTCCTTCATTCATTCATTCAGTAAACTTTCACTGAGTATCCACTCTGCCAGACATCCTTGTAAATGCTCCGATGGCCATCCTGTCACTCTTAAGTGTTCAATCCTTCTTGGCATATATTATCTCCTAAACATTTGGAAGATTTCATTCACTATGATGTCAATGATTACAAAGATAACACAAGATGGAAAATGAATGGCCACTCCCTCAATTATTGCTTCTTTTGGGGAGTACATGAGCCTATCTCCAGGTGGCCTGGTATCCCAGAAAGACCCCCAAACCTGGGGCTGCGTGGACTAGATGTGGTCCACGCTTCAGAATCTTTGGGAAGTTACTTCCCCATTTTGAGTCCCTATTTTTTTTTAAATCCTAAACACTGAGTCCAGGAACCCTTGCCCTACCTTTCTCTGCCATTATTGTGAGTGAGACATGAAATCAAGTTTGTAAAAGTGCTCTGAAAACCATAAAGCCCCATACGAATGTGAATTATCACTATCAAACAATCTTTAACATTCCTTTCAGGGAAAACCTTCCCCTTACAGCTTCATTTTCTCTCTTTTTTTAAGGGTGGGGGGGCACTTACATGATCAACTAGCATTATTGGGTTAGGTACTTGGCGGCATAACCCACACTGATCTCACGGGAAGACAGCAGTTAGAAGTTTTCCTTGTTGAAAATGAAATGCACTCCCCGGGGGCCAGACTCAGAGTTGGAGATGCACTGTTTACTGAGGGTTTCAGCTAAGGCTTCAGGTCCGCAGAGGAAAACTCCTATTCTGGTACTTCGGGGGGAAAGAAAGGAAAAAGAAAACAGTGTCAGGCTTTCGGATGAGACAGACTACAAAGCACGTGAGGGCATTTCCTCTTGATTTTAGGCTCTAGGGCAGAGTCTCCCCTGCTCCTTTGTCTTTTCCTGTATGGGCAGTGTTCAGATTACTCTGTGCAAGAGTGTGGTTCAGCCCTGTTTGTGGGGACAGCTGCAAAAGGCTGTTGACTTCCCTGGAAAGAGCCCTCAAGGAGAGTTCATAGAAACCTCTGCTGCAGAAAAAAATGGTGGCGAAGTGGTGTTTGTGGACTGGTTCCCTTCAGGGCTCTATAACGACTCTGCCAACAGCTGGGTGCGGCTTTATCCTTCTCTGTTTTAGACTCTAAAGTCTAGTTCCTCAAGGTGTGGTCCCAGACCAGTAGCTTCCTAGTCAGCTTTTTAAGAATGTAGATTCTCAGGGTGCCTGGGTGGCTCAGTGGGTTAAGCGTCTGCCTTCAGCTCAGGTCATGATCTCAGGGTCCTGGGATCGAGCCCCACTCGGTGGGGAGTCTGTTTCTCCCTCTCCCTCTGTCCTTCCCTCTGCTCATGCTCTCTCTCTCTCTCTTTCTCTCTCTCCCCCGCTTTGTGTGTCAAATAAATAAATAAAATCTTTAAAAAAAAGAATGTAGAATCTCATGTCCCACCCCGGACCCACTCAGTCAGCATCTGCCTTGTGAAAAGATCCCCAAGTGATTCATATACTCATTAAAGGATAAAAAGCAAAGGTGTGAAGGGTGTATTTGTGGTGATTTCTTGAGTTTATCATGTGTTCTCGCAAGATAGAGGATCTCCTCAAACTTCCAGAATGGGTACAGCTTTAATGAAGGCAGAAAGGACTTTAGGATGTCTGGCAACTTATGATTTTAGACCCCAAAACTAAAACTGAAAGTGGGCACCATATCTCCTTAATGATAAAAGTCTAAATCATATTGAATCAAAAGAAGTAGATACACCAGAGACATTTAGGAGCCAAAAGAAAAGAGCTAAGTTATGGCCTCACTTGGGAGGAACAGGGTTCAGAAAGGCAGACGTAAGTCCTCCCCCCAGCATCTTTGTTTATAATAAGTAATTATTATAATTACTTATTATAATTATAATCCAGGTAAATTTGATAATTATTATAATTACTTATAATTATTTATTATAATTCTAATCCAGGTAATTTTGGTGTGCTCTAAAGCCTCCCGTGTAAAGTCATATGTATCTGGAAACTTTTATTGGGTGTGAATGCAGTAATCTAGGTATTTTAGTTTTCAGAATATACAAATCTAGCTGTGTTTGGGAGCTCCCTCTTTCGGTGAGAGCAAATGGGCTGGATCACTCAACTCCTTACTTTGGGTGTTGACTTGCGATTGTCTTGAATTCATTATCCCAGTTGGGTCGTCCATACAAGGTCTTTTGTTTCAGGCCTGTGATCACATCTTTCTCCTCGTCATGGTGCACAGCAAAGTGATCGGCCTGTGGGAAAAGGACATGAATTCACAAAAAAGAGACAGGCTGTAAGGAAAACACAGCTATATTTACGTATCTCACAAGCCAAGTTCTCACTACCCATTCTAACCATATATATATTTGAGGGCTAGAAGGTACACAAAGATGAACAAACTGGATCTCCTCAGGGAATTTACAGTCTAGAAAGGCAGACCTTGACGTGTGAGCATGAATAATCCTTTTTGCAGAACAGGGTATCACGAGTGCCATGGGAGAGGTACAAATATCTCAGTGAGAGCGAAGGAGGGAGGTGGGATGGGATGGATATTGGAAGACGAGGTTGGCAGCACTTGGCATCGGGCATTGAAGGTGTGGGTAGGATTTAAATTCTGACTGTTTTTCTCCCTGTTCTACATGTGACTTTCTCTCTTGACCCTAATAGACTCCCACTCCTTTAGGAGAATTGCTAAGACTAAAACAACCACAGACTAAAATGCACTCATATCTTGGCAACATAATGAGACAACAAATCAAGCCTAAAGCTATTGTGTGTGTGTGTGTGTGTGTGTGTGTGTGCGTGTGTGTGTGTGTGTACATAGTCACCTGTTGTTTTCTGCTACCATTCTAGGGGGTCTCAGTTTGAACAACAGATAGTTTTCATAAAAGGGGTTAATTACATTTATTTAAAACTTGAATCAGATTTTAAATTCACCGGACAGGGGATGGTTGATGGGGATGGAGGAGGTTAAGAAGGGTGACCACTGCGGTTTAATAATCCTGTAGGGACTAATTTTGTAAAGCAAAACAGTTATTTTGCAATGCAAATAGATTTCTCATCTAAAAAACCGTGTCTGGTTTTTTAAATAATAAAACTGCAAAGTAATTTATAAATTATAGATTTTTTCCCCTGGGTTTCATTTTTTATCAAATATTTGCTGTTTTGTTTTGTTTTTAAATTGCAGAAGTGGCATTCGAAATCCTTTTTTCTTGGGGCGCCTGGGTGGCTCAGTGGGTTGAGCCGCTGCCTTCGGCTCAGGTCATGATCTCGGGGTCCTGGGATCGAGTTCCGCATCGGGCTCTCTGCTCAGCAGGGAGCCTGCTTCCCCCGCCGCCTACCTCTTTGCCTACTTGTGATCTCTATCAAATAAATAAATAAAATCTTTAAAAAAAAATCCTTTTTTCTGGAGCAACAATGTTCACGGTCATGTGTTCCCAGATCTACAATTGCAACAAGACTCTTCTAAGACTTGGAGGATCGATGATAAACAATATGCCAAAACCCAAATGAAGGGTCAGTTTTCACAATCCAAGGTGCTTGTGAAAGTTGCCCAGGAGGCAGGAGGCAATGTGTGGCTATGGCCACCTTTCTCCCTGACACCAGCCAGGGACAGGCAGAGACTCTTGTCTGAGCTCCTTATGCAGGGTGAGCTCATGCTGCTTCTGCTGCTTCCAGGCCAAGTCATTGATGTTTGCTTATTTAGAAAGATTTTAGGGGCACCTGGGTAGCTCAGTCAGTTAAGCGTCCGCCTTCGGCTCAGGTCATGACTCCAGGGTTCTGGGATAGAGTCCCGCATCAGGCTCCCCGCTTGGCAGGGAGTCTGCTTCTCCTTCTACGTCTCCCTTTGGGTTGTGCTCTCTATCTCAAATAAATAAATAAAATCTTAAAAAAAAAAAAGAAAGATTTTACCCCCTAGGATTCATTAACTTGTTTCAGGGTTTCTCAATTTCAGCACTTTTGACATGTGAGACCAGATAATTCTTTGTTGTGGGTGAGCTGTCTTATAAATTGTAGAAAGTTTTCATTGTTAACATGGGAGCTACACACACACACACACACACATACATATATAATGTGTTATGTTTTATGCATTATATATTACACACACATATACAGACATACATGCTATATACATATGCACACATATATCATCTTCATTAAATATATTTTGATTTATTGATAAATGATAATCATGAACTAGTAGGAGTTGCTAAGAGTGCAGGCTCTGGAACATTCTGCCTCTGTCTCTTACTAGCTGGGTGCCCTTGGACAAATGACTTAACCTGTTCTGGGCTTTGCTTTCCTTGTCAGTAAAGTGTGGAGAATAATACTAGCTACTTCATAGGGCTGTTGTAAGGATTGAATTTGACAATCCGTGTAATCACTAATAAAAATACCTAGCACATGGGATATGCTTAATAACTATGAACACTTATTATTACCATTTACTAAATGTATTGTGTGTATAGTAAAATAGACATGAACATAAAATTAAAGGAATATGTCTGTGTGTACAGATATAAAGATAGAGGTAGAGATAGGCATAAAGAGAGGGAGAAAGACAGCTAATATTTTCTTTTCATTACCCTGTGGATCATCTTGTCCAGGTGGTTCGAGACCCTTGGAAGAAGCATGACTCTAAGAAGGTCAAAGTCATGGCTTTTATTTCCTGTGGGCTCCCTAGCTTTGATCTGTTCCACAGATCCCAGCTTCGAATCTAGTCTCAAGAGTCTGAACATGTGCGGACACTGAGTGAGAGCGGACGGGCTGGATCACCCAACTCCATCAACTGTTCTTGGTAGGAACGGAATACGGAACACTCCAGTAACCAAAGGGAAGTCGGTCTGCCCCGGGGAACTGTGGGAAGGATGCGAGAGCTGGGATCTCGCCCTCACCTGAGACTCATCCCATCCCGTGAGATAGATGTTATAGCTGAGGAAGCCGGCATTGTTCCTCTCCTGCATCTGGGTCTCTAGAAGCTGCAGCAAGTCCGCAAACCACTCAAAGGCGTGTGTGTCCCGGCACAGCCAGTAGAAGTATATCTGCAAAAGGCCTCATCAGAATGGACAGACAGGTTTCTACCCCACCCAACCCTGCAACCTTTCCGTGTTTCCCTAGAAACATGGGTTTTCAGAAAGCTCTGGACATCTCACAAGCTAGCTCACATGAACCTGCACAGGCCTTCACCCCATGGGGCAGTAAATACCTTGGTCTCAGAAATGCATGGCTTAGGAAAACAACATCAGCTCAGCGCTTTCCCTCTGGGTCTGCTCTTGGCCACCTCAAATCCCTGGCTTCCTTTGTCCCACCTCTCAGAAAGCCCAACGGGCTCTGGACTAGCTTCACTGCCCGCTAATGCCAGACATTCCTGAGTTCCTCTCGGGGGGGAGGGGGCGGAAGCTGCTCTCCCCATACCTTCTCCATGTAGCAAAGAAAGAAAGGGGAGAATAAAAAGTCACCGTATGCTCGATGTCCCTATTCGAGGTTATCTCTAAAGTGATTTCAGTGACTCACGTTTTATTCAAGATGTCCTTTACTGGGCAACGAAACCAAATTTACATGTGACCAAAAAAATGCCCTGGGAATTTACTCTGAGGAGATACCCGTAAGAAAGTAAGTACAAGTTTCATGAAAGGGTGTGTTTCCTGCCCTCCCCTTGCAAAAAAGAAAAAAAAAAAGGTATTGGGGGACCGGAAAAGGAATCAATCTCAATATCTAATACAGGATGATAGAAAAATGATTCTGTACCCTCTCAATGGAACATAAAGGAATCATTAAAAAGAATCATTATAAAGCCTGTGACAACACTGAAAAAACACTATGTTTTTTTCGAAAAAGCAGACATACTCAATATTCATGACTTTCCAAGAGTATGTAAACACGTGAGAAAATATTGGACGAGAATCCACAAAAAGGATAACCACTACATTAGGGTTGCTAACACTTTCTGTCCCCACTACCTTTCTTCCCAATTTCTTCTAAGGCTCTCCAAATGCAGTATATTACTTGCGATAATAGGCCCGCTTATTTATAAGCACATTTGACTTATCAGACAGCCCTTTTATGAGAAGTCTGTCTCTCTGGAACCACCCGGAACTTGTCTTCACTTCCTTTGGTCTCCGCCAGCGTCTGCCCGGAAGGCTCTCTCTCTCTTCGCTGGGCTGAGTGGGATGATTGTCCCCAGGCCTCCGAACAAAACGAAGGGACTCACCTTTTTGAGTCTCAGGTTGGTGGCGTTGTTGCAGTATTTGTACCAGACAGACTTGAGAATGGATGCAAAGGGTGTGACCCCAATCCCCGCTCCTACTAACATCACCACCTCGTAACTGAACACATCTTCACTGGCTGTGCCGAAGGGCCCGTCCACAGCTATCCTGCAGGGAAGCGTGTGAGGAGGAGGTTAGAGGGTCACCTCGCACTGCAGAGTAGGACGGGGCACAGCTTATGTCACACCAAACTGGGACAATGTATCTATGGGGCACACTCTTCTATGAAATGGCTTTCAACTTGGTGTCAACATTGTGGTTCGAAGTAAGAAGAGGAAGTTTTAGCTAACTGAAAACATGTGGTAACTCTCAGGGGCATTTTCATCTCTCCACCCTTTCACCTACCACCCTCCCCCCCCACACACACATACACACACACCTGTACCTCTTGCCAGGACATCCCACAGTTGAAATTCCTGCTTACATTGCACGCTGAAGTAAAGTGCAAATTTTTAGTCATGGCATCTTGTGAATTTAATATCTTCACTTTTCATTTGTCTATTCATTGAGTCAAGCAACAAGCTTTTCTTGAGCATCTACTAAGTGCCTGGCACCATCTCAGGCACGTGGGAAGAAGGGGGCAAAGTGGATAATATATGGCACTTACCCTCAAGTAACATAGGTCAATTAAATTTTAAGAATATCCTTGATGGGGCACCTGGGTGGCTCAGTTGGTTAAGCAACTGCCTTCAGCTCAGGTCATGATCCCAGGTTCCTAGGATCAAGCCCCATGTCGGGCTCCTTGCTCAGCAGGGAGCCTGCTTCTCCCTCTCACTCTGCCTGCTACTCTGGCCGCTTGTGCACTCTCTCTATCAAATAACTAAAAATAAAAATTTTTAAAATAAATAAATAAAACAAACATATCCTGATGAGATGTGTTCCCTCTATCTTTAAAAAAAAAAAGAATATCTTTGATACACTATAACATCGTTTGTTAGAAAAGTTAATATACCTTGGCCTTGACCCTTACATATTTAAAGGAATTTGGGAATATTCATTACTAATATTTGATTCAAGTATTTTCTATTTCACACAAGATTTATAAGTATATGCTTAAACGCACCACACGCATAAAATGGGGAACACCAAGATAGCTACCTATATTTGTAGAACTTGTGCGTTTGCTCACGCCCCGGAGACAGTGTAGTGAGAGATGGGAAAAGGGGAGCTATCGGGGGACAGTTTTCGTGAACTTGTACACTTCTGTAAATATGCTCTTTGCACTTACTTAGGTAGTTTCCAAGCATCCTGAAACTCCTGCTTATCACAGCCACAAGCATTGAAAAGTCCTTCCGTCCAGTCCCCAACGATCCGAATATGGATGCTGAAGAAGTCTTCCTCAGGGGCGGAGGTCAGTGTGAAAGGGTGCCACTCCAGCCTGGACACCTTGGGGCACTTGACAAAAATGTATTGTCCCACCTCCATCTTGAATCCCTTCTTCTTCATCTGTAGCTCAATGGTTTTGAAAGGGTGAGTGACCACCTACAAAACAAAACATGTCTCTGGGGGGGCGCCTGGGTGGCTCAGTGGGTTAAGGCCTCTTGCCTTTGGCTCAGGTCATGATCTCAGGGTCCTGGGATCGAGCCCCGCATCGGGCTCTCTGCTCAGCAGGGAGCCTGCTTCCTCCTCTCTCTCTCTCTCTCTCTCTCTCTGCCTGCCTCTCTGCCTACTTGTGATCTCTCTCTCTCTGTCAAATAAATAAATAAGATCTTAAAAAAAAAAAGTCTCTGGAAACTACAATTTCCCCCAAATACTTGCCTTTTCAGTGTCCATATGGACAAAAGGCTGAGCTAAGATGCTCCCCCCCCATCCCCTCTTCAAGCCCAAAGAGGCATTTCCTCGAGTGCATGCGTCTCATCTCTCGTGGTTTGTCCTCAGCTGGAGCCCATGGCCTGCCAACTCCCAGACATCTTCCCAACCCACTCCCTGGAGGATCCACTGAGGCTGCAGCTGCAACCGACTGAGAGTCATTCATTTCCTCCCCAAGCCTGGCCATCTTTCCTTTTACAGGTTCATCTCCTCAGAACACGCCTCCATCAACCCTCTGTCTGCAACTCTCTGTCTCCAAGTCTTTGCCAGGGAGTCCGGCCTAAGACATCAGCCTACTGTGATATTTTTTCTCCAAAAAGTCAAGGCACGTGCTAGAAACAGGAAGAAGAGATGGCTGCCTGCTCAACCTTCCTGTCTCCCCAGGGGACGATCGAGAGCCTTGGCAGCTGGATAGAAGAAGGGGACCCTACTGGCTGGCAATATAGCAACATCCCCCAAACCAAGCCAAATGTACTCGTCTTTGTCCTGAGTCATACCTTGAACTTGTCTGATTGCATGCATTGTGTTTACATCTCTACCTATCTGGGAAGTACACCATCGGTCTATCCCAAATTCAGCTCCCACCCACCCATTGCCATCCTCATTCTCCTTGTGTACAAGGGCTCATGACAGCTTTGTTTGTAACAGCAAACAATTGGAAACAGTTCAAACACCCATCAGCTGGTGAGGTGGTAAATAATTAAAAAAAAAAAAGCAGCCCAATGAAAAGCTGTCATTACAATACAGAGAGCAATACATCGTTTCTGGGACAATTCCTGAGATACCAAGGACTTTCTATGTACAACTAAAAAACAAACCAAGGGACATCAAGGCAAAGAAAAATCAATAGAAACAAAATTGCAGCTCCCTAAATGTTGACTGACAATGTCAAGCTTTTCTTTCTGTGAGTGAGAAGGGGTAAGACAGGAAATCCTTTCAATAAATATTGCCAAGCATTTCCAAAACTTGGGATTTCACTCCATCTTAAATGATTAAGCAGTACCCAACATCCTTTCATCACCAAAACAAAGAATCTTAAAGCTTCATTTTGAAGCCAAAAACTAAAAATGGACAAAAATTATTTTGAAAATGATGTTTACCATGTTGCAATTTTGTATGGTGAGAACATTCTTTTGGCTGCCCCAGGTGAACCTGGGATTAAACGAAATAAAACACACTAGCAGAACTGACACCTTGTTTCTTAGTTGTTTTTTACTTTTTTATTTCTTGAGAAGAAAATGAATATTTGTTTTTATGAGAAGAAAACGAGTATCTATTTTCTCCACAGGAAAACAGATTTGTTTTTAAAATATGTTCGAGGGAAATACTTGCCTGCTTAGTCAGATCTAGCCTAGTAAGGGAAATTTTGTGGCAGCCTTTTTTGCTCTTCCGTGGGCTTTTTCTTTTCATACAGTATAAGTATCATAAAAGGAGAACTGCTATAGCTTCCTATATTTCATGATTTCCAGTGCCAGCTGGACTAACTAACTTCCACAGATGCCAAGAAAGAAAAGCTAGGGAGGGCAGGGAGAATTCATGTGTTTTGTAAGAATAACCCATACTAGGCTTTTCGTAAAAACTTTTTGAACTGTATTGAGTTGAATTCAATTTTATTTGATGAAACTGGTTTTGTCTCTTGTTTCCTGAAACTATAACCAGGGGTTTCTATTTCTATTTATTGAGTCGGATATTTATTTAGTTAGTAATGAAAAGCAGCAGAGAAACAAAACACATGATATTCTGTGACGACATTCACAGTACAGGAAAGGAGGTAAAGGGAGACCAAGAAAACTACCTCCACCTCAATCAGAGCTGCCCTTGGCTCCCTGGTTCTTTTGGCTTCTGAGTATTTTAAGGTTCAGTGTGTACACTTTTGAACTCACGTGTTTTGCTTCTTCACTCTTACCTGCTCACGTCATCACTGAATGCCACTGGATGCTCCTCCTCTCTCTCTCTCTCTCTCCATACACACACACACACACACACGCACACGCATGTGCACACACACACACACACACCCGCATACTGAGAGAGAGGGAGAGAGATTTATTCGTGCACCCAAAACAGTCTGCTTCATTTTTCATCAGAAAATGTTAATTTGTACTTCCCCCGGTTAAAAGGTTCAACCATCATCAAGCTAAGTATACAAATTGAATTCAACCATAGCTTTTCTCTCTGATCTACATTTAATCAAAAGAAACCAAGTGAAAGACAGCTCTGATCAATGGTACAGACAACTTGGGTAGATTTGTCCATGATATAGTTAGATACAATTGGTAATTCTTAAACCAGACAATACCTTGGTGATGACCACCTTCTGCTGAGATCGCCAAAACCGTACCAGCCTCTCACAGAGATACAGAAACATGGGACCCACTATCCATTTCCACGTCTGTAATCAGAGCGAAAGATGAAAATGGTATGTATTAAGGGGTAAGAGCGAATAAAAGATTAATGTTAAAATTAAATTATAATGTTAAATTAAAGTCAAGTTAGTCTTTGTAAGCTTGTTTAAATATTTGATATCCGATAGGTAAATTTCTTATACAACAGAATGCACGAAAAATATCGAAAGTTAAAATAAAATCTTAAGCCAATAGAAATGAGCATTGTCCTTGGCCACATTGGGGAACTTTATCTACAGTATAAAACTTTCCCAAGAGGAACTGCCCACAAGAATGGGATTTCCTCCTGGTGTTGCAACAGCAGTTGCAGTAACCCTACAGCAGAACAAGATTAGTTTCAGAATTAACATTTCTCTTAAGGATAGCATTTCAACAACACCATATCTTTTAATGCAACATTGTAGTTGCTTTCTCTCAACCATGTAGTCAAAGCTTAATCTTTTGCAAGATAAGAAATTTCATGCAAGAATTTAGCTGTTTCTCCAATATTCTTGTGAGTTCTGGGAGCTATGCAATGCACCTGCTGAACAGGGGCAAGGGTAAGATTTTCAGATTTCTTTAGATTCCTCTCTTGTCAGAATCTTCAATGCTTCACCACACTGGAATTACCCTCTAGTATTACTGGCTATATGAAAGCCTTTAGGGTAAACAGATCCATCCTGGGACTTGGTCAGTTAGGTTCCCAGTTTAATACCTAAAGTAGGAAAGAGCTTTAGGAGGCGATGTCATTTATTATTTATTTATTTGACAGACAGAGATCACAAGTAGGCAGAGAGGCAGGCGGAGAGAGAGGAGGAAGCAGGCTCCCTGCTGAGCAGAGAGCCCGATGTGGGGCTCGATCCCAGGACCCTGGGATCATGACCTGAGCCGAAGGCAGAGGCTTTAACCCACTGAGCCACCCAGGCGCCCCAGGAGGCGATATCATTTAAAAGATGGCATTTCAGAATGGATTCCAAGAAAGAAAAAGAAATCACAAAGGGCTTCCTACAGTCTCACCTATGATCTTTCTATTAAATATTTCGAGGTAACTTTAGATTGGAAGTTGAGAGCACCTGGATGTCCCCACCTCCCACCAAAGTTGAAGACTATCTGCCCTGAAAGTCAGATATATTCTGCTGCTAGCCTTTGTTTTCCTGGCACAGGTGTTCAAAATAGCCTGGCACCACCCATCTATTTCCTGGGCACTGCAGTGGTGCTCCATCGAATGGAATGAGGTGCTGGACATCGCCTCTACTCGCAGAAACCCAGAAGCTCCTTTGAGGTAGATGCCTGTTAAATGCCCTGATTCCAGCTGTCTTCAAGGAAGTGTGCCTTCCCTTAACCCATAAGAGGACCTGCAATACAGTTCCTTTTCTACCCTTTCCATCGATGTGCGCATGTACTGGGGGCAGTTTGTTGATACATCTGGTTGCTTTCATTAATGAGCAAGGATGCTTAAAGATATTAAGTCCCTGGACAGCAGACTGTGTCTTAGAAGAAGAAAATTCCTATGTTAAGAGAGTAGGAAAAAAGAAAGGAGAAAATGGGGTAGGACTTTTGCCTTTACATTATGCTGTGCTTTAAAAAAAAAAAAATGAATAATCTTATTCGGAAGCCCTGTACCAACGTTGATTTTTGCCTAGCTTTATACCAGTGGTTTGCATGGTAACCAATAAGGTACACTGCTTGTCAATGGAGGAAAACACATGAAGAACACAGGACACACTGCTCAATGGAGAGGAGATATTAAGAATACATAAAACTTTCGGGGCCCCTGGGTGGCTCAGAGGGTTAAAGCCTCTGCCTTCGGCTCAGGTCATGATCCCAGGGTCCTGGGATCGAGCCCCACATTGGGCTCTCTCCTTGGCGGGGAGCCTGCTTCCTCCTCTCTCTCTCTCTCTGCCTGCCTCTCTGCCTTCTTGTGATCTCTCTCTGTCGAAAAAATAAATAAAATATTAAAAAATAAAAAAGAATACATAGAACTTTGCAGAGCACGCAACAGGAGCGCCCAACGGAAGGTGAATATTCTACCATGTTTTCCCTTGGTCATCCTTGACATACTCTTGTGCTGGTATAAACCTGGCTGTCCAGTGTCCTTTATGTGGTGCAGACATGGCCCCCTGATGCTTAAAGGCAGCCCTATGTGTTACTTCATCAGTTTCCTTCCCAGCTTTGAAAGCTGTACAGAAAGTCTTACTTCGTGGTATCTGAAAAGGCCCTAAGCTCCTTATGAGTGATTATCTGAGCTATCCAACTCAGCTCAGAATGGAATCCTTCTGGAAATCATTAACTGGTATTACTGTGGCCCTCACATCCAGAAGAGAAAGGAAGGAATTTCTTGACCCCCAACAGCACTTCCAAAAACAATGCTTTTCCAAGTTTTATATCAGGTTGTTCGTAATAGACCAATGCAATCCTTACTTTTCAAGAAATAATTCTAGACAATAAGTATAGGAGAAAAAAGTAGATACTTACGACATCCTAACAGTTCCATGGCATTTGCAACAGACAGCTCTATGACATTTGTACATATTTCTGAGACACAGCTGGAAGATTATTGGTAATGAAATTATAATTGTAACAGTGAACTATACATACCATAGGAGGGTTCCCAGCGAACTGTGGGATTCCACATTTTCCTGGTTTTCCCCATTCTGAGGGGTCTTTGTCACACTTTTCAGGGTTGTCTTTGTCTAAACTCTCTTGGGTTTGCTGGCGAACAATTCGCCTGGGGAGGAAATGTAAGTCCAGACCATTTAGTAGCAAGAAACTAAGTTCTTCGTTTTTTGAGAATCTGGGCATATTTCAAGTATTCTAGTATGGATCCTGTACTTCCTACTTAAGAGTAATAATATCTCATTGACCTTTCTGAGTAGATCCGAGGAAGGGAAAGAAAATATGTCTTCTTCAGCAATAGAAAAAAACATTAGTGCAATGGCACAAAGAATACGTAAGTTTTGGATCATCGATACCTGTTTTCTTAAAGGGAGCATTTGTGCTTCTGTTTCAAGTATTATTTCCATTTACAAACAAACAGACCAAAACAGGAAAACTGCAAATCTAACAGAGCAAGTACTTGTCCATACAGTGCCTTTGTGGGAATTACAAAGAGATGTCCCTTCTGTGAGGACAGTCCTAGAAGCAAAGAGCTTGGCCAGCAAAGCACGGGTGAATTTTACACGCCACGGAGAGGCGCCCCTGTGTGGTTGACCATCACACACAGAAGCTCTGAGGCTTAATCCAAGCACTTCATCTGATGTTCTGAAATTGTCTCAATGAAACTGAAAGTGTTGAAATCAATGTAAGGAGACTTTGCAGAGACTCTGACATTCTCACAGATATCAACACTAATGGTGCGTCCTTGGAGGCGCTAAGAGCCTGGTCATTTACATTCCATAGATTTCAGCTGAGCAACTGCTAACACACAAGACAATATGGATGTAGTGGGACCAGAGGAAGGCAGATGCAAAGTCAGGTGAGTCATGTTCCTGACCTCAAGGAACGTAAACGGCAGGGTCTTCAGAAAATATATGAAGAGACACAGAAGGCCCCCTGTGTAGTAGTTGTATGGGGGACCTAAAATGTGGTGTGCCACGTGGTATATTCTGTGAATGTTTTAATCCAAGGCTGTCAACCATCCTTTTCTACCCTAGACCTCGGGGCCGAGAGTTACCTTGTACTGAGCATCTATTATGTGCCAGGTCGAAGGAAAGTTACTCTACACAAATTATCTCAGTTGTACCCCCATAACAAGCCTGAATGGTAAGTACTGGCACCCCCACTTGACATATGAGAATGCCGAGGCTTAGAAAAACTGGTAACAGAAAATTATTTATAACAGAAAAGCAGAATGATTTGGAGAAAACAATTTTGGGCCCGTCAGACAGCCTTGGTTTGGTGGCCTTGGGCAAGTTGTTCCTCTGTGCCTCTGCTTCTTCAGCTGTAAAATTGGTCTAATAATACCTAACTAAACACGTATTTCAGTAATCAATTGATCTGATGCATAAGATATGCCAGCACAAAGTAAGAGTCCCACAAATGATAATTGTCAAAATTCCTGAGGCCCAGGTTCACATGGGGAGTAAGTGAGAGAAAACAAATTGGATTCTCCCCTCTTCTCTGCGCCAGGACCAGAAGTCAGAAAACCCGGATTTTAATCCCAGTTCAGCTGCTGCCTTGGCCATGAGACTGTGAGCAATCAGCCAGCCAGTGTAGGTGGCAGATTCTCTTCAGATGGCGAGTGGGGCAAATACACGTCCTCTGCCTGCTCCAAAGGAAAATGCATCATTGTGAAACTATACAGACATAAAGTGGTGGGATTACTAAGCTAGGGAGGGGAAGAGACTCATTTTTTGTGTCAGGATTCTCTGAAACAGCTGGGTTATGACCAAATCCCATTTAAAGATACTCATTTGCTTTAAGAGAGACCAGAGTTCTTTGTCTACACAGATTTTTCAGAGCTTACAAAGGGTTAATCAGGGGTCAGAGTCAGCAAGTCGGTCAAGAATGCATATGAGTAATTGCCCAAGGCTGCTTCTTCCCACCCTTTCCCTTTTCACACTTAGGTCTTAGGCACCTCCAGGCCAACTTGGCTCCCAGGAGAGTCACTGAGCCTGAGCGTGTGCTCTCCTGATGCTTAGTTACGTGGAGCCCCAAACCCACCAGGGGATTTCCCCAGGCCTGCTTTTGTGTGCAGGTGGGAGAATCAGCTGGTGTGAAACAGCATAAAAAGGAAACCCGGTATAAAACAAGATTCCCCGTAAGACAAACTGTGCCAACCACACGTGCAGGCACTGTGATTCTCTCTGAGGATATTCGTCACCGCTGGCCTGAGACCACCTGGGCCCCAGTCCCCCAGGACATGGGGGTGTGAGTGTATCTCTAGAATGAGTGCCCGATAGAAGTGAGCTCTTACCTTTATTGTGTTAGAATGCTGGAAGGCAATAACCGCGTATGTTTCCTTCTAGTATTGCCCACCGTGCCAGAGAGCAGTCCTCATGCACCGTAGGTAATCAATACCTGTCCAGCTTGAATCGAAGTTCCCTGAACTACAGCAAACCCTGTCACCTGGTTAATCAGGTGCCCCTCTAGTTTGGGAGTTTGTCTAATTTAGTAGAGATTGAGCCATAAGAACATCACTGCAGACATCCAAGGCCCCTCCAGCACCCTTAACATGTTTCACACCCTTGCAGAGGTACTCAAACATTGGTGCATTTTTCAAGCTTGTTAGAATGAACTGCCTTAATAATAGCTATTGTTAAATTACCGCAGAAATAATAGCTATTCATCGGGTGCAAGAAACTGAAATGCTGCTGAGTGGTCTCTGTCCAGCTGACCTCTGGTGTCCCCTCATATTCCCTCAGCAGACAGACTCGCCACACACAGACTAGGTCACGGTGCCTCTGACAGCATCGCGACTGGAAATTAAAGGATTTAAACACTCACTCAACTCCATGGATGGCGAGGCCAATGAAGAAGATCACAAAAAGATGGTGCGTGTACCAAAACACTTCAAAGTAAGACCTCCGGATGGTTTTGGCAGAGGAGGTGATAATTAGTATGAGACACAGGGTGATCACGATACCAGTGATTCCAGCCACGCGGGTCACAGCCACATACAGGCCTCCCTCAGGATTCTGCAAAATACAAATACACACACACACACACACACACACACGCACATTATCCATAGGCTCTCAAATGCAAGACTACCTATTTATGAAGTGTCTGGTGTATAGGCCAATAGGTATTTTCATTCCTCCCTTTCAATAATCCTAACCACCCTTCACAGAGTGAAATAGATTTGGAATAGATATTTCTCCATTTAAAACTGTCTTATGTGGTCGAGGTGTCATAGGAAGTACTAACTGATAGGCTGAAATAGTTCTAAGGGAGTACTGAACAAATAGTTCTAAGGAAGCCAACTGTAAGATGTCCTAAAAGAGCCTGAGGCTCTTTCTCCCTTTGGTTTGGAAAGGGCCACAGTGCTTAGTGGGCAAATGTATTCTGGACATGCCCCCCATCTTAGGCTGGGTTCCCCTGAAGCAGACAGACCTTGAGATGAGGATTCATGAGTAAGTGATTTTAAAAAGGTGCGCTCCAAAAGACACTGGTAAGAAGATGGGCAACAGGACAGGAAAGAGGAAGAAGTCAAACAAGAGGGTGAGCTCAGGCCAAGTCTTTAGTGAAGGTAGCTTCAAAGTTCATCCTGACTCAAGGCAAGGAATCTGGCCTTTCATGGCCTGCACCCCACAGGTATTGGCTAATGGCTGCCCACAAAGAGGTGGCCATCCAGGCCGTTCCAGATCTCTGAGCTTGTGGGCCAAGGAACTTCTGTAGCCCCAGGGTCGTCCTCTGAGGAAGAAAGGCAGGTATCAGCAATTGGAAGTGAAAACACATGGAAAGGTAGGGGGAGCACAGACATAGTACAAGAGGTCCAAAGAGCATGACAGCGTCGGCTCACCTAGTATGTTCATGTTGCCTTCCTTCTATATCATTGTACCAACAATGAGCAATATGAAAGAAAAATTATCCCAGAAGCTACAGAAAAGGAATTTCTGTTTTCTCTTAGGCAAGTTGTTTCCATGTTGGTCTGAGGAGAATTATTTCTGCAACATTAAGGGACATTTTTTCTCATCTTTTCTAAACACGAGGAAACATGTTTGGAATTCAGTGTATAATTATGTGACTTGGCCATCTTCCCAAGCCACTGGGCATATGAAGATGACTCAGAGCTTCTCCGTCTGAGTGTAGGAAGCTCTAACAACTGCTGGAAGGGAAGCAGTCCTTGCTGTGGATACCTCAAATGGCTTCGCCTGGAAGACCTTGGAGTTACTCCCAGTTCACTGTGCTTCCCATGGGATGATAATCAGCAGACATAGGCCACCCCTCGGATGTTGTAGGCAAGAAGGAAGAAAAGCACCTCTGTCGGCTGTCAGCTGGTGGCTAGCCTGGTATGAACCCCGAGGCCAGAGTGTTCCCTAATTCACATAAAGAATCTCATAGAACACCCACATCAGACGAGGTCGGTGTGTGACTGTGAGGGAGTGGGACAAAAACAAGACCACTCCGGAACTTTGTCAGAGCCAAGACAACAACACAAGTGATTGTTGCTAAGATACCCAATCCTAGAAAGACCCCCAGTTCCTGACCATACCTGATGCAGAGCAAATCCTTGCTTCCCTAAACCCCTCTAAAACCGGGGCACCTGGGGGGCCCAGTGGGTTAAAGCCTCTGCCTTTGGCTCAGGTCATGGTCTCAGGGTCCTGGGATCGAGCCCCGCATCAGGCTCTCTGCTCTGCGGGGAGCCTGCTTCCTCCTCTCTCTCTGCCTGCCTCTCTGCCTACTTGTGATCTCTGTCTGTCAAATAAATAAATAAAATGTTTAAAAAAAAACCCTCTAAAACCACCTGATGGAAGTCCATGTCCTATAACAAGCCTCCATGAGCACCTTCCTGGAATGTCCCAGACTTTCTCATGGTGCAAGGCCTCTTTTGCTGCAGTAAGTAATAAACTCAACTTTGTTTGACTAGATGTGTGTTCTTGTTTTTCTTTGTCATGGGTGAGCCCGAGTTACTCCAGATTCTACAGGTGAGCATAATGAACTGGAAAACATCTAGAGGCCCTCCACACATGGGATCAGGAGTGGGGAAGGCATTTTCTCTGTACCCACATTCTTAGAAACTACAAACTTCGCCCACTGATGGTCAACTTTTATCATTGTTGGTGTTCTGCCCAAGTAGAGTTCTTCACTCACTGAAATCTAGTCCTCAGTTTTAACGGCCTAGTCTGAATCCAGAAATAGACTTACCGGGATTTCCTCTCGAGCAAAATTGAGGTAAGTTTCATCAGGTTTATCTCCAAGTCTAGAGAGTGCTATTGAATAGCTATCAGATTTGTTGACTCGGGCATTCACACACCACTCCACATTAAACAGATGGGCAATGGTATGAATCGCTGAAGAGGACAGAGAAGAGAAGGGTGCAGTCAATTTTTGTGTAAGCTGGGTTTCTGGCTATAGCCCCTGACTCTATGATAAGATACAGGGAGACACAAGGATGGACCAGGACACTTAGAAACAAGAACTGGGTCTCCAGGCCAGATAGGCAAGACTAGAACTCTAGTGGGTAAGCTATTCTCTAGTTGTGTGATCATACGCAAATCACTTGACCTCTCTGGTCTTGGTTTCCTCGTTTGTAAAATGAAGATGTTAAATGACACTATCCTAAAGATCCAATCAAGTTCTGAGATTCTACAAAATAACCGTGGTCTCTGAGAATATTTAGGTGTGCTCTCATTGTCTCTCTCCCCCTGATATGTTTATGCTCAAACAAGAAGACTCTCGTGCAATGTATGCCTTTGGCTGGCCCATTCACCTGATTCTGATATTACTCCAGAGAGACAACAACATTTTATTGAACTGATATAAACCAATGGCCACAAGAGTGAATATCTTCTTGAATATTGCATTCCTTACTTAACAAGCGCTTACATACAACTTCCTGGGTGCCAAGAACTGTTATAAGTGCTTTATAATTACTTAATCCTTATGTGGAGGCAATGATGTAGGTACTGTTAGTACCATCTCAACTTACGGATGAGGAAACTGGGGCATAGATTGCTTTAATATCCTGCCCAAGATCACCAAGCTAGGAAGCAGCAGAATTAAGAATCTAATCCGAGCAATCTGGTATTCAAATTTTTGCTCCTCACCATTACACTATGTTGCTTTCTAATAAGATTTTATCATGCATTTTGCTTTTGAACCATCTTATTCACCAAAGCTCAGAAAACCTGCATGATCTACTAATAGAAGAGAAACCCAGTTAAACACTTGCAATGGAAGCCTATTTTACTCAAATTATGGGGAAACTCTTTAACGGCAGAGTAAAAGTCTCTTTTGTTCATCACTGTTCATGTGTGCTTGCCAATTGCCCAGCACATCACTTATTTGTTAAGTGAATTAGTGAAGATCTGATTAGGGTCCCAAATACATCCCTTCTGCCAACACTGCCACTTTAGTAATTATAATAACAACACATAATAAAGAATACATATATACATATGTATACCTAGTAGATATATAATAACAATAATAATAAAGGAGACGCTTGGCTGATAAGGGCTATCTTACCCTTAAGATAAGATATCTTCTCAGCTTATGGGTTGTGGCCCCCATAGGGTTTGTGCAAGAAATCCACAAATCTACATGTTCAACCCTAGTATTTTTGTTAATGGATAAATAAAAGCTCTCAGTTGTGGACTTTTTTTTTATATTAAAAAGCATGGGGAAGGGTGAGGACACTGGGATTTTGTCAGAAGACCCCAAGATAAAAAAGTTTTAAGACTTGAAAGAATAGGGTGCCTGGGTGGCTCAGTCTGTTAAGCGTCTGCCTTTGGCTCAGGTCATGATCCCGGGGTCCTGGGATCGAGTTCCATAACAGGGTCCTGCTCTGCGGGGAGCCTGCTTCTCCCTCTCCCTCTGCTGCTCCCCCTTCTTGTTCTCTCTTTCTCTCTGTGTGTCAAATAAATAAATAAAATCCTTAAAAAAAAGAGTTGAAGTAATAAATCCTAATATGGCAATGGAAGAAAGAGTGGTGAATATTTTTTAACAGAATTCATTCAAAAAGTACAACATATCTTGGTGGGAATGTAAATTGGTGCAGCCACCATGGAAAACACTACGGAGTTGCCTCAAAAAAAAACTAAAAAAAGAAATACCAAATAATCTAGTAATTATACCCAAAGAAAATGGAAACACTAATTTGAAAAAAAGATATATGCACCCCCATGTTTATAGCAGCATTATTTACAATAGCCAAGATATGGAAGCAACCTAAGTGTCCATCTATAGGTGAATGGATAAAGAAGAAGTGGTATATAATATATATATCATAATATACTCAGCCATAAAAAAGAATGAAAACCTTGCCATTTGCAACAACATGGATGGACCTAGAGGGTATTATGCTATGTGAAATAAATCAGACAGAGAAAGACAAATACCGTGTGGTTTCACTTATATGTAGAATCTAAAAACCAAATCAACCAAACCAAACGAACCGAAACAGACTTATAAATACAGATAGCAAACGGGTGGTTGCCAGAGGGGTTGGGAGTGAGGGGATGGGCAAAATAGGTGAAGAAGATTAAGAGATATAAACTTCTAGTTATAAAACAAATAATTCACAGTGGGGTAAAGTATAGCGCAGGGAATGTAGTCAATAATAGTGTACTAACTTTGTGTGGTGGCAGACGATAACTTCGTATATCATGGTGAGCATTTTATAATGTATGTCATTGTCGAATCACTATGTCATACACTCGAAACAAACAGGATGCTGTATGTTAAGTATACTTAAGTTAAAAAATTAAAAAAAATACAACATAGCCAATCACCACTTGATCTACCTAAAAAGGCTGACCTCTTCTAAAATGAAAGGTATCTAGGAGAAGAGGGAACTGTCTGGTTTCAAGTTTTCTTTGCAATCTCACATATCTTAATCAGCTCACCAGTATGAAGCGCAATCATCCATGCCACCATTTTATGGAAAGTGAGGTTCCTGTCCAGTTGTCTTCGAATTCTCGTGGAACAGCACTTTGGATTAAGGGGAAAAGAACAAAACAGTAATTGTTATCAAGAAGGTTTTCTGTGTGCCAGACAGTAGATACAGATCATCTCACTTAATTGTCATAACCACCCTGAAAACACTGTCATTCTATGCATTTGATAGATGAGAAAACAGAGGCTCAGATACTTGCAGTCATCTTCCCAAGGTCAACCAGCCAGTGAGTAGCCTACCTGACAGGTTCCTGAGCAACCACACACAAGCACAACCAGCTCAGCCCCAGAAGCCTGGAGAAGTTCGTTGAACAATAAGTGTTAGGTCCCTACAACCAGTCTCTGCATATTTTGTCTGGACCTGAAGGAGAAACTCTCTGTCTCTGTGTCTTCTCCATCACTTTTTCCCACCCCAGAATGTTTGTGAGCTCCCCTACAGTTCCTCACGGCAGGTAGCAAAGGCTCATCCTTGTGAAGGTGTCAACCAGTAAGTTAAGTGTTAGTTAGGTGAGAGATTCAAGAGTCAGCTCTCCCTGGAATACCGGCGGCGTCATAGGAAAAGTGTATGCATTTCACATGGCCCTGAAAGTCTAATGGGGACACAGACTAGTGAACAGCTCTAGAATAAGTGAATAGTTTTAGAACAACACCCTTCGAAGACATATACTGTGGGAGGAAAAAAAATATCCACCCACCTCTGTTGACAGAGACAATATCACAAGGAGATATCATTAACCAAATACTAATAGCAAAAAGAACAATAGGTAGTATTTACAAAGAGCTTGTGCAAGGAGCTGTTTTAAATGTTTTATATGCATTCTGACTCTTCATTTTTGCATCAGCCCTAGCAGGGAGGGACCATTATTATCACTGTATAACAGGTTAGGGAAAAACCTGTGGGGAGGTAGCCTTAGGTCACATAGTTAATAAGTGGTAGAGCTGGGATTTAAATCTATCAGATGCCAGAGTATCAATATTCTGATTTTTCATACCTTGTATGATTACCTTCACATTAAAAATACTATTTTGGTCAGTACTCAAGTGTGACTATCCTCCTGATATGTGTTAGAAGATGTGGATTTGAATCTTGATTCAGGTCAATGCCCAAAGTAGAAAAAAACAAACTCTGCCTTATGATTGAATCCAAACTTTGTCCTTCTGAAAACTGGTCAAATGCTTGCTTTGGCTGCTTTGTTCCCAAGTCTAAATGTACTGCCATAGAGATACAGAGAATTGTTAAGGAGAGCCAAGTGCAAAACAAAAGAAAAAAAAATCTTAGTATAAGTACTTAGTATAAGTAATCTAAGTATATCTGGTTCTAAACATATTATATTTAATCTAGAGTTGTTTAATATTTGACTTATTATTTTTTTTAAGTAGGCTCCACGGCCAGCATGAAGCCCAGTACGGGGCTTGAACTCACGACCCTGAGATGGAGACCTGGGTTGAAATCAAGAGTCAGACACTTAACTGACTGAGCCACCCTGGCGCCTGGTGGCTTAGTTATTTTTAATAAAATGTTCTGATTTTATAGAAAAAAATGTAATTGTGTGGGAAATTGTGCTTACTCCACTATCTCTCAGTTAACTACATCTACAGAGAGCATGGCACCATGAGAGCAGATTCCTGGGACCACAGCAATACTACTAGGGAGGAAGACACAGGATTCCAGAGAAAGGAAGAAAGAATTAGGCTTCACTGAATGCTTTCTGTGAGCCAGGCAGTTTACCCATAATCATTATCTCATTCAGTGGCAACGAGATAAGAATGATTGTCCTCATTTTAAGATTAAAAAAAATTAAAGTTAAATCTCACATTGGCTGGGATGCAAGTCTCTTTGTCTTTAAGGTTCACACCCTTTTCCACCAAACCAGATGCAATGATATAGTCACTATTACTTTACAAGTCTAAAAAAAAAACCCAAGACAAGACTTTAAGTGTAAGTACTCAGCCGCAAGGTGATCACAGAAAACAAGGTCAGGGGAAGTGAGACTAGGAAGACAAGGCAGCCAAAGAAGGGCATATTATCAGATCAGCTACCACTGCCATATATCCTACCATATCATATATCATATCATACCATGGTCTCTTTGATTAGAGGATTCTGAGAGCTATAGAAAATGCTCCAGAGGTTTTCTTTTCTTTTTTTCTTTTTTTCTTTTAACCTGAGGCATTAGAAAGCTTAGGAATTCATCCCTCAACTTCCAATCATCACAGGCCAAGGGCTGGTCCCAGGGCATAGATTCCCGGGCATTTCAGGCTTGCCCCAGGAGAAGGCCGAAAGAAAATCCTCAGGCAGAGAACGAGTGGGGCTTGCAGGAGGCAGTGAGCCCATGCACTATAGAACCAAGAGTGTGGAGGGAACATGACTGAAAAACCAACAGCATCAGCTACAACTAAGTGTCCATGGCTGAAGGTGGGCCATGACTCAGGCTCTCAAAACAAGGGTTTCCTGTTTGAAATCACTTAGTTCACATTTCTGTTGGTGAAAAATTGTCTTTGGTTTTTTATATAGCCTTGTCATCTTTTCTGTTTATTTCAAATGCTGTACATTGTTTTACTACTTTATGTTCTTTACAATTTTAAAGAAATATCTTTTTCCTGTTTCCCAATTGCTAGGTTCCTCCATAGTTTCTTGGAGTTCCTTGTAGCAGGCAGAATTCAAAGATGATCCCCAATGACATTATATAATATCTTCCCTTTGAGTGGGGCTGGGACCTGAACTGTGAATATGATGGGATGTCACTCCTGTGAGTTTGTTACATTATATGGCAAAAGGAACTTTGCAGAGGTAATGAAAGTTCCAAGTTGACCTTAAGAGAAAATTATCTGGGTGGGCCTGAGCCAATCACTTGGCCCTTCAAATCTGGGTCCAGAACTCAGAGACTGAAGAACTCAGAGATTCAAGGCACAAGAAGTATTTGGTGCAACGTTGCTGGCTTGAACATGGAGGAGGCCAGATGGAAGGAATACAGAGACTTTCACGATCTGAGAGCAGGCCCTGAATGGCTCTCAGCAAGGAGACAGGAACCTCAGTCCCACAACTGCAAGGAACTGAATTTTGCCAACAAGAATGAGTTTGGAAGATTTTTACCCAGGGTTTCCATTTGAGAATTCAGCCCACTTGGCACCTTGACTTCAGCCTTGTAACATGCTGAGCAGAGAACCCAACCAAACACAGGAGGCTGCACTTCTCACTGGCAGAACTGTTGGCTAATAAATTGTGGTTGTTTTAAGTCACTGAATTTGTGGAAATCTTTTACACAGCAACATATAATTAATATAGTCCTTACTGGAGTGATGGAACACACTTGGAGTCTTAAGACGGAGAGAATGGGAACAGTAGGATCAGAAATCAGTACTGAATTAAAGTTCAGAGGGCAAGTTCTGCAAAACTTGCCATCAGATATACATGTGTTGGATCTCAGTCCTACCACCAATATGCTCAGTTTCTAACTTCCTCAACTATGTATTTATCATAGTTCTTCTCTCATAAGTCTGTTTCCTAGATTCAAAAAGAGGTGTTTAATAAATATTTGAGGGTTTTTTTTGGTATCATTATTTAACTTTTCAGCTCGTATGGCTTGGCTCCCCAGCTAGAAATTAAGCTTCCTATATTCAGAGCAATGTATCATATGCTTCAAAAAAATATCTCTTAGGGCACCTGGGTGGCACAGTCGGTTAGGTGTCCGGCTCTTGGTGTGGCTCAGGTCCTGCTCTCAGAGTCGTGAGATCAAGCCCCACATCAGGTTCCACACTCAGTACAGAGTCTGCTTAAGTTTCTCCCACCCTCTCCCTCTGCCCCTCCACCCCCCTCTACATGCCCTCTCTCTCTCTCTTTCTCTTTCTCCAAAATAAATAAATAAATTTTTTTTTAAGTCCCTTGATAATTATTTGGTTAAATGAATTACATTTTCACTGTTCTAGAACCTAAGATGATTATTCTAAATCTATAGTGATGTATTTACCCATATATCTATAATTGCCACACGGTTTTCTTTTCTACTTTCTGACAAACTGTTTTGAAATTTTGGAAGTGGGGGGTAATACACTGGCTTCTGCATGCTGAATTTGAAGAAAAGAATATGGTTTTAATGTGGCCTCTACAGTGTCTCTATAGTTCTACCTTTATCATCATCAATATAGATCATCAAAAATGCGGAACAACAGATTCTGATGCAACCATCAGAAATTGAATTGAATGCTTGAGAAATAAAAGGTCCATTGGTAATCCTCTGATCATAATAGGTAATTTTTTAAAAAGCTAATTGATATGAAACTCATACATCTCAAAAAATGAAAAAATATAGGCCACTAGTAACCAATGGGTCATTGGAACAGATCTCACTGAGGCACAAATCCTTAGTTTTTCCCAGCTGCCCTCTATGATATGCTCAGGATGCCCCCCGCTGCCAAAAAAAAAAAAAATCCAAAGAGAAGTCACAAGTCATGTTTATGTGGGGCTTCCAAATACAATTTCCTCACCATTTCCTAAAATGGGAGTAAGGCAGGTGGTTGGTGGGGTGGGAAGGAAGAGCTTTGCTGCCTGTTTGTTCCTCCTCATCACACAGATACCATTTTTATGCTTTTCAGTCGCTTCTGAATTATTGCCAGCTACCTCCTAATTACGCAAGTTGCCATGATGTCCCATAGCTTCCTCACTGAACTACCCCTTTGCCATTGACTTCTAAAGGGAAGTTTCTCTTTTACTGTCACCTAGAGCCTAGCCTGAACTCACTAGGCTAACATTCAAGTGTAAGGGAGATTATTGCATCATCTCAGCAAATTTCTATGCTGTGTTCAAACCACAAGAGAAAAAAAAAATTTTTGAAGATAAAGATTTTATTTATTTGAGAACGTGAGAGAGGGAGAGTGGGGAAAAGGTCAGAGGGAGAGGGAGAAGCAGACTCCTTGCTGAGCAGTGAGCCCAATGTAGGGCTCCATCTGAGGACCCCAGGATCATGACCTGAGCTGAAACCAAGAGTTGGACACTCAATCCACTGAGCTACCCAGGTGCACCGAAAAAATACTTTTTTTTTTTTTCAAGTGAGAAATGGAACCAAAAAGGAGTGCATATTTAATGGGGTATAACATGAGTTTCTGTAACATGACCATTACAGAAACTTAAAAGTTCTATTTTATGTACACCTGGTCTCACCACACATGCCACAAATTCACTTAAATTTGATGTTTATAAGCAGTTTGGGGGAAATTACAAAATCCACCCTTGAGTCTATAGAACTCAGGCAAAGAAGTTGCCAATGATGTCCAAACCTGGTGGCAGTAGGGTATGAGATGAGTAAGAACCTCAGTTTACTTGTATAGCACTGTTGATAGCTTTGAAGTCGCATGTTTCTTCTCTATCTCTTCCATAAAACTCTAAGCTCCTTGAATTTTACTCTTTACTCACCATGTGTCACCAGTACCTAGCACACAGCTGGCAGTCAACAAATGTTTGTTGACTGACAATTCAACAGTTGACCGCTTAGTCAATTAATATACTTTTGGAATATTATATTCATTCTTACAGTTGCATTGTCTCACCTGCTTTTCAGCTAAACACACACACACACACACACAAAACCAAAAACAACAAAAAACCAAACCTGTGCAACAGGAAGTCCAAGAGACTTCCCTACACCAGGTGGCTGTACAGAGCCCCACTGAAGGCCTCTGACTGTCAGACTATATAAGGTTACAGATAAGAGCTGACTCTCTCACCTTCCTTTTTCTTTCTGATCTGAAGACTGGGACTCCAATCGATTAGAATGCAGTTTCTACATGGCAAGGTAGGGATTATTAAGTGTTCCTTAGGGACTTCGGGGTGCTAAGCCCCATCATTCCCCACTCCGCGCAACAAAGCAGGTTGAGAGACTTTGCCTTTACCTTCTCCAGGGTGGGCCAATACTGGGGCTTTATTTCTTCAAATAATCAGAAGGGTTATAAAGCAAAGTCTAACTGGTTAAGATCACTAGAAACTGAATGGAAGTTCTGTGACTGTGCAGTCTGCGGGACGTCCTACTGGCAAATCCTTGAAGTGGCAACAACCTTGTCATTTCTGGCCTGTGCTATTCAGCATGCTCCAGCATTCACATATATGACGGACTTTTGAAGACCGTCATATGACGCGAAGGCGGTTTTGAGTTTCGGTGGCACATAGGAAAGTGAATGGGCTCTCGGGGCACAAAGAACCAGGTTTCAATTCCGACGTCGCCATCTCATTTCATCCCCGTGTCGCTGACTTGACGTGCAGCTTCTATGAGGCGCGCTCTACGAAGACTCGGTAGGGGGCAGCTATTAGGAGTTCCAACACTGGTCACAGGATGGTCACTCATTTTAATCCCAATCAGAAAAGAAGTTTCGTTTGCCACTTCAGGTTGGGAAACCCGGAAGGAGGGACGCTCCCGGTCTCTAAAAGAATGTTGCTTGCTCCTAATTTTATAAAATATATTCTCTTACATACAGATCTCTCCATATTAGCAGAGCATCCCTGCAATTTGAAAAGCAGACTTATTTCGTCCCTGTCTTTGAAGACGCTCATGAAGATCTTCCCTCCTGGGCCACAGGAAGCCTGAAAGCGGCCATTACAACATGTGCATTTCACGAGGCAGGGCAGCTCAATAGCAGTGAAATTTGGGCCTGGGCGGTAACAAGGATTTCTTAACGGGCCCTCCTGGTGAAAACGCTGCCTGTTTCTCAGGGTTTACTTCCTCTAAATAGAAAGTATTCAAACAGGGCATAGGGAGGAAGGCCAAAAAAATGAATCGTGCCTTCCTAAAAACAAAAAGCTACAATACATGAGCTTCATTTAGCAAATGTTCATTGGGCACCTACAGTATGCCAGGCTTTGGACTTAAGAGGTGGCTCACTGCTACAACTTGAAATTGAATGGAATTTTACCTCTGTGGTTTCTTAGATGGGGAAAATTATTTAGAAACCCTTGTAATCAGTGTCTACTGTTAATTGTATCCCACTAATCCTATATTCGTTAATCAACTAGTAAATTTACTAAGATTAGGAAAAACAAGGCAGAGTTCAAGGCAAATTCTACTTGATATTGACAGTTTAGATCACTTTCCTTCCTCCCAATAGTCCACGATTGCCAAATTAAGTATTGACTTCTCAGATCTACATTTAAGGTCCTAGTTTACCAGGAAAGTTCCAGCTGTCCTCTGCAGCCTTAGTTCAGACACGTGGCCTTTACAATCCCTACATCCCCATCAAAGTACATTGCTCACTTCTCTCCTCTATAAATTATCTCCACTAAATAGATTTTTTAAAGCTGGTTAATATAAAACACATGCATTTTACTAAGATGAAAAACAGAGGCTAGTAGTTACTCCTGATCCAGTAGAATGGGTCTCACCAAGACATCAATCCCTAGCTTTTCCAAGCTACCCTCTTTGGTGGGATCAGGAACCGCAAACAAATCCAAAGAGAAGCCACGTGTCGTGCTTCTATGGGGCTTTCACGAATGTAATTTCCTCGCTATTTTCTTTGCATTGGCCCATTCCATTTTCTCCAGGTAGAATGTCTTTCTCATTTATATCTCCTAGTGGCTTGTCTGATCCTCCTTATATGCCCGTATTTGATGCCACCTTTTCAAAGAAGACTTTTTTCATTCCCTGCCCCAACTTCATTCCTAATCCCGCCTTCTTTGATTCCCCAGAGCTCCTTATTTCTAATGTTCTGTGGAACCCATCAGATTTGGCTTTGTAGTACACAGATTAAGTAGATTCTAAGTTCCTTGTTTCTCATCTTTGTGTGATAACAGCTATAAGAAATTCATGTGCACTGGGTGTTATATGTAAACAATCTTGGAACACTACATCAAAAACTAATGATGTACTATTTGGTGACTAACATAACACGATAAAAAAAAGAAAAAGAAGCCTATTTAAAAAAAGAAATTCTAAAATTATAAAAAAAGTTAAATTAAATTAAAAAAGAAATTCATATACTATTTTATAGGTCACAAAATTTCTTCTTACATAATCTTTTCTTTCTTCTAACATAGTACATTTAGGGGTTCACCAAATTGTTGAAATGAGGGTTAAAAAAAAAACGCCCTGGACATTTGGAAAGCACCAAACTCCTCAATTCCATGGACTCAGTACCTCTTAGTCACCCTCGGTATACTGTGACTCATCACTCCTTGATTCTACCTGCTTGGGATGTTATCTACGAAGAGATTTTCTCTGACTTAAAAATTTTGAAAAACATGGTGCTGTAGGATTAATTCCCAAATCCCATGTCAGCCTCATAAAGTCCATAATATATTATATTACGTATGTCTGGTGTGTGTGTGTGTGTGTGCATGCACAAGTGTTTTACGGCTCTTCTTGAGCTGTAGGTTGATTGTTTTTTTTTTTTTTTTAAATGTCTGTTCCAAGTTAAATGATTGTCCCAGGGAACTCCATCAACAACTGATATACAAATAAAATGGAGAATCAAGCTTAGTTCAGCTTGCAAATACTGGAGAGAGGTTGGAATCCTCGCAAACCATTAGCCTGCTTTTCCTCAGAAAGGACACTTAGTGTAATGGCCTTTGAAAATTTTGAGAAGCGTCAACTTTGTAAATGTTTGCTCTTACCGCGCTGGAACCCCTGAGGAAGGAGAGCAGATTTCGACAGACTGGCAGCAGAATCAGCATGCAGTTGAAATTCAGGCAGGCTGCAGGGGCCCTGGCCAATGGCAGCGCAAACTGGAAGATGTGGGATAGGAAACAGGTAACTCCTGTGAGCACAGAACACCCCCCCCCCACCACCACTTCTCCAGGGTTCCTAGCGTGAGGCCCACCAGAGACAGCAAGTTATTTGAGAAGGAAGGTCCTTCAGAACCAAGAGTCTACCTGGAGGGCCTGCTGGGATCCTTTGTTTTAACCTGGCCCTTCTCTCCCACCCCAACATTTTACTACGAAAATTTTCAAACGTAAAGAGAATCTGAAATATTTTCACAATGAACACCCGTTTCCCATCTCCCAGGGTCCCCCATCACATAGCTGTCCATCCATCTGCCCATCCCTCCAGCCATCTGTCAATACATCTTTTTTTTTTTTTGATGCATTGCAGATATCAGTTTACTTCCTCCTAAATACTTAAGCATGTGTATCATTTGTTAGAGTTCAGTATAGAAACTGGGGCTTTCTAAAGAAGATTTTCTTAGTTCTTAGACTCACTTCAGCAGTAACTTAGGTTGGTCTGCTGTAATGCTTTGGCATTATAATTGTTCTTTGTAACGCCTAAAGAAGTTGCATACTTTGGAGGGGAAAACAAAGGGAAATCATCCTTCTCAGTATCAGCCTGAATTAGTTAACAACAATGATAATAGCACAGTATTATTATGTAGTATAATTATGTATACATACGATATATAATACATATTATAATTAGCGTTACGTCATGAATTCACGGGTTTCAGCATGATGTAAAAAATGGTATCCCGTGGGGGCCAGCTGTCATTGTAATTGTTGCCATTTGTCATGAAGAAGAGTCCTGGCAGTTCAAGGAAAACAAGAATGCTAATGGACCCAAGGAAAGCTGGGGGCCTTCACGCTGCTGGCCTAGTCAATGAATGTGACCCTTGGGCAGGTTCCTCAAAGGCTCCATCTGGAGGGAGAGTCTTATTTCCTGAAGGTCATTTCACAACATGTCACAAGACGCAGGGCTCTCCGTGCACAAAAGTTGTCAGGAATCAGATGATTTAAAGGATATGGAAAGTCTCACTTGTCCCACCTGTGTCACCCTTGGATCAATCTCTCCAAATCTGCCTGCCCATTCCAGGGTTGGCATTAGATTTCTTCTTTAAGCTAAACAGTGGCACAGTAGTTCTTGGGAGGGGAGGGGTGCCTCTGGGATTCTCTGACACACTTTAGTTTGTCTCACACTGGAAGGCCTAAAGACTCTAGCCCAGGTGGTGGCAGTGGAGGGAGCAAGGTAATGGTGCCGTCTGGGTTGGTGAGAACATTTATTTAAAGTGTTGAAAGGAGTATGAACCAGAATCTTTGATTAGAAATGTAGGCCAGTCAATATTGCGTGAGATGGAACCCATACTTACCCCAAGAAGTTTGCGAGTGTAATGGTACTGAGGTTCAATGTCATAAAACCTGTAGAACCGGATAAAGAGGAAGACGTTCATCCCCAGCCATACCAGCTGCAAAAAGAGAAATAGTTGTGTGACGTTTCCACATTTCAATGGATAGATTTCACGTAAGATTGGAGTCAGAGTAGGGTCAGGACTTCCCCAGTCTAGCCTTCAACAAAGGGAGTTGCACATCTGGGTGTGACCACCTGCGGGTCAGCTCTTTCCTACAACAGTGCCCCTACACTTCGTGATTGTGACCTTTCCACCTGGTGGCATTCCCTGTGATGGTTTTACTACGGGCCAGGATGCCAGGTTATTATCAATCTATCTCATCTCTGTTGTTTTATTCCTCTTTTCTTCTTAATGAGTAGCGGGTGAGTCTTTTCGAAAAGAGAAGGGAAAGGAATAGGTTACTGTGTGGTCCCCTGTGCCCACAAGACACTGTGTTCTACTCTCAGGGATGCCATCACCTCCCTCCAGCACACAGCACCCCACCCCAGCTAGTGGGAGTCACATCAGCTAAAATGTCAAGCCTTTAATTCTATTTGGTAACTTTAGCTTAACTTTTCAAAGAGGGACTATTGAACATGAATGAGGGGGTGAGGGGCATGGGATTTTTTTTTTAAAGCGACCCTCCTACCTTTTGACTGCTCATTTCATCCCAAGCACTGACTGCACTGAGTGAGGCACTGCTCAGTCTCGAACCTTCAGCTTCATAGTGATCTTTTCTTACCTGTGCTTTAATGCCATTAAAGGTCCATAGATGCCTGAGAACGATCACTTTATGAAGAAGCTATTTAAACAACTTCTCCATTCTCTAACCTTGTCATTCTTACTCTTGCTTTCCAGACTGTCTTTATTGTCAAACGTATGAGTGTGCAATTTAGGAGGAGGTCATCTCCTGGGAAAAACTGTGGTAGGAGCCAAAAGTATAATATGAACTTGTTTTCTATGGGAGTAGTCTGTTTTCTAAACGGTGATAAGAAATCAAGTTTACAGCTCTGAGTCCTCAGAAGAATTCTATATTGCATTAGCATGTTGGTTTGGCATAATTTTTTAATGCACAATTTTTCTTGTTTTTCTTTTATTTGTGCCCCCCCTTCCTCTCTGTGTCTACAACTCAAAGACTCAATATTTACTTCATGATAAATTCTTTCAAATTCCACTGACAAGTGTTCTTTTTAACATCAGTACAATACTTTCATTGGCTATTAGGAAAGGCTATTTAAAAATCACATTTCTATTTTCCCAATTGTCTGTGATTGCTTTGCTGAGACTGCCATCTTAAAATAATAGTTGGTCCTTGTTATGGTAAAAAAAAAAAAAAAAACTGAAGAGATTAGCATGTCTATTTGAAAATTAGCCCTACCTTTACTTACAAAAATTATTTCTCAAGGTAGATTAGATTGATTTATATAGTCACATATAATAAATATAATATATCCACTGTATATATGAGTCTAGTTTATTTCAATTTCCTCCTCTTGAATTTTTATAAACCTCATAAATAACTCAAGTTTACCTCAGAGGAAGAAAAGGTACTTTTTAAAAAAGAAAGTTGACAAATTCAATTATTTTTGCTGTAATCACTGAAATAAAGGCCATCTCCCATACATGAGCCGATCTTGTACCTGTTATTTGGAAAATGTTGTAAAATTACAATTGTCTATTTTTAATGGTATAAGCACATAAAAAGTAGAGAATTTGCCTCTGAGTAAATATTGATAAACAACTTAGACTCAGAGGTCATTAGCATGAAATGTCTTCTACCCCCTCTGTGAAATGCTGGCTGATTTAGTACCCCCAAAGTCTCAAGAAATAAAGTAGGTGAAGTGAGACCCTAGATATATTCTTTTCATTTATAAGTTTGGAAGACTGCCCTCGGTCCCGCTTACAGATAGACGTATGTTCACATGGTAAATCAGCTTCAGTGCAATTTCACAAAGAAGCAAAACAAACAAGAAACATTGCCCTCTTTTAGTTTCCCAGAGAACCCAGACAAGTTTGAGAATTTATCATTTCTCTCTCATTGGTACTTACGACGACAAAGATGGAGAGCCCTTCATTCTCAATCCAGTTCCCCATGGTGACAGACGTTCAATGCTTTGCGCCTGCTTCTCTTCTTTGCTCTGCTTCTTCTTCCCATGAGGAAATGAAAACAGCAGCCTGGGGCAATCAGTTTCCTTTTCTATTATCAGAAATTAGCTAATCATTGGTCAACTGAAAATCTTGTTTCCATAAGAACTTTAAATCTTTAAACCACAAAAAAGCTGCGGAAAAAGGGTCCATAATAATTCAATCCTAACTAAACATAGTAGGAAATGAAACCAATTTCTACAACTGAGAGACAACAGACGAATGATGGGATGTATTTTACACATGGACTTAACTTTTTGACTAATCAGTTTTTAAGTAGCCACTTTGAAAAAGTCACTCAACTAGCCATGACTTCGTACTGGTTAAAAGTCATTAAATAAATATCTTTTGACAGGCTGAGCAGCACTTTACAGTCTTGTTGAGAAAAATAATAACAATAATGATTGTTGATATTTATAGCATGCTTACATCATGCCAGTTTTCTAAGACACATGTGCGTGCATACACATATATACACACATGCGTACATATACAAACATAGCTACATAATAATTGATACATATGTCTGTGTAAACACATACACACATGTATTAAACTTAGTATACAAGTAAATTCACTTGATTCTAACAATTCAACCCTTATAAAGTAGTTTTTCAGAAGATTTTTTGATTTTTCATTTAAATTTGTTAGTTAACACACAGTGCAATATTGGTTTCTGGAGTAGAATTTAGCGATTCGTAAAGATCTTATTTTTAAATAATCTCTACACCCAATGTGGGGCTTGAACTCACAATCCTGAGATCAAGAGTCACACGGTCTACTGACTGAGCCAGCCAGGAGCCCCTAAACTAGTTTCTATTACTATGATTACACTTAACAGGTGAAGAAATTGAAACCCAGAGCACTTAAGTTACTTGGCCATGGTCATGCAACTAGGAAAGAGTAAAGCTGGGATTTGAAATCCAAGCACTTTGGCTATACTTCTAAGCAGATACCAAAAAAAAAAAAAAAGGCCTAACTGTGTCAAACCCATCCAAAATCACTCCAAATACAACTACAGGAAATAAAAATATAACAAATACAGCAAAATGTTTGGATGACCATAGGATTCCTAGGAAGACATGACATCCTCTAGGCTAGATATGTACACAGGGTCAGTATAAAGGTACATCAGATGTGGCCGATGCCAAAAGCCAGATTTAGCATTTTTTTTTTCCTGACTACTACTCTGTCTTCAGGACATGAAAGATACAGGAGGATAGGATGGTAACCCCAGTATGAGATGAAAGCTGACAAATTACACAAGGGCGGTTGTACAACAGATCCAGTTAATGAAGAGGTAAAAGCAGAAACAGCAGGGCCAAAGGGCGAATGAGAGAATCAGCAAGAGAAGCATGGACCGTTTTGGTGGTTGTTTATTCATGAACCACTTGAGATAGCCTACAGAATTAGGACAATTAGTAAAGTAACATTATTTTGCACTTAAATATTTTAGGAAAGGTATTAAACTGTGACCTTCTCCATTGCTCTTGGATCATGCGCAACCCACGTAAAGGACAGCCGGCTTCATGGTTCCGTTCCACACAGAGCTGAATTTGAAGAAACACAGACAACGAAAACATGTGCCCGTTATTCACCTCTTTGTGCTGAGCTCTACTCCCCACCCTTTCCTTGCGCTGCTCCGTCTCAGGGAGAATTGCATGTGCCGGGCTCCTTGGCCCTCTCGCTTCTGGTGTGGTCAGCCAACCGGGAGGAGGAGGAGCAGGAGAGAAACCCGCTTGTTTCTCCCCCCAGCTCTCTGCTTCAAGTAGCATTTCTGAAGCGGCTGCATTTCCACCAAGGCTCCAGCTTCTGCCAGCTTTTCCCTCTAGAACATGAGTCTGGGGGCGCCTGGGTGGCTCCGTTGTTAAGCGTCTGCCTTCGGCTCAGGTCATGATCTCAGGGTCTTGGGATCGAGCCCCACATCGGGCTGTCTGCTCAGCGGGGAGCCTGCTTCTCCCTCTCCCACTCCCCCTGCTTGTGTTCCCACTGCTGTGTCTCTCTCTGTCAAATAATAAATAAATAAAAATCTTAAAAAAAAAAAAAGAAAGAAAAGAACATGAGTTCTGGCTCCTGCCAGATGGCCCTGCCTTCTGGGCTTGAGTTATACCCCCTCCTCTTGGTGTACCCCCAGGGTAGTAACCACTTCCTATAGTTGTTCATCTTTGTGTTGCCTCCACACCCATGTGGGGATTCTGCATTTTCCCATCATCCGTGCAACAAATTCCTAGCATGAAATTCCCTGTGTTAAAATGTAGTGCTTTGGGGGCACCTGGGGGGTTCAGTTGGGGAAGCGCCTGCCTTCGGCTCAGGTCATGATCCTGGGGTCCTGGGACGGAGTCCCGCATCCGGTCCCTGCTCAGCGGGGAGCCTGCTTCTCCCTCTCCCATGGCCCCCTCCCTTCTGCTTGTGTATATGTATACACACACACACACACACACACACACACACACACACATACACTCTCTCTCAAATAAATAAGTAAAATCTTTAAAATAAATAAAATAAAATGCAGTCTTCTTTTCCTGGCTGGACTTTGCCTGATACACAAAATGTAACTGAGGCATGTACTCATTTTCTTATATAATTAAAGAAGTGAGGCAAGGAGGGATACACCAGCTTAAACATCTGCTCTCTTGCTCTCTCCCCCGCTCAGGCTCCTCCACAGGGGTGGGGTGGGTCCTGCAAACTGCAGCTCCTTCAAGCTGTGTGAAAGTTACCAAAATCTCCTCCTCTCCCCTGCCCCGCCCCACGGCTTCTCTTCCCCAGCCTGCTGCTCCATCTTCCTTTATTTCATCGAAATCTTTAAGCGGCTCCCACATTTTCTCTTCGGCCTCCTGATGCCTCTGCTCTGCTGGGGAGGCCGTGGCAAGAGGACCATGAATGCACATGTGCTAAGAAATAATGCTCTTTGTTTCACAAAAACCTCTTTCCTGAATGTTTTCCAACTCCCTTCCCCTCCCTCCATGAGTTGAAAGAAAATGCAAAAGAGAAAGGATATTTTCCGTGGGTAATCAACCATTCCCTCCCATTGCTTTTTCCCCCTTTGTAAAAGTAATCACAGGGCTGTGAGTAGAGATTTCTGGAGGGCCTTAAGGACCTCAATCAGTTTCACAGCTGGAAGAAGACAGATCAGTTGCAAAAAAAAGGGGGGGGAGGGGGGAGTAAAAGCTTTCTTTTATGGAAAGTTCCTTCCCTTCTGAGAACACTGTTCAAGCAAATTGCAATGTGCACCGCTCTTGGAAAGACAGAGGGTTTGATAAAAAGCAACAGGGAATGGTTGACTGGGATTGACTGGACCTGAAGAATAAAGAAAACTGAACCCCTGTATCTTCTCCCAGCCGTTTTGGCTTCCACTGTTTCCTAAGCTCTTAGTATCAAGCCAGACTGTGGCGAAAAGAAGGCAGTACTCACCGTCCCAGTAGGCAGTTAGGAGTAACACCCTCAGATGTGACTGAAATCCTAGACACCTCTGGCTGAGAAAAAAAGGAGATAAGCAGACCCAAGTCTCCAGGAAATTCCCTGACTGTGCATCCCAAATATAATTCCTTCCTGATTTTTCAAATTAAATTAGGCTCCTTATTTATTCCCAGAAGTAAGTGTGAAATTGCTGGAGAAAGGGATGTGTGTTACCACACCAAGATTCCCAATGTGTTTTGTTCCTGGTGATGGGAGAAATGGATTTCTATTCCTTTTTTGTTTGTTTGTTTTTTGAGAAAGAACAGGTGCAGGGAGGGGGCGGCAGGGGTGGTGGGGCACAGGGTGGGGAGGGGCAGAGGGAGACACAGAGAGAGAGAGAGAGAATCCTAAGCAGGTTGGACTCCCAGCCCAGTGTGGAGCCAGAGGCAGGGCTCGGTCTCAGAACCCTGAGACCATGACCTGAGCCAAAATTCGGTGTTTAACCAACTGAGCCACCCAGGTACCTTGACTTCTGTTCCTTTTTTCTCGGTTGCCTATGCTGTACTTTCAAGAACTGACATGCTCCCACTCTGGATGCTTCTATGAGTTATGTGGCCCTACTTTCTTTGCCTAAGGATGACCCGTGAGGGGACTTTACCTCCCTGAACACAGTATTTGTCCCAGGGGTGGGCACTGGATCCAAAGAAGGCTGTTTAGAGTTCCCTGCCTAAGGAAGGAGTCGTTTGAATCCTCCAGTCTTATCTGCCCAAGACACTTGGACATCTTTGTTATTCCTAAAAGATTGGGTTTTTTGGGGCTGGAGATGAACATGCAGGACTTTTATTAGAGAATGCCTCTGGAGGTAAACACCCATGGAAAGGAAGGAAAAATAAGAAAGCGGGAGTGGGCAGAAGGGGAAGTTGAAAGATCAGTGTGTGGTCCCAGTAAGCCCTCAGCAGCCCTGTGGGGAGATCTGAAGCCAGGATGACTCCAAATGCTCTTGGACAAGATGGTTGTCTTCATTGAAACAGTCCGTGCTGTAGCTGCTGACAGCGGGGGAGTAAATCTTTGGTTCCTGAAGTTCAGCCTGGTGGCCACGTTACAGTATCAAATCCAGTTACAGAAGCCATAAATTCCCACCGCTACCACTTCCCGCTTTTAAAAAACAGTTTGAGTTGACTTTCTACCATTTATACCTAGAAGGGTTCCTACTAACGCATGGTGTAATGAAACCCACTTCTACTCCGTAACCACAGTTTCAAAGGTTAGTGAAAGTGGAGTACAGCTGCTAGAAAGGGATTCACATGTTCTATCCCCTGTTGGAGGGAGAAAATAAAAGAAGAGACATTTAGTGAGATAGGTAATGAAAGGCATTAAGGACATGATTTTAAAGTGGCATTTCATTTAATAGAAAGCTAATAAGTCTGGTGATGAAGGTTTAAATTTTTAACTCTTAAAAAAGAATTTTAGGGGCACCTGGGTGGCTCAGTGGGTTAAAGCCTCTGCCTTTGGCTTAGGTCATGATCCCAGGGTCCTGGGATCCAGCCCCACATCGGGCTCTCTGTTCAGCAGGGAACCTGCTTCCCTTCCTTTCTCTCTCTCTCTGCCTGCCTCTCTGCCTACTTGTGATCTCTGTCTATCAAATAAATAAATAAAATCTTTTAAAAAAAAGAATTTCAAATCTTTAGGTTAAATGTGATTTGTATACATTCATTGATCAGAATAAGGAAGAAAATGAAGCTCACATGGTTTCTCTCACTAATCATTTATTTGAATTTAAAACTTTTCAGTAGGCCTCCTGTGGTAAATTGGTTGTTTTCTTTGTCTTTCTCGAAAAAAAAATCAATATTTCAGATTTATCTTGGTCTTCATAACAGCTTTGTAAAGCATTTTGTCTATGCCAAGTGCCTTATGTGATTTACCTCATTTATTTTTCATAACCACCCTGCAAGGTATGTAAAATGATCATATCCATTTGTAGTAGGACAAATATGGGGTCCCTTCCCACCAAAGATGTTTAGGTACTAATAGGTTCACAACCCTCTCTTGGGAGGTTTCCTGGTGTAATATGAAACCAGCCCCTGTAGGCAGACATCAAGGAGAGGCGAGAGAGAGGCAGCCGCACACTGTCAGTGTCGGTGTGGGTGCGTGGTCATTTTAATAATAGCAAAGGGGAACTTACATACAGGGTTTATCTTGGGTGGCAGCGAGAGGGATAGGTTCCCACACTTGACCTCCAAATCTTAAAAGTTTACATAAAGATACCTTAACTGGGCTCAGTCACATACACCGTGCAAGTGTTTTCAACATCCCATCACCATCTCAAGGCTCTGTCCTTGGAGCAGCCTCTGGGAGCAGGCTAGGTGAGTGGAACCCACAGTCCAAGGACAGAACAGGGGTTAAGGAGCCTCCAAGTACCCAGGAACAGCTCAGGGGTCAACTGGTGGTCACGTCTTTTTGATCACATTCCCCAACAGTACTAATCCCTGGAACCTGTGAATATATTACCTTATGGAGTTCAAAGGACTTTGTAGATGTGATTAAAGACTCTGAGATGGGAAGATTTGCATGAATTATTCTGGGTGGGCCCAGTGTATTCACAAGGGTCCTTACTGGATGGAGGCAGGAGGCTCAGAGGCATAGAGAGAGGATGGGAGGAATGGAGCAGAGATCAGAAGAGAGAAGATGTTATGCTGCTGACTTCGAAGATGGAGGAAGGGGCCATCAGCCACGGAATGCTGCTCTGGAATCTATAAAAGGCAGGGAAATGGATTCTCTCCTCGATTTTCTAGAAGATATACAAACCTGCTGACACCTTGCTTTTCACCCAGTAAAGCTGATTTCAGACTTCCTGCCTCCAGAACTGTAAAAAAAACACATCTGTGCTCTTGTGAGCCAGCTGGCTTTGAGTAATTTGTTATGGCAGCAATAGGAAACTCATACACCGTTTTACGGGTGAGAGATGAGAGCCCCAGGGAGATAAAGTAGCTTGCCCAGAGTCAAATGGCTACTTGATGCCAGAGCTGAGATTGCAATCGGGGAAGTCTGTTGCACTGTTGCTTATTTGAGCCACCAGACCATTTTGTAAAGCTAGGGCTTCATCATAAATAATAAAATCATTTCATGAGTACCAGCTGCCGCCCAAGGCCCCCAACTTGAACTCTGCTCTCGTGCTTTTGTTGGCAACATGTAATATAACTCTTTGTCACAAGACTGATAGAACCGTCCTTGGTCTCCTGTCCCCTTCTGACAGCCTAAATGTCACCGACAGGTTCCTGCAGTAACCACACGCAAGCACAACCGGCTCAGCCCAAGAAGCCTGGAGAAGTTGAACAGTAAAGGGTTAGGTACCTACAACCAGTCTCTGCGTATTTTACCTGGCCCTGAAGGTGGAAAGCTCTGTCTCTGAGTCTTCTCCAACACTTTTTCCCACCCCAGAATGTTTGTGAGCTCCCCACGACCTGCGCTGGGCAGGTAGCAAAGGCTCATCCTTGTGAAGATGTCAACCGGTAAGTTAAGTATTAGTCAAGTGAGAGATTCAAGAGTCAGCTCTCCCTGGAACACCGGCGGTGTCATAGGAATGGTGTAGCATATGTCCTCCTCAGGGTACCGCATCAGGAGGCACATGACATTGGTTTGTCATGTCCACTGGTGATGGCCTTGCTCTTAGGAAATGCACACGGAAGTGTTTAAGGCTACATGTAGGCAACTTAGGCTGAAATGGTTCAAAAAAAATAATCTGGAGAGACAAGAATACTATAAATGTGATGAAATACTGATGGTTGATGAATCTGGGTCGAGAGCTTACTAGATTGCTGTGTACTATCCTGGTCCTTCTTCCGCATGCTTGAAATTATTTTAAAATAAAAAGGTTTTTAAAATATGACATTCGAAGCTGTCTTCGGTGTGTACAGATTTCTCTGGCATTGGGGGCAGAATACATTTTGGCAAGATGCTGCCCTTTTACTGGGGAAGACACTTAGATTGGCTTTTTCATGATTCAAAGGCACGACCTGGTCTGGGTGTCAGAGGTGTAGCTGGGAAAGAGCTAAACTGCTCAGCACCGTAAAATGAAAGGGTGACATCCTTGCGTGGAGAAATTTAGAGTGTTAGCTGATTTCAAGCTTATGCTGGAGATTATGAAACAGAATGTCATGGTGGATACAAGCGGTTCCCACAGAGATGATGACTAGGTCCCAGAACAGGACAGAATGTCTGGCCCAAAAGAAGACATGGCCAATGAGGGGCTTTCCTGTCCGTGTTGACAATCTCAGAGAACAGGGGCACACAATAATGACTGCTGGTTTTCCCTTTCCTATACTGTAATTCTTTTGTGCTATTTGTATGTCTTCGCTAAAGCTGATTAACAGGCATGATATAGCATCAGCTTGAATTAATGGTCATCCCAGAAGATAAGGTAGATCCTGGCCATGGCCAAAGTAGGCTAGAAGGGGCTGAGGCAGCAGGGAGAAGTCCTGGTGAGCTGATCAGAGATGACCCCCCCCCCCAGGGAGCAACAGGAGACAACCAGGAGGCCACCAACAGCTGAAAAATCCCCAGAAGTATTTGGGAAAATGCACTGGACTTGCGGGCATTCTCTGGGGTTTGGATTGTAGGGATTTGCATATTAAAGGGAAGAAGATTGCAGAACCCTGGAGAACTTGATTCTATGCAGGAAAACAGCATCCATTTGCCACTTATGGAATCATATTCAATAAATGGTAAATATGTATATGCATGTTTCAAAGGTTTATTCAAGTCCAGAGAAGAGGGTTGGTGTGCGCACCCCTTACTGCAACAATCATTAAGAGGGTAACTTCTCATTCAGCAAGGTAAACTCACCCATTGTAGATGAGGCAGGTCAAGAACGAGAATTTCCCTATGTGTGTGTACTTTCAAGCTTTGCTAATTTAGGGACCATGTGTAAAAAAAATTTAAGCACGTAATAAATGTTTATTTTATTTTAATGCAGTAAGATTATTAATTTGTGGTCATTTATGAGATTTACCAAACTTCTTTCTTGAGTCTGAGACCTCAGTAATTAAACTCAACCACCAAGAGTTCAAATGAATCATAAGGTTTTATTTTCTCACTGACACGGGAAGACATCTGCACACACTGAACTTGAAACTACAGGCTAAAAATGTGAATATTGTTGTCAGTTCAAGGAAGTGAAGATATTTAGACTGAAGATAGACTTTTATATAAATCAGAGACCACACTCATTTCCTGTTCTAAACCTCCCTGGGTTCAGTAGATTAACAATTTTGAACAAAGGCAGACAGTTCGGTGGAAATGAAACTACAATTTAAAAAACAGATTTGAAGACCATGAATGACATTTAAAATTTCTTCAACTGCCTTTGAAATTTAATATTTATATCCATACATATATAATTGGATAACTCTCAGTCTTGTGTGACTCAAATTTATAACTATTGATTTGGCTTAAAAATGGAACTTGCCCATCAAAAATGGCAGTGTCCTTGGAAATATGGTACATGTATGAATATAGATACCCAAACTCTCCCAAACTATCTGGCAATATGGCCCATGATGAACTATGCTTGGGTCGCAGGTGACTGTATAAAATTGTTATCATTAATGAAACAGCTGAAATCAAAGGGGCACCATGAGCAATGCAAGCCCAGAGTCAAAATGAGGTACCCCCTGGCTGTATCTACTTCACATTTCTCCAGGGTAATTTAGTCTGCTAAATACCAGCATTAATAGGCATTGTTTTTGGCTACTCCAAAAATTTTCTCAACTTCCTTCTTCTCTGCTGCCTCCCAATACAGAGAATGAAAAAAACAAATACTAGGTCTCCCAAACTTCCCCAAACTCCTTGCAAGTAGCCTCAAAATAAAATTTTTCCAGGGGCAGGGAACAAATCATTACTAGAAAAGCATTTAAAAAAAAAAGATCTATTTATTTATTTATTTATTTGAGGTTGGGGAGGGGCACAGGGAGAGGGAGAATCTCAAGCAGGCTCCGTGCTGTGCACAGAGCCCCACGTGGGGATCAATCCCATGACCCCAAGACCCCCACCTGAGCCAAAACCAAGAGTCGGATGCTTAACCAACTGAGCCACTCAGGCAATCCCCAAAGCTTTTTACTTTATTGATAAAATAATAATAATAAAGTCAGGGATGAAGTGAGCAAAAATGATGGTATTATGGACTGAATTGTGTCCCTCCAAAATTTATATGTTGAAGTCCTAACCCCCAGTATGACTATATTTGGGGATAAAGCCATTAGGGAGGCAATTAAGGTTAAATGAGGTTGTAAGGGTGGGGCCCTAATCTGATAGGACAGTGTCCTTGTAAAAAGAGGAAGAGGCACCAGAGACTTCTTTCTTTCTCTGCATGGGCGCAGAGAAGAGGCCATGAGAGGGCATAGCTAGAAATTAGCAGTCTACAACCAGGAAAAGAGGCTTCACTAGAAATAAACCATGATGGCACCTTGATCGGAGACTTCTAGCCTTGAGAACCAAGACAAGACACATTTCAGTTGTTTAAGCCACCCGGTCTGTAATGTTTTGTTATGGCAGCCTGAGAAGATTAATACAGACAAGTAAGGAAATGCAGGGGCCTGTCCATCCCCAGAATCATCGGAAAACCTGGGAAAAACTGGCAAGATAAACCTTATCCAAACTGTGGAAAATAATGAGAGGTTTCTAGCAATGGAGTAAATGCTTAGCTAAGAGAATGGCCACTAAAACACAGTAGGAGAGGTTTGTGGCATTTTCACTTGCCCTTCTCCAATCCCCTTCCCCCCATGTGGCAATGGTCTTGAAGACGGCAGGCTGCTTTCCCTTCACAGGTACTTGTTTGTAGTGGGACCAGAGCAGACCCTGCTCCCAAGGAACAGCATTTGTCAGGGTTTGTTTTGACCTATCTGGGGGTTCCATGAGGGACCTAAGCACTTTGTTTCCCTCATCGGAGCTCTTTCAAGGTGAAGTGGCTAAGCAAAGGTCCTCCCTCAAAGACATCAGAAGGAAATCCACTGCCATCTGGGGCAAAAACATAAGACTTCGGGCAAATAATAGATACACTGACAGGCAGGAAAAACTGGGGCATGAGATTCCTGGGGGGGAATAAGGGTTTTGACAACCTGCTGGGTAGACTGGGGAAACTAGAAAGCCATGCAAACACACATCCAGGGCAGGGTACATGCTCAGAAAAGACCTAAGAAAACCATAAGTTTCCACCTCTGGCTGATCTTTAGGCTCAGGGCAAGTAGGAAGCGAGGGCTAAGGTAGAATTGGAAATGGCCTGGCTAAGGGTTGAAGCCAATCTTCAAGGACCTGGTGAGTGTATTTTTCTCCCTCTCTTCCTTCTTCCTCCCTCCCTCCCTTCCTTCCTTCTTCCCTTCCTACCTTTTTCAATTTGGCTCCAAGAGTTTAAGGAAATCTCGGTCAAATAAGTAGCTGGCCCCTGACTTAAAGGAAAGAGACCTCATATGCCACTCATGGCAAAGAATATATTCTTTACAAAAGCAGTTTAGGAAAGTCACTAAACAAACAACTGTGACCCACAGCAAGCAATAAATCCTGGAATGAGGGAGAAGCTAAGTCACCATACCATAATATTCAAAATATCCAGTTTTCAACAAAAAATTACAAGGCATGCCTAGAAACAAGAAGGTATGAAGAAAGTATGGTCCAGATGAATGGATAAAGAAAATGTATTCAGCCATTAAAAAAAAGAAATCTTACCATTTGCAACAACATGGATGAACCTGGAGGGCATTATGCTAAGTGAAATAAACCAGACACAGAAATACACATACTGTCTAATCTCACTTATACGTGGAATCACAAAAAGTCTAACTCACACAAACACTAAAATGGTGGTTGCCAGAGACTGGGCATTGGGAGAAATGAGAAGATATTGGTCAAAGGGTACAAACTTTGAGCTCTGAGATGAATAAATTCTGGGGATCTAATGTGAAGCACAGTGACTACAGTTAGTGATACTGTGTTATACGCTTGCAAGATGCTACAAAGCTAGATCTTAGATGTTCTCACCACAAAAAAGAAACATTAATTATGTGAAGTGATAGAGGTATTAGCTAACCTTATCATAGTAATCATTTGGCAATATATGCATGTCTCAAATCATCATGTTGTATACCCTAAATTTACACGATGTTATTTGTCAATTATATTTCAACAAAGCTAGGGAAAGGGAAAGATAAGGTCATACAGGGGTGGGATGGACCCTTCTTCATCCAATATGACTGGTGTCCTTATAAACAAAGTATGTGAAGACAGTGGGGGGGAGAAGAAATCTTCACAGCTGCAAACCAAGGAATGCCAAGAATTGCCAACAACTATTCATAGCCAGGAAGAGGCAAGGAAGGATTCTCCTCCACAGCTTTCAGAGGAAGCAGGGAACTGCTGGCAACTTGGTTTAGGAATTCTACCTTCCAGAACTATAAGACAATAAGTTTTGTTGTTTAAACCACTTGATCTGTGACATTTTGTGATAGAAGTCCGAAGAAACTAATCTATGCCTCCTATAGAGAAAACAGCATGTGCAAAGGCCTGGAGGCAACAGAGGACAGGGCTCGGTCAAGGATCTGTGAATAGCTCGATGTATTTGAAACTGAGAGAGGGAGGGGTGCCTGGGTGGCTCAGTGGGTTGAGCCTCTGCCTTCGGCTTGGGTCATGATCCCAGGGTCCTAGGATCGAGCCCCACATTGGGCTCTCTGCTCAGCAGTGAGCCTGCTTCCCCCCCCCCCCGCCTGCCTCTCTGCCTACTCATGATCTCTCTCTCTGTCAAGTAAATAAATAAAAATCTTAAAAAAATAAAAGAAACTGAGAGAGGGAGAGGAGGGAAATGTAAAAAATGAGGCTGGTGAGATGAATGAGCAGGGCCAGATTATGCAGGAGTTTGTAATTTATCCTAAAGATAAAGACAAGACACACTGAAAGCTTTAAGAAGGGGAGTAAGATGATCCGATTTGTGTCTTAGTAGAGAACTACGCCTTCAATAAGAAATGGACTATAAACTAAAAAGCACTATCAACAAATAAAAGTTAGAAGGCTCCAGAATGTGTCTCGGTGAGTGTGTAAATTGGCTATCACTGTGTAAGAAAAGATCCCAAACTTAGTGGCTTAAAACAGAATCTGATATTATTTCTTGCGAGTATGTGGATCAGTTGACAGATGACTAATCTTGGCTGAGCAAGTTGGGAGTCAGCTGATCTAGACGGGGTTCTGCTGGCCGGGACTCCATAGCCTGCGGTTTTTATCCTTCTCCTGGGGACAGCAGGCAAATACGGGAACATCCTTCTCCTACAGATGGAAGGGGTGCAGGGGAGTAAACCTAAGCAGAAAAGTGCTCTTTCAAGCCTCTGCTAGTGTCATGTCTGCCAGCATCCCATCCAGCAAAGCACATGGTAGAGCTCATTATCAAAGGGCAGGAAAATACATCTTGTCCCTTCTTGAGAGGAACTATAAAGTCACATTACAAAGGGTGTGCACATAGGGAGGGGTGAGGAATGGAGGCTATTAACGCAATCCACCAGTCATGCGGGAAACTACCTTAAGGCAATGGTGGCCTCCAAGTACTCCAGCAGGCCAACTGTCCCAGCAGTCACAGAAAAGACCCACAGACTACATGAAAAGGCTTGATCAACACAGTTTATCAGACAAACCTTAAGACACACAGCAAATGGCAAGGGGAAGGAGGTGAGGTAGGTTGGCATGCTGCACACAGGGCACAAAAAAGCAGAGGGCGCACACTTTCTGAATCCTGGAGTAGGCAGTGGGCATACATCCAGTCTGTCTGTCTCTTGCTGCATCCACCTGCCCAGCTCATGGTGCAATTGTGAGCACTAGACTTGAGATTTAAGCCAGGGGACCACAGACAGAAAGTACCTATGACCAACGGCACACACTTCCTCTGGGAGACAAGTACACCCAGCCACAGCTATATTTATCAGTAAGTCTACAGAACACCTAAGGGTTTGATTCATATTTCTTAGGGAGAGGACACACGGGACCAGGAAGGTGTCACCAGTGGGTGGCCAATGTAAGACTTCACGAATATAGAATCCTTTATCATCCTCATGCAAAAGAGTATGCCTCAACTACCTCATGTATATTTGTCATATATACCATGACGACTAGTGTTTCCTTGCTCTTTCCATTCTTTGCTATCTAGGTTCATACACGTATTCTGTACTTACTTTACTTACCTCACATGTCTTCCAGGTTAATAACTTACTCATCGGTTTGGTTGGAATTTTGTCACCCCAAAATTCATATGTTGCAGCTCCCACCCCCAGTGTGAATGTATTTGGAGATAGGACTTTTAGGGGTTACTTAAGGTTAAATAAGATCATGCAAGTGGGACCCTCTGATAGGACTATTGTTCTTATAAAAAGAAAATGACAAAGGGATCTTTTTCTACACACACACACACACACACACGCGCATGCACGCGCGTGTGCGCACACAGATGCCCAAGGAAAGGCCATGTGAAGACACAGCAAGAAGGCAGCCATCTACAAGCCAGGAAGGGAGTCCTTACCAGAATTTAATCATCCTGGCACCCTGATCTTACACTTCCAGTTCCCTGAACTGTGAGAAAATAAATTTCTATTATTTAAGCTCCCCAGTCTATGGTATTTTGTTATCACAGCCTGAGCTGACTAAGACACTGATCTCTGCCTAACACATTGTATGAGTTTTACCTGTCGCATTTGTTTTCTTGTCTTCTACAGCAGAATCCAGTAATCTCAAACAATACAGCAAATAGACACTACCCTACCACTGTGAGAGACGGTAGTGATGGGAATTAGATCTGAATAGACTAGGGAGAATGGCAAGGGGGAGAAATGGAAAGTTCAGAAGCAATATTGCCAGGATTTGTTGACTGAGGAATTAGTTGGACGAGAGTGAGGAACAGGAAGGAGTCAAGTCTGACCTCTGGTTTCTGATTTGGGCAACCGGGTTAACAGTAAGGCCATATGGAGAAAATGGCCAGGAAGAACAACCATTATGCAGACAAGGGTAATGAATTCAGTTTTGTACAGGATTGAGTTCAGGTAGGTTGGGAAGGAGAGATTTCCAAGGGGAAGCACTGGCGGGTTAGTTGGATGTATAAATGTGGAACTTAATGAGGTCTGGCTGGAGACACAGTGTCAAAAGTAAGTAGAAGGTGTAAGAGAATGGTTGAGTTTCATTCTTCTACACATAGCTGTCCAATTTTCCCAGCAGCGAAACAATCTTAGGGTTTTGGAGGGGTGGGGGGTGGGAGGTTGGGTGAGCCTGGTGGTGGATATTGTGGAGGGCACGTATTGCATGGAGCACTGGGTGTGGTGCATAAACAATGAATTCTGGAACGCTGAAAGGAAAATTAAAAATAAAAAAAAAATTTTTTTTTAAAGTAAGTAGAAGGTAAACAAGGCCACAGGAGAATACAGCAGTAAGAAAGAAGGAGGTCGAGGGCAGATATTCCTTGGAGACTTTGGTTTGAAGCCTAACAGAAGAGGACAAGTCTGAAATGGAGAAAAGGAAAAGCGGTCAGAGAAGACAGGGAAAATCTGCAACTATGGGGCTTGGCAGCCACTAGAGTTCCAGGTACTAGTCATTTGATGCCAAGAATTAGGTACAATACAGACTAATGAGTGACCCCAGATTTAGCGATTAAGTGGAAGTTATCAGTGACCTCAGTACGAGGTTTCAGTAGACAGCATGATCAGTAGACAGTGGTGATCCAAGGGGATCCAGATGTTCATGGGCTCAGATGAAAGACTAGAGACACCTCAAAATGGCTGGCTCTGATAGGGAAAAGAAAGCATGCTGGATTCGAGAAGAAATGTGGACACCAGAGAGCTTTGGTTTCATTTTGTTTCTAATTAAGAGCTTGTAAGTGTTGGTGAGAATGAGCTAGGGCAAAGGGAAGAAGCAATACACAGAGGATCTTTGACAGAACAAGGTTCCTGAGTACTTTGAAAGAAGGAAATGGAAAGAGACTTAGACTGGAGGGGAGGGACTCCTCTCTTGTTAAAGGAGGGAAAGAGGGGCACCTGGGTGGCTCAGTGGGTTAAAGCCTCTGCCTTCGGCTCAGGTCATGATCCCAGGGTCCTGGGATCAAGCCCCGCATCAGGCTCTCTGCTCAGTGGGAAGCCTGTTTCCTCCTCTCTCTATGCCTGCCTCTCTGCCTACTTGTGATCTCTCTCTGTCAAATAAATAAATAAAATCTTAAAAAAAAAAGAGGGAAAGAGAGTGCAAATGCAAAAAGGTCTGTAGGGCTGGTGGCAGGGGCTAGAGGGACTTCCTCTTTGTGGTTTCCATTTTCTTTGTGAAAGAACAGGAAATGTTTTCTGTTGAAAATGAAGTGGTTAATGGACATTTCAGGAAAATGAAGAAAGCTTTCAAGTTTTGTGCCTGCTGTTTAGACTTAGGGCTCGGCTATAGAGAACAAAATGATTCAGGACAGAATTAAGAACCCACTTGGCTCCGAGATCATAGATCAGCAGTGGTATGAATCTGGGGTAATTTTCATAGCTCTTCTTACCAACTTATGTGCAAGTGCAGAGGAAGAAGGCAGCTGAGGTGATCAGGGTTGGGTCTTGCCTGACAGGTGGTATGGAAGGACATTGTGTGAGGGAGTTCAGGACGTATGCAAGACAATGCTGAAGTGATGGATGGTAGAGTCTAAGATGGGTAGAGGACCAGGAAGTGAACATACAGGAGGGAGGCAAAGTCAAAGAATCAAAGAGAAACCAAATGTTTTGATGAGGTTGAGACAGTCAACCTTGGATGTGAGTGAATGAGGAAGAGAGAGAAGCAGAAAGTGGTGATCCAAGGGGTCACGTCTGAGATGGAAACTTTAGAGGTAGTATACTTCTGAGAGGTGACCAGGCTCGGAGCATGGCTATGAGACAGGGTAGCTGAAGTCGGGGGAGATGATTTCTGAATGAGGAGGCTAAGGAAGAGGGAGGCAGGGTTCTGGATCCGCTGAAGTCACCCAGAATGAAGGCCCTCCTCTAGTAGCAAATTTCATTAACCCCTTTGCTGCTGGACTTTGTTTGAATCCAGTCCCCCTACATAAAGCTGTATGACTTTAGCCAATCTATTTCAGCTTTCTTACTCTCAGCTTCATCATCTGAAAAATGGAAGAGGGGTATTAATATCCACCTCACTGAACTGGGGGGATAATGAAGGGTACACAGTGCACATGGCACAGTGCTCAACAATGCTTGAGTTTTACCTCCCATATAAATGTGGTGCACAGAACTGAGAAAAATGTTCTAGGTATTGTCTGACTAGTCAAGGGTGAAGGGGGATCTTGACTTCCTATGTTTTAAAGATAGCATGTCAGTGGTGCAATCTCAGACCAATTGTACTACCCTTTCAAAGACTTGCCTCACATTATTGGCTCACATAGAAATGTGCAATCAATTTCAACCACCAGACCATTTTAATAGAAACTGCAACAATTGAGGTATCTGATAAAAAATTTCAGGCCAAGTATATGTGACCTGTGAAGCCTCATGAGAGAAAGGGCTGTAGTATTAGGTGGCCATAACAAAACACCACAGATTGGGGGTGCTTAGACAACAAAAATTTATTGTTTCACAGTTCTGGAGACTAGAAGTCCAAGATCAAAGTTTTGAAGAGTCAGTTTCATTCTGAAGCCCCTCTCCTTGGTTTATAGGTGGCCATAATTCCCTTTGTCCTCACACGCTCTTCCCTCTGTGTGTGTCTGTGCACTAATCTCTTCTTAGAAGGACACCAGTCATATCAGACTGGGGCCCATCCTAAGGCTTCGTTTTAACTTCATCTCCTCATTAAACACTTCATCTCCAAAAGCAGTCATATTCTGAGGTCTTGGGGGTTAAGACTTCAGCCTATGAATTTGGGGAGGGACACAATTCATCCCATCATTTGTAAATGAGAATTCCATTTTAAAACACTGCAAATTTGTCAAGGCTTCTGGTCATATTTTAAGACACATTAGAAACACACAAAAGTAAAAACGTTAAGACAATATGAACTAAGTTTCAGTAACATATAATAATAATAATAATAATATTCATATCAAAAGGGAAAAACCTTGAAAAATTATTCACTGAGGGAAGAAATAAATAATGCATCCTGCTCCATAAAGACAAAATGTATAAATTGTTGAGTCTAAGAAACAAAACAAGACAAAATGAAAAAAAAATCATGCTAATAGGTGGTCTCTCTGTATATTTAAGGGCTGGGCTGGTGTTGGAACACATTTCTTCTTGGAGACATGGGTAGACATGTTTCTTTGGAGCTGGAGTTCTGAAAGAAGCTCTGGAAAAGAGGGCCAACGATGGTATTGCTGCCCTCCAACGAGGGCGCTTAGACCTACTGTCAGAGGTGAGAAGTTGATAGCACCACATTTTCTGAGTTCTCTCACCCACTCCTCATTTGAGGGTCACCCAATTTCAAGATGGCCACACAGATGTGGGAAGGAAAACAACACTGCTTGACCATCAACTGTTGGCAGGGGCTGTGATAGATGGTCTGCATTCGTTAATTCAATACAGTGCTCGCATCAAGATTAAGAAGTATTTCTTCTCATCCCCATTCTACAAATCAGTCTGTTGAGGATTAGAGAAAACAGGTACCTCATCTAAAGTCTTATGGTGGCAGTCACAGAGGTAGGATTCAAATTTAGGATGGCCTAAAGATAAAGCATTAGTACTTATGGTTACACCAAGCGAATGGGTCTAGACCAGTACTGCCCAATATGGTAGCTGCGAGCCACATGCGAGTCTTTAGATTTGAAATACTTAAATTTAAATAAAATTTAAAATTGAATCTCTCAGCAGCAGTAGTCAGATTTCAGGTGCTCAATATCTCCATGTCATTAGTGGTGCGACGTAGAACACTTCCATTATCACTGAAATTTCTGTTTGATAACACTAACGGGCCCTGGCATAATTTAACCATATCATTACTTCTGTGAGACTTTCACTGACAAGATGTTTTACAGCAACTAATTAAAATGTAGATTTTAAAGGTACCAATTTGTTCACTTTTGAAAATCTCTTTAAAAATCAGGAAAGATGCGTATCTAGAAGGGCATATAACATCAATGTACTGAGCCTGGGTGGCTCAGTCCATCAGGCATTTCCCTTCTGCTCAGGTCATGATCTCAGTGTCCTGAGATCGAGCCCCTCGTCAGGCTCCCTGCCCAGTGGGGAGTCTGCTTCTCTCTGCCCTTATGCCCCTCTCCTTCTGCCCCTCTTCCCACTCACCCTCCACCCTCCCTCTCCCTCTCTCAAACAAATAAATAAAATCCTTTCTTTAAAAAAATCAATGTATAATTTTAAAGTGAACACCCATGTAAGCACCATCAGGTTTAAGAAATGGAACAGCACCAGTCCTGTGGTATCTCTCCCTTGGTCTATCCCTTTCTGATTAAAGTCTAACTGCCTTCCCTTCAGAGGTAACCAGGAACCTGGCTTTATGCAATTATCATTTTCCTCATGATTTTACCACCTACGGGTTAAGTCACAGAGCTTAATTTTGCCTTTTAAAATTTTCACATACACTGAATCATAAAGTAGACATTTTCTTGTGTTTGTATGTTCAAAAGAACATTAGTAAGACTTATCCATTTTGTCACAGGTAGCTATAGTTCATTCACTTTCTTTGCTGTATAGATAAAATTCCCTTTGTATAATTACGCCACACCTTATTTTTCTTTTCTAGCGCCGGTGGCTATTTGAGTTGTGTCCAGTGTCTGACGATTACAAATACTGTCCTTCTCTGAAGAAAAGGAGGATTTCCCATTCTGTCAAGGTGAGACTTGGGTTAAGAGATTCACAAACATTTCTGACCGCAGTCATGATAAGGATACATTTAACATCGTGACTCAGGATACTCATAAATGTATACAATGGAAACAAAAATTCCCCCGAAGAATAATGAATAAATGATGTGATACATGCAATGCATTTTCCTACTTTCCTCTGTATTCAATTCTAGTCTGTTTCCCTTTTTTTTTTTTAAATCAGACTGTGAACCCCCCTAAATTGATTTTGGGATCCCTTGGTGGTTTGCAAGCCACAGGTTAAAGAAATTCTGGAATGTAAGTTACAAAAGATATGGATGGCAACACTAGGCTAGTGGGCCCTTCCAGAACAAGCCTTCCACGGTTTCCATGACTGCATTTTTCAGGCCAATAAAGCATCATGTAGTGAACCAAAACTATGAGGGCAATCTGTTTCTTCTCCTCTTCTTCATCAGAACAGGAAGGTAAATGTGACACAGGACTGAAGCGGCAGGCATGCGGAATCTGTCGCCAGCCTTTGTCCAATGCATCATGTCCCAGAAATGGTGTGTCAACCTATCTCACCCAGGATACGGAAGGGCTGACCCCTTCCCTCACCTCAAGAGGCACTCGGAGGATAATTTCTTTATTTCTTTATGGGCCTTTCAGGAGCTAGCCCTTCCCCGGGGTGTGGAGGAATGACTGACTTACTCAGAGAGGTCAAACCTCAGCTCTGGATTGGCATGCCTCCTTGCAAGCCGCCCTTTGTGTTTTCCCCACATTTGCAAGTTCACCCAGCCTCCTTCGGCACAGCAGATCCTGTCACCTCCCTCACCCTATGTCCAACCTCCTGTTGCCATAGTGTTAACTTGCTTCTGTGGGGATTATAGGGGCTCTTTCCCAGCTTGCTGGAGATGGGACCCCAGAGTAAAGGAGCACAGCCGGTCCAGAGTGGCAGGTCAAGTTGCCAACTCTGATTGTTTTGCAGAGCTGTGAGCCACGGGTGGTGAGGGAGAGTGACATCTGGCAAGTGTGGGTGTGGGGTGGGTACAAGGGTGATGGCAGGCATTGTTCTACTTTTGGCCTCTGAAGCAAGAACATGTGATGTCTTGGAAGCCCTCAAGGGAATGGGAGGTTAAGAGCAAGGGTTTTCAAGTCAGATGGCCTGGACTCAACTCTGGCTCTTCCACTTCCTAGCTGCATGACTTAGACCAATTTTTTTTAAAGATTTATTTATTTTTGAGGGGGGAGGGACAGAAGGAGAGGGAGAGAGAGTCCCCAGAAGACTCCCTTCTGAGCACGGAGCCCAACAGGGGGCTCGATCCCACAACCCTGAGGTCATGACTTGAGCCGAAATCAAGAGTCAGATGCTTAACCAACTGAGAACCCAGGCGCCCCTTAGACCAACTGTTACCCCCACCATGGTTTCCACATGTGTAACTGTTACTTCTCAGCCCTGTTTTGAAGATGAGATGATGCTTGTGACTCACTTAATGCCTTGCACATAGAACGGGCTCATTGGTGATAGCTGCTGTTATGAATGCTTTGCTGTTGTTCTCATATTGGGAAAGAGGAATGGCGGTGAGGTCTAGACAGCAGCCCTAAGTGCAGGCTGTAAGGCCTGGGAACGGCACATATACCCTCTCAGACCCAGAAACTTGCCCTACCTGGGACGGCAAATGTGGTTTTGTCTTCCTGGCCTGTTGTGTACTGGAAACTTTCTGGAGAGCTGTGCTGACATGACTGAGGTCATGGCAAATGTCGGGGTGGCAACAGATCTCCTGATTGGTCATCTTGGCCTACTGTGGGCTTGGAATGGAGTGACGAGTTTAGAGTGAAGACACCGGCTGGGCATCTGCCTTTCCTGCCCCTTTAGTGATTGAATATTTGGTGACTTACTATTGAATTTTCCCGAATTTTCAAAGCAGATATTTTTGAAAGCATTATTTCTGATGGGCACCTTGCTAGATGGTATGCAAGCCTCAACCGGGTCTCTGCAAGGCCACCCCCTACAAGGTGCGTATTTGAGGAGGCAGTTAGATGTAGAACACAGGTGGGTCAAGTGGTCCAAGGGAAAAGAAGCAGAAGGAAAGGAACAGCCCATCAGACGACCCAGGGGGAGTGTGTGACTTCTGAAACAGCAGGCCAAGCTCAGGCTGGACTCCCGTGTAAGGCGACAGCCATCGCTTTGTCCCTGGCTGAGCAAACACCGCCACCTGGTGGCCGAGGAGAACGAGTCTGTCAAGGAGTCCGTTCGGAAATCACGTATTTGAAAAAATGTGAGGAAATGGGTGAATGCATAGAAACTTTAAAATATTTAAAATATCGTGTTTCACCAGGTGAGGGTAAATGTGGGGTCTAGAAACCCGAGGGCAGCAGGAGTGTCATTAAAAGGTAAATGAAGGGGCACCTGGATGGCTCAGTGGGTTAAAGCCTCTGCCTTCAGCTCAGGTCATGATCCCAGAGTCCTGGGGTTGAGCCCCGCATCTGGCTCTCTGCTCAGCGGGGGGCCTGCTTCCTCCTCTCTCTGTCTGCCTCTCTGCCTACTTGTGATCTCTGTCTGTCAAATAAATAAATAAAATCTTTTTTAAAAAAAGGTAAATGAAGAAAACGCATCTATTTTTGTAGAGCAGACAGTTACTGCACATTTACAACATGCCAGGCTCTAGTCTGAGTTGTTGAGTGTGTGTTAGCTCATCTACTCCTCACATCAACCTAGTGGGAGAGTACACCTGTATGCTGATTTTACAGTTGTGGAAACTGAGGCACGGGAGGGGTGAAAGCACCCTGCCCAGAGTCACTCGGAAAGGAGCTGGCAATGCTAACAGGGCACAGAGCCCACCGCATCTGTTTGAAATATAAAGGAACCCAGAGATGGCGTGTAACTTTCCAACTTTTGAAGCGTAAGCAAGTAGGGAAAGAAGTTGAAACGTCAATGAAGTCACAGAAATCATTTATCTTTTCGCAAGTGAATCACTCCGCAAATTCACTGAGCTGCTACTCCGCCCTGCCTACACTGCAGGGGTGCGGCTGGGGGGGCTGCGAGTCTGATGCAGGACCCCCCTCCCCCACGTCCTCAAGGAGTTCCCAGTCAAGGAGAGGAAGTAAAACGCGCACGGAGGACATAACCAGAAAGCAACATATAATCGCATGGAAACATGTGAATCGTGTAGGGCCGAGTTACCAGTGACGGCCAGGAGAAATCCGGAGGCAGTAGTGAGTGGGAGAGTTGCATAATAAACAACCCCAGGTTAACAGAAGGGTCTGGAATTCAAAAGGGCCTGAAGCAAACGACGATGGGGAAGGCCACAGAGACAGATTGAATACGGCGGGGAGGAGGTGCTTAATGGTTGATAGTAAATACAGTTGAGGTCGTCTTCCCAAGCGTTTATTTACTTCTTAAAAATTGTACTCCAGCTCCTCCCAGAAGGCATTTCAGTAGTGAGATCTCTTGGGTCTCCCGTGAGGAAAGAATGCTTCCTCGCAGCTTGCCACCTTTGTGTCTCCCAAGAACAGAAATGAAGCGCCGCAGAGGGGAAGGGGGCAGTGGGGGGAGAAAAGAGCTCAGGAGGTTAAAAGCATAAACTCTGGAGCCAGTCTAGATTCAAATCCCTGGTTTACCTTGCCAGCTGTGTGACTTCAGGCAAGTTACTTAACCTCTCTGTGCCTGTTTCCTCATGATGCTGTCACCAGGATTAAGATTATTTGATTAGTGTTAAAGCCCACAGAACAGGGCCTGGCACTTACTAAACCGTTCCAAAAGAATTGTAATAAGAGTGATAATCATATCTTGAGATGCATATTAATGCATTTTTCCCTTCTGCATTCCATGTGGCTGACCCTGTCCCTAGTCACCCTGAGGCAGCATCTGTTTGGGATGAGGGAATTAACGGATGTAATAGGGGCTAGAACTGGGGACAGGAAGGCAGAGCATTTCCACCTGAACTTGGCAAAAAAGGTTTTTTTTGAGCTGAAGACATGATCTTGGAAGTCAGGCTTTGTTATGAGAGAGAACTGTTTTTCAAGTTCCTTTGGCTCTCACTGGGCACGTCAAAAGCAAATCCTAGAGGGCTGGGGCCACCCTGCTCTTCGAGAGCGGAGAGGACACTCTTTCAGCCTTGAGCACATAGAACAGGAGGCATGTTGTCCCAGAGTAAGCCAGGCGATGAGGGAGAGGAAATGGGCTCTTGGGTGATTGTGGGAAGAGGGACCCCCCTGAATCCTGATGCCAGTCCCCCAGACATAAGCCTGGGAATGGGGCGTATTGAATCAATTGAGAGAATACCAAAGGTTTAGGAGCTTTTGCTCCTCTTCCCATTGGTGACCCCTGAGGGACGTTTATCTGGGGCCCCGCCTAATCATGTGTTAGCAATGGGGAGGAAAGGTGCAGTCAGACACAGAGAGGGCAGGGACTAGCCCTCTGGTGTGGCTCTAGGGATTTGGGAGTCCAGCCTTGCCCAGAGGAGGTAGGATGTGAGGCTGAAGCTAAAAGCCTTCCATATGCCCTCTTCTATGTGGGAAACAGCCCAGTCCCAGGGCCCAAAGGAGGGAATGGCATGGGCTCTGGGGTCTGCAGCTCACAGGGAGCCAAGGAAGGCCGAGGAAGCAAACAGAGGACAGGCCCCCCAGCTGCAGACCTCAGCAGCAGACTCCTGCAGAATGTGTAGGACCCAGGTGAGAGCTAACACTGGCCTGACCTGGCCTCAAGACCAGCCTCAGGCTACAAGGTCCTCTGCCATGAAGTCACACAGTCCCTCTCCCATACGCTTGGGTGCCACCATCTTAGCAAAGGAGGAGGGCGGGGCAGGCATTCTGAAAGAACATTTTAAGTCTAAGATGTCCATTTAGTTCAAGGAGACTTTAACGAAGCAGAGAAGCCAAGGTTAGCAAAATTTTGTGGGTACTGTGTGTGTGTGTTTGTGTGTGTGTGTGTGTGTGTACACGCATGCACCTGTGCTAAATGGGGATTGGGAATCATGAGGAAGTTCAGATCCAGTCTATTAAAAAGATACATTTTATTTGTACATCTGAGTACAGTGTGGGGAAATCAGTGATTTTGCTACCTTTCTTCTCTCAGGAAACACTGTCATGGGGACTCTGAAGAAAGAGGTGAACGGTCCGGGTAGGAGTTGAAGTACTTCTTGCTCCCTGGCCTCAGACCATCAAATGCCATGTAACTATGACCCTGTAATCCAACTGTCTTTCTCAGGAACTCAAGCACTTAATAGTCTCCCTCCGAAAATACCGGCTTGAAATTTTTTTTTTTCCTAATTTATCTATTTAAATAGTAGTAACTTTTTTGGTTCCAAAGAACAAAGAAATAAGACTGGATAAACCAGGTTCTAGGCTCAGGTGTGCTCTACTTCAGTAGTTGGGCTTCGGTAAGTCCTATCTGTTTTACCAGGAAAAGAGGAGAGTGGCCCTGAGCACAAATATTGTAGGAGAATGGGATTCCAACTCCAGAGTTCTTTCGTCTGGGACCCTCCTGATTCCAGCCCAGTGACCCCCTCAGGGCTGCAGTGCCGGAAGCTGTAGGCGGCACCCTGCCTCAGCCCCCAGCCTGAGGTCCAAACGGGAGCAAGTCCTCCCTACTGAGGAAGGGCTGCCTTATACATGCTCGTGCCCCTTTGTACCAGTCCCCCCCCCCCCCGGAAATGCCACCAGATTTGCTACAAGACACTTAGCCTAGGCTTGACTCATGTCAACACTATCATTCCTTCTCCCCCTCACTGTGTGCCTCCTGATCGGCTCTCTCTCACGTTCCAGCAACACGGACCGACAGGCTGTTTCAGTACTTATAAATGTCCTTTGTACTAATTCCAGGCTTTTTCACATGATGTCCCTTTTACCAGGAACATTCTTTCTAGTGCCTTCATCAGGCAAATGCCTCTTCAGGATTCAGATCTCAAGCAGGGGCAGATCCAAGTTTTATGGTGCCTGAAACAGATAATTTGGTCTGAGGAGAGGTTTTGGGAAAAAAAAAAAAATACCCGTGAAAAAAGATTAACTCCGAATTTGGTACAACACGAAAGAATATTGAGAATGAAACAACTCACCGCAAATTACTTATTTTCAGGTTGCTTCCTTCTGTGATCTCTTCAGACGGTGTGGCAGAAATGCTTAGTAGATGAGCTTCCCCATTGCTTCCTGACTTCTCCTTCCCGCCCAGAACATGCTATACCTCCCAGCATTCACAGGGGGGCCTGAGGCTTAAGCTATATACACTTCAGGGTAAATTGACCCCGGTCTCAGATTTTATGTCACTTTCTTTTTGTACCTTCTCTGAACCTCCAAGCCCAGATCTGGACTCCTTATCTCTGTCCCTGGGACCCCCTAGGTATACCGCCATCACAGCTCTGATGAGAAAAGAGCTTTGAAATCACCAGGTTGCATGGCTGTCTCTTCAGATAGAGTATGAGTTCTGAAAACCAGACGAATTTCTCGCTCACCTCAGTGCCTAGTGGAGCATCAGGCATACAAAAGCACTCTAAATGTGTGTGTGACTAATGAATGAATATCTGGTTCTCCCCATCGAACCTCTGGGGTTCCTGATTCTCCACAGCTGACAAGAGGCTGCCTTCCTGCTCTTTCTAGATGCCCACTGCTCCACGATTTCAATCTTGTGACATTGAGACAACCAACCCCACTAGTGGGCACCCTCACATTGGAACTGGGAGTAATTGCCATGTTTAGTCAATACATGGCTTCCTCCAGAGAGCTTCTTAACCAGGGACACATAGCGCAAGAAGAAATAAGTATAGGATTTTTCTTTTTGGAAAGAGAGGATAGGGAACTTGTGCGTTCTTCCCCAACTCATCACCTTAGCTGAGTCTTGATTTTCAAAAATGTCGAGAACTTACACAACTCAACACACACACACACACACACACACACACACAATCCAATTAAAAAATGGGCAAGTGCCGGAATAGACATTTTTCCAAAGAAGACATACACGTGTCCAACACACAAGATGCACAATTCACTCATTATCAGGGAAATGCAAATCCAAGCCACAGGCCATCCAAATTATCTCATACCTGCCAGAGTGATTAGAATCGAAAAGACAAGAAATAACAAGTGATGGTGAGGATGTGGAGAAAAAAGAACATTTGTGCATTGTTAGTGGGGCAGGGAATTGGTGCAGCCATTGCGAAAAACAGCATGGAGTTTGCTCAAAAATTAAAAATAGAAATACCATATGACCCAGTAATTCCACTCCTGCATATTTACCCAAAGAAAATGAGAACACTAATTCAAAAAGACATCTGCACCCCTGTGTATATTGCAGCATTATTTACAAAAGCCAAGATATAGAAGCGACCTAAGTGACCACTGATCGATGAATGGATAAAGAAGATGTGATACGTATATACAAGGAAATATTACCTGGCCATTAAAGAGAATGAGATCGGGGCGCCTGGGTGGCTCAGTGGGTTAAGCCTCTGCCTTCAGCTCGGGTCATGATCCCAGGGTACTGGGATCAAGCCCCACATTGGGCTCTCTGCTCAGTGGGGAGCCTGCTTCCTACTCTCTCCCTCTGCCTGCCTCTCTGCCTACTTGTGATCTCTGTCAAATAAATAAATAAAATCTTTTTTTAAAAAAAAAGACACTACAGGTTGCCCAGCAAATGGCTATTTACCCAAACCCTGTTTTTGTGGGTATTCATCCTCCCATAGGCTAATGGACAGTGGCCCCTTTGCCAGCCCCCAGGGGATGAACGATGTGCAGTCATAGGAAAGCATGGTAATTACATTCTCCTTGCTGGAGACAGCTTTAGAGGAGGGGTGTGACTCAATCCCAGCCAGGAAGAAATTGGGGAAGTTCTGCTGTAGGTGCTGGGGGCTTCTAGGAAAGTTTTCTCTCCAGAAGTAAAAGAGCTGCCCAAAGGAAAATCTCCTTTCTAATTTTGGACTCAGTTCTGTAAGTATGATTCTTGGGACTCAGGTTGCCATCTTGGAATTACAAGGAGGCGAGCATGGAGGTGAAGTGACAGGTTGCAGACAACAGAAAGGAAGCTGGAAGGCCCCTGGGGCCTGAGGCTGTTTGGCCCACTGCAATCTAGAACCACCTCTCTCCAAACTTGTTAGGTCAGGTAACAATCCTGTTGTTTAAAAACCACTTTTGATAGGGTGTTCTACAAATTGTAGTTGGAGGTATCTTGATAAAATAATTCCTAGTAAGTCCAAGGAGGTGACTTGGGAGGTGAAGTGAGGAATGCCCGGAAATCACTTCGTTATTGGGATGGTTATTCTGCTGACACATACATTTATTAGTGCTTTGAAAGTATAAAAACATTTCACCTTGATGACATACTTTGTGTGAAGGTGGGTAATTTACTTCGTGAAGTTAGAACATTCACATCACATTTTGAAACTAAAAATATTTTCTCATCTCTTGAATCCAACTGCAAATGAGAGAAGCCGAGTGATTTGCATGTGAGCAACCTTCATTTCCAAAAGAAAAGAGTGTATGATAAGTATATTTGAGAAATTATTCCAGCAGAGAAAAAAAAAAAGAAGAAGAAGAAGAAGAAAAAAAAGAAGAAGAAACCAACAACAACAAAAAACGACTTTCTAGGTAGTAATTCCTGACATTTCCAGTTACAAAGGAAGTCTTTTAAGGTCACCTCCCTCATGACCGTAGTTGAATTTTTAAGATCTGTTCATGGTAGAGGCTGGGGGGATGATGACGCAGTTACCTTAAATACAGCAACACATTTAATCAGTCCTGGTCTATCATTCCCAAAAGCATCCCCATTGGTTTGAAAATGAACCACACAAGTGTATGCCAGACATGTCTAGTTAGTGTGCAAACATCTCTCATTAGTGTGAGGAGGGCAATGCCGGTCCAGTTCTTGGAGGTCGGGCTGGGCACCGTTGTTCTAAAAAATGCTGCCACTCTGCTTCAAGTCCCCTTGTTAGAAGAAGGTGACACCAGGGAACCATTCTCCTCTGTACTGGGGAGCTGGTGGGGATAGTCTTACAGCACCACCCCAAAATAGACTTTCTAAATCCTATTTTGTTTCTTGAGTGCTATCGCTCCTTGAAACCTGCCTCGTGAACACTACAGTGTAGGTAATTAAAGTAGGAAGCTGACTGATAAGAAATGAAACCAGATGTCTACGGAAGGTGCTATTCCCAGGGCTCTAGGAAGCAGGCTAATCAGGTTTCAATCAGGAACCCATCATTCGGAGAGAAAGAATTAATTCAGGATGGGAGGCAGGGAGGGACCAGAAGCCCAGGCAGGATCTATGTCGCTCTGGCTTCCAAAACCCACTTAGGCCAACACTGCTTCTGACCTCCTGGGCCTAATCACAGACAGAGAAACAAGTCTGCAGAGGGGGTGACAAGGAGGAATGGGGCATTCCCTAGGGCAGACTTCTGCAACAGACACAGCTTCTTCGCAGGTTAAGGGCCTAGTCTGATAGGGTTTATTATGCACTGGGAATGACAGCATTGGGGATATTTCTGAATTCCCAGGGTTTTTTTTTTTAAGATTTTATTTATTTATTTGACAGACAGAGATCACAAGTAGGCAGAGAGGCAGGCAGAGAGAGAGAGGAAGAAGCAGGCTCCCCGCTGAGCAGAGAACCCGATGCGGGGCTCGATCCCAGGACCCCGAGATCATGACCTGGGCCGAAGGCAAAGGCTTTAACCCACTGAGCCACCCAGGCATCCCTCTGAATTCCCAGTTTTATACCAAACTCTGCTGTTATAAAGTGCCTTTTTCTGGAGGAAAAAAATGCTCAAAATGTTACTCATTTAATTACAGTATAGAGTTGACATTTTTTTAAAGATTTTATTGATTTATTTAACAGAGATCACAAGTAGGCAGAGAGGCAGGCAGAGAGAGAGGAGGAAGCAGGCTCCCTGCTGAGCAGTGAGCCTGATGCGAGGCTCAATCCCAGGACCCTGGATTCATGACCTGAGCCAAAGGCAGAGGCTTTAACTCACTGAGCCACCCAGGCGCCCCTAGAGTTGACACTTCTGAGCTCTTTCCTGTTTGGAAAGATATGCATAGAGTGCATAGTCTCCTGGAAGGGGGGCACCAGAGGAATATAGCCATAGAGGAATAACATATATTTCCCTCAGCTCCTTCCTAATCTTTACAAACTTAAGCCTACACACTGTAAAACAGAACTATCACGGTGGGTGGGGGAAGAGAGTAAACTATAGGCTCACATTATTAGGCAGCCAAACTTGATGCGTAAAATGGGCATCCCTGAAAAAATTTCCCAGTTTACCAGTAAACATCCCAAATGTATGGTTTTAAGCTGTTCATCAGTACTGACAACATGTCCCAGTGTTCACAGGAAGTTAAACCTTACTCATAACTTTAAATAAAGAGACCTTCCAAGAAGAGGACTGTGTAGATTCACATCGTTGGGGAAGCTTTGTGAAGACAAACGAAGTGTTTGGCACCATTGTGAAATGGACTGTGGAGGCCAGACAGATAACTAGTATTGTGTCTGTGTTAAATTTCCCAAATTCGGTCACTGTACTATGCCTCTGCCCTTAGGAAACACACACTGAAGTATTTCGGAATAAAGCACGAAAGAGACAAAGCAAGAATGACAAAGCAAACACAGAAAGATGTTAATAGGTAGAGCTAGGTGTAAGATAGAAAGGAATCCCTTGCAGTTTCTTGAGGTTTTTCCATTAGTTTGAAAATACTTCAAACTGAAACACTTACAAACAGCAAATGAAGTAATTTTAGATTGACCTACTTAAACATTGTACTTGTTGACATTCAGTTTTCTCAAGGGATTGACTGAATGCCAAGGGCTGTCTTTGAAAGGACTTATCCTTTAGCTGAGTCTTTCCAAATTGCAAGGCCACCTTCAGAAAAGGAATTACTCAAACAATCCACGTCTATCTCATGCTCTGAAACAACTCCTTCAATAGCTGATAGTTTTTCTTCCAAAACTATCAATGGATAGTTTGTAAATGGATTGTCATTTACATTTGATTATTTATGTTAGTATCAAGTCACCCATTTATTTCTGAATCAGTACACCATTTATGTTTGTCTAGAAGAGATCTGTACTGCCTCTCTTTTTTTGGTATCACACACAGCAATCAACAGTCAGCTGAGCAGAATCTCAGTATCCAGCAGTGTAGCTTCAACGAATGGAATAAATGCTTATGAAACAGAGAAGATTCCATGAACTGTTGGTGTCTTGCAAGTCACAATCCTAGCAGTCTCAAATTTCTCGTCCTGCAGAAGGAATTCCCAGGTGAGGTTAAAAAAAACCATAATTAATCACAATGAAACCATTTTCAAATTTCTGTTTTTAAAATAATCCCTGACATCAAAAAGCCAGGAAAGAAATGTATAAGGAATGAAACACAAGGGGAAACTGAAAAATTAATTTATTATATGAAGAAACATAAACAGTAGTTATTAGAGTCAACGGCTGCAACGGAAGCAGCCTGCGAAAAAGCTCACATCCACAGTTTATTGACTGAGAGGTACTGACACATAACACTCATAACCACAGCACTAATGTTCTAAGGTGGTTTCCAAGGAAACGCAGTATTTGACACTTTTAATGTTTATTTTCCCATTTACAAGCCTGAAAAGATTAAACCCACATTCAATTAAAGTCTACCAGGATCAGGCATTCAACTCATAAAGCATAACTGTCGAAAGACAATAGCTACTATGTCCTTACTGAAAGATGAAAGATACAAAAATGAACAACGCATAATCACCAAAAGCAATTTCTCAGATTCCAGTGGGTTTTCTTCCTCCAAGTACCACGGGTTTGGGCAACTTCTGAGTTCTCTCCAAGAATAAAGACCATTTACACTTGCCCTTCCATAAGGTCAAAGGCCAAGGTATTCACTCGAGACACTCATGTAGATGATACTGCTTATTTCTTTTCTAACAGTAAAAACATAGTAACAACCTGTTTACGGACTTGAATAATTATACGAACAACTCCTTAAATATGCATGGCACTTTAAGATATTTTCACAGCATTTTCATATCTCTTATTTTAATTTGATCTTTCAAACAACAACCTTGTGAGGTAGGCCGCGCAAGTATATCAATCAATTTTGGTGAGTGAAGAAACTGAGGCATACAACAATTCAGTAACTTGTGGGCTACACGGGGAGGCGCCAGTCTCTACATTGTGCTGTCTCCAGTAATGAAGAGACAAAACCTAAACATTTTGATGATCTTATTTCAATATATTCTGATGAAACACTTCACCTCCATTCAGCTAAATGATCATGATTCAGTTCGAGCGGCTGTCATGACAAGTTACAGCATGCAATTAATTAGACAAAGCACTGAGAGTTTTAAAAATTGAAATTATAATGAAAAGCATTTTAACTCTCAACACATGAGGGAATTTGCTTGTTTGTCTTTTGGGCAACCTAGCTCTGCAGTCTGAACTATCATCACTTTATCATTTCAGAGGTATAATATAAATAATTTTAAAACAAAAATTCTCAGTTCACCATGACTTAAATTTTTACCACACAGAAAATAACAGTGGTTTCTCTCCCCCAAAGTGAATGGACACACATAGCCCCAGAGCAGGGATATCTGTCTGTCAAGGGTTAAAGATGACAAAATGTCCCATTTAGTTAGCAAACCTTTTTGTCCTTATAAATGTGGCTTATAATTGGGTTATGGGAGCCTGAAAGACCATCACTGTTAGTTTGGTTTGGGGTCATTTAAGATGCTTAGCTATCTTCTCCATTAAAATGATTTAAAATGCATTTGAAGGCTGAGATTTGGTAACAGTTCTTGAGACAGGCTTCCAAGCCAAGGTTGGATGTATCCATCCCTCCATCCCTCTCTAATTTGGACCACAATTCCTGCTCAAACTCACCATGTGTAACCTGTCTCCTGACAGACTGCCTATTAAAAACTGGATTGGGGGGGCACCTGGATGGCTCAGTTGGTTAAGCGACTGCCTTCGGCTCAGGTCATGATCCTGGAGTCCCAGGATCGAGTCCCACATCAGGCTCCCTGCTCGGCACAGAGTCTGCTTCTCCCACTGACCGCTCTCCTCTTATGCTCTCTCTCTCTCTCATTCTCTCTCTCTCTCAAATAAATAAATAAAACTTTAAAAAAAAAAAAAAAAAAAAAAAAAAAAAAAAAACTGGATTGGGGGTGGGGTGGGGAAGAAAAGAAAGAAACTGAGTGGGTCAGAAAGTTCAGCCATTAGGGGTCCTTAGACCATACACCCTGACTGCCTTGCAATGTCCAGCCTAGTCAGTGACAAGTCACGTGGTCCAGATAGTTCATTATCACGGTTTTTATGGTAGACATAATGGCACTAGATCCGGGCATTTTCCCGAGACAACTGAGGATACGCTATACAATCCTTTGATGAAATAAATACGGTTCCAGATTAAAGGAGAAATTATACTGGAGACAGGAGAGCACAGAAGCATAAAATTGGAGATAGCATTCAAAAAACTCACAATCATGCCAAATCAAAATACGTTCGGTTAAAGACAAAAGTCCCCTGGTCATTTCATCTCTTTGTATAATTTAAAAGTTTCTGAAGTCAGTATCTAACTTGGGAGAGGAGACCCTTTCCCTTCCAATAATGAAGAGTAAAATGCCCTACATAGTTACGCCTGGGGAGAGATTTCTGAGGAGTTTCCTAGAAAAGCTTAAGTTAACCAATGTAACTCTTGTCTAAAACTCTTCTGACAGGCTAGGAAGGAAAGGGGGAAGAGAAGACTATTTTTTCTTCTTTGTCAAGAAGGCAAATCCTAACAAAAGTCAACTATAAATTTCCCAGAATTGTAGGATGGGACTGAACCTTGAGGAAGTTTAAACCTACCTTCCAGCAGATTCATTTATCTTCAACCATCCTGAGAAGGTAAGATTTCTGCTTATAAAAGCCTATTTTTATATTTTAACAACCCTTGTAATCCAGACTCTCTCGAACACATTGAAGGAATACAAACCTTCCTAAAATCCGAGGGCTTCCAAAGCCAAATCCAGAATTCAATTTTGCATCCATGGATCCTTGGGAATAAAGTCTCCAAGTGTGAACTTTTGAATCCGAGCAGGCCAAGGTGGCTACAGCTGGTTATGTACAAAGAGCCCTAATGACAGAAAATGGAACATCTGCCTATTCAAAAAGCAAACTTGAACAGCCCTCTCTGAAAAGTCTGACAGGAATGATATGGCTGATGACAAAACCCCAGTCACCTTCTGTGGTCATGAGGACAGCTCTTGGATGAAAGCTATGCTCAGAGAAAATAAAACAAGAGGCTACCTACACCAGCAGTTCAAAAAAACCTAGAAAACAAGAAAGGTCCTGTCCTCATTCTACCTGACGGATCTAACCAGCCCAGCTCAGATAGCAAGGGGCCCTTGTCAGGGAAAAGGCCAGTAACACCTGGGAGAACAAGGTCAACTACAAATGGTGGTACCTTGGGCTGCTTCTCCAATACTCAGGGCTTTCCTTGGCTTCTCTCCATAGTTCCCACATGCCCAAGAGCTCTCTAAAGAGGAGCAACTCACAGGGAGCTGAGAGCTAACTTCCCTCTCTGTCAACTGCACAGGGCCCGTCCCTTGTATGAAGAACAAGGATCAACCCAGAAAACAGTAGGTCTGAACTCCGAGAGACTCAGGTCCTACTAAGCTGAGCAGAGCTCTTCGGTATTCAAAATCTGGCTGGGCACAGAACTTATTTTACTGCTAGAAGGTGTCTCATCTCTGTCTCCGATTGACCTTTGATCCGCCTTGCCTACAGACTCACGGGACTTCCGCTGCCTGCAGTGACAGCAGACACACTTTAGCCACTCTTGAAAGCCTTCGGAAACCGTGGAGGAGAAGAGCTTTTTGCAAGGGTGGAAGAACTGATAGAACACAAGCATGAACAGGATGGCTGTGCAGTAGCCAACGAGCAACTGCAGAATCAGCAGAGGCGCACACACGTACATATAGATGTCAGTCTTGTAAAGATACCACATGAGCAGGAGGACGGCGTTCTCAATGAATCTCAGCATGTAGTACACCAGGAGCCGGTACCAGTTCTGGGACTTGCTGATGAGGTCAGGGTTGTTGATTTTCAGCTGCACGGCTGACCAGCAGAACATATTGATCCCGGCATAGAGTAAGGTGAGGAAGCCCAGGACAATGGTGGTGCCCACGCGACTGAGGGCCTTCTCGATGTTCTCGGGGAATGGGGAGCCACTGCACCAGAAGAGGATCCAGGGATAGAGGAAGAAGCTGAAGAAGTTGATGAGCACGACCATTACCACCCAGGCCTTCAGGACGGAGGTAAAGAGGACCAGGACAATGACTCGAGTGGCAATCTCGAAGCTCCTCCAGAGGAAGATACACACATAGGCCAGAGGCTTTACTTTGACATCATACTCGTCGTACTTGATCTTGATGGCTAGGATGTTGCAGCGCAACGCTCCGTATACAATGGACAACAGGGACAGGACCATGAAGAGACCTGGGGAGAGGAGAGAAAGAGCACGGTCGAGTCTCACCTGCACCAAGAATCCTGCTCTCGCAGATACTTCCTTGCCCCTGTTTCTCAGACCCCCTCTCTTTTCTGCTCACAGGCTGACTGCCAGCGGTCCGTATCCACTCACTGTGCTGCATGGCTTTTTCCAGGGCCGCATGACGCTGCTCTGCCCAGGGGCCGGGGAGGCCCATGGGCCAGGGAATCCATGCCCCGGGAGAGCCCTCCAGATCCAAGTCTAGCCCTGATAAGAGCTGGAACAGAACTACCCCGCCCACCCCCCGCCCCCCACGCCTTGGGTAGTGTAACTCCGAGGCCTGTGTCCTCTCCTATTTTCCAGTGTTTCCTTACAGGCAACTTGCTGGTCACGCGTGGTGACTGCTGTCTAATCACACTCCCTTTGTTGGCTGCTGTGCCTGCCATGTCTTAGTCCCTTCTCCCGTGCTCCTTACACCCTCCTCCAAAAACACATGCATGCAGAGCCTTGTCTCCATGTCTGCTTCAGGGTCAACTCAAATTCAGATGCCTTTCTAACGCCATCTTGCTCTGCCAGAATATGTAAGGTCCTTTATGTGGTGTGTTCTGTTTCCTCACTTAGCTTATAAACTCCCACAGAGTCAAGAATGACCAAGTCTGGGCGCCTGGGTGACTCAGTGGGTTAAGACTCTGCCTTCGGCTCAGGTCATGATCTCAGGGTCCTGGGATCGAGGCCTGCATCAGGCTCTCTGCTCGGCGGGGAGCCTGCTTCCCCCCGCCCCTGCCTGCCTCTCTGCCTACTTGTGATCTCTCTCTGTAAAAAAAAATAAATAAAATCTTAAAAAAAAAAAAAAAAAAAGAATGACCAAGCCTGACGTCCTGTCTTGGTGCCTCAGAACACAGAACAGCAGTAGGTACACGAACAGAAAGGTCTCAATAATGCTCAGTGAGTTCCTCTATATCTGCGAGAACTTGCAATTAATATCCTGACTACAGAATGCTCACTTTTCTTTACTCCTCAGTTACATTTAAGACCATAACTGTGGATTGCTGAAGAAACGAGAATCTCACCATTACTGGGAATCTTGTCTTGGGCTGCAAGGCCTTGGTGTTTTGAGAAGTCTCAACTCGAGTTGCTGTTTTGTTTTGTTTTTAAGATTTTATTTATTTATTTGACAGAGAGAGAGAGAGATCACAAGTAGGCAGAGAGGCAGGCAGAGAGAGAGAGGGAAGCAGATTGCCCACTGAGCAGAGAGCCAGATTCGGGGCTCGATCCCAGGACCCTGGGATCATGCCCTGAGCTGAAGGCAGAGGCTTTAACCCACTGAGCCACCCAGGCACCCCTTGAGCTGCCTATTTCTTAAAATGACCTGTGGCTAATGGCTTTCTTCAATTTATAACAAGCAGAAGTTTGGCATTGTGGGGGGCAAAATATGGCTCATTTTAAACGGGACCTGGTGGGGTGGCTGGGGGGCTTAGTCAGTGAAGCATCTGCCATCGACTCAGGCCATGATCTCAGGGTCCTGGGATCGAGCCCCTTGCTCAGTGGGGAGCCTGCTTCTCTCTCTCCCAATGCCCCTCCCCCTGCTCAGGCTTCCTCTCTCCTCCCTCCCCTCCTCTCTCAGATAAATGAAATTTAAAAAAAAAAGGGACATGGTACCGTGTTCGACAGCACAACCCTGGTTGTGAGCTACTGTCTCAGAAATGTGCCGCCAAGCCATGAACACAAACTGTATGGTTGAAACTGAAATATAATCCCTTACAACAGACCAGCACCACCTCCAAATACTGGAGCAAGGAGAGATGGGAGGCAGGGCTTGGGGTGAGGAACCCAGAGTCTGGCTCTGGTTTTGGTCTTATCCCGCCAGGCCACACCAGGGAAATGGTGATCTCTTTGGGTTCTGTTTTCTCACCCATAAAATTGAGATGATAATACCTTCTATGTCGGCTTCATGAAGTGCAATGTCCATATAACATAATTGTCTCTACCCTAAATGTATAATTTAAAACACATGGGAATAAAGAGTTTTTTCCTTATTTAACTTCTAAATCAATGAAAAAACATCTATATTTGGTGGACATAAAAGCTCTGAGGCTTTGGTACTTATTTGCCTGGGAGAAGTTCAATTTTACTCAAAGCATCGACTTTTTTCATTGTCTTTTGGCACTGATTTAAATCATCAAATTCATTCACTGGAAAGACTATCATCTACTAATCAAATTTAAAAGACAGAAACACTATCACAGGAGTATACTGGGCAGCAATTGGACTGAATTATTTTTCCTGAGAGGCTAACTCAGTGGAGCGTTGTAAAGCAGTACGTTACCAGTGATGTATTTTTATATGTTTTATGTATTTTATATTTTTACAAATTTCTACACCCTAAGAATTTAACACTGAATCTTCTTCTCTTAGCCCTTAGGTTTTCCCCACAAGAAAAATACTTCATATGTAGAAGATGAGCTAAGCATACATAATTAAAATGTCAATTTTATCTTTACACACATACAGTATTTATATAGTTATATTTTTGGTACTTCAAATTATTTATTACTTTTAACAGCACAATGACCCAAGTGATTTTTTAAGCGTTTACCCATTTTTCTCTTGTTAGGCCAATTATTTCCAAATTGCATTTATTTCTCTATAAAGAGAATGAGCCAACAATTACCCAACTGGTGCTCGGTGGCAATCACCCACTGAAGCCTTTTGAGAATGCAAAGAAATTGTCATAAAATCACTGACTTCAATTGTCATTCCCACTGTTGGGTGGTCATTGCAAAATGTCACAGATAGAAAGGGGTCCAGGAAGAGAGATGCACTTGGAAGACAAGAAGTCTTGTACAAAATGCTTGGAATGCACATCTCTACCTCTTGAATTAAGCTGTCATGCGAATACCTACTTATTCAGACTTAAACGGAAAAAAGTTCCCTGATGCCACTTTCCAACCTTATCTTCCCACAGTCAACACAAAAGGGATCCGCTGGCAATCCTGTTCATTTCAGTGGCACTTCATAGAAGTCTCACTTCCCTCTAATAATCCTATTCTCATTTCCTATGAGTGTGTGTGTGGCGGGGGCGGGGGTTGCATTTTGCTGCCTTCGTCTTTTATTAGAAGGCAAGACATCCCCTTAGGTAAAGCTGAACAGAAGACTTTGGCACTATTCCAAACTCTTGCCATACTTATAAAGCTTCTTCCCACTCAATTCCCGTCAAATCATCTCCTTCCAAATGAACTCTTTTCCTATTTCACAGAGAAACGAATTGTTATTAGGCATGAATTTACTCATTTCCTGACTTGACACCCAAACCGAATCTCTATGTTAAGTGATGAAGAAGATTTTATTCCCGGGGATTCCTCTTAGCAGGGGAATTCTCTATGTAGGAGAAGTGGAACAGCTTCTCTGTTGCTTTGGAGAGGTAACAGAGGAGGCTCCCCGGATGGGAGACAGTGTATGGCAGTTCTCTGTGATGTGACTACTCTCCACGGACACTGGGTCTTCAAATAAAAATGACTGAACTTATAAAATGTTTAGGTGGAATAGACATTTCCCCCAAATTTAGTGAATGACTTCAAGGAAGGAACCGAGGCACACTGAGGAAGCTTCTGAAAATCGGAATTTTAACCAGATTTCTCTCTCTCTCTCTCTTTTTTAAAGATATTAGTTATTTATTTGCCAGAGAAAGAGAGAGAGAGAGAGAGAGAGGATGCACGCACCAGCAGGGGGAGGGCAGAGGGAGAAGCAGGCTCGCCTCCGAGCAAGGAGCCCCGTGTGAGACTCGATCCCAGAACCCTGGGCTCCCGAACTGAGCCGAAGGCAGATGCTCAGCGGCTGAGCCACACAGGCACGCCTTTAACCAGATTTCTGGAGAGCAGTGCTTTCATCTCCTTTTCTTTCAACTCAGCAATTGGAAAGTGCTTTCCTTACTGTCTAGAGCCGCGATCTCCACCTGTACTGCACTCCACCACTTGCTCCCCTTTCAAAAACCTTGTTCCAAGAATTATCATCTTTCTCCTCTAAATCTGCAGCTGCTTCCTCTCTCTTGGCTCTGTTCCTTTAGTGTATGAATATGCCTATGTCAGCTGCATCTAAAAAACCATCCTTCACTTGCAAAAACTGACATAATTGTGGAAGCTGTGTGATAGAATGGGAGATTCATTATAGTAGCTTCTCCATCTTTTCGCCTGTTGCAAAATTGCTACAATAATAACGCTAAAAGGAAGGAAGGAAGGAAGGAAGGAAGAGAGGGAGGGACGGAGACGGGGAGGGAGGGAGGGAAGGGAAGGAAGAGGAGGGTGCGGGAGAGAGAGAGGAAGGACCTCTCCTTCACCCTGAACTTCTGTCTACCACTCCACTGTCCTTGACGCTTCTCAGTCAAACCTCCTGAGTCATCTCTAATCACAACACTCACTCCTTCATCCTGAACTCCTTGCAGTCTGGATTCTGGTCTGGCTCCTTCCTGATCTCTCTGTAACATGGGATGCTGCTTACTCACACCTTCTTGAAACTTCTCTTGGAGAAGAGATCACGTTGTTTGCTGCTAATCATTCTCTTGCTTTCCTTGCAGCCTCTTCTCAACTTCATCCATAGGCACATCCTTCTCTTCCACTCAGGAACCACACTTTCATGGTCTCCTCCTATCCCATGGCCTACTAGATTTCTCTTCCTACAGATCTTACAAGTGCCTCAAAACAAAACCACAAACACAACAAAACGTATTTTCCTGAAAACTCCTGATGTTTCCTCTAACAGCCCATGACACCATCAGCCCAGATCACCCTATCCGGAAATCTACGTGTTCAGTAGGACTTTCCACCTTCCTCTCCCATCACAGCCAAGTAGATCTCTCAACTCTTGCTGCTCTGCGTGGCTCATGGACCAGCGGCAATACCACTGGGAATTTGTTAGACGTGCTCCACCTCAGACCCAGTGAATCAGAATCTGTATTTCGACAGGATTTTCAAGGTGATTTGTATGACCATTACAGTTCATCAGTCAAACACTTTTAAGATGACTGACACGGGCATTGATATTGCCCGAAGTTCTATTCCTCTTGCCTTTCATGTTCTGTCACTTGTTAACCCTCATGTGGTTCTTACCACAGGGTCCTAACTCCTTTCCTTCTCTGCCGCCAGTCTTCCTTGTCTTTTTGCCTGGATAAACCCTACTTGTTCTTAAGGTTCAGTTAAAGTGTTAACTCATCAATCATGCTTCTCTTCAGCCTTTATTTGACTACATTCATTCAGTTGTGCTAAATGCTTCCAAGACTCTTCTGAGCCCAATTAACTGCCCCTTTATTGAGATCTCACAGCCGCCTACCTACGCACACTTTGATTTCATCACCTGATATCTTGGGTTTGGCACGATCTCCTAGGTGGTGCCTCTGTTTTGATACAGATTTTTGTCACCAGCACCTAGCACAGTGACTGGCACACAGCAGGTAATTGATACATGTATGCCGAATAAATGAATGAATGAACAAGTGAATTAAAAATGGCACAACCTGTGAACAGCCTTCTTTTCTGCACTGAATACAGAATGTAAGCTCCGGGTCTCTCACAGATTTATAATTCAAGTGAGCAATGAGAACTCTCAAAGCCCCTTACCAGAGGGTGATGTCTGTGGTTATGGGTTTCCTATGCAAATACATCTGCTTCCGCAGGCCTTTCTCAATCAAGAAGTTACACCTGTTTCCAACATTTCCTGAGGTCGGATCCAAATTAGAAAATGTCTTTGAGATTCAAGTCTACATTCTAAAAAAAAATCCTCTTTGAGGTACATGAGAGGCCTGCAAAACAGGGAGATGTAGGACCCGTACAATATTCTCTGACCACAGGCATAACTAAGGAAGCTAAGCACTGCGTCCGCATGTGAGGCCCAACCAGAAGCAAGACCATTCTGGAGGATCCTGGCGGTGCTGGGTTCTCCTGGGCCACTTATCTAGTAGATCACTATTCTGGCGGGATTCCACAGTTTACTCCTGGGAGTGATCCCTGACTGCTTATTCTAAAACCCAGTGTTCTACTTCACTGTTTTTTTCCAGTGTGCAGCTCTAATTCCAGTCCAGGCCCCGACGACCGGTTAACAAACTGTCAACAAAGAGGCTGAGAATGAGAGCTCATCATCACCATGAACTTGTATCCGCATCTGCCACCCTCCCTCCCCAGCTGCTACCACAAAAATGGCTTTGGTTCTTTATTTTAATGGCTTGAGATATAATTTCACATACCATACAACTCACAATCTAAAGTGTACAATTCAGTGGGTTTCTTTGAGGTCCATTCACAAATACGTGCAACCATCACCAGAGTCAATTTTAGTATATTTTTATCACTTCAAAAAGAAACCCAGTGCCCGTTAGCTATCATTTCTCTAAGACCCGTTCCTTACTCGGCCCTAAGCAATCACTAATCTACTTTGTGTCTCCATAGATTTCCCAGTTTTGGACTTTCACGTGAATGAAATCACGTGTCTTTTGTGACCGTTTTCTTTCACTTAGCATAATGTTTTCAAAGTTCTTCTATATTGTAGCATGTATTAGTCCTTCATTCATTTTTACGGTTAAATGATATTCCACTGTATGAATATAGTACACTTCTCAATTCATTCATTAGTTGATGTCAATTTGCATCATTTCTGGTTACTTTGAGTAGTGCTGTTATGAACGTTCATGTACAGATACACTCTCTTCAGTCTATCATATGCTGGGTCATATGATAACTTTATATTTAATCATCTGAGGAACCGCCACACTGTTTCCCAAAGCAACTGAACCATTTTATATTCCCATCAGCAGCGGATGAGGTTTCCAATTTCTCCATATCCTTGTCAATGTTTGTTATTATTATTGACTTAATTCTTATTATTACTAACTTTTTGATCCTAGCCATCCAAGTGGGTGTGAAGTAGTATCTCACTGTGATTTTGATTTACATTCTTCTGGTGACTCAGGAAAATTTGATGCCAAGCATCTTTTCATGTGCTTATTGGTTCATCTGTCCATCTTCCTTCGTTGCTTTTCATTTCTAACTGTAGAACAAACTCACAAGAGATTTCACACTGTCCCATATGTATCCCAAAAAGTTTAACAAAATTCAAAGGCCAGATCTGCACAGACTAATTTAAGAACAATATATTAGCCTTACCAAGAGCCATCAATGAACATTTAAAAAAAGTATAATTCTATCTTCTCATGCATTTTTAATTCCCTAAAAAAACTGGCATGAAAAAGCCAAAAAGGATTTTCATCCTGGCAATGGTAGATTCCTTTGTTTTGGTCTAATGTTTCTGCCAAGAACAACTGGAAAAACATCCACTCAAAAGCATCAGAGATCTACCAAAGCAGTGAGTATTTCCGGGGCCAAGATCTCAAAGAAAAGTCCCAAGAAAAAATTTGGAAGCTACTTTTCCCCTCAAGATATTTGCCCATATGACAGCAGGTACTAAGAGACTAAGACTTTGAACACAGCTTTCAGTAATATCTCAAAGCAGGTGGGTATGGGAGCAAATATTGCATTCTGGCCCTATAATGGTCCTGATATACACCCAAAGCTTTCTGGTGAGAACCCAAAAGATTAGATGTTAGGAGTATAGGTGACCAGAAATAGAGAAGCCATCACAAAGACTTAAGTATAGAAGTCAACCAACTCAAGTTGTAAAAGAATCACATTCATCTGTATCTAATCCAATTACCTGCTATAAACAAAAGTTAAATCTTCCTGGGGGCACCTGGGTAGCTCAGTCTGACTCTTGATTTCGGCTCAGGTCATGGTGTCGGGCAGTGGGATGGAGCCCCAAGATGGGCTCCACACTGGGCATCGAGCCTGCTTACTATTCTCTCTCCCCCTCCATCTGCCCCTCCCCAGCTAACCCCCCAGCCCTACTCACTTGCTCGCTCTCAAAAAAAAAAAAAAAAAAAGAAAAAAAAGTTAAATCTTCCTGGAGAAAGAGAATTCATCCAGAGCCTCGAATTATCTCTTTTTAAAACAAACAAACAACTGACGTTTAATTAAAAATAAGTTGGCATGCCAACAACAGAACCAAGAAATTATCAAAATCCAAGAATGAAAACAGATGATAAAAACAAGCCAATAGAAGATAATAGATACTGGAAGTATCTGACTTGGACTTAAAAATATCTGTAATTAATATGTTCACAAAATTATATAAGAAGATGGAGAATTTACCAGGAACTAGAAACTATTTTAAAAACTGAACTGAAAAATATAGTAAATACAGTTTAAAAATCAACAAATGAGTTTAAGAGGTTACAAATAGCTATAAGGATAATTGGTACCAGACAGAAGGCAAGTCAGAAGAAAATGGAGAAACAAAAAGGATGAGAGACTTACAGGAAAGTGAAAATGTCAGGGAGTGGGGAGAGAGAGAAAAAAGAAAAAGGGGTCCAAAACAATATTTAGAGAAATGAAGGCTGAGAATTTTCCCGAGCTGCTGAAAGATAAAACTAAACCCCAAGCAGGATAAATAGGAAAACTACACTAAGCATATCATGTTAAAATTGCTGAACACTATAGTCAAAGTGAAAACCTTAAAAAGCAATCAAGCAAACAAAAAAAATTAACTTCAAAGAAGCAACAAGGACATTGGCATTGCAATAAAAATAATGGAAGCCAGAAGACAAAGGAATGAACATCTCAAAGTGGGAAGAAAATAACGTCTAAAGATGAAGGTAAAAGACATCTTATGACAAAACAAAAATGAGGAAATCTGTCACCAGCAGACCTGCTCTAAAGAAAATAATAAAGGTGATATTTTGGGCCCAGTGAAATTGATCCCACATGGAAACATGAAGAGATACAGGAAGGTCTGAACAGGGACCAAAAAGATAAATACAACTCAATTTTTATAACGGGCAAAAAGACTTGAACAATCATATCTCTCTCTCTCTCTCTCTCTCTCTCTCACACACACACACCAAAATGTCCCCTAAAGATGTGCAAAGGAACTCAAGCTCATTAGTCATCAAGAAACACAAATTCAAACTAAAATGAGACACTATTACATACCCACTGTGTTCCTAAAATTAAAACCAGGTGTTAGCCATTGGAACTCTAATACATTGCTTGTGAGAATGTAAACTGATACAACCACTTTTGCAGTTTCTACGAAAGCTAAACATAGGCATTCCTATGACCCAGGAATTCTACTCCTGAGTATAGACATAAGAGAACGCATATACATGTATACTAAAAGGCATTTACTAGTATTTTTTCAGTGGCATTGTTCTTAATAATCCTAATCTGGAAATAATCTAAGTATTAATCAAGAGAAGACTGTATCAATTCATTGTGGTATATTCATTCAATGGAATGCTATACAACTACGCTAAAGAATAAACTTGTGCCACAATCCACAACATAAATAACTCTCACAAAATGTGTTGAATGAAAGAAGCTAGGCCTGATTCTATTTACATGTATTTTTTTAAATCAGGAAAAATTAATTAAAAATCTGTGATGTTAGAAGTCTGCTTTCTGCTTAGTGGATACCCTTTGGGAAGGAAGCCTGGGAAAGTGATAAGGGGTATAAGGGAGGCTTCTGGGAGTGTAGGTACTCTTCTGTTTCTTGACCTGGATAGAGGGCTACATGGGCACATTTACTCTGTGATAATTAATCACCCACATGATGAGTATAGTTTTCTGCGCACCTTTTATACTTCAATGAAAATGTTTACTTAAATACATCTAGATGTACTATTATACTTAAACTAGGCACTTAATAAATGTTTATTAGATTACATTTTTAGAAGGCCAAAAAACCCACTACTCATTCATTATTGCAATGAAGTTGTTCCAGAAATAGTTTCCTTCCCTACGCTGGCAAAATGTCAAATAGAAAACACAGTTCAAACTCCTACTTAGCTCACTTAGCACTACTTAGCTACTTAGCAAACTGGTTCTAAAGATGTAACCAGAATGACACCCTAAAATGCTGTAAAATACATTTTAAAGTTTAGGTGACGAAGACCTTACTGTTACCAAAATCCCACTTGAACATCTGCCAGTTTTCTAGATGTTTGGTCAGAAATTGAGGAGTTTCAATATGTATTTATAATCTTGTTTTGTACTCAGAAGTGTCAGAACAAATATTATAGCCCAATATTCATAGCATGCATAATGTGATTATTACCATCTATAATCCCCAAAGATCCTGAATGATTTTATTTTTCGCTCCAAAATATTTGTATTTCTTGCCTAAGGAAACTGGATGATAAAATATACTCCAGATCATCTCTCTTATGTCCAAAAAAATTATTGTACTTTTACTTCATACCAAGGACTAGTATAAACATTTTATAGGTAGTCATCACTTCATCCTAACAACAATTTTATAAAGTAAATACTCTTATTATCTTCATTATACAGATGACAAAACAGATACACAAAGATGCTAAATGACTTCCCAGAAATCACTCAACTAGCAGAGCTAAAATCCAAACCTAAGCTATCTTGCTCTAGAATCTTGGTCTTAACCAGTAGGCAATTCTGCCTAATAAATATAATGAGGTTCATTTCCCTAGCTGTGGTCTTAGCTTCACTTTTCATCTTTTTTATCAATGGGAGGCAAGAAGCAGGAATCTGCTACACTTGAAATTGCCCAGGGCCTCAAGGAGTGTGGAGAATCCCTCCCAAGCATTTGGGGAGTTGTCCAATCCTTCCTTGCTTCCACTGAGCCCAAATTTCATACCTATTTTCTATTACATGAGTGTTCTCTACATAAAAACTTCCCGAAATCATGCTGTCTAGGCACTGGGGAGTGGGTAGGCCTCACTGCACTAAGCTGGTTTCTGGGAATCATCTCCCAAGGCACAACAAATGGGGGGGGGGTGGTGATGCTCCTCTATCTGCCCTACCAACTTCCTTATCACCCTGCCTCAGGCAGAGAGACGAGGCACCAATGAGCTGAGCTACAGAAAAGAAAACCCTTGCCCTCCATACCCAGACAAAGAAACTCAGTACCTGGCCCATGTGCAGGCCCCTATATCAGGTTATTTAACAGCAAGATTGTAGCAGGACCACTCAGAAGCCCAAGACAGAAGTTCTGCATTCTGCTGCACCTTCTCAACTACAGCAAGACACACCAAACCTTCTTAAAACACAGTTACTCATGTACAGTGAACTTTGAAAATAATCAGGCATGGCCACTTGACCCTCCACAACTGAAATAATCTCTTCCGTTTTCTGCCTTTGCCAACACTTGAGCCACAGAAACACATATATTTACACACACCTCCTTACCTCCACTAGTCTTTTCAACTCCCACAATGATTCTCAGTATAATTTTCCCCCCAAATCTATCTTCCCTTCCCTCTTTTCAAATGCTTTTCTGTTCTTATTTAATGGCCTTATTTTGTATGTGCTTACAGCTGTAAATAACATGAAAACCTTTAGAAATATGTAGAATGTAAATAATAAAAAATGGATAAGTAAATGCCTCGGACTTTGCAAAGCAGACCTCAGTTCTTCTGTGTGTGACTACACCTGCTCAGTGCCGCCAGTTCCAAGCTGTACTACCAAGGCCTACTTTGCAGAGATGTGGATGTGGAATCAGAAGGCCCTGTGCTGGATTCTTCAAACACAGGCTCTAGAAGGAAACCTGAGAAGCTATATAAACAGCACTGCCATCCTCCAGGGAATCCAAGCACAGCCTTGACAACATACTCTTTACGGGGGGGGGGGGGGGGGTGTCCTTCCCACTGAGTAGCATTAAGTAACTAAGTAACTTCCACTGGCTTGTGGCCACAGAATCCTGAAAAGAAAATCGAAGCCTACACCCAGACAGAAGCCAAGCCTGGATAAGAAGTTTTGGTGGTACACAAGAGTATTTTTTGCCCAGTGCATTCAGAGGTGAGTTAAATTTAGGAAGAATGGATGGAAACCCACCCTCAAGTCTTCCAGACTTCGTATTGTAATATGCATTGACATACACCATTACATAATCACGGAGACCACTGTTTAGACTGCTACTATACTGAATATAGCTGAGAATGCTCTTTGATGCAGAAAAGTATGTGTGTGTGTGTGTGTGTGTGTGTGTGTGTGTGTGTGTGTGTGTGTATATATATATATATATATATATATATATATACTTCCAACAAAGAAGTGACTATATATATATAGTCCAAATCTTTGTTGGATTTGCAATGGCCAAATAAATTCATCTGGTTACAGGCTGATGAGAACATTGTGCAGCTCAAACACAGACATCTAACATAGAGCAGAGGTTTAAGGATCTTCCATGCTGGAGCAAAGTCAATACAGTATTACAATATGCCTAACTCAACCTTGGGGTGAGAAGAAAACAAGCTATAGTAATCTCTTACAGCTTTATTGAGGTATAATTGGGGTACAAAGAACTGTACATATTTAATGTGTATAATTTGATGAGTTTGGACTTATACAAGTAAAATTTTTAGTAGCTAAAGTTTAAAATAACCACTAACTTCAATGAGCTTCTATTTAACCAATTTTCCAACCACCCAATGCTCACTTGTAGGTAAAAGAGAACTAGGTCTAATTCACCATGCTAATGGAATACAAGCTCAACCGTACCACACATCCTGTTTTGTTCACTGATGCCCGGCACCAAGTACAGTGCCTGGCACACAGTGGGTGTTTGATAGATATTTGTTGAAGAAGTCAGGTGATAGCAGAGATATACTAGTAAATTTTAAAAATCATGTATTCAAGCCAGTATAACATATCTTCTTGATTTACCAAACCATATGCTACAAACATGTTCCAAACAGTACACCATCCTCAATCCTTGAAGAGTATTTCTAATATAGGGGCGCCTGGGTGGCTCAGTGGGTTAAAGCCTCTGCCTTCTGCTCGGGTCATGGTCCCAGGGTCCTGGGATTGAGCCCCGCATCGGGCTCTCCGCTCAGCGGGGAGCCTGCTTCCTCCTCTCTCTCTCTGCCTGCCTCTCTGCCTACTTGTGATCTCTGTCTGTCAAATAAATTTTTTAAAAAATCTTTAAAAAAAGAATATTTCTAATACATATGGGATCTTCTCCAAAGAAAGGCAGAAAGATAACAAATATAAGGCTGAAAAATACATGAACAAAATAGGTTTCTGGAAGGCCCCTGTTTACCAGAAAATCAAACACCCAGAAATCTCCATCTCCTTTGGACTGTTTAACTGAGTTTCATGGCACATTTGCTCTGCCAGTCACCGTTATTTAACCAACTCTTTGCTCAATATATTACCATCCTTTTTACTAAGCATTAGCTAAAATCATTCAAATGCATTTCTAAAGGGTTTAAAAATGAAGAAAACTTTGAATCAAAGAGTAAGTTTTCTAGATTCTTTCTAGATAATTCATTGCCCTACTCACACACACATATGCAGTCCATTTAATTAACCCTGGCATTTGGATCCTCATCCACATACACCATAACAACTCCGAAAATGTTCACAGAAGCAGACAGTAACAACTGCATGTCCTTAAGTTCAACTCGAAGTAGCTAATTCTTGAAAGTTCTGAAGTCATGAATTTATCGTCTTACTTTTTCCTAAACACAATGAACATATGCCACTACAATAACCTTGTTATAAGATGCTTTGAATTTCTGCTTAATATTATTTTCCCTAGAGAAAATTCAATTTCATTCTATCCACTGATTCCAAATTACTTTTAGGTCTCTTGAGGCACAATTAGAAATACCAGATATAGCTTCCAATCTGAACCAAGCATTAAAAACTACTTATCTCTGGAAATATAAAGCTTGGCTCTCTAAATCTTTCTCAGTCTCCTACATGCGGAAAAACTGCAGAATCAGCCTTAATTAAAAAAAAAAAAAAAAAAAGGCCAGCGATACCAATGACATTACCCACATTTTAACACAGCTGTGGGAGCCAGTCTGACCCTTTCTTTTTTTTTTAAAGATTTTATTTATGGGGCGCCTGGGTGGCTCAGTTGGTTGAGCGGCTGCCTTCGGCTCGGGTCATGATCCCAGCGTCCTGGGATCGAGTCCCACATCGGGCTCCTTGCTCGGCAGGGAGCCTGCTTCTCCCTCTGCCTCTGCCTGCCACTCTGTCTGCCTGTGCTCGCTCTCTCGCTCTCTCTCTCTCTCTCTCTGACAAATAAATAAATAAAATCTTTAAAAAAATTATAAAAAAAAGAGATTTTATTTATTTTTTTGACAGATAGAGATCACAAGTGGGCAGAGAGGCAGGCAGAGAGAGAGAGAGGAGGAAGCAGGCTCCCTGCTGAGCAGAGAGCCAGATGCGGGGCTCCATCCCAGGACCCTGGGATCATGACCCGAGCCGAAGGCAGAGGCTTTAACCCACTAAGCCACCCAGGCACCCCTAACCTGACCCTTTCTACACGTTCCCCTTGCCCATCTGCAAATCTCCAGCCCTTAGCCAACCTGTTTTTCCTCTACTCAGTGATCAGGGTGATCTTTGACAGCAGAGGACAAGGAAGGACTGAGTATGTCACACTTAAGAAACACGAATGTGAATTCAATTCACCTTTCTTAAAAAGTCTTTAGTATGTTCACATGCCTCTCACCAGGCCAAGTGCTTTTAAACATGTGCTTAAGGTGGTGCTGGCAGTAATGTATGAGGAATGCTATTATTTAGGCATATTTTTCTCAAATTAAACTTATTTTAGAATAGTTTTAAAAATAGACATATCGGGGCGCCTGGGTGGCTCAGTGGGTTAAGCCGCTGCCTTCGGCTCGGGTCATGATCTCAGGGTCCTGGGATCGAGTCCCTCATCGGGCTCTCTGCTCAGCGGGGAGCTTGCTTCCCTCTCTCTCTCTCTCTCTGCCTGCCTCTCTGCCTACTTGTGATCTCTCTCTGTCAAATAAATAAATAAAATCTTAAAAAAAATAAAAATAAAAATAGACATAGCAAAGTTGGTTCTTTGAAAAAAATCAACAAAACTGATAAACTCCTAGCTGGACCAATTGAGGAAAAAAAGACAGAATATGAATTACCAGTATCAGAAATGAGGGGCTATATCACTACAGATATCAAACATATAAGGAAATATTATTAACAACGTTTACCAATAAATTCAGTAACTTAGGTGAAATGGACAAATTGCTGGAAAAATACAACTTACCAAAGGTGACAAAAGATGAGATTAAAAATCTGAATAGCTGTCTATCTATTAAAGAAATTCAGTTCAGGGGCGGCTGAGTGGCTCAGTCGCTAACGTCTGGCTTCAGCTCAGGTCATGGTCCCAGGGTCCTGGGATGGAGCCCCACAAGGGGCTCCCTGCTCAGCGGGAAGCCTGCTTTTCCCATTCCCAGTCCCACTCAACCTGCTTGTGTTCCCTCTCTTGCTGTCTCTGTCAAATACATAAAATCTTTAAAAAAAAATTAAATTCATTAGCAATACCGTCCCATGAAGAAAATTTAATTCTTACTGTTTGCCTCAAGACCAGAGAAGGAGCCAAAACACAGAATCCAAACCCATTTGAATCAACTTCTATAAGGTTAAAATTTTCATTAAATTAAAATCCATTAAAGTTACCAATACTATACCAAAAAAAGACATATACCCCTTCTCTAAAAGGGGGCCCTCCATAAATAAACAATTAATAATATAGTTAATTAACCTCTACTGAGCATCTTAACCAATGGCCCGTACCACATGCCAATGTTTTCTGCTTGTCTTATTTAATTTTCACAACACTCCCGCGAAGCCTGTGTTGATAGATGCAGTTTATAAATTAAGAGACAAAAGGTCTCTGAGGTCAGCTCAGTTGCACTATTCAATAGTAGAACAGGCAATGAGCCCAAGCTCCTGACCTTAGTCCCAGAGGATTTAAACAAAGTACCAGCTGTGTTTCAGCTTTGAGGTTGCCCAGAATGAGAATGCCCCCTGAATTTCGCAGCACTGATGCTCCAGAGCTGTGGGGAAGCTTCCAGTGAGAATATAATACTCCACGGTTTGGGCTCAGACCTCCCCAAACCCGAGCTGCCTCACACGATCTTCATGTGTGTGTCTTGACCATCTAGGCTTCTCAGTGAGCTCCCGGATCGCTTCACGGAAATTTAACTCAGAGCCTACTTGGGCCAGCAAAAAGGAAGGAGAAGGGAAGGAAAAGAAAGAATAGGGAAGTAAGAAGACAGGAAAGGAATAAAACAGCCTTTGTAACATTTCAAAGCACTTTCAAATTCATTTTCTGCCTTGTCTTCCTACACTCCTAAGGAGGTGAGCAAGAGAGTCATTGTGACTTCTGCTTCAGAAAAGAACCTGAGATCCAGGAGGCCATATAAAATCAAAAGGAGGACGGAAAAATAGCGTTAGAGTCATATGGTAGAACAAAGGTTGGCAAACTGGGTCCCATTTTTGTACAGCCCAAGAGCTAAGAAGGTTTTGTACATTTTTAAAGGGTCAGAAAAACATACAAAAACAAAGAATAAGTGACACAGACCATGATGGCCTGAAAAATCTAAAATATTTACCATCTGTCCCTTTACGGAAAATTGTCACCTGCAATAGAACACTTCTAAACCACACACACAAAATAAACTAGCACTACATTCATCAGCATGCGTGGTTCTCAAAATGCTAATTATGTGGAGCAAAAAATGCAAATTCCAAGATGATGTTTGCAGAATGCTAAAGATTAAAGACCCTGCAAAATCAATATATGGTATTTATGGACACAGTACAAATGCAATTAAGTTATAAATCCTCAAGAGAATGCTAAACTCTGAAAGCATGACAAGGGTCACATGGTGCCCCAATTATACTAATACGTTATTTCTTAAAAGAGAAAAAAAACCCATAATTCTGAAGCAAACATGTCATGTGAATAACTGATAAAGGACGCAAGGAGGTATGTGGGTGTTTGTTACATTATTCTCTACTCCTGTCTGTATGTTTTAATATTTTATAATACCAATATTTTAAGTTAATGTAAAGAAAAAAATACCTGCAGTTAATAAGTGGGCAGATGGGGCAGACATTGTGTGGTTTTTACCAGGCTGCCAGAAAAACACCAAAAAAGCCCTCATGACATCCTTGTGGGTAAGTCACAGAAAACTCATATGCTAACATGAGTGCAGTTAGATGGATTTGCACCTGGATAAGCAATCCGTACTGATTCTCTTCACTACTTCCATTCAGGCTAAAGGGCATTTGTCAAGGAGCTTGAGGCTTGTGGCTTTGGGGCTGTCCTAATCTCACATTCTTGTCAACTACTGAAGACATACACATATACCTGGGACAAAACCGGGAAGACAAGAGAATCGTGATTCAGAATGATCTCAACAGGCTGATACCCTGGGCGTGAATCCAAGAAAAGGAAATAGAACAAGAAAGAACATCAAGCCCTACCTTTATATATTTAAAAATACACTGTACAGGTACAGATGGGTAAATCTTGGCTTAGCTACTCTCAGTATGACCAAAAAAAGGGGGGGGGGGAATTTATATCCATCCATATAAACCAATTGCATTATTCAGCTCCTCCTGAAGCTAAATCATTTGGGCACATAAATAAAACCACAGAGTTCAGATTAAAGCCAAAAAATAAAATAAAACAGTCCCACTGCTATCAGTTTTTGCCAAAATAAGTCTGCAACATCACATGCAATTATGAATGCTATGTTTTAAGAAAAGAAGTGACAAGCCAGATTTTATGCTGAGTACAGTAACCTTGATGGCTACAAGGCATTCCATTAGAGAAATGAATGGAAGATCTGGAGAACGGAAATGAAAAAGGAGACGAGATAGTTGTGACTATTTGGAGATCTGCCATGAAGTAAGGGCGAGTGGATGTGTTAGTGCTGCTGTTAGTGGGAAAAAACCAGATCTAACCATGAGGCTGAAGATTAAAGGAGGCTGATTACTATGAAAAATCTCTACTTAGTAGTGTCAGCTTGGTGGGGTATTATCATGAAAGGGATTTATTTTTGCCCCCAATCTCCTCTCAACTGTGCTCTGTGGAAAGGGAATGTGGAAGAAGTGACGGTGTCCGAGTTCTGAGCCCAGACCACAAGGGGCTCTGCAGTTCTGCATGGTCTGACTCCTCCCCAAGCCTTGAAACAGGGAGTACAGCCCCTGTGAGCCATTCCGAGGGCAGCCATCCTCGATCAGTCAGTCCCAAATGACCCAAGATGTGCCTGGATGGCCCAGACCAGAACTGCCCACTTGACCTGTACCCTGATGAGCAACAATAAATGTGTTAGGTGGTCTGGGCCACTTACAGCAGCTAGCGTCTATCAAGGAGCCCTCTTGTCCCCTTTCTTGGCATATGGTACCTTGGTCTCTTCTCACCCTAGGGGCTACTCCCTCAAGTCTCCCACCTTCAAAAATCTACAGATCATAATCAGGTCTCAGTCTTTACGCTTGTGAATACTCCCAAACTCCAGGGTACACACCCTGAACTATTTCAGGAGACCAGCAGTGGGGTGGGCCTGTGGGTTCCCAGCTGAGAAGGCACGAAATGAAGTGTTTCACCACTACCCATGTTGTGAGCACTTTGCATCTTGAAATTCCACTTTAGGTGGTTTCTGGGAGGGAAAGAGTGGGAGTGGCTTCTTACCACATATATTATAGAAGCCCTTATTCTCTCACCCCTTCCCAAAGGTATTTCCTGATAGAATCTGAGGGTGGGGATGTGGGGGCAGATTGTGGTAGGGCTGGTTTGTCACACTTGGAAAATCTTGAAGAAAGGAATCTGACCAATTCTTAGCGGCTTTTTTTTTTTTTCCTGTATGTGGCACATTCAGCTCCTGGGCCTGATGTCTTCTGGGGAAAAAGGGAAAAGTCCCACTTAACTTATTATACAACAAAGAACATACTAACAAGGAAGTTTTATCAATGGAATGGTGCCTTTTGAGGACTGAGAGCTCTGCTGCCGAACATAACCAAGCAGAGGCTGGTGGACCACCTTTAAGAGACACCAAAGACGAGATTTCTACATAGAGTACAAAGTCAGACATGATGACCTCTTAAATCCTTGCTACCTCTTAACATTCTCCATCTCCATGAGAAGCAGTGTTGGCTAAAAGACTAGCAATGGGCCAAGCATCCAAAATCCCGGGTTTCAGTCTTGGCTTTGGGCCCTTCAACTTCCTGAACCTTGGTGCCGCCCATATGATGGGCCTTCCACTTAACTGGTACCCTTCCTCCATTCCTTGTAGGCAGAACTCTAATTCTGATTACATGCTAAACCTCTCACATATTCAAGGAAGATGCTCACAGTTTTGGCCCCTGGAGTACATCAAGAATTGTGTAGGCCAGTCTCCTACAATTTTGTGTTGCAAATGGAAAAAAAAAATGATATTTGCATGCTGTACTCACAGGGTTCAGTAGATGAAGTTGATCTATCTATTCCAGACCCCACCCAGCTGCTCTTCAGGGACAAAGGCATCTATACCTTAGAGGCATCTGTAACTCCAGTACTGTGGCTAGGGACTGGTTTAGCCTGACCTATGCCTGGCCAGTGAAACCCGAGAATGCTGCTGAATGAAAAGGTGTTCTGGGGTGCCCGGGTGGCTCAGTGGGTTAGGCCTCTGCCTTCAGCTCAGGTCATGGTCTCAGGGTCCTGGGATCGAGATCCACGTTGGGCTCTCTGCTCAGCAGGGAGCCTGCTTCCCCCTCTCTCTCTGCCTGCCTCTCTGCCTACTTGTGAACTCTCTCTCTGTGTCAAATAAATAAATAAAATCTTAAAAAAAAAAAAAAAAGAAAAGAAAAGGTGTTCCTCCCCAGTAAAGAAAGACACACAGCAAGAAACCTCTCTCTTCTCCCTGACTTGGGTCATGCCTACATGTGATGTCTAGATCTGTAACAACCTGTACATGTTTTAAAACACGGCGCCCAAATTCTCTGATACTCTTCCCATTGAGAAGTAGAGTCTGTGTCTCCTCTTTTTGAACCTGAGGTCTGGTAACTGATAAATGGCAAAAATGACTGCCAGTTTCTGGGCGAACATACTAAGAAACAGAAAACTTCCACTTCATGTCTTTTAGAATAGTCATTCTTAAGACCTAGCTGCCATGCTGCGAGGGAGCAAAGGAGAAGCCCGCATGGAACAGAACTAAGGCCTCGGGCTCTCAACCCCAGCTAAGCAAGCAATAGCAAACAGAGTACCAAACTGCCAGCCACGTGACTAAGCCACCTTGGAAGGGGATTCTCCAGCCTTCAGTCAAGCTGCTCCAGCTGATACCACAAGGAGCAGAGATAAGCTGACCCTGCAGAGATCTGCCCAGATTATAAATTCATGGGCAAAAGAAATGACTGTCATTATTTTAAGTCACTAAGTTTTGTGGTGGTTTACTATGCAGCAATATATTATGAATACACAGTTCTCTTGCAATCACGAGGGGAAACAGACACACAGATGGAAGATCCCCAGGCCCTTGATGACACCGTCATGCCAATAAGTCAGCCAACCATGGGATCACACTGCCTCTGAATGTTTTAGGTGAGGTGATATATATTATGTTACATATATATTTATTTTTATATTTTTATTTATTTTTAAGCCACTTTTAGTCGGGACTTCTTTCATTTGCAATTGCAATGTTTTAAATGATACACTCTGCCTTTTCGTCTATAAAATTGAAATTAATACAATTGCCCTGCTCTTTAGTTTTCATCATTCATTGACTATATTCTGAGAACCCATAAGTGCCAAACTGCACAAATGAGTAAGACAAAGATCGTGGCTAGACCAGTAGACCACTCTCCCCATCCCCAACCAAAACTAATAAGCATTCATTGAGGAAGCATGAAAAACACAGATAACTGGAAAGAAGAAAAAATAACCCACAACCTCACTATCTCAAGAAAACTAACATTTCGGTGTTTCCTTTGAGACTCCTTTTGAAGTTTTTTATTTTGTGTATGTGTGTACATATGTGCATATGAGTATGTGAGTGTGTATACACATGCAAAAAACTGAGATGTTGTGGCAGAAATGTATAAACTTATATAAAGCACTATACACACATACACACACACAGAGCTATCCTTCAATATTCCTTCCACATGTCTCTAAGAATGTAGGAATTATAACTGTTATCTTTAGATTAGTTCATAAAACACAGCTGGCCCTGGAAATATGTGATATATTAAGGAAGTTTTTTCCTGACGCTAGACACTATGTCCAGCCAAGGCACATCTCTGGGAAGTGACCTGATTAAAATGAAGGCAATTATGTTAGGTTACCAAAGTTCAAAGAACCGTATTATAAAATTAGACCGGTGAACCCTAGCCTCTTCAGCCTTTCCCCAGATACAGCAGAAATGAAACAGGAGGGATGAATTAGAAGCATCTCTGAAACCACTTCCGGAAACATCTTATGCTAACCACCACTTTCTACCCATTCAACTCACTTGTCTAAGAACTACTACGACTGTTTTTTTTTTTTTATTCTTATCAAGCACTCACATCAAATGAACCCTCTATTTCCCCCCATCCCGCTAAGAACCTTTGGTGCACGACTTCATTCATTCTCTCGTACAAACCTCAAACACACCTGCCCCTCAGTTGTTCTGCAGCCTCTGGTAGAACTTGTACCCTGGAGGACTCTAGTGGCCTTTTCCACAGCTGCACATGCCTGGCCTGCTGTGGTTCAAATTACAACTCAGATGACTACTCTTAAGCAGCAGAGCCTGAGGCAAGCATTTGGATGCACGCGGATCATCTGGGATGTAAGCCTGGGAAGCGAAGTGAAGGAGTGACGGCAGCAAGGCTAATAAAGACTACATGAAGCCAACTACCACCGTGGCAACCAGGGCTCATTGTCTCTGGCGATCCACAGACGACTATACAGTTTGGACCCCAAATTATCTATCTTAAGGACAGAGGCCGAGGCTATATCCATTGACTACCATCTCCTTTAGTTTGCAGGTGGCCCCACAGTATTCCCCCATCCGTCTCATCTATATCTGAGCTGCGTTCTCTGGCATAGGAGAAAACCTGGAAGCAGAAAAAGAGAAATGCCACAGTGTGTGCTGGGACTCACGGTTCATGTGGGATGCTGGCAATGCATGTGGAACTCTTCCCCACAGCTGCACTGAAATCGAGAGGGCCAAGGGAAAGTGGCTCAGAGTATCCAAGAGCCTGCTATGGGCCCCAGATTTAGCTTTCCTGGCTATACATCCATTCTTGCTTGCAAACTAAATCTTCACCAGGTGATGGGTATTGGGGAGGGCACGTATTGCATGGAGCACTGGGTGTGGTGCAAAAACAATGAATACTGTTACACTGAAAAGAAATTTAAAAAAAATATTTAAAAAACCCCAAAAAACAAAACAATAAATAAATAAATATAATCTGAAAAAAAAACCAACAAAAACTAAACTATGTTTAGTTTAAACTAAGTCATCAAACTATGATGACTTCCAACTCAAAATGACAGAAATTGAGAAGAGGCAGAGGCATACCCATGGAGTCAAATCCTTTAATAGCACTTGCTGATGGCAGTAGCATGGGGCTCCCTCAACTGTGAGGGGACCGGCCAGTGGATGAGGCCATGAGGGCCCTCGCCAGGCTCTAGAACACCGGCATCAGCAATTCTTCCTGAATTTGGACATGTCATTAATTAGACAGATTGTCCCACCCCTAAGGAAGTAGTAAAGCTCAAGGTCTGGCACTACCCACTCCACATATTTCGAGGCAAAGGTCACGGGCCTTGTTGCTTGCCAGCTCCAGGATACAGGCTGTCAGGTCACTGATAAGCATGCAAAGCACATGGTCTAGTGGCGGTTCAATGGACTCCCCTCCCATGGTGCAAAAAACCAGTTTCATTCCCAAGGATATCTTTATTTCAATGTTCCTAATCAACATCCCTTTGTTCTCTTTTGAAGTGGTTTTTAACACCTGTCCACTCCTTCGTAAGTAATAAAATCTTTTAACATGTATCCATATCTATATAAGTGACACATGATTTTACCTTTTGAAAAATACCTTTTCACAGCTTTGAAACTCACAATGAGATGCCTGATAGGCAGGTAAATGGTACATGGAGAATGTATTTCATGTAGAGTTAAAGCCCAGGACTGTCTTTTCTTGGCTCTCTTAGCTGAAGCCAAAGTGCCAACAGAACTGTGTTCACTCTGCCTTTTTCTGTCTTAAAAAATTGCCTCTAGGGCGCCTGGGTGGCTCAGTGGGTTAAAGCCTCTGCCTTCAGCTCAGGTCATGATCCCAGGGTCCTGGAATTGAGCTGCATGGCAGGCTCTCTCCAGGGCGGGCTCTCTGCTCAGCAGGGGGCCTGCTTCCTCCTCTCTCTCTGCCTGTCTCTCTGCCTACTTGTGATCTCTGTCTGTCAAATAAATAAATAAAATCTTTTAAAAAATTGCCTCTATACTAATGTATTTCTGTTTTGTTTTTGTTCATTTATGGCCATTAAGTTATTCCCCATGGTTGGCAGAAATGGATGGGAATTTGGTTTGAGGATCTGACCATCTGGAGATCTCTTTACATGGACTCATGGTTTATAGAGATCCAGCCCCTGCTGGGTGAGAGGCAACAGAGAATCTGGTTTGTCAGTCTTTTTGTTTATTAGTCTATTTTTAAGCTTAAATCAATTCAGAATTTCATGCCCTTTGGGAGGGAAACAGCTTTTTGAAATCTGAACCGGGAAGATTTTGTTTCTGTATTTACTCTTGATCCATGGTTAAAATTGCAAAATTGAAGCTGTTTCTCCGGAGCTATATGTTTCTATATCTGTAATAATTCAGAAATGCCTTCACCACTGATTGTGTGAATGTGTGACATTTTCTTACCTTAAGATGGTATTAATATATTAGATTATAAAGTTTCTTTCTTAATTTAAAGGAGCTCTGTTCTCACTGGTATATGTAGATAAGTAATTACTTATATAAATGGAATATAACGGAAATTTCCTAAAATACAGAAATCAAATATTTTAAATGTGCTAAACTTTAAAAATGTATTTTAAGAATTCAAATTTATATGGAATTTATGTAAATCTTTAACAATTTCAACTAGTATAATATTTGGGGTTTAATGAAAACAAATGGTTTCTCTGATATGTATTTTTGTGAAATATAATACAGGCATACATTTTTATGCCTCTTGGGTATAGTTTTGCTGAACTTACACAGGTTTATAATCACATGGGCTAGAATTACCTACAGAATGTTTAAGATTACAAAAATATCAATTTATGTTTAAGCAAATTGAATCATTATTCTGACAAACTTGTATTTCCACAGTAATAAGGTTTTATAGTATGTCACCTTGAAAGTGTTTACAAAATCTTTAGATAACTGCAGACCTTTGACCGATATTATGAAACATTAGACACAGAATGGACACCTAGGTCATTTCTAAGTAAGAATACTAAAACATTCATTACTAAGCATAATTTTAGTTTATATACTTTTACTTCTTACTTGTATACGCTACAAAGAGGCTAAATCTTTGGGTTTATAGATGAATGTATTCATTTCTGCAATGTTGTTAAAGGTATAAGGGAACTGTGTAGCTGAATAAAAGCTAGGCTGACTGTATTCACGAAATCTGCTAAAATGACAGAAGTTCACAATTATCCACCCCCCGCCCCAGTTTCCTCTGTGAAATGCAAGTGCTTAAAACTTATAAGTAGGGGCGCCTGGGTGGCTCAGTGGGTTAAAGCCTCTGCCTTCGGCTCAGGTCATGATCCCAGGGTCCTGGGATGGAGCCCTGCATCAGGCGCTCTGCTCAGCAGGGAGCCTGCTTTCCTTCCTCTGTCTCTGCCTTCTTGTGATCTCTGTCTGTCAAATAAATAAATAAAAATAAATAATCAATAAAATAAAACTTATAAGTAATATGAATGAGACTACATGTGACTGATACTCTACTACGAGTCTCTAGATAATGAGAAATGGCTATATATCTTTTTTTTAATTAAGTACCAAAAAGAGAATGTTTCTGTCTGAAGTAAAATCACTTGTTATAGAATTTCCTATGGCTGCTATAACAAATTACCACAAACTTGGTGGCTTAAAACAATACACATTTGTTCTCTTAACAGTTCTGGAGGTCAGAGGTCTGAAATCAGCTTCCCTGGGCTAAAATCAAGGTGTCAGGGGCACCTGGGTGGCTCAGTGGGTTAAGCCTCTTCCTTTGGCTCAGGTCATGATCTCGGGGTCCTGGGATTGAGCCCCACATAGGGCTCTCTGCTCAGCAGGGGGCCCGCTTCCCTTCCTCTCTCTGCCTACCTCTCTGTCTACTTGTTATCTCTCTCTCTCTCTCTCTCTCTCTCTGTCAAATAAATAAATAAAATCTTTTTAAAAAAATAAAATAAAGGTGTCAGTAGGGCCCTGCTCCCTTCAGAGGCCCTAGAGGAGAGAATCCCTTTCATGGCCTTTTCTAGCCTCTAGAGCTATATTCCTTGCATTTCTTGGCTGGTGGCCCTTTCCTTCAGCTTCAAGCCAGCAATCCTCACATTATCTTTTTCCTCTGTCATCAAAACTCCTCCTGCCTCTCTCTTATAAGGACACTTGTGATTACATTAAGGGCCCACCGATGTCATTCACAGTTTTAGGGATTAGAACCTGACTATCCTCAGGGTCATTATTCAGGCTCCCACTTTGCTTCTACATAATCTGTCCAAATAGCAGAGATTCCCTATCTCACCACAGTAACACTTTCTTATGACTTTATCACGCCCTTGATTATTCCCTTTTTTTATTATTCCCTTTAAAATAAAAGAAACCTGCATTTAAAAATGTGTTAGTGATTTTTGTATGTTTATTCAAATATTGTATTGTTACTTTATTTAATAAATAGCCAAGCTACAATCACCCGTATACTTAATTCTCAAATCTCCTGGGAAATTTTCAATTTTACCTTCCAACACTGAATCCAAAGTGAAAAATGAAATAAAACTTAACAACCCCTTTGTACTCAAAACTGTGGTCCCTAAGAAGTAAATAAGATTTGTTCTTTTACCTCGTAAAAAATTAGAAAAAAATAGCTCAACTTGCTATGTTAGTTCGATTAGTTGCATAAGAAAAAGTAAATCAAAAGAGGTGTTCAGCCTTCCATAGATTAAAGTCGAATAGGGAAAATATTATGAATGTCAATATTTCATTCTATACTGTATGCAGAGTTCCTAGAGATTTGTCAGCACCCTTATTGTCTACTATATGTTTCTTTTAAAAGAAAGATTTGATTAATTTATTTGACAGAGAGCTAGAGAGCACAAGCAGCGGGGGAGGGAAAAGCAGGCTCCGCACTGAGCAGGGAGCCCGATGCAGGGCTCGATCCCAGGACCCTGGGATCATGACCCGAGCCGAAGGCAGCCGCTTAACAGACTAAGCCACCCAGGTGCCCATTTATGTTTCTGATTGTTGGATTCCTGCTGGTGCTTTCCCTGATGATATCAGGCAACAAGCTGCAGCTCCTCCCCATTAGCCACATGGACCTCCTACTGAAAAAAAGTTCACTAAATCCACTGCCTGAGCTCAGGCACACCTGTCTTCCTCGCTGGCATTCTCAAGTACCCGACAGCCAACATCCTCGAGCTGGTGGGCCAGGAGGCCCGCAACAACCACAAGATGCGCATCACCCCAGAGCCTGTGCAGAGGGCCCTGGGCAACCACCAGCACCTGAGCCGCCTCTTTGAGAACAACACATGCCCTCAGGTGCAAGTCCAACAGAGACAAAATGTAAAATGTTACTTACGTCCAAAATTTATTTGATGCTATACTCCTGCCAGGACCCCTGGCTATTATTAAAGTCCCTGGTCATTTAAGTCTGACTCTCTGGAAGCCAAAGAAAGCCACCTTGCTGATGTCTCTGCGAAAATGCCACTCTTATGGGATCCAAAGACCAAACCTCTGTCATGGTCCAGAAAACTGCTTCCCCTAGTGACAACCCAAGAGAATTAGCTAGGGTAATACAACAACTGGCCCCTGAAAAGGAAAAACAGAATTGGAAATCTAAAGGCTGCTGGTGTCATGAAGACAGAAACGGTTGGACCCAATAACAAACCAGTCCTGCCAGAAAATTTAAAACTTTCATATTAACTACCATATGTGAATTAAATCATTAATTAACTGATAAAATAACATTCATTAACCAATATTGGTGGGGAAACGCCAACAAGGGCGCAAAAAGCACTTATCTTCCTTGCTCTATATGCCCTAAATTTAACTCAGGGAAACCTACTGGCCCAGATATTTTGATTTGCCCTGTGGACCACTGAGATTTGGCAAATGGACTTCATACAATTGCTCCCATCTACTGGGCAGAAGAACATTCTCATAATGGTTTGCCTGTTTTCAGATTGAACTGCAGCTTTCCCAAGTAGCTAGGCAACTGCTTCTTCTGTACCTAAATTCCTACTAGAAAAGGTTATTTCCCCCTGGGGACTCCCCTTTGACCTTCACAGTGATTGAGGAACCCATTATAGGGGTCAAATACTTTGGCAAGTCTATGCTGCCTGGCCAGTTCGGCAGCTGTGCATTACCATCCTCAGTCTTCAGGACTGGTCAAGTACAAATGGAATTACTAAACTCAAATAGCTAAATCAGTTGATATCTTCCAAATACCATGGCCAAAAGCATTACCACTGGTTCTTATAACCCTTAGATCTACTCTCTTCAGGATGCATAAACTTTTGGCTTTTGAAATAATTACAGAATGGCCAATGCGCTCAGCCCCCACTTCTTTTGACCCACAACTAATAAGGGGGTGGGAGGTGGGGAGATGTACTTCCGTTTTGCAAAGGCCTAATCAAGTCCATAGAAAATAATCACACTCTGGTAGAACAATCTTTCCACACTGAGCTCCTGGGAAACCGAGACATCAAACATCATACCTTACAGTCTGGACATTTCAACTATTGGAAAAGACATCTCCAAACAGACTCTCTTCACCCTCACTGGAAAGGCCCCTACCAGGTGTGATTAACCTCTGAGCAGCCAAACTTCAAGGAATAGATTGCTGGATTCATGTGTCTTATCAGGAAAAAAGCCCCCAAATCTGAATGGACCAGCACACCATCTGGTGACCGAACAATGAAAATTTCCAGGAACTGAAGCAGATGGCATCAGAAGTAGACAGCGTACCCAAGATGTATGGACCAGGCCTGTATTAAGTACGTTTTCTCTTCTCATTCTGTGTTTAATCTTGTCATTCAGGCCTTCAATTGTTTCTTCCCTAGTTTTCCTACTATCCTTTACTTTAGCTTTAATGCATCCTTTTAGCTTCACCTTACAAAAACTCTCTGATTCTGCTAAACTTACTGATTTCTGGATTTGTGCTAGAGGAAATAATATGCACAATGATGAATCTAAATTGGTGGCCTGGCCACTATCTTTAGAAGGATGGTGAAATCTACCTGGCAAAGGTGTAGGATCTTCCTTTGGTACCTCTGAAACCATACATCTTCCCTCCTGGAAAACTGGCACAAAATATTATGGTTTTCCATTGGGTCTCCCCCCTCACCACCACCACCACCACCACCACCACCACACACACACACACACACACACACACACACACACACACACACACTCATAATGCAATACTCTCACTCAGGGCTGGACTCTTACCCAAAAATCCTTTTAAAAAAATGATGGAAATGGCAAAACTCTAGGGTATCTCCCCATAAATATTTGTAACTATACTATTTCATATGGCCTAGATGAACATGAATTCACTCCCTGTTAGAATCCAGAAGATTCTATTCCCTGTGGCAGGGCAACAGGAATGCAGTAAGACTGGAAATGGGAAGCTAATGTGCTCCCATTCAATGGTACTTCATTGGGGACTGACCAATATCTGGTAAACATGGAAACTTAGTTCAACTTAATTTTTTCCTAGAGATCTCCCAGACCTCAACCAAAATCTTAACTTATACTAGATCAGCTCATTTGTTACTTCAGATCCATAAAAATTTAAAGCGCTCGCATAATCATTCCCACAATGCTAGTAAAACAGATTATCATGTGCTCTGTATAATAATGATTACATTTCTGATTATGAGATCGTTTCTCTCATTCCAGGGGAAAGAATGTGGGCAAAAGGACCCAATTATGCCTTATCCTTAGAAGAGAGCGGGTACTTATTTTTATGTGGAAGAAACATATTCTTTACTATTCCTCAACTGAAAGGGATGTGGAGGGATTGTTGCCTTACCCCTGATACCGAAATAAGAAAAATCCTTTCTTCTTCTGCTTTTATACCTAATGTAAGGTCTTTGTCCTATCAACTTAAAAGAACACGTCAGAACTGGGAAGGTTATAATTATGGCTGGATACCTACATATAACCCTATAGTGGGCAGAAAAAGTTTGGGGCACGCTTTTACCAGAGCCTTTCTTCCTTGGGTTGAAGTAGCAAAAATTAAACAAAACAAGACAAAAAAACAATTCGCAATCTCTCTAAAGTTATGTCCACCACTTTCAATGCTTCTGTCCAAGGTTTTGCATATCAGCAGCCCCAAATCCATAGCCTTGCCGAAGTAGTTCTATAAAACTGCAGGACCCTAAACCTCCTCACTGCCCAGCAGGGGCAACCAGTGTCCTACTCCGAGAAGAGGAGGGAAACTGATTGAGAAGTGCATTTCAACCGCTAGCTACCACTGAGCGTTTGGTCCTCAGTTTAATCTTTTTAATTTTAATTAAATTTCTTCTGTTTTGTATGAATAAGCCATTGTCTTCTTCCCAAATGTATGTATAAAGTAAAATTCTTTTCCTTTGAAAAGCCTTTCCTGAAACTCAAATAATCATGGAAACTAAGCCATCCACCTTAAAGGGACATACCTGAGATGATTCATTTTTCAATCGTCTTATTGTTCAAATGAGGTCATTGACATTCCTTATCATTTCCCTCCTCCATGGGACAAGACACTTAAAAATGGGATCCTTCTCAGCTCTGTGAGGAAAGACTCGACTGAGGATGGTCCTCTGCTCCATAGGAAGAGACACCTGAGGAAAACCCTCCTTAGCTCCATGGGACAAACCACACAATCCATCTACAAAGAACTATATTTTGACAAAAATGTCAATATGCCTGAAGGACATAACTGATCAGCAATGTGTTCTGTGAAAGATCTAGATCAAAAGGGGGAAATGTGAAAGGACTTCAATCTAAAATAGACCCAGAGGACATGAAATGGAAAATTGTACTCCTGTGCTCCAAAGAAAACAAAACTTAAGGACGAGAGACTGCTTTCTCGTAAGTGTCTGATTTACAACAAAACTGATAATACTGTGATTTTCTTAATGATAGGGAAGTAATCAGAGGTTGCTTCATATCAACTTGGAAAGCCTTGCTTATGGTTTCCCAGAGGCATGAACAAGAAATGACCCAGGTTGCCTGTCTTGCAAAATGAGCGGAGTTGAGCTTTGTTTGTAAGACTGGACTGGTTTTGTCTGCTCGGGGAATTTTTAAGGCTGGTCTCTACTTGTTTCCAACAGATTCCAACTGAACTCTCCCCTCTTTGCATTCCCCGCCCAGAAGGACCGCCTACCCGCAACCTCCAGTGGACTTGCCTGCAGCTTGCTATCGTTTGTGGGTCCCAAATTACAATTTCTCCGCTATTCCCAAATAAACTCATCTCTTTTTAGGATTTTGACCTTGCCTCTTCATTTAGGTCAACAAAGACAATCTTCATTTTCAAAAAACTTGAGGGAAAAGATTGGATCAACTGGCCAAAATCAAATGGGCTATCACCACTTCTGCTGTCTTGCTGTGTCCCTGTCACGTGGAAACACCAAGAACTGAGCAAAGGGTAGAGTGGCATGCAGAGGACTCCCCTTGGTCAGTTGCCCATGCCAGTTACAAGCCCTTAGAAAACAAGGATACTGCTACATTTATTGAGCACCTACTGTCTGCCTGGGGCTGTGGGAGGCATTTCACATAAATGTTAGTGGACCAAGGTTCAAGACCTCAACTTACCATCCTGACATATCTTAAGAATCATAGTCACTCAGGTAACCTGAATGAGCTCTGCTGCGCAAATACCCTGTGACCCTTCTGTGAATTAAGCCATTTTACTAGTGAGCCCAGAGGGTAAAATCTAGCCTAGGCAGAAAGAAGAGAATACTGAGGGGAGTAACATTCATTAAGAGTGATTCATTTTTTTAATTCCATTTTCAGTGTTATCTTAAATATGTATTCTTTCAGCTGAAGGCTTTTAACTCATTTTTGCTTACCTATATAGTAAAACTTACCAGAATATGTGGTTTTCCTTTACCTATAACATTTGGGAGGAGTTATTTCCTCGCCTCATATAAAGATTTTTCACTTGTGTCTTAGGCATGTAGAGGGGTTTTGTTTTGTTTTGTTTTTGTTTTTTTAAATCTGCCTTAAGCAAAACCTGCCCTCGATTTGATGATGTAAGAACAGTCTAACGGTTAGATAACTGTGTTCATTTAAAAGCTGAGCTACCTATTAGAACTTCAAGAAGACAGGATTGATTCTTGATTCCATCATTCATGACAAAGAACCCATTACAACCAAGGCTCCCGGCTGGTTGTAGGTGGTGAGCACTGTACCACTGAATGACGGAGGCAAAATCCAAAGAGACCCAGCTTCTGACAGGTGTATTTTCAGCCAACGACAAGCTGTTTTTTCCAAAATGGTCACGGCAATGAATTTCTAGGACTCTGCCATTCCCCGTCAAAAGTCAGAGCTTTCCTCCCCTCCCTTTCCTTTGAACCTTCATGGGATTTTTTGACTGTTTCAACAAAGAAAACACAGCAGAAATAATGTCACGTGACTTCTGAGGCTGGTTCACAAAAGGTGATACTTATCCACCTGCCCTTTTTCGCTCCCAGGACACTACCCTTGAAAGCAGCCACCACGCTGGGAGGAAGCCCCAACTAGCCCACGTAGAGAGGGGAAATAGAGAAGATCAGAGTCACTCAGCAACAGCTAGCATCAGCCGTAAGCAATGTGCAGGAATGAACCTTCCACGGATTCTAGCCCCCTATCTTTGAGCCACCCCAGCTGATGTACAGCGAAGCACAGGTGAGCCCTCCTGAGCCGCCTGCACAAACTGCAGATTCATAAAGCAAAATAAACACTGTATTACTTTAACTAAGCTTTCAGTTTGGTAACTGGAATGCAGACACCGAACGGAAGGCCCATATGAATGAATTTCACATGAAACCAAAGAAACTTGATGTTCGACTCCCTGCTTTGACCCCAGAATGGAGGCGGAAATGAAAAATATACATACATCTTCCAACAGTGACGTCCTGCTGCAGGGTGCTTATGTACAGTTGCAGAGTCAGCTGCGGGGCTGAGCCCAGGAAGGCCTGGATCACCGACGCGCGGCTGAACGCAGACCGGTGCGTGAAGAGCTTGCCTTCCGCCTGGCCCACCTCCTTCTCGACTTCTTCTGAGAAGCCATTCTTTGGCATCTGTCGCTTCTTGGTGATGCTGACATAAGGCTCTTCGATGTGGCCTGATTGACAATAGATGCAGAAGACTTCAAAACACCTGCAAACAAATCAGCAAGTCAGGGTAATCAGAGACAGATGGGATTCTGTCTCTGCTTACACTTACGAGCCTGATTCTCAAAGCTTTGACTTGGCCACTCTGGGCTACAGCCGCTTCTCTCAAATCATCCACTCCGAGGCGTTCTGAGCATGAAGTGAATCCTCTTGCGGCCCTCCAGGAGGTCGGCTGAAAATGACTGTGAACCTAATTGAGAGATGACACCAAAGGCCAAACCGAGTAGGGAATGGGAAGCGGTTCACGCTGCAGAGTGAGAGAAGAAGGTTCAGTTTCCCTTCAAGACACTTACTAGCTCTGCAGCCCTGGGCAAGTCATTTAACCCTTGAACCCTTTCCCTCAATTATAAAGCAGAGATAATACCTACTTGGCCACACTGCTATGGCAATAATACAGTAAAAGGGTGTGTATGTTTGTGTGTGTACTGATACATGTAGGCATATATATATATATATATATATATATATATATATTTCCACATCCAGTAGATGCCCTGTATCACCTCAGCTAAAGCAGCAGCTACGGTTGGGAGAGCCCCTAGCACAGAGCGGCTTGCCATCTAGCACTCGCCTATGAGACCACAATATACTACCTAGCTCTCTGCTCTCATAAACACTTATGGGACATGACTAAAGTCTGTCCTGTCTGGAGGTCTGTCAGCTATGTCTTATGAATAAGCTTGCCCCAGGGATGGAGACTTAACCAGTCACCTTTCTAGAATAACAGAGGTACCCGGCTTTGAAAATTAGATTTTCCTCTCTAGGTAATGATAGGAATACTAAAGGGAGGAAGAGTGCTGATGTGCGTGATTTAGTCTGAAGTGTGAGCGCGTGCACACACGCACACACACGGTTTGAGGGGTCAGTCGAGGGATGGAAACACGTATGAAACAAAATGTTAACTGTAGAACCTAGGTGGTGAGCACTGTACAATTCTTTCAAGTTGTCTTTTGTATGTTTGAAAAGCTTCTTAATAAAATGTTGGGAGAAAATGGGTTTTTCTTAGAAATAAGAAAAATGCTCATGGCCTTAGGTTTAAAAATTGTTAAAGGATGTTTTTTCTCCCAATGTGCATTTTTATAACAACCTTATAATGCTGCCAGAAGGTTTTATGGCTTCATCTATTTTACTGAAAGTTGTTAACTTTGTACTCTCACCTGAGGCCACTATGGCAACAAGAATACATTTATAATTTTAAATAATAAAACTTGATGTAAGAAAGAAAATGCAAGAACCTCTCTGATGAATACAAAGTGGACATATTTTGTGACTGCTGTCTTTGTTCGTTTCTTCCTGGGAGGAAGAAGGTACATGGCAGTGTATGTGTGTATGTAAGAGAAAGAGAGATAAGGTGGGGAAGACAGGTTTGTCTGGTACATTTTGTTCAATGGGGTCAAAGACACTTTGATATAATACATAAAAACAGGTAAAACAGCTTGGGCCAATCTGTTCAACTGAAAATAATGAAGTACAGGTTATGAGTTCAAGTTCAGCTAATGCAACTGACTTTTCTCTGAGAAAAACCTCAAATCTACAAGAACTATTTGAGGCCTAGCAACTTCATACAACAAGGAGTACAAGACAGAATAAATTGACCATCGTCTTAATTCTCAGATATGTGGTGAATGCAGATGGACTTTGCCAGTGCTGTGGGAAATGCAAAGACAGCTGGGGTACACCTGCCTCGTTCACAGAGGTGCTCATAATCTAAATGGAAAAGGGTACATATACACAATGAGGATACTAATGACCACAATTAATATTTATATAGCACTTTCAGTTTACAAAATATTTCTCATATATTAACTCAGAAAGCCTACTGCAAAGATTTGAATCATAGCATTATTTGCAATAGCAAAATTCTGGGAATAATCTAAAGGGCTCCAAAATAAAACAATAATTAAATAAATCATAATATATATAGCCAATGAAGTATTACCCAATCCTTAAAATTGATGGTACAAACATAAAGCTACTAATATATAAAAATGTTTACTATATTTGGTAAGTGAAAGGAATAAATTAAAATAGAATACATATAGAAAATTCAATTTTTTATTAAAAAAGTCACATATATAAAAACATATAAATCACACATACATATAAACACTGGAGTGCTTAATTTGACTCATACTGACTCAAGAGACTGTTAGTTAGGAATCGTGAGCCAGTTGTTAAAAAACTGGTAGCTTGAAATAGGCCATGACGGGAATATTTATATCACAGAAACCGGGAAACTCCACAATTCAGGGCTTTTTCCCCCAAGAGATAGTTTACCAGCTTACTGCTATAAAAATATGAGTAAGGATATACAACAAAAGGGTAAAAATTCTTTTTAGGCAGTCGAATTAGGTTTTTTGAAAATTTTTTAATTGTGTCTATTTTCTGCTCTTCTGTCCTTTCAACAACAAATATGTTTCACCTGAATAATAAAATCAAACTTAGAATTTTTAAAGACTAAACAAACAACCAAACACCAGCACAGGCTAAGAGGTGAATGGATGAAAACAAAGGTTCAGAGGAGAAAGCCAGTCTCTTGATGCGGAGGAGGGTGCTGTATGAAACAGGAAGCATGTACTGAACTGTTGACAAACTGAAACTTCAAGGTCTACCAGTAGGGATTATAGAAGGTTCCATTCTCAAGGTCTACCAATAGGGATTATAGAAGGTTCCAGAATGGCTAATGACAGAGGTGGCCCTGAAGCCCAAGTGGCCACCCTCTCAATCCACTGTTTTTCCCAATTAATAAATTTATCTCAGCACAGAGTTTTACATATAGTAGGTGTTTAATAAATGTGTGTATGGTCCTAAGACTTCCCCTACTTGCCACTACTGATAAAGAGAACTGATAAGAAACAAACTACAATTCTTTTTGGAATTCTGCAAGACTCAACCAATTACTCCAAATGTGGGGTTTTTCCTTTCCTTTTTTCTTTTCTTTTCTTTCTTTCTTTTTTTTTTTTTTTTGGAGAGATTGTCTAAATATAGCTGTAAATTAAATATTTTCACCAAAATCTTTCAAGGCTATTTTTCAGTATCATGTAGACTGAGGGGTGGCAACCATTTTCTGTAAAGAATTTACAAAGAGTAAATACTTTAGGCTCTGCAGGTCACAGTCTGTATCCCAACTACTCAACTCTACCACTGCAGTACAAAAGCAGCCATATACAATACATTAAATGAATGAGCATGGCTGTGTTCCAATAAAACTTTATTCACAAAAACAGGTAGGGGGGATTTGGTCTGTGAGGCATAGTCTGCCAACCCATAACATAGATAATCAGCAGGCTGATCCATTTTTTTTTTCACTTCACCCCATTTTCAAGCATCATAGGGGAAGGAGATTATCCCTTAGCTAAAACCATGCTTGTTGGTGTCTCCACAAATAATCTGTGGTACCAGAGACCCTTTAAAGCAGTTAATAAAAACACATTTCCAAAAGAAATTCTAAGACTTCCAACACACCATGTCGTCTTGATGTGACACACATGCTCAGTGAGGCTACACAAGAATCAAACTAGTTACATAGAAAGCACCACCTGACCTTTTAAAAGCCACTTGCATAATCTCCAAGAGTCTCAATTTCTCAAATGTAACAAAAAAGAAAATGACAGATCTCAGGGTTTTAGAGTGGATGGAATTAAATACTATACATAGAAGCATTTCACTAACAACAAAAAAAAGCTCTTCAAATATAGGCCATTATTATTATTTTAAAATCTTTTGAAAGCTTATTATACAAAGAAATACTATGATGAATCATGTTGCAATGTTCTGTAAAAAAATTACTAGGATTTCTTAGCTTTCATTTTTATAAACCCAGACTTTCCTCACTATACCAGTAAATAAAAAGAGAGGAAAATTCCTTGAACTTGAAACTCATTTATTTCTTCTCCCAATTAATTTGAAAAATTAACATAATTGTAAAAGGATTATAAACAGATTTTATTGTTGTTAGGTGTTTTCCCCCCTCTGGTTTTCCAGAATATCCATTATCATTCACAATAATATCATCCTTAAAATAAAAAAAAAATTCAAGATACTATTCAATGATCACATCATTCAAATCTAGCCTTAATAAGGAAACAACCACAAAAACTGCAACTACAGTTTTAAATATAAGACTGATAAATGAAATATGGTGCTTTCCCAGTGCTTTCCTAAGGGAAAGAAGGAGTGGGGCCTAGTTTTTAGTATTTAGCCCATAATTATTACAGTGTAATGCGGTACAGTTTAACTGAGTGAATTCAAAAACATGAGTTTGGCTACTTAGTACCCAACAAAAAATAAATTTTCCAAAGACAATTTCAAACTATTAGTAAGTCAAATCAGTAAAGAGGGGAAAGAAACAGACCATGACTCTCCTTTGGGGGAAATAATTTTGATCTTGAAGTAAAGCTGATGCCTTGGGAGTTAAAATAGAATCAAACTGTCAGCAGGAAAAACTTTGAATAAGATATTAAGTCCTGGGGCGCCTGGGTGGCTCAGTGGGTTAAAGCCTCTGCCTTTGGCTCAGGTCATGATCACAGGGTCCTGGGATGGAGCCCCACATCAGGCTGGGTTCTCTGCTCGGCAGGGAGCCTACTTCCTCCTCTCTCTCTCTGCCTGCCTCTCTGCCAACTTGTGATCTCTCTCTCTGTCGAAAAAATTTAAAAAAAAAAGATATTAAGTCCTGAAAATACACAACAGCAAATTGTTTCTCTTAATCTGGAAGCTAAGAGGTTTGGACCCATGTTTTGTGTACCTCAGCTCTAAGATCATGGGTTCAATTATCTCCTTGAAATAAATCAGCTCCATTAGAATGAGAGAGTCCTTGTTGACAGAAGGGGGTGGTTCGGTGCTTTATTTTTTACGTCTTATCCTGTTTTTTCCCCCAAGAAGACAATGACCCACTCAGAATTTTCTGGAAATAGGTCTTTTTACGGTATTGAAACTTTTTATATAGCTTGAGAAGTTCTCTTCAAAGTACCCACCTTTTTAAAAATAAAGTTAAAATATTTTTACTATAAAAATGGAAAAATGTAGAGTAGTATATAATAAGGGGAAAATGATATACTTTTCTGTATTTTCCAGGAGATAATTAAAAGCACCCATAACTCCGTCATCCAGAAATTACCACTCTCTACAACTTGGTATATTTCCTTGAGCTCAGGTTCAGATGTGCCATCTTATTTTTATACGTATCACGTCACTAGCTTTGTCTTGGGTCACTATTAGAATTTAGAAAGATTTTAAATGGCAGTAATGATAGAGATCACTCACCTGGATAGCTATTTAGGTCATTTGTTTAGATTTTGCCAAGATGACCAAACTGTTTTAATTTAGGATGGGATTATTGGTAAAATGTACTCCACACTCTTTTGCTTCCTTTCAGAGTGTGAGGAACATAATTAACCAAACCCAATTTCTTTTTTCTTTTTTTAACCGAACTCAATTTCTAAGAAGCTTTGCGAACATGGTCTAAGGCATCCTATTCCTCATCTATAAAATGGGAACAATGACATCTACTTCATGGTGAGGATCCAGCATCCTGAGGGATCTTAGCACCTACCAAACCATGTAGCACAAGCAGCACTGAGAATTATCAGTTTCCCTTGATCTGTCACTTCATTTAAACATCGTGAGCAATGAGTTTTCTTTTCACAGATGAGGTTAATAAAGGATGAGTGCCTTGCCCAAAGTCAGGTCCCGTTGATTTTACTGGGGGGGGGGGGGATTACAATTAGGATGCTGTCGCCTACTTGGCCAGAGAGGACTAAGTCCTCACTAAATAGCTCCAAGTTGCATGACTTTGAAAATTCCTCTCTTTCTCTCTCTCTCTCTGTCCTTTTTTTCCCTCCTAACTCTTCCCTTGCTCTCAGATGTCAGCAGCAACGCTTTAGCTCTGCTAGTGTACTTGTTTCTGTTCCTTTCTAGGATTCTGTGGCTTCTGGAGGCTGGGGGGACTTGCTCACCCAGTTTGTCCTGACTGTGTGTGAGCTGCAGGGCGGTATTCTGGGCGTCAGCTGGGGACAGCAGTATTTAATGTGAAGTGCAAAGTTTTATAATAGGCCTCTCTCAAATCTATCTTGCTACTGGACTTTTTTTTTGCCTCTGTGTATGTTGGGGCAGGGGAGATACTGCCTGGTAGGGAAAGATTCGTGACTAGATGACTGGTAGGGAAAGATTCCTGGCTACCTGAATCTTCCCGTAGATTAGCTCTAGGCTTTCTCTTCCAATTCATCTCTCGCCTGTGTCTAAATTCTGTATTATAGGGGTGCCTGGGTGGCTCAGTGGGTTAAAGCCTCTGCCTTCACTTCAGGTCATGATCTCAGGGTCCTGGGATTGAGCCCCGCATCGGGCTCTCTGCTTAGCAGGGAGCCTGCTTCCCCCTCTCTCTGCCTACTTGTGATCTCTGTCAAATAAATAAATAAAATCTTAAAAAAAAATCTGTATTATAATTTGCTTTCTAATACAGATAAGAATCCTTTGTTTTGCTTTTCCTTGCAGGGTTGAAAGGTGTCAACACAACACATTTTAAACTCTCTTCATGGTCCTTAAGCCAGTCTACTTCATTACCATGCATTCTACTTGCTTTGTGTTAATAGAAATTAATTTCCAGGAATGCCACTAATGGTTTTTTTCTTAATGCAGGCAAGTTTGTGTCTTCAAGGCACACTGTGTTCCAGCTTCAACGACTGTGTTTGTTAAGTTAGGCAGGGCCGGAAGGCATTTCCACAACCCTGTTTCCACACCAAGAGAATGATGCGTGGATTTCTAGAGCTCTGCGTAAGAATTAAATAAATTAGTATTTGTAGAGCGCTCAGAACAGTGCCTGCCACACAGGAAACTCCACGTGTTTCATAAATTAAAGAATCTGCACACGCTTTTGCTCTAAAGGCGATTTAGCCCACACACTTCTCAAGGGTTTGTCACGACACAAGCCATTCCTGCCAGAGCCCACCCGACCCCAGAGAAGTCTTGTATTTTACGAGGTCGAACTATATGCAACTACCGTTTCTGTTGGTCAAGTTCAGTTGAATATTGGCAATTTCATACGCGAGAACCTCAGAAGAAGGCGGTCCGCCCCAGCTTTATTCCCACTCTCCCCGGATTCTGTCGCATTCGCGTGACTGGAACGGTGGGGCCCGAGGAGCAGGGCTGGGCCGGCCTGGGCCCGGCACCCAGTCCAGCCACCCGCCCCTCCCGAAAGGCCGCCCCTCTCGGCCAGGGCAGCGGGGAGGGGACCCGGGGGCCCGCACGCACCTGAAGAGCGGCCCGAGTTGCAGCAGGTGCAGCAGCAGCACGAGCGGCCGGTCGCGGCTGAAGTCGCGGTGCACGAAGAGGAGCGTGAGCTGCACGAGCGCGCAGGGCAGCAGCGAGAAAAGCAGCGTCAGCGCCTGCCACATGCCGTCCCCGCCCGAGCGGTAGGTGCTGCTCAGGTACAGCGCCGCCGTCGTCTCGGCCACGAACAGGAACACGGACGCCAGCACGGAGCCCGGGAATTTCATCTCCGCGCGTCAGCGGCGCGCACCGGCGGCAGACGGGGTAGCGGCGGCGGCTGCCCGTGGGGGGGGCTCCCGGCATGCCCGGCCCCGACTGCTCCCGAGCCCTGCGCTGCCCGCCGAGGGCACCGGGCCGGCCCAGAGGCCGGGGCGCTGGAGCGGGGCCTGGGGGCGACCGGCCGGGCTGGGGTGGGGCGAGGAGCGCGGCCCCGCCGAGACACGCCCACGCGCACCGTGCGCCGCCCGCGCGCCACACTGCCCGCTGCGTCTCTGCGGCGACAGTCCTCAGGCGGGCCGCGAACCTGCGTCCTGCGACTGCTCGCGCCGCAACCCCAACGGCTGCGGGGGGCCCTTCTGGCCCCGCGCGCAGCCTCTGGGTCCTAGAGCCCTTGGGCCGCGCTCCCGCTCACATCCTTTTGAAAAACTGCGACCAATGGGGCCCAGAATCCGGGTCTGGACGCCTTTTCATCCCAGTCTCTATTTTGTGGGCCTAGGGAACGCCTAATTCCTCAAAGAACCAGCGTTTCCGGTCATTTAAAAATACCCAGACCACACAGATGCTTTTCAAAGTACAAGTGTAAAGTCCTGTAGCCAGGATTTACCGTTTCAGTGGGTCCCATAAGCATGCCCTTCAGTCTTCCAGATACAGTGGTCTAAAACGCTGTTTGCTGTGGTTGAAGAGCATCAGAGACAATCCTTAGGAGCCAACGCCTGCTCTCCCAGAAAAACTGCCTACACAATCTATTCCTCTGTAACTGTGACTAACTCGCAGAGGGAAGTCCAGGACCTAATAAGGAAACGGTTTTCTAGCCCAAGGCATACCTCTGCTTGATAGTGTGTGCCAGCCCCAGGACTAACTCCTTTTCACTCACTGAGCTTGTGACAACCTTGTGAACATCAGGATGGGCTCAGCCCACCCCCCTGTCCCTCAGAGTTTGAGCAAGGCACTAAATCTCCCTAAAACTCTGGTCCTAACCTGTTCCATAAGGGATTAGACCTTCATAATTACAAGGTCCCTTTCCCTGCTGAAATTAGGGCAGTCCATCAATCATAAGGCATATCTGTCATTTTTCTATTTAGGAAAATGATGTCGACACAAACAGAATATGAAGATTCAGAAGAAATCAAGACAAAAATTATAGAGGGAGAGAACACGAAGGGCCGTTTTTCTTCATTCTTGTGTGGCATGGGAAAATCTATTTACAAGGGTTGAGGGGAGGATACAGCCGACAGCTGAGAGGTAGCAGGCCCATTCTCTGAAAGGATTACTGATATCTATTTATAGAACCCAGCAGGCCACCATGTCCTGGATCAAGATACACACACTGTCACAAACACAGAATAGGCAGCAACACTCCACAGAATATTTGGATAGTATTTTATTTGACACCGTATTAAGCTGTAAAGGACGAATTAATTTGTAGCTTAGAATTATTAATTAGAGCGCACTCAATATTTAGCATTGGATTTTAATTTAAGGCAAAGGATTATCACAGGTTCCATATGATTAAGTAGACTGTACATAAATATGGGGAAGGATAAGCCAATAAATAACATTGCTTTAAACACTATAGAGCCCAGTTTAATGGTGAATTATTTTCTACAGTACAAAATACAGAAAACACATTTGGAAAGATCACAGTGCTTAGAACATTGTAACAGCAGTTTTTAAAACAGTAAGGTGCGTCTCTAAGCTTCTGACTCAATCTTGCTTCTAAAGAGATTTCATTATACCACGCTAAGGCGGTGAGAAACTCCCCCCACACGAAGGGGAGGCAAGATCAACTGACTAGTAGCACTTCCCCCTCCAGGAACAACCAATAGCAAAAGCTAAAATCTGATGAGCATTTGCAAGTTGATCCTTCTCAGTGTGCACACCAGCTAACTTGCCCCAATGACCGTGTCTTTATGTATTATCATTTACCATTTTGTCCTTGAGAATAATGTATACATTCAAGCCTATGATTGCTCTTTCCCTGTAATACCTAAGCGGACTTTGACTAAAGATCAATTTAATGTCACGTATTACATTATACTTTCTTTCTAGGACTGAAATACCCATTTTTTAAAATATTATGTACATAATAATAGACTTATAGAAAGTGGTTTTTTGGTATAATAATATGTAACATACCAGAATACTTGAGAATTTGGTTTCATTATAAAATACAGTACTACAACATTTTGTGGTATAGTAAAATATCTGGCAGAATGTTCTGCTCTAAATTTAGACCTAACTGCTAACAATACGTCTTTGAATGCGCTTCAAAGTACCCCTAAAGAAATATAATATAATTAGCAAGAGGTCGTAGAACCTGTTTTTGGCAAAAAGACATTTTTGAAGAAGCCTGTCATTTTGTGTGCAAACTTTCAAAATTTTAGTTATATGCAAGAGATAACTGGTGTTGGACTTAATGTTAATGGAAATTAGAAGTTTAAAGTAATAACAACTAATCTCTATTATTTGGTGTATTTTTTATAATTTTATGTTAAATCTGCATTTGTGCTGAGGCAAGTGTATTGCAAAGAGTACAATTTTATTAATAATATTTATTGATCAGTTCTTCAAAATTTAAGACTACTTTAAATAATAGTATGTATTCATTCCAAGATACAATTAGGAATAAGCAGTTATATTCTATTGACAGATTGTTCTTTTGTATCCCCTAAAATAATAAAGAATTGCACTAGTTTACTAGAGAATGTGAAATGTATCATTAGGAGGGTGAGCTTTTTTCCTCCATTGATACAATCATATTTCTGTAAGTATTGTGAATTGTGCAAAAAATCTTTTTGGTGAAGTAAATCCTATTCACTTGGTAAATACACATTCCAAAACTAACATGTGGTGCTTGACTATTCCCCTTTATATGGCTTTGCGAAGTGTTTCCTTAATAATTGGATTCTACAAAATCCATTTTAAAAATGTTAATTTAGCGCCATTAAATCCATGAGATTAAAACTCAGACTGCCTTTCCAAGTAGAGCTCCCCCAGATGTTCAAAGTTGGGAAAGCTGTTTCCTTTTTAGAGAAGGGGCTGCCCTTCATGATCAGACAGATTCTAAAACCAAACTCTTGCATTTCAAATGTTCCACTCCTACTCCTGGAGAGTCTATATAAAACCGATGGTATACTTTGCATTTTCAAGAGCAAAGGGATTCTGCTGTTAGTTTTCAGAAGACATTTCTAATACTGAAATACTAAAGTCCTAAAAAACAGAGACAAAACTGATCCTTAAGATCAATCTTATTTGAATACATACACATTATTAAGAGTTACTGCAGTCAACTTGGACCAAATTCAGCGACAGAAGTTGATAACTGGTAATTGCCACTTAAGCACAGATAACAAAGCAAAACTTATGGGGGCGGCATCAGAGGTCCCACTAAAACAAAGGCAAAAAGATTATTTGCTGAAGATTGACAGCTGTTAAGTTTACACACTTTGCAAAAACAGTACACACTAAAGCATGTAAATCAACACCACACACAAAATAGAAAGCAACAGCAGGACGGTATTACTCTACTTAAAAGGCTGTATTATACACATTCAGATGTTTCTCTCCTCATCTTTCTAGAGTGCTCGTAATTTCTGAAAGCATGAGAGGAAGTGTGTATTTGGGTCCTTTCTGAAGATCTACATCCATGTGCAAGACATTAAAGCCATCTGCTGGTTTCAGTTTACTACGGGGTTCTAGAACAAGGAAATGTATCTTGGTTCTCGAGTGATTCTGAATACAAAGAATAAGTAGATATAGGCTCCAAGAAAAGTGGAGAAGGAGGGGAAGACACAAAAGCTTTTCTCATGTAGAGACACAGGATTTTCAGAATTCTTGTCCCCAAAAGTGTAGTAAAGAATGATCTCAGGTCTCTGAGGACAAGATAATTAATAGGGATTAATATTCTGGGACAGAACCATCATTCTGATATCTTTAATGGGCCGGGGTGTAGGGAGGAGTATTAAAACTCCACTGTAGAAAAGACAAATTTTAGAAGTATACCATAAACATAGCATGTCAGACTAACCATGTTTTTACATTGGCAGCTGGGCGACAGCGACAATCAGGAGGTTGAAACTTACAGACACAGCTCAACAACTTCAAACAGGTTTCTTTATCCAAGAGGGCTTTCTCAGTCTGTGATATGTTAACACACCATAAAAATCTCCAAAAGGGGGCAAAAGACCAGAACTTGCCTAACTTATTTAATCACAGAATCTATTTTTCCCCAGGGCAGCTCTTGGTATTAGTGTTCAGAATTTGGGGAAACACCGCAGGACTCAAATAACATGCAGTGGTTTGTCTCCATTTCCTCTCATAACAACAAAAACATACATCAGCTGTGGGAAAACCTCATCAGAACTGTGAAGCAGCAGTGAATGCCAGCCCTTTGCTGTTCAACACAGTGGCCAGCCCACATGTGGCTCATGAACCCTTGAAATGTGCCTGGTCTGATTTGCAACGTGCAGTAAGTATAAAATACACACCAGATTTTGAAGATTCACGACAAAAAAAAAAAGGTAAAATATCTCATTAATAATTGTGTACTGATTACATGTTGAGATGAGAATATTCAGGAAACATTGAGCTAAATCAGATACATTATTCAAATTGATTTCATCTTTTTGTTTTTCCTTTTTAAATGTGGCTACTAGAAACATTTTAAATTGTATGTGACTCGTGCTTTTGGCTCTCTTTGTGAAACTCACATCTGTTGTCTTCTACAGTTGGCTACTAATGGCTCTAACCTGGCAGAAGTTTTAATGAAAATAAATGCTGAAGATAGACAACTAGAAGTGTAACTAGGGCCCTCATTAATTATGCACTAATTTATTAGAGGGCAGTTAACACACAGTGAAGACCCATTCATTAATCAGCATATACCAATTCACCATTCAGATATATCTAAGAGCTGTTGGTTTTATATCATATGTGATACTGACTCTCCCTAAGTCAGTCTCTCTCTGTCTCTCTGTCTCTGTCTCTGTCTCAATCTCTCTCTCACACACACACACACACACACACACACGCACGCACGCGCGCACAATTTCGTACGGGGTGGGGCAGGACTAAGAAAAACCAAAGAGCAAACAAACAGGAAGGGCTTGCAAACTGTTTGCACGTCCTCCACAGTCAAGCCTCACCTCGTGTATCTTTTCTCCTTGTTTCCTTTCTTCCTCGATACTGTACAGGGAGGAGAAAGGCAAGAAAAGGAAAGCTAGCCTGCTCCTTTCACCGTATGACTCACCAACAAACTGCTCCAAAGAACAAAAATATGATTTGGTTTTCGTTTTAAATGATTTTTCAGATTCAGTTCAGAGGTGGAAGTAACAGGTACCCGAAGGCAAACAAAGATGCAGGAATTTCTGCAGATCAGGTCAGGGACTTTGCCATTTGTGGAAGAGTCTAGGAGGAAATGACAAGGTTCAATATTTGAAGGGAATTTTTAAAAACGTTTTTTACCCCTAGAGGCATCATCCATCAGGCCTCAATTCCTTAGCACTTCCAATTAAAGAAAGAGGGAGAGAGGGCACCCCGCCCCCACCGCCCGGTAGGAGATTTATGGTAATGCAGGAGGCCCAGATACTTAATGTAGCATCAACTCTGGCATTTTCCACAACACTACAAATACAATGAGGAGGTTTCTTTATGGAGGAGAAGCAGGACAAATGCAGCTGCCATTCTATCCTCCTGCACAGCTGTGCTCAGGGTGAGCTGTCAAGGACCTGCGACCCCACTGCACAATGGGCCCAACTCCTGCTGCGGCTGACCTTGAGGTCAGCCCTTCTGTCCAGAGGGGAGTCCAGCCTCATGGAGCCCGGAGCTTTTAGCTACAAACCGACCTGGATGGAAGAGATAAGGAGAAATCCTGCCCTCCCAGGCAAAAGGAGGTCACATGATTAAGCACACACAGGAAAAAATAAACATCAGAATGTACTATTTAAAGACCAAAGGGAGGACATGAAGTTGCTGAATGGCAGGGGAGGCTGGTGATGGGGGTGGGGGGGTGGGAATTAGAGGTCCCAGGAAGCAATAAAACCCACAACATTTGGAGCACCAGCCAGTTTCCCCACCCACCTGTGGCTGCCTTTCCATTTGCTTTCCCGGCCAAGTTTATACCAAGTTAACATGGCCTTGGCAAATCTGAGGCTGTTCATTTAGCTATTAATTTGGGACAGTGTTAAATAAACAACCCAGATCCCCCAAAGAAGTCCTCATATGTAATTCAGAGTATGCTTCTATTGCTATATGTCACACAGTTCTGAGGCCTGAATTACAAACTCAACCAAAAATACTGTATTTCCCAGTTCATTTCTGCTCTGTAGAGCTCGCCTGCCAGCTCCTTTTCTCACATTACTGGCACTGTAATCCTTTGTTTCCAGCAAGCAAAATAAATATTTGCATTAAAAGGATCTCTAGCTAAACCAGCCTATTCCTATTTACTAAGCCCCAGTGAGTCAGGAGGCACAAATACTATGGTCAGGATTGGTTCTGGAATAAAATATATTCAGGGGCGCCTGGGTGGCTGAGTGGGTTAAGCTTCTGCCTTTGGCTCAGGTCATGATCTCTCTGCTCAGCAGGGAGCCTACTTCCCCTCTCTATCTGCCTTTTGTGATCTCTCTCTCTATGTGTCAAATAAATAAATAGATAAAATCTTTAAAAAAAAGAAGAAAATATATTCATTTTTACCCATCAAGTGATCCAGACCCCAAGCACTGTATCCACATATGGAGATTCCATTTGGCTAAAATGCTTATTTGAGGTCAAAATCAAGCACAGTTTTCTACACACATCATAGGTACTTAAAATCTAGGTTCCTGGGCGCCTGGGTGGCTCAGTGGGTTGAGCCTCTGCCTTCGGCTCAGGTCATGATCCCAGGGTCTTGGGATTAAGGCCCGCATTGGGCTCTCTGCTCAGCAGGGAGCCTGCTTCCCTCCACTCTCTGCCTACTTGTGATTTCTCTCCCTGTCAAATAAATAAATAAAAACTTTAAAAAAAAAACCCTAGGTTCCCTTTAAAATATATAAAGGACCTGCATATTACAAAACTCTTTTATATCCATTTTTATCATTGGCAATCCTCAGGACAACCCTGTGAGGTGGAGAGGGCTCTTTGCAATACTAATGTTTTTTTCCCTTTATTCATGTGTTCCTCAGCATGGTTATAAATCACAAGCTTACATCAGTTGCACTGAAATTATTGAGATTTGTTCTCTACAGGAATTGAAACAATTTGAGTACTACCTTGATTAAAATCTTAGTGTGTCAAAGGAAGTTAATTATATAGTGCCATGAAAGAGTTGCTATTTAACACAGACCAACAAAATGACTGTTTCTCAAATGATCAGAAAGTAAATACTATTATCCTAATAGTGTCGTCAGTTGCCTGAAGAATCACAGGGGATATCTATGCTGAAAAACCTGCTCACTGAACTTCAGTTATTAGGTTATAAATGGAGCAAAAAAGTAAAAACTGACGGCTGAAATGCGATGGGGCAAAATATATGATATTTGGGAGTATGTGTGGAAGAGAAGGTCCATAATTGTGTTAATGAAACAAATTCAAAGAGTTGTGATATTCTCCAAAACTTCCCATTCTTAAAGTATATTCCAGCCTCCCCACTGTGGAGAGATGCTTTCAGTCTATCCTCACATATTTCCACTGTAACCTTCGGGGTTTATAACTATTCATGCCACATATAGTAACTAATATTAAAATTACACTAGTGGTGGTGAAAATGCCCCTGCAGCCTTCACGAGGCAACCTGCCTAAGCACGTATTCCGAAAAGGATGTAACTGCTTAGAAGGGAACAAGTTGGTTAAGTAAATAAGAAGTGACATGCCATGCTTTCTACTGCAACACTTAAGGGGCTTTTCCCTCTTCCTGGGAATACAAGATAGAAGAGGGTCTCCCAAAAGCTACAATTCTACTCTTGCAGGAAAATGAAAACTTACAGCATGCTTAAGTGCTAAACAAGCTTACCCTTGTGTCTCATTTACCCAGATGTCAACTCATAAAGACACACTCAAACATGGCCTTTGCTTGGATTTGACACACAAGAGGGTTGCCTTTTCGGAAGGGTCAGCACAATGTCATGGTTACCCTGCTAGACCTTAAGTGGGTGGGCAAGCATGAATGTGTCCAGTTGTCCTGAAGTTCCTAGAAATGAAACCCATATGTCGAACTACATTATCCCTTCTTAGGGCTTTAGATTTCGGGCGTCAAAATGAGTGGTGAAAGGATCAGCAAACAGAAACCGAAGGTACCTTCCAGAAGGGACTTTGGTTCACTGCTGTATCCCCAGATTCTAGTCTAGAGGACTGAATAAACATACTCGTGAAGGGAAACCCCAGATTTGAATCTTCATTCTGCCCCGTCCCAGCTGTGAGACTTTGGATCAATTACCTAAATCATCTAGAAGGGTTGGTGGATGATGAAAAAAACATGTATTGCACAAAGCCCGGTATATTGGATGCTTATTACTTTCAGCCTTTAGAGGCCAAAGGGAATGCATTGAAATGAGATGCTGAAAAGCAGGTACTACTATCATTTCAAAAGGAGACTACTCCATAGAAGGCATTTTGCCTTAAGGCTTTCTGAGAGGGCCTCGACTATTCATGAAAGAATTTCTAGAACCCAGCTTCGAGAGTCATTTGAAGCTGTTATTTATGTGGTGTTGCTCCAACCTGAGTATTTTCAAAATGAACAAGTGAAGCCAATTTCATCTATTTATATCTGAGGATATGAAAATGAAACAATAAATGAAAAAGGTGCATGTTTTTCAAAACCATTTTGTCCTCGCTTGTTCTGATGAGCGCCAACAGATTCTTTGAGAATCTTATAAATGCTAGAGAACCTCTTCCCAGGAAAATAAGTATGCACAAGTGCACACACACACACATAGCACATGGCACACACATACATGCCAACACACACACACACACACACACACACACACACATACATATTTTAGGCAACAGAGTATTCCCAACTCCTCCCAGTTTATCTATAAAGCAAGAAGTTAGGAATTACTGAACTTAATAAGTGTTTGGGTTTACGTGGAGATAGATGTAGAATACACACATATATTTTTTACATCTATCACATATATGCAAATATTTGATGACTATTTCAATAATTCTTAAATCTTGTACGGCACACAAGTCCCTCCTCACTCCAATATATGAAATCACCAGTAACCAAATTCTAGGAACTGGGTAAGCTCACGTTGACCTGACAGGTGTTCCTGCCAGTGTTCTGCAAACCCTTATTTAGCTGAAGTAGTTTTACAATTTCTACGTGTCTATAGCAGAGTAGAATTTAATATGACAGCTTGGCTCAGTGGGGATTGTAGACAGTTCCTAGTGGAGCCCGTTGTCTTGAGGACTAAGCTGATCAGCCAACAAGTTCACTCATCTCTTAACCTAACAGCATGTATTTCAGCAGTGTTCCTTTCACCATCACTAGGTCTCATTCTCGGCCAGGGTCTGCCTGTCCCAGGAGCCCCAGTATTCCATGAAAGGCAGAAACGACATATCTTTGTAGTGGCTACCCTGATCTTTGAGATGAGCGATTTTTACCACGAGTGTATTTTACAGTTCAGCTAAGAGCTTCATAGGGATTACATAAGCATTTTAATACGAATCAACAATAGAGAAGACATAGCTCACACTTAAAATTGAGAAAAATACTTGACTGCAACACTTGCTACAGTATTTGCTAGTCTATGAATTTTACTATTCTAATTGAGCTTTAGGAAAGAAAAAGGAACCAGGAAAAGAGATGTTAGGCCCAAAAGAACCTTCAAGTTTCAGGACTTAAACTGAGTTTTGTGAGTTTGAGCCCCACACTGGGCATAGCGATTACTTAAAAACGAAATCTTCAAAAATAAAAGAAGGTTATGATAATCCTTTCAAGGGCCCAGAGTAATGATTAAAGATATTCATATGCAAATTTCTCCATTCCATAAAAACATAAATTTGAATAAGTAAAGGCCTAGGACAACCAAGAGTTTCCTTTTTTGTCCTTCAGCAACCTGACATTTTATCTTTCCTAGTAATTTTCAGCTGGGCAATTACTTTAGTTTTTGATCGTGTTTATTTCTGAATTTAGGGGTGGAGGGCACCCACAAATGGCCAAATTCTCTTTCCAATTGCAAAAGTACTGGCATCTTAGCGACATAGTCCACATTTCAGTTTGGTTTTCTGTGCCATAACTGAAAAATGGATGATTCCTCTTTCCCTTTTTCCTTTGATCTCTGGTTTCACAACTATTCCCTGAAACTTTAAGTCTCTACGGTGTTTAGAAGAGCTGTGGGGTCTTAATTCTGCAGGTTCTCAAACTGTTCTTCCTTAACCCTTCACCTGCCTTCTCCCTCCCTTCCTTCCTTCTGGCGGCAATGTTAAGGCTCATGGTTGTGATACCATTGAATGTGGCTTATGTGGAAACTGCCTCGGGTAGGCTCGGGAAATCTCAGGGACCTTCCGCAGGGCCACCGTGGGAGATGGAGCCTTCTAGACAAAGACGCTGAAGAGAGGGAACTCAGCCTGATTGGGCTGCAGCAGATCGATCAGAAAGCACACCGTCCCGGAGAATCCCTCATACAAGCTGTATATACTTTCAAGGACACGAGAGCCGGCCTTGAACTCCTCCGTAAATAAAAACTCAGCAAACCTATGAGAAGAAGAAGAACATAAGAACAGTTTTAACACGAGGGTTTCCAGATTATTGGCCTTGAGTTGCTCAATATTTTAGAAAAGAGAATATAGAAATATTTTAAGAAAGACTTTTTCTCCGTTTAAAAAAAAGAGAGAAGATCTGTTATGTAATTGTGTGTGTTTCACAACAAATTGTGTTGACAAGCAAATTCAACTACTGTCAGAGTTTGCAAAGCAAAGCAGTTTGGTATTTTCTGTGGATTTCATTCCTTCTGCCATTCAATAATTAAAAGTAAAAGAGACAGATAAATAACCATATTTTTATTTACTTGGAATAGAAGCAAACTGATGTATGGCTGTTCCTTTAAAAGAGTAAATATGCTGTGTTTCTGCAGTCATATCATTTCTGAGCTAGATTTCATTTATATGTGACAGAGAGCAGAGACTGTGAAAATAAATGGGCAAGATTTTATACAATCTGTGCTTTGGGCAAACAAAGGAATAAGATGAATGGGAAAAGGCGAGCAACATTTTATAATCATGACATCAAATAGCAAACTCAGCTACAAGATAGATTATTTTTAGGACATCTGCCTTAAAAACAAATCACTAGCCTCCAGATTCTTAATGAAAGATCCTTTTTCTTCTACCTGTATTTGCCACAAATCCTATTCAAATTCTTTACAATGAGTAACATTTATAGTACTTTAGAGCTTTGAAAGTGTTGTGACCTGTGTTCTGTCTTTTCGGACCTGCCCTATTGGTTTCTGTTAACGACACAATCACCAATTCAGAGGAACTCACAGATGGGTAAGGCCTGAGAGCTGATACTGCCATAATTTAGATTATTGCTACTGTGTGAGGGTGTGTGTGTGTGTGTGTGTGTGTGTGTGTGTGTGAGTGTATGTGGCGGGGGGGCTCCCATGAAGAGTAATTACTTATTTGATCTTTTTAGGGCTCTTGGACTTATCAACAGCAGCTTAAAATAAGTCAGCAGGAAACATATTGCAATTCTGTTTGGTACAATTTTTCTATCAACTGTTTTCCTGAATATGCAACAATTTTTAAATGGAGTTTAAAATTTTAAACGGTAGAATGATGATGTCTCTTGAGAGTTAATTCGAAATTTGTCATTATGCCATGAAACTTCAAAGTATAGCTTCGAGGAGCCATAAGCTTTCCGGTGCCATGGATCATTTCACAGTCTGTACTCCTCCCAGAAAAAAAGTCTTCAAATACAGAAAAGAAAATACACAGGATTCCCAAGGAAATTCGTTCTATCAAGGCACAGTTAGCAAAAGTTGTAAAACCAAATTTGTGAAATAATAATATATGGATACTTCATTAACACATTAAAGCACAAGATCTAGCAGTGAGTCTAATAACTGCTGATATTTTTAGTAGTTACGAGAGTCAAATGTATTTCATAATATCTGCAACAAGAGCAATATGACATGAGAATAGCTGTGACTTGTACTGGTGAAAGTCACGTCTAGCGCTAATTCTCCTGTGGCTTTTTACCCACGTCCAGAATTGAAGGTAATGCTCCATTTCAGTTTGAAATATAATGCTCTTCTCAAGTAAATTCACAAGCCCTAGATTACGAAGCCCTGGTAGAGCAGAAAGAGGAAGGGCTTTGGAGCTGAGATCCCCAACTCTGATAATTTCATGTTATACGACCTTTGGCAAATTTCTTAATCGGACTTTAAAATGGTGAAGTTGCAGAGTTGTGCAAGATGACCTGTAAAGATTAAAGATACCATATATTAGGCTCTGAGCATACGGCAAGCATCTGATATATGGTAAATATAATTTTTCACATAAACATAGTGGAATGTTTGTAGAACAGAGACAACCATTCCACCGTACTTGAAAAGAAACCCATAGTTAATTTTGCTCTTTCTCCTCCTGACCCTTTTCCCCCCCAAGCTTTGATTTATTTAGCACATTATTGAAATTATAGTCTGTATAATCTTTAGTATCCTACATTTCATTTAAAAGTAATATGATAAACATTTTTTGCACTTTTCAAAATAATTTCTAAATGATATATAGCATTTTATAAGAGTAAATATACCAGCAATATCTGGGAGTAGCAGTTTCATTGTGTTCTGACGGGTATAGTGTGTTACCACATTCAAGTGAAAATGACTAATTGAATTTGAATTAAAAAAAGATAAACAAGACGAAAATGATTGCTCCCTAAATCTACCCAGTGATGCAAAATTCAAGCTAACAAATTCATTTTTCTAAAAAATGCTGTCAAAATAGAAGTCAGAATGGTAATTCTAGAACTAAAAAGAACTATAGACACTGAGAACATTACATATCAAAACCTATTGATTAGACAAGAATTGAATTGAACTCTGGAAAATTCATTCATCTGAGAATTTCATTATTGTTATTATCAGAAAGATGTAAGGTATTCTAATGAAGCATTTTTTTAAACCGTAGAAAATAACAAAGGAAAGGAACACTAGAAAAAATGAAGGCAGAAAGTTTCTATGAATTAAGAAGCAAAAGAAGCACAAAAAGAATCAATAAACAAAACCAAAAGCCAGTTCCTTGAAAGGATGAATGACATAGACAAAATGCTGGTGTCTGACTGAAAAGGAAAACCATTAGGAATGCAAAAAGGTACATAATCACAGGCATGGGAAATTTAAAATACCATGGAACTACACTGTTAAGGTTTTACATCAAACATTTGAAAATCCATATGAACTAAATTCTTTTATAGAAATATATTCGCTACAAAAATTAATTCAAGAAGAGGCAGAAACCCTAAATAATTAAATATGATGGAAGAAACTGAAACCATTATCAACTATTTTTCTGCAACTATAAATTTCAACCGGTGACCAAGTAATGTTTATTACAGGAAGGTACATATTGTCTGACATTAGTGTTTTAGGAACTGCCAAAATTAGGGAAGTTTCCCCAGTTTGGGCCATAGAATATTTAACTCTGAATTATAATAAAATGGAAATTTCAGTACACTAAAGCAATTAAATGCGATGTCCCGCAAATATTCAGATATGACCTGCACATTTTTAGGCTCTACCTGGAAGTGAGAAATGGAACCTGTCTGAAGGGCCCTGGGCCCCAGAACTTCATAACTAAAACTCTGTAAGCTAGGATGGGTCTGCCAGAAAAATAGAGGGGTTGTTTTGGTCCTTTTTTACTAGGCTTTCTAGGGCCTGACAATGTCTGAGGAAACCAGTCCCAAAGGTGATACTGCGTTAGTCTAGACAGAATCCAAAAGGACTTTCTTTTTCTACATTTGGGGAATAAAGGGTCAGGCTGCAACCAAACAGATTAGGGAGCCATGAATGAAAATATGTTAAAGGAATTCCTGAACAATGAAGCTCCAAATGGAGGCCTGACATATGTTAGTGTTTTTCCTTCAGTGCCTACTGGCATATATCATAAAGAGTATTTCATATATATATATATATATTTTTTAATACATATATAAAATATATATATATTTCACCTGGAAAAATATGTGCGTGTGTGTGTATATATATGTGTGTGTACACACACACACACACACAAACACACACATATATATATATATACACATTGAATATTAGCTAAGTTGGCTTGGGAAAACCTTTGTGAGAAAATGACTTTAGAGTGAAGGTCTGAATGAATTTAGGTGCCTAGGAAAGGGAGCATTACAGGTGGGGGAACCAAAACTTCAAAGACTGTGAGGTAGGTTGCACCTGGCACCTTAAAAGAACCAACAGGAAGCCACTGTGGTAGAAAGAACTAGGTGGAAAAGAGTATAGACGATGACGTCACAGAGGTAATGGGAGGCAAGATCCTGTAGCGCCTTTTGTTCAGAGGACAGACTTCGGCTTTTACTCTGAGTCATACTGGAAGCCACTGGATTTTCCTAAACAGAGGAGTGTCATACTCTGACATGACATACATCCTAAGAAGCAAATTTCAAAGGTCATGGTGAAACATGGAAGCATTCTTAATAAAATCATCATTACTATTGCCTACATTAATGAACATTTTTATGGAGATTCTGACCCATGCAATGGGGGAGGTGGGGGAGAATACAAACGAGGAAGCAAGTAACAAAACTGTAATTATTTGCAAATATGTCCATCTATTTAGAAAACCCAATGGACTCTAATGAAAATCTAATAGAAACAGTAATGGAGTTCAGAAAGATGGCCAGATAGATCATGACATCTATCAAAACTAAGACATTTATAACAATGAAGATTTCTAGGAAAGAAGTGCATCTTAGCTTGCTAAACTGCAATAAAGATTGTGCTCACAAACCTGGAAACATAAAATACCTAGGAATAAAATTAACAAGAAACATGTAAGAGCTTCTTCATAAGATCAAAACCTTACCAAATGACATTTTAAAGAACTTAAATAAAGGGAAAACATACCACATTCCTGGATAGGAAGACAATATTCTAAAGATGTTAATTCTCCCTAAAGTAACATATAAATTTATTGAAATTCCAATCAAATGGCCACAGAATTTTTTTTTGAAGATTTTATTTATTTATTTGACAGAGAGAGACCACAGTAGACAGAGAGGCAGGCAGAGAGAGAGGGAGAGAGGGAAGCAGGCTCCCTGCTGAGCAGAGAGCCCGATGCGGGACTCGATCCCAGGACCCTGAGATCATGACCTGAGCCGAAGGCAGCGGCTTAACCCACTGAGCCACCCAGGCGCCCCGCCACAGAATTTTTTTAAATCTGAAAATTGACTCTAAAATACAATGGGAAGGGGGCACCTGGGTGGCTCAGTGGGTTAAAGCCTCTGCCTTCGGCTCAGGTCATGATCTCAGGGTCCTGGGATCGAGCCCCGCATCGGGCTCTCTGCTCAGCAGGGAGCCTGCTTTCCCCTCTCTCTCTGACTGCTTCTCTACCTACTTGTGATCTGCCTGTCAAATAAATAAATAAAATATTAAAAAATAAAATAAAATACAATGGGAAGAATGAATGAGAGAAAATGAATAATAAAATATGGCAAGTCCAGAAACAAACATTTATATAAATTGTTTATGATAAATTTCACATTTCAAATCATTGGGGTAATTCGTCAATAGATATTATTGGAACGTTTTGTTTTTTCATTAAAAAACACAAAGACAGATACCCAGATAACACCATTAGAAAAAGTAAGTTCTAGATTAATCAAAGATTTGAAAGTTAAGGTAACTTTTAAGTGGGTGGGAAAAATGGGTGAAGGAGGTATAAATTTTATTTTTGTGGAAAGTTAAAATCACAAAGGTACTAAAAGTCGAGTAAATTGATGTTTTTGTAATCTTGGAGAGGGAACAGTCTTTTTAAGTATAACACAAAATCCAGAAATCTTGAAAGTTTAACAAGAAAAATACTCAAAATTTTAGTCTGGCAAAAGACCACAAGCTAAATTGAAAGAGAAATGGCAACATAGGAAAATGTTCACAGCATATATTGTAACAGAGAGTTACAATCCTCAAACTAAGCATCACAATAGGATAAAAATAGGCAAAAGCCTGTTTTTAACAGGCTGGAAATACCAATGGGTCTAATGACTTCAATTCTAAAATTTCTGTGACAAGAAATGTTTGCACAAGTACACAGAACTGTATGTACTAGATATCTGGGACAATTTTGTTTGTTATTTATAAAGATCACACAGGTACCAAGTGTTCATTACTTAAAGACTTACTCATTACTTAAAGACTGGTGAAATTAATCATGGTACATCTATAATGAATAACTGTACAGTCATTTAAACAATGAGCTAGATCTATAGAAACTGAAATGAAGGATGTCCCTTGGAAATTGTTAATTTAAAATCATTAGCTGTAAATGGCATGTATAGTACTATTATATATACATAATAGTAGGATCTTATTAATATTTATATATATCCATGGTTATATATGCATAGATATATGGACATGCATTTATGCATTGAGAAATGTCTCAAGTGATAGAACTCTAATTTTTAATAATAATAACAGTGAACACTTACATTGCAGTTATGTGTCAGACACTGTTCTAAATGAGGACATTATGCTAAGTGAAATAAGCAGGTTACAAAAAAGACAAATACTGCGTGGTAACACTTATATGAGGTATCTACACTAGCCAAATTCGTAGAAGTCAAGAACAGAATGGTGGTAGCCAGACACTGGAGACAGAGGGGGAAAACGGAAAGTTGTTGCTCAATGGGTATAAAGTTTCAGCTGTGCAAGGTGAATGAGTTCTAGAGATCTACTGTAGAACACTGCCTACAGCTAGCACTTAAAAGTATGTTAAGGGGGGTGGGGGCTGGGGGGCACAGTCAGTTAAGCATTCGACTCTTGGTTTCGGCTCAGGTCATGATCTCGGAGTTGTGGGTTCGAGCCCTGCATGGGGCTCTGCATTCAGTGCAGAGTCTGCTTAAGATTCTATCCCTCTCCCTCTGCCTTTCCTGCTCATGCTCTCTCTCTCTCTCTCTCTCTCAAATACATAAATACATCTTTAAAGAAAATATGTTAAGAGGACAGATGTCATGTGAAATATTCTTACTACAATAAAAAACAAACTCAAATATACACCCTTTGGCCCAGGAATTCCATTTCTGGGGCTTTATCTTTCAGATGGACCCATATATGGGCAAAATGATATATATACAAGGTTATTCATGACAGCATGATTCGTAATGTAAAATATTGGAAATAATGCACATATCCCTCTACAAGGACCTGGTAACTAAACTCTGGGTCATTCGTACGATGTAATATTAAACAACAATGACAGTGAAGAGTTGCTCGTGTACTGATTTGGGGTGACTGCTCAGAAAGCAAGGTGCTACCACTTGTATAAAAAAAGAGGGACGGAACTTCAGATATACAGCCCACCTAGTCACTTGTATACACAAACACACTGGATCTCTGAGAGGAGAACTAAGAAAGAGGTTACCACTGTCACCTGGAAAGAGAAGCACATTGCTAGAGTGCACAGTTCATGCATTTTTCACTTTCCAAACCATGGGACTCTATCACCTATTCGGAACATGAATTCGATTTACGTTTAGGAAAAAACAAAGAGCAATCCACGTGAAGATCAGCTGACCTTTGCGCCCGGTAGATGTATTTGGAGTTTCCGGTGAGACGGTAGAGCAGCAGGAAGACGTAAGCGCTGCCGGCCACACCATGGCAAATCCCTGGCCCCTTCTTCAGCAGGCCCTTCTGCCACGTAAGTTCCCCACACCGGATACACGTGTCCAGGTACTGTGGTTTTTTGGAAACCAGATAAGCTTTGGCAAACAGATAGGCAATTCCTGTGAAAACATTGGAGATATCAGAGGTGACTTTGGAGCCTTATGCTACGGAGAACTTCTCCAACACTCTGTAAAAGGCTCACACATCACCAGTGTCGAACACCCGTTCTAATCTCGTGGGTCTGAGGTGAGGCCTGACATTCTGCTTTTCTAACAAGCGCCCTTCTGGGAACCACATTTTCAGTAACAGCGCTCTAGAACCTTCTAGTCTTATTTTACCTGTGAGATTTAGTTGTTTGAATTGTATCGTGGTATTGGCCCCCAGAGACAGAGCAACAAGTACAAAGAGTGATACAACCCATAATTGACAAATGGGGTAAGATTTAACGATGCATATTCTGCTAAGCATTCTGCATATCTGGCTATTTGAAATGGCTAAGAGTTTATACAGTCTGCCCATGCCCCCTCAGAGGTTCGGCATTTCTAATGTTAACGTGCTTATAACTATACACATTTTCTTCAGGCAAAACTGGGAGTCCTTCCAGAAAAAAACAATGATCCCAAACAACCTGGCCAAGACTTCTACTCCAGCTGTGGAGCGAGTCCTTCCCTACTCGATTGTTCCAAAGGAAGACGTCTGCCTTCCAAACCCCTCAGCAGAGGGAATCTCAATTATAAAGGCGGGAACAGAAACAAGAGGAGCGACAGTTATTCATGGAAATGAGTTCCCCCAAGTTCCAGATGCTCATATTCAGAGAGGAGATTAGTAACACCAGATCTCTCCCTCTCCCGCAAGGCCTCTACCTCTCTCCTACATAAAGTGGGAAAGACTGGAATTTAGCAGGCGTAAGCTCATCTGTCAGGGTTATCTTGGCCTCTCACTGTCTTTCCACCAGGCTATTTTACAACTCTGTGGAGACAGAAATTACCTTGTAGACAACTGATAGTAATGTAAATAATTCCTATTCCTAGAAAATCGCATTCTCTCTGGGAGAGGTTGTTTTGACTTCCCTCGGCCTTTGTGGTACCAGCTGGTTTTGCATCTAGTAAGCAAATCCACGGTCAGCACTCCTAATGGCCCGTAAATATGTCTGCTCCTGGAATTTTCCTTTGAAACCAGCTGTAACACCTTTCCGGTTCCTTCATTAATTAATGAGCAAAATCAAATTGTTTACCTATCATGATTCTGGGATCGAGGCCTGCATCGGGCTCTCTGCTCAGCAGGGAGCCTGCTTCCCTTCCTCTCTCTGTACCTGTCTCTGTCTCCTTGTGATCTCTGTCAAATAAATAAAATCTTAAAAAAATTGTTGACCTATGTTTATTTTATATTTGTATGAGTCATGATTGTGTTCTCTTTTAGAATTTATTATTTAACACTTCCTATGATTAACATATAACCAGAAGCTCTCCTCGGCCAAGGCTTTCCAGTTGACTATTGACAATGGTCACCTATAGCCTATTGTCCTTCTTCAGTTCTAGGAACAAAGTGTCTTCCACAAGCTAAAGGAAGATTTTAAAAGAATTGAATTTACTTAATTACACATTTATTCATTCACTGTATCCATTCATTTTTAACTGATCATTGATTACTGCATACATAGCCCTAAGCAGGGCTTGTTTCATGGGCATGTGACCTATATAGTCTCCAAGGGTCTCCAGAAGACCTCAAGCTGGGTTTAATACTCTACTGTTACCATCTTGAAATTAATAATTGGTTTTTTAAAGAAGGCTGCATTTTCACTTTGTGCCGGGCCCCCCAAATTATGTAACCAGTCCTGGCCTTGGGTTCTATGAAATAAATGCTAAACAAGATTCCTGACCTTCAGGAAGGTGCTGTCTAGAAAGGGAGAAAAAAATTTGTGCATGTGAACGATACATCATAGGACATATAGTTCATGATGCCGTTGGAGCCTAAAGTGAATGATGTTGTCAATAACCCTACAGGGATCAAAAAAGTGGAAGTTCCCTGAGGGAGACAGTTGGGAGAGGCCTAGGATAGAAGCAGGGCTTTCTTTAGGACTTTGCAGGATGCATAGCAAACTCTAGGCCCAAAATGAGTTAGAGAGAGCATTCTAGGCATCAGGATCAACAAGGGCAAAGATTTGGAGCCACGGCACACAATCCACATGAAGACCAGTAGTGCAGTGTTCTAACCAACAGGACAGGGAGATGGAAGTGTGGATTGGGTTCACGTTATGGATGGTTTTACAAATCCACTTAGGCAGCATGGACTGTATTCTCTGGGCAATAGGGAACCAGCGGGAGGGATTTTGTTGTAAATTCGTTGGTTTTTATTTTTAATGATGTGGTTAATATTAGAGAAAATGTCCCAGGGTTGTGTCAAGAGAGACCTAACAAGCACAATGGGGTAACTATGAGCTGATCATGTTGTCAGAAAGATGGCAAAGAGGCTAATAAAAGGCTCAAAGGTTGTGGTAGTTGTTTAGATAGTAACTGAGCACCTACTGTATACCAAGTACAGTAGTAGGTGCTAAGGTTTTAAAAAACCCTTCCCTTCACAGTGCTTACAATCTAACTGGAGGCACTAAGTTATCTGAGGGGAAGTAGAGCTGTCATGGAACACACAGGAAGGCTCCTAACCCACCCCTCGAGGTAGAAAAGGCCCACTAGGGGGAGTGACACCATCTGGCCTGACTATCAAAGATGAGGAGGATTTCGCTAGGTGAACTGGGAGCCCTTGGTGCTCTGCTGGATTGCCTCTACCTTACCTGCAGGTGCCCCATTTCCCAGATGCTACAAGTTGGCTGCTAATAAAGCTCTCAGCTGCCCTCTTCTTGGGAGATTTGCACTCAGCCAAAGGAGGGGCTACGCTATATGCCCACCTCCCCAGGAGATTTCAGCCAAAGACTGGCTAACACGGGGAGACCAAATGTCAGCTCCCCTGCCTCAGGATGGACCAACCCTGAGGTGTCATCTATGCCTCTTAGCATCCACTCAGAAGCCAGATGAAGCTAGTCTCCAGTTGAGGTACGAAGAGCCCTTTGTGGCTCAGGTCATGTTCTGTTCACTGCCAACGTCTCCTCCATTACCTACTTCACTATGTAGTTCCAAGCCTCTGACTGACTTTTCTTGGAATAATCTTCCCAACTTTCTTGCCCTGGCCAACTCACCTCAGGCATCACTGCCTCCAGGAAGCCTTTCCTAAACCTGGAGGGGTACCAGGAATCCCTTTTCTGAGTTCCCATCATTCCCTATACAAACCCGAGCACTTATACAATATCATATTAAAATTATGTTTATATGTCTGCATCCCCTAGAATAGTGCAAATTACCCACGGGCGGGAACTTTTTTTGTTCACCTTTGCTCCCCTGGTCTATGGCCTGGTGTTTGACATGGCAAGGGCTCCACAAACACCTGCTGGATTTATAATGTCTCATTTCTCACCCCAGCACAGGCTGACACCGAAGCGGAGACGAGGTGTGGAAGCAAGAAGGGCTGATAGGGTCCAATGGCTGTGCCAGGCCATTAGCCCAAGGCAGCTTAATAGCTATCGATCCTATGGTTCCGGCCAGAGACAAAGGACCTTTCCTGCAGCCTGAATCACAAAGTGGTACATGAAAAGGACCTTGAAAGACTTCTAAACCCCTTGTCTTCTAACCTGACCTACTGAAATCCATAAGGCTGCTTAATCTAAAAGGAAGGAATGTTGGGTTTCTTTGCTTTTGATAGGAACTGTGTCATTTTGTCACCAGAACACTGATTATTGTGCACTGATAAGAAACCTAAGTCAGCAACGATACACATGTTTACCAAACGTTGGGAAAAGAAATTATTACTTAAGAAGTATGGTTTGAAAAGCTAAGCCTGTGAAAGCTCGCAATCTAGCAGAGCCTCGCGACAGCTCGACCCGGTACGCGCCGTTTGAACAGACTGGAGCATCACTGCACAGGTCCGTTCTGGGTCTGTCATTTCAATGAGACCCGCATCGTACGGCGCACGACAACCCTTAGTGACCAATGACACCCACCCTGGAGAAGCCCTTGTTCTCTAGTCAAAGCCACATACCCAGGAGCCCTTGTGAAATGATTTTAAAAACTAGCCACACCTGTGTTTCACACAGCGGAAAGGAAATGCACGGTCAGTGTTACCACGGTAATGATGTACCATAACGCAACCCAGAGTTTATTTTAGCCGTGGCATTTGTTTAATGATTTTGTAAATGGCTCTCATCCTGTATTTCAGAATCATTAAGGCTATGAAGAGGTCAGATGGATCTGCCTGCTATACTTCGGTGCATTTAGTGAGAAAAACAAGACGCTACACTGGTTATTTCTAAATGCGGGGCATCTGCAGATCTTTTGGGGCGCGACCGTCAGGAGGGGCAAGGGTCCACAGGACGAAGGGGATCTGCAGTGATCAAAAGACTGACTTTCACTGCTCTGTCTCCACATACTCGTTTCACAGATGAAGACACAAAGCCACGAAAGGCACAGAGTGGTTTTCTCAAGGTCATTTAGTGGTTAGCGTTGGAGCTACGATTAGAACCCAAAGTTATTAACCTCGAGGCAAGAACTATTTGCATACTGCCTAAATGATGACGAGGGCTGTCTGTCACCTGTAGAGGTCGGGTGAAGAACAGTGGATAGGAAACGATTTCAGGGAGAGATCAGGTAGAGCCGATGAAGTTCCACATTTGCATTATCTCCGGCAGGTTTTTAATTCATGGAATCAGTCTGCTGCCCCAAGCCATCCGCGCTGTTCATAAATCTACTCTCAAAAAACGTTTCCCTCCAACAAGTGAAAATGATTTTTCTAAGTCATCTTTTTTTAGAATTTTGAGGGAGTTCAAGTGTTGCCAACTTGATGGTCTTTAACCTGTACTCACCAGATTTATAATCACACTTACGCTGTTTTCAGGACATCTCATAAAAGGAAGACCAATACCCTTGAAGGCAGTGTGGGTTGGCATGCAGAATGGGCCCCAGTTGGTTCTCTATTCATTTGTGAGTTGGTTTATTTCTGGTAGTTCAGTGGATATCGGGGTTTAATGAGTTTGCTCTGCACCTTATGTTTAATCTTATGAAGACAAAGAATGTGAATGATATATGAGGACAAATAAAGTCCCCAAGGTGATAAATCCTACACCATACGGTTACGGTACAGGATTTACAAAGACAGAAGGAATGTGGTGTACAAAGAGGACGAAATAACCGCTCGCTCCACAAAGACACCCCCATCGATTAACTGACCCAGTCGCTCATTTTAAAGGATTATCTTCCCATCCTTTGCAATGCTTTTACTAGTATGTTGAGTCCCTCTAAAATATTCTGTATTTAACTTGGGACACGTCCAAAATTCAAGGATTCTGGGGTGCTTGGAGGATAGCCAGACACCATCCCTGAGAATGATTAAAGGGAAATGGGATATCGGAGTGCTGAGCCTAACATGAAGCGATATCATTTCCAGAATGGTAAATGACTTGTTTTTCTCCAGAAAGTTCAAAGCCAGAAGATATGGGCTCAAGTCATCACCAGCGGGAATTAGCTTGGACGTAATGCGCAACGCACTGGTGCTGGTACGAGCACACACAAGAGGCTTTGAAGTCCCTTCCTTAGGTGAATGTGGCAGGCGGAGAGAACATGGCCAGTGAGCTAAAACTCACTCTTCAACTCAAACTGCATCGAACAAAAAATGAAATTGCAGTTGGATTACAGAAGATTAATTAGGTAAAGGAGTGGGAAGGAAATAATAAAAATCAGGTAACAGACCAAAGAGAAATCGGATATATCATGGCACTGAAGCATAGCCTTGAAAATTAAATCCACTCCTGGGGCACCAGGGTGGCTCTCAGTCAGTTCCGCACCTGCCTTTGGCTCAGGTCATGATCTCGGGGTCCTGGGATTGAGCCTTGTGCCAGGCTCCCTGCTCAGCGGGGAGCCTGCTTCTCCCTCTGGCCCTCCTCTTGCTGACTCTCATTCTCTCTCTCAAATAAATAAATAAAATCTTTGAAAAAGGAAAGAAAATTAAATCGACTCCTAATCCAAAATTTTTGTGTTATTTTGGTATTTTCAATCTCTCCCTTGGCCAATCAACTGAAATTAATTGATTTATTTGAATTTAATTTCTTTCAGATTGCTCCTTCTCAGGAAGCCTAATTAACAGTATAATGGGATTTAAAGAAAGGAAGGAAGGAAGGAAGGAAAGAAAGGAAGAGATGGAGTCTGGTAAGTTTCTAGGCTCAATTCCAGAGAGTTCACTGCACATGGCTTCTCAGTTCTCTAGACTTTTTATTAGGTGATGATGGAAATCCTCATTTGAAGAATTATGGAATAGTGCATCTCAAACTTTAATGTGCACATAAATCACGCAGGGATCTTGTTAACATGCAGATTCTGATTCAGTGCATCCGGGATGGAGCCTGAGGTTCTGCATTTCTTTTTTTTTTTTTAAAGATTTAATTTATGTATTTGACAGACAGAGATCACAAGTAGGCAGAGAGGCAGGCAGAGAGAGAGGAAGGGAAGCAGGCTCCCTGCCAAGCAGAGAGCCCAATGTGGGGCTCGATCCCAGGACCCTGGGATCATGACCTGAGCCGAAGGCAGAGGCCTTAACCCACTGAGCCACCCAGGCGCCCCGGTTCTGCATTTCTAACCAGCTCCCATGTTGCCCCTACCCCTGGTCCAGGGCCCGCATCTTGAATTAGCAGCCTCCAGATTTATACTGTTCAGCACAGATATTGAGCCCTTGCCATGTGGCTAGTGTGAATTGAGATGGGGTGTTAATATAAAATATATACTAGCTTTCAAACACTTTAATATGAAAAAAACTGAAATAGCTCGAGTTTTAAATTGGTTGCATGTGGAAATAATACTTGGGGTATACTGGGTTATAAAATATATACTATTAAGATTCCTTTCACCTGTTTCTGTTTACATTTTTAATGGGGCTACTAAAAATTTAATTTCCTATGTGGTTCATATTATACGTTATAGGACAGTGCTAGTTTAACTTATACACAAATAGCTATAGATCATATATTTTTAAAATTACAGCATCAGGGGCGCCTGGGTGGCTCAGCTGTTAAAGCGGCTGCCTTCGGCTCAGGTCATGATCCCCAGGGTCCTGGGATCGAGCCCTGCATCGGGCTTCCTATTCAGTGTGGGAGGGTCTGCTTCTCCCTCTCCCACTCACCCTGCTTGTGTTCCATCTCTCGATTTCTCTCTCTGTGTCAAATGAATAAAAATTTTAAAAAAATAAAAAAAAATAAAATTACAGCATCTGTTCTGGAGATCCTTTACAGATCAAGACTTTTTTTGGTTTGACAAACTTCGTCTTGACCTTTTTGACTCATGCAGTGATGACCTAACAGGAGAAATATCCTCACTCCTCAGAAAAGACAGCTCTCTTTGGCTAATGTTTTCAGACAATAGTGTGGGTGAGACCTGGGGCGCCGTGGCACCAGTGCACCAGCTCGTTCTCTCTCTCGATGGCCTCGCCGAGCTCGGGCGGCCAGTTGCAGTTCTGCTCCTGCTCCATGAGGAAGTCCACACTCTGCCACACCAGCTCCTGATCGGAGGGCTTGAGGTGCTCGTGGTAAGACAGAAGCATCTGGAGAATGGACGACAGGCCATGAGCTGCTCCTGTATCAAGAAACAAAGCATAATTAATTCACACACCTGGGAGGACAGCCCATTTAATTTAGGGAAAAGACAATCATAATTGTATTTAAAAAAATGAATGGCAATATTACTTGAAGGCAGACACAGTAAACTCAACTCCATAACAGTAAAGCTTTCTCTTTGCACTCAGGCACTTGAACTCTCCAAAAATGGCCTCAGTTTTGTCTAGTCAAAAATGATTCTTCCGGGGCGCCTAGGTGGCTCGGGTCAGTTAAGCATCTGACTTTTGGTTTCAGCTTAGGTCATGATCTCAGGGTCGTGAGATCGAGTCCTACGTCAGGCTTTGCACTTAGCAGGAAGTCTAATTGACAGTCTCTCTGTCCCTTTGCCCCTCCTCATGCCCCCCCAATAAATATAACTTTTTTATGGGGGATAAAAATGCCCCCCCAATAAATAAAATTTAAAAAAATTCTTCCTAAAATTTAGTCATATTACTTGAAGGTACCTTTATTTCACTGGATATTTGTTGGGTAAAAAAGCTTCCCAGGAAAATATTTATGCATTAGATAGCAATCTGATTTGTGCTATACATGTAAATGGCTAGAATGTTAATTTCTCTAAGAAGATAGATAGTGAAAGGAATAGTTCTGTTAAGGAACTCTAGCAGACACTGCCAGTGCCCTGCCCATCACCTCGCCCACACTCACCATTCTGGGGCACCTCTCCTCCCCACCTTCTACCTCAAGCATTTATCCTTCTGCCTGATGTTTTCTCTGGCCAGGGGTATGCCCAGCCCACAGGGACAGGACTGAAATCCTAGGGAATTAACAGGTCTGGGAAGAGCCCTTCACCCAGGAAGCAGGGAGTTGGTAGATGAATATCTCAGCTTCCTCACCACTGAAGTACAACAATTCTGAGGCATGTTCTAGACAGTCTTCAGGGTCCCCAGTGGAACCAAGCCTCAGTTATCCACAGCTGTTCACTAGTACATCCTCGATTAACCTCTTTCTCTACCCTATCTCACCTCCTCATTCCTTTAGCAACACTTTCTAGGATCACCTCCCAAATAAGCCATTAATTAATACCCAAATCCTTGTCTCAAGGTCTGATTCTAGAGAAAGTCAGATAGAAACTTAAAGCTTCTTGGAGAAATCTCTCAGAGAACTACAAGTCTGTAAGCTCGTTGGTGAAGTTGGGCACCCTCCTTATGTGCGGGCCATTGGCAAATGTCCGGGGATCACAAAGATGAGTGAGCAGAAGTCCTCCTCCTGAAGGGGCACGAAGCCCGCTGAGGCGGTTGGACAGGCGAACCACTGATTACAGCATGATGTGATAAAGGCTCCAGCAAACGTGTAGCAGGGTGACCTGACACTAACCGATTTTGCTTCAGGGTAAAACCTGAAATGTGTGAATGTTTCTCCAGAGACGACTCAATAAACCCAAAAGCTCAAAGTTTCTCCAAAGCTCTGCTGACGTTTGATCAGCCTTGAAGTTTAGGTGTAAGTATTTCAGCTAAGTTGAAGGGGTCGGGGGAGGCCAGGCATTCTGGCAAAAGCAACAGGCACAAACACTTGGAAGATCTGAGGGCACTTTGCTTGTAGGAGGTTATGCAGGGCAGAACCAGGAAAGGGAGATCTGCAAAGGGGCCTGTATGTCACGCTCAGGAGTGATGGGCAGCCACTGAGAGACTCAAGAGGGGAGTAACTAATCTTCACTCTCCAGGCCTCTTGTCACAAAAGTAGCCATTATGAATCAGGAGTCTGTTATTAATCCACTAATATTAAACACTTGGAAATGCCAGTGACTTCATCCTGTTCCCCTGTGCTGAGGTACCATTGGCAAAGAGTGTGTAAACCAGTCACAAACTTTTGGTGACATTCAGCCCATGAACTCACAATCTAGAATATGGACTTTAGTCTTTAGTGAAAGCAAATCATCAAAAGACCTTTCTGCCAGACCATGAGAACAAACATTAAATTGTGATTTGTAGGATCATCAATATTTGTTTTTACACAGCATTTTTAAATGTTTCTAGTTAAACGAATAGTGAGGACCTATAACAAAAACGGAATCTTCTAGTTTTTAGTGAGTGTGGATATTAGAGGGCTTTGCCAACACTTTCACTCACCCAAGTACTCAGTTCCATAGTAAGAATACATCAGAGGGAATGGTTTCCTTTTTTTCATGGCATACTGCTTCCCAGAGTCCAGAATCGCCTGGCAAATTGATTTGATCTGTGCTGGGGTCAGTACCTGAGTAAGGAAATCAAGAAGCAAAAGTCAAATCAAGATCTTCTTTTTTTCCACAGACACTGGATTTTTTCATTAAGGTCCATCAGCATATTCCCCAAATCCTTTTCCTCTTATAAAAACAAGCTTAGCCAGCAGTGACTTTTTTTAAAAAATAACCAATTCTCTTTTTGTTGTCAAGTTTATCCACCCTCTTCAGAAAATTTGCTGTGTTGATGGGAAACACACACTTTTATTGCCCTAGGCTTTTATAAAATGCAAAGACCACTTTACTGTGGTCATGTTATTAATCCTTGTCACAGGAACAAGAACTCGCACAAGAGAAGAACAAAGACTGGGCCTCATGGATCATGCTTAACAAAGCTGTCAGTCCCAGTGTGTGGCGCAGGTCTGGCCCAGACAATGGACCTTCGGTTTGTGTCATTTAGACTGCTTATAAAGCCACAGTGCTATGACAGGCTGCTGCATGACAGACGGTGGCCTTTGCACCCCAGAATGAAACCAAAGTCCAGTAAGTACCAAGGCAAAAATCACTTCCAATGTCAAATGCACTCTGAATAGAAGATGGCTGAAACACAATGACTTGCGGGCTTCCACATTTCACTCAATCTACCCACGGTCCGTTTGAGGACCCTAGAGATGAAAATGTTCTCGAGCCTACAAAGCAGTGTTGAGTTTATTAGGATTCTGCTTAGGCGTGGGAGGTTCCTCCCACCTCCCTCTGGCTCATTCCTTCTATCTCACCGTGACTCTCTGGGGGAGCACTTACCACCTGGGGTGTTATGCCTCTGTCCCTGCCTCTCTCTACTAGATAATCGAGATGCCCCAAGACTATGGCTTCTCACCTTTTTGGTATCCTCAGTTCCTGAGGGGGCCTTTGGGAGTAAATAAGTGCCAGGTTTTTACTGGCATGGAAAGCAGAGCCTTCCCTCTTTGCCCTCCTTCCACAATTATTTCTTAAGCCCCTACTGCATGGCAGGAAAGCTGTTCTAGATGCTAGAGGTATGACAATGAAAAGATAGCCAAGACCTCCGCTCTCATGAAGCCAACCTTCTGGAAACGCACTCCTGCACCAGAAAAGTACCAGTCAGAATAACCATGGCCACTGTCTGTCCCCTACCTGCCCCTCCAAGAATCATCTGAAGTTCAGCCTTGGTCTGATGGAATGACTCTAAGATCAAAGAAAAGTCCGTTGGATTTTGGCCCCTCTCCTAAGACTCGCGCGCCAAATCTTTCTGCCTGGTATCTACCATTACACTCACCAGTTCCTTCTGAAATAAAGTACTACTGATTTTTTTTCTTTCTTTGCAGGGTTTTGCTCCTCTGATCTACTCAACATGAGAAGGGCAAAATATAATCCAGATTTTGGCCTCCTCAAATCTAGCAATTAATTTCAAAAATTAATTACATAAAGAGGAGGCTGCTCATTAATTAATTCTGCCAAATTAACATTTACTGAGTGACCATTCCAGTGAGCTCCTATACCCGGTATTATGGGGGAAATTCTAGAAAACCTGGGACATGTTTTTTTCCCTACAGGGAACTTACTTCCAGCACTGGAGATAAAATATAGCCAGAAGTCTACCACAGAGCAATTTAAGTCCATGAGCTTAAGGGTGGAAAGAGTAATGCAGAGTACGTAACACAGACAAGGAAGCACTGTTCAGCTTCACCAAGACTTTACTAACTCATTTCCTATCTGGTTGTTCAGCAATAATGATGTTGTGGCTTACAACTTAAATTTACCTTCTATTAGCAACCTATCTCTGTCTCTTGGCTGTACTCCTCCTTTCTGCCTAAAATTCCTGAAGACTCTATCTTCCCAGACAAGACTGCCATCATTTCAAGGATCAACCTTGGGTCTTTGCAGAGCTGAACAGCAAATTTCTCCTAAAGGATTTTCTACCCTGCATCTACTCAAATTGCTACCCTAAATTTTCATTTGCTGTTAAAAACACCTTTTCCTTTGTGCCTTTATCAGTGCTAGCTGATGTTACATTGAGTCTTACTCTACTTAAAAGCTTCTATTCCCCCTCCAACCACGCCTCCACGTTGGCCTGCTCTCAGAAACATGCTAAGAGCCTCGAACAGCATGCATTTCATAGGACTCTAACCTGGTCCCAGCCCACATTTTCCTGGCAATATATCTGGCTCTTCAAATGAACTTAGGTTCTGTCTACCAATATCGGTCCTGAATCCATATGACAAGAAATAGTTTCTGCGATAGGAAAAGATCACCGAATCTTCAGGGTATGTATTCATTTGAATTACTAAAATTCTCCCTATTTTACTTCTATGCTACTAACTGAAAATCAGCTTATTCTTTCCTCAGCTGAGCATTTATTCATGTTTTTTTCTCTCTCTCTGCATGTGTGTGTGTGTGTCCACCTGCTTGTTTTAAATGCAGGGAAAAAATCAACTTAGATTACATGTGGTGCCCTCTTCCCTTCTTTCCATCCCTAATCCATAGCTCAGAATAGAGCACGAGTTTACAAAGTATTTCAAAACCTCCCCGGTCATGCATCATGTCTGCATGGTTTCCTCTTATCTCTCAGAAACACTGTGAAAAACAAAGAGAAACAGTGCTAGTTTGGCTGGATAAAGACCAGTTATGCATGCAGTTCTTTATCTCTGGGAACAGACAAGACCTACCCTTGGGCTTATTGATCAGCAAATAAAAAGTGAAAACGGTGCTCATCAAAAGTGTGTGGAGGAGGAATACTGAGGAAGAGTGGGCGGTTTTCTTCCCCCTGAGCAAATAGCACAGAAAGAAGAGATGCGGTGGGAGGGGCTTGTCCTTTACTCATCTGTCTGCTTTCTCAGGCGTCTCTTCAGCCCTGAGCCAGCACACAGGAATGCGCTCTCAAGCACACACACACTACCTCTGAGAAGATGGCCTCCGTGTTTCTGAGAAGAGGGCCACGGTGCTTCGGAAACACCAAGGCCCAGGGAATGAGGAAGTGGCATTTCCAGTGGTGGGGGGAATGTGATGGGATGGCAGAGAGGGGCTCCCTGCCCATCAGGCCTTTGCCAAAACAAACCCAAATTCCCTCTCCTGTATTTGTAGCACCCAAGGCCTATGTGTGTGTTGATATCTTGGATGGATTTGGTCCTTCAAATAAATTGTCTTCTACGTTGATTTAAAATAAATTATGATACCTCAAAAATACAAAGCAAGTTTGATTTCAAGTTGCATTAGTTTAACTGATTCCCTTCACTGATCCTCACACAGAGGTGTCTGTGGTGAAACAGTTCCTCTGGGGCTGGGCTCTGCGTTTGAAGAGCTGAGAGAAAGATCAAGCCCATGCTATGTTTCTTCGCCCCACCTGAGGGTTGTGTGGTAACTGAGCCATCTCTATGGCCAGCAGAGACTTTCATTAAGGAAATGGATGAAATGAACAAGACACAGAAAGCTTCCTTCACCACAGACCTCCTTCCCAGGCAAGCCTGCCCACAGGCCCTCTGAAGTGGCGGTCTTTGGTAGCTATAGATCAACCACTGCCAACGTGATCAAGCAATGGTCTGAAATGTCCTGAGTGTGAGATTGCTCGTCTACATGCAATGCAGAAAGCCACTCCTAGATCACACCAAACACACAGTAAGAATCTGATATTAATTTATGTGTTTCCCTCCAGCAATTTTTTGGCCCCAATTCTTTGTCTACCACCATAGGTGGCAGCATGGGCTTCTGCTCAGAGAAAAGAAACAAGCCATTTGACTACCAAGGAATATCAAAATGACTTGACGCCCACAGACAAAAGCTTTGAGGAAAAAGCTTTTGAGTTGTCAGAATCTGGGTATTTTCTAACTTAAAGCTGATACCATAAAGAATACTCTTGAAGGACATAGAGAGTCGGGATGGAACTAAAAGCTGTTTAAGGTAGGAAGAGTTGACACAGAAAGGAAACCAGGAAGTTGAAAGTCAGTATGGAGTTCCGGCTCTCCTTCCTACCCCGCCTTGTGCCAAGCCTTAGGAGAGATCTTATAATCCACCGGATAGGTTTGGGGATTTATAGATAGCTAGGATGTGTGCCCTCTGCTCCCTCCTGGAATTGGGGAGATGGAAGCCTCAAAGATGTGTCTCTTGTCTCAGGATCTAGGGCCAGTAAAAGAGATAACACTGCATGGCACATCCCAGGAGAGAGCCAGAGACAATCCTAGGTTTCCTGTGCATACCATGGTGAAGCAGGGAAAAAAAAAATCTCATCCCCAAAAGGAAACTCATTTTTAAAAATTCTCAATGCAAACAATTTCAAATTAAAAAGTTAGGGAAACTTTATTGTACAAAGTTAATATTCACAGTCGGTTAGGTTTTTTGTCTGTTTTTTTTTTTAATACTTTTTATGCCTTTTGGGGGTTGTGGTTTGGTTGGAACCTACTAGGTCACAGAGAAGAGCCAGGCCTTCAGAAGATCTCTGGAGTGGGTGGAGATTTACCTCAGACATTGAGAAGACAAAAACTGAGGGAAACTCCTTTGAGGGAGAAGAAGCTTAAAGATACATGACAGGGCTAAGGGATAGCTTTCAAGCAGGAAAGAGATTTTGATGAATTGAATAATTCCTATTTTGTGCAAAGTCTGTGCAAGGCACTCTGGGGGAAGATGTAATCTTAATAATTAGACTAATTTAAAAAAAAGAAAGATTAAGGAAGTGCTGTCCTTATATGTTTATCTATTAAATTCTATTTTTACTTTCAGATTTGTTCATTTTTCTGTCCACATGTAATCCCCTGCTTTGTATCCTGCCTTTTCTCCCAGTGAGGAAATTGGTAAACAGTGTCTTAGAGTTTTCATTGTTGTTTGTAGTAGATGCTAAGGCTTTTCACCAATATTCCAGATTTTCTATTAGGTCCAGGGTGAGATTGCACTTCCTGGCTCCCTTGAAATTGGACAGAGACGTGTCATTTATTTTGCCAATGGAATGTGTGCAAATACAATGTGTATTGCTCTACGGCAAAACCCATGAAGAAGCAGGTAATTTTTGCAGGCTTCCACCAATGAAACCACTGAATCTCCAGTCTTTGGAGGTTCCATCAGCCTGGGTCCAGATTAAGAAAACCTGGAACAGAGTCCCCAGCTGCCCACACTGGGCATGTCTTGTAAGCAAGAAATGGAATGTTGTTCTTTTCAGTCACTAAGACTTGGAGGTTCTGCTTATTGCAACATAACCTGGTCTAACCTGACTGATCATTGTTATTACTGGTTATGATTAGCTTAAGTCTGTCAGCTACTGTTGTTTATAGTGCAATTTTGCAAAACACAAAATTTCTAACATTCTAAACAAACAGACTAATAATACTTGAACCATATAAACAATGAAACATTCAACATTTGTTTAGATTCGAAAAGTCATGACCTATGGGGGGTAAGGTGGGGGCAATAAATATTGGGGGCCTCACAGATGGAGAGGGATCCGAGTTAAGGTTTGAAGGACAAGTAGGAAGTAGGTAGGATTCTACATTTCTAACAAGCTCCCAGATGGTGCTGCTGCTGCTGCTGCTGGTCCAGGGAAAGCACCTGAAGTAGCAAGGGATTATGGGAATAGAGAGGCTGGTTGCAGCCGAGGATTTTTCCTGGGAAGGGTGAGAGATAAACTGAAGGAACTGTAGTAAGTTCCCAAAGACATTCAAGGAAGTAAGAGAGAGCACCTGGCAAGAAACACTGCACACCATAATTTAAATCATCAGAATACTCCGGGAAGAGAAGCAAGCAACAACGGGAAATTCTCTTCCAGTATGCTGTGTGTAGGAAAAACGTGTCCAGATTTACAAACCCCAGTGGAGAGTTCTTCTAGCCAATGCGGCCAGGTTTGTTATTTTCTTAATTAGTCTCCAAACAGGGCACGTGTGCTGGTGCAGAATGAGCAAGTCCGTTCCATCTGGTTTTCCTGATGTTGCCTGACCATCATTATGCTGGGTGGTGAGGAACGGGAGGGGGGATGCTCTAGTTAGTGATTATCTTCTAGTTATTAAAGGCATTCAGCAGGGAATTTCAGTTATAACATTCAGTTATAATATTCAGTTATAACATTTGGTCCCAGACACCATTTCAAAGTTGTTTCTTTCCCCTTCTCATGTCAGGAAACATGAGCCCAGAAAACACTGGAAGCCAGAAAAGACAAAGAGATTTTACCCCATTCTTGCAGACTGACTGCTGGTTTTAAAGATTTATTACAACTACCTGGTAACCCAGTCTGCACCAAGTGCCACTAGATGATGTCATTGTTTTCTGTAAGATACTGAATGTCTCAGAGCCCCAGCTTCCTTATCTATGGAAAGGGCATCAGAAGGACTTGCCCCCCTACCTCCTCAGGTCTTGGTGAGACTCATCAAAAAGGAGTTGCCAATGGTTGCCTGCACAGTGCAATCACCTGGAGAGCTTTTAAAAATCCTGATGCCCTGGCCACACCCCAAACCAAGTACAGGAGACAATCTGGGTGTGAGACCCAGGCATCAGGATTTTTAAAATCTCCCCAGGTGATTTCAAAGTATGCTCAAGTTTGAGAATCACTGCTATGAAATAGTGAATAAATGCAAAAATAGTTCTTAAAGCAAAGTAATAATAATACTATGATGATGATGACGACAATCATGATGAAGAAGAAGAGAAAAGCTAAAGGGAGGAAGAACAAAAGACCTCCCAAACAAAAGATACTCTCAGGTATAGGGAAACACCCTTGGTGTGACTCATAAGGGAGTGGAGGGAGAAACCGGATATGCCACATGATTGGGTATGCTGGGTCAGGTCAGAGGTCCACTGAACCTCATCCAGTGTTTCCAACACAAGCACCAGTGCACATATTGTAGGACAGTCATGGAGAAATCATAGAACACAGCAGACAGTACACTGCACTGGGATTCAGGAGGCCTGGGTTTGAGATCCTACTCTGCCCCAGTGACCATGGTTCAGTCATCAGAACTCTGCTTCCTCATTTTTTTTTTTAGGAGAGGAAGGGCAGAGGGAAAGGGAGAAAGGATTTTTAAAAACTTTTATTTTCTAAATTTTTAAATTAAAATTTTTTTAAATGTTTTTAAGATTTTATTTATTTATTTGCCAGAGAGAGAGAGAGAGAGACAGGGAGAGAGAGTACACAAGCAGGGGGAGTGGGAGAGGGAGAAGTAGGCCTCCTGCTGAGCAGGGAGCCCAATGCGGGGCTCCATCCCAGGACCCTGCGATCATGACCTGAGCTGAAGGCAGACACTTAACGAATGAGCCACCCAGACATCCTAAAGGATATCTTTAAAATTAACATATACTGTGTTATTAATTTCAGAGACAGAATTTAGTGATCCATCAGTTGCATACAACACCCAGTGCTCATTCCATCACGTGTCCTCCTTAATGCTCGTCACCCAGTTACCCCATCCCCGCATCCCCTCCCCCTCCAGCAACCCTCAGTTTGTTTCCTGAGATTAAGAGTCTCTTATGGTTTGTCTCCCTCTCTGATTTCATCTTGTTTCATTTTTCCCTCCTTTCTCCTATGATCCTCTATTTTGTTTCTTAAATTTCACATATGAGAGAAATCATACGGTCTTTCTCCGACTGACTTACTTCGCTTAGCGTAATGCCCTCTAGTTCCAGCCATGTCGTTGCAAATGGCGAGATTCATTCTTTCTGATGGCTGTGGAACATTCCACTGTATATATGCCACCTCTTTGTTATCCATTCATCTGTCAATGGACATCTGGGCTCCTTTAGTGTTTTGACTATTGTGGACATTGCTGCTATAAACATTAGGGTGCACGTGCCCCTTCGAGTCACTGTATCCTTTGGATAAATACCCAGTACTGCGACTGCTGGGTCATAAGGTAGCTCTACTCTTAACTTTCTGAGGAACCTCCATACTGTTTTCCAGAGTGGCTGCACCACTTTGCATTCTCACCAACAGTGCACGAGGGTTTCCCTCTCAGGGAGAAGAGAATCTTAGGCAGGCAGCATGCCCAGCGTGGAGCCCAGAGCAGGACTCGATCTCATGACCCTGAGATCATGACCTGAGCAGAAATCAAGAGTCAGCTGCTTAACCGCCTAAGTTACCCAGGTGTGCCTCCTCACCTTTAACAGAAAGAGACTGCACTAAAATCTACCTGCTAAGTCAGTGCTTCTTAAATTTTCGGGTGCTTTAAAATCACCTAGTGAGCTAGTTAGAACACAGCCTCTTCCTGGGCCTTCCCCTCAGAGAGTCTGACTCCGCAGCTGTGGAACGGGGCCTGAGGTCTCGTTTTGTTTTGTTTTGTTTTTAAAGATTTTATTTTATTTATCTGACAGAGATCACAAGTGGGCAGAGAGGCAGGCAGAGAGAGAGGGAAGCAGGTTCCCCGCTGAGCAGAGAGCCCGACACGGGGCTCGATCCCAGGACCCTGGGACCATGACCCGAGCTGAAGGCAGAGGCTTTAACCCACTGAGCCACCCAGGCACCCCCTGAGGTCTCGTTTGTAAGAAGCTCTCAGGCGGTGGGCGCGCTGCTGGTCTGAGAACCCACCGCACGGCACTGTACTAGGTGACTGACCCCTGAGGCTCCTCCGGGCTCCATACTGACTCTTGTCTGGCTCTGGAATGAAAGAAGGAGCAGAGAAGGATGATAAAAAAAATAGGGGCTTTGAGGTCAGGCAGACCCGAGTTCCAGACTTCACTTCACCACTTTCTAGCATGATGGGTTTAGGCAGTTACTTAAACAGCAAATCTCCCCATATCTGAGGTTTTGCTTCCTGTGATGTCAGTCACCCTCAGCCAAGCACAGTCCCAAAGAAGTGATCCTCCTTCTGATGAATCATCGGAAGGCAACAGTGGCCTATCACTAAGTCACAGTGCCTGCGTCATTCACCTCCCTTCAGCTCATCACATGGGCGTCTTATCATCTCCCATCAGCACAAGAACGGTGAGTACAGGATAATACGGTATTTGGAGAGAGACCACATTTGTATAACTTTTATTGCGCTATTTCGTTGTAATCGTTCTATTTTATTGTTAGCTTTGTTATTAACCTCTTACTCTGCCAGATTTGTAAATTAAACTTTATTACAGGTGGGTATGTATAGGGAAAAGCATCGTGTATATGGGGTTTAGTACCATCCATGGTTTCAGGCATCCACTGGGGGGCTTAAAACATATGCCCTATGGATAAGCGGCGGTGGGGGGGGGTGCTTCTGAAATTTCTACGCCTCAGTTTACTCATTTGTAAAAAGCAGCAACAAGACCTACCCATCTCACTGCATTGCTGTGAGTGTTCCACATAGGACACTTAGCACAATTCCTGGCATAAAGCACATGCACAATACATGAGAGCTATCCAAAGGTCAATTAGTCACTCAACTCCCACCATTCAGCGCCAATGACCTTGAGATCAGGATCACTCCGGATCTCTCTCATAAAAGAACTTTGCCGTTGCTCACCTCTCATGCCCATGTTCCACTCCAGGACCAGCTTGTGTCAGCTGGTGTTCCTCAGTTGTTGTAACTTCTAATTTATGAACTGGGAATGGATGGCCCTTCATGTTTGTGTATTTACTTTTCTCATCACCACACTTGGAACCTTTCACTGTCCTACTTACCCCAAGCCACGTTTCTTTGCTTCTGTAAAACAGTTCTCAAGTTTAATCTGGTTTCTAGACAAGTCTCTGTCACTAACTATGTAAACTTTAGGCCAATCGCATAAACCCTCTGGAACTTGGTTTCCTTTTCTGAAAAAAAAAAACAAAAAAACAAGGAGTTGTGCTGGTTTTTAATGTGCCTCTCAGCAACAGTGTTTTGTTATTTTGTGATTCAACAGTTTATGACAACTATTTACAAATCTGTCTATAACTATTTGGGTTCTAATTCTGGGATGTGGCTGTGATGGTCTGTTTCAGTGGTTTCATTCTGCACAGGCTAGGCCAAAAGTCCTTTGCAATGAGATCATGATGCATGTTTAACCTGTCCTCTGTCCCAGGCATTATCAAGACGCATATTCTCTTACGTACTTTCTTCCTAAGTAGAAAGCTTAAAGAACTAGCAATTGTTTTAGCCTCTCCGTACTGGCTACTTGAGTATCCATAGTCTCTGGCCTCCTGATGCCTCTAAAGTGAATGGCTCCGTTATGAATGTCAGATGCATAATTGACATTTCACATCAGACCCTCCTCTAAGCCACTGCTGAATGAATGAGTCATTGCAGTGTTCTCAAACTGTGATTCAACAGACATTTTTTCAAGTGCTTGCTAGGTGCACAACACTGTGCTAGTGAATTAAAAAATACAGAGATGAGTAGTTGAGTACAATCAGGTATATGGTAAAGGCCTTTCCTATTTGGAAAGGTGAATTCTGATTACATATTTGTGGCTTCCACCATTAGTTAGCTACTCAACACCCACTCTCCCCTTATTCTTTGATAACTAGATCTTAATTTTATTAGGGTGACAGTTGTGTTTAGCTCTCGGGTACAAATAGTGAATAGCCTCAGCCAATCACATCAATCTTTTTGTCTCTTGCCAGATACTCCATCCTCAGTCTTCCTTGAAGCTAGGCTTGGCTATGTAGCCTCATTTTGATCAGTGGGGAAATATTCCGGGGCAGGAGCTTCTTAGAAATCTTATTATTTCATGATAAATGGAAATAAAGTGGATAGACTTGGCTGTTACCTGCCTTTCCTCTTTCTGGGGTCTTGGATGTTTATGTGAGGCCTGGAGCTATAGCAATCATTTTGTACCCTGAGGCAATGAACACATGGATCAAAGGCCAACATTCAAAAAATCATGGGGAAGAAAGAAAAGATCCTGGGGTTTGTGGCTATCATTGAGCATCTCTGTATCCCAACCAGGACTACCTATCTCCAGCCTCTTGTTACAAGAGAAAAATTATTCCCTTTTTAAAAGTCACTGTTCCAGGGGTGCCTGGGTGGCTCAGTGGGTTAAGCCTCTGCCTTCGGCTCAGGTCATGGTCTCAGGGTCCTGGGATCAAGCCCTGCATCGGGCTCTCTGCTCAGCAGGGAGCCTGCCTCCCCCGCTCTCTCTGCCTGCCTCTCTGCCTACTTGTGATCTCTATCAAATGAATAAACAAAATCTTTAAAAATAAATAAATAAAAGTCACTATTCCAAACTGAGGGTTGTTGGAGGGGAGGGGAGTCGGAGGGATGCGGTGGCTGGGTGACGGACACTGGGGAGGGTATGTGCTATGGTGAGTGCTGTGAATTGTGTAAGACTGGTGAATCACAGACCTGTACCCTTCAAAGGAGTTATATATTATATGTTAATTTAAAAAAGTCACTGTTCATTGGGTTACTCACGGCCAAACTCACATCAACTGGGTAGCCAGAAAGCGCCAACCTAATAGGATGGCCAGCATTCATTTCCCTGTAAAGCAGTTTTTGCCCACACGTACCTCTGTTTCCATGGAAACCTCCAGTTTCGCAGCTCTTTAAAGTGAGGCTGTCTTAGGTGGACAAATTTAACTGCAGTTTCCAGCCCCGGCGGCACTCACAAAGTTGTGATTGATTTTTCTGAAGTGCTATCCTAGAGCCCAGAGACAAAGCCTGGGGAGCAAGCTGTCACCTCTGCGGCCACAGCCCTGGATGATCTCCTTCCACTTATCCTGCTCTAGGTCAAGGACAATGGGCACTCTCCCATCTGCTGCCATGACAGTAGATCTTGAAATCCTCAAAGTCGATTTGGGAAGACAGAGAGGAGGCCCGCGGGAGCCTCAGCAACAAGTGCTGTGAAGCGATTACCTGCTTTTCCAGGAACCAGCGTCACCTCAACTTCAGCGATTATATTACGGGCTGCCTACTTTGTCACTTTAGAGAGCTACTCGTGAAAATGGCCGTATAAGAATAATATCTGAACAACTTGTGACATTTTAAGGCTCAATAACTCTTTCACCAAGGTACTTTTGACAGAACAGGCTGAAAGGGTTTCTTTTGCCCAGCTTTTTGGTGTGGGCCTACCGGACTGATGGCTGCCCTGGAGGTCAGAAACAGGGGAGGGAACGCAGAGTTTCTTTACAACTGCTTAGATCTGCCCCCCCCCCAATATCTTAAAATACACTTTAGTAAATCTGTTCTTTGGGGCTGAAGGAACCAGTGTGATAAGAGTGTGGGTTTGGCCATGAGTGGTACCTTCCTTGTGTGCAAAATGAAACCTAAAGCTGCTGGGGTGGGGAAATGGGGGGGTGGGGGGTGGGTGACCATGGCTAAGAAATTCAGAAATTCTGGCTTTGTCATTATATGGTCCCAGGCAAGTGATTTAACCTCTTTGACTTCATGGTTTTCATCTATGAAACGACACTGCTGACCAAGAGACTTCCCACGACCTTTCTGGTTCACGATTTATATGCTTTGTAAGTATGTGCATAACTTTCTTTCCTCCCTTCGTATTCACATAGGTATTGTAGAGAACCCTCTGTGTAATCTCGTCCAAAGTAGTTTTGTTACGTTGACAATGGGTCTTCAGGTACTTGCAAGGGAAAATGATTGTGGTTTACTGTTGTCTGGTTTCTATTCAGAAAGTTTTAGCCAGGGATCTTAGGAGAGCCAGATTATAAAATTCAGATCAAATTGCTTTCTACATAACCGACGCACCGAAAAAGGAGATTTGGGGTGATCTCGGCATGAAGATGTGAAGGGAGCGGCCACCACCACCCCTGGTTAGGGATCAGGCGGGCCACGATGAACAAAAGTGTCACGGTGGCTGGTTTCGATCTTCATTGTACGCCTAAAGGAAGGAGAAGGAATGGAGAATCTTAGGAGCAGCTGGCTGTGTGGCTGAAGACAGAAGAATGAATTAAATTCTTTTCTGAATGAATTAAATTCCTTTTCTCTGTTAAGGACGAGAAGGTCCCCAAATCCTCATCATTAGATTTGAGCTTCCTCAGATTCCAAGTTGGTCGCTGCCAGATGAATGGAGCTAAGGAGGCTTTTTCCTGGTCCTTAGCGAGGCTGAGCGGAGCACCTGGGGTATATCGCCAGTGCTACGCAAAGCAGGAGTTATAACCGTGTAAGTTAGTAAATAAGGTTCTTGTCTCGTACATGGTTTATTCCATACATATTCACTGAGCCCTCCTATGGCTCACCAGAAGAACATCAGTGAACAAGAGAGACAAACCCCTGCCATCGGTGGAGATTACAGCCTAGTATAAATAAAGCCTAGCCTGAATAAATTCAGTATTTAAGTATAAAGCCTAGCCTAGTATAAAGCCTGGCCTGAATAAATGCATATTGTGCTCCATATTTTATTACCCTAAATAGGTCTTATTCAGCCACTCTCCATCATTTGTTATCATTTTAATGTGGCTGTCTTCATAAAGAGTAAATTGTATGCCTCATCTCATGTTGCCTGGGGAAAGTTTAACAGGAGATAAAATCCATTTACAGGCACCAGTGTTCAGCTGAGGATAATCATCAGAATCGTGACGAGGGACACAGGAAAGAAATTTTCTGCTGGTCAGCTGCTATAGCCTATAATTACATGAACGGGTTTGAAAACCAAGGCCCCACTGTAGATCAAGATGTTATGGGAGGTGGGGTAGGACTGGACACTCCTGTTTTGTAAAAAGCCCCACTCATGATGCTGGGACACAGGCATTGCTTTATAGGGCTTTGCATTGCAAATCTGGCACTATTTAATATTGCAAAATGCACAGGTGGTTGGAACAAAGGACTCGGCTTAATCTTATGTGGTTCACGTAGCTTTGCTGTATTTATACCTGGTCACAGACTAGACTTTCACTTACAAGCTTAATGCCAGATACCCTTCCTATAAGTTTGCTTCATTAGTTGCAACACAAAATACTACTGACCATTTAGCAAGTTTTGAATCAACCAAAGCAGGCATCCCCACAATACTGAGAGAGTAGCCCCATGCCTCTATGTCAAATGGATAGGTACATTAAATGTATAATTAATTATGAAGAGGTACTTACAAAATAAGCCCTCCTAATTACACCAGAAAGGAACAACTCGAGACAAAATTTGTGCAGGTGCATGCATGTGATCTATGTATCTATATAAATTTATAGATATGTTTATTGCTGGGAAAGATGTATAATTTGAACTTTTGCTACAATTCATCAGTGCCCAAGGAAAGAAGTAGGTAGGTCCACTTTGTGCCAGAATAAACTCACGAGAGTTTATTCACAAGCTTTATTCATAAGACCTGGAAACACCCTAAATGTCCTCCGAGGGAAGAATGAATGAATGAATGGTGGTATATTCATGATATGGAACGCTACTCAACAATAAAAAGAGAACTAATCACTGACACATGCAGCCACGCGGTTGGATCTCATGAGCATGTTGAACAGAAGACTACTTGCTGTAGGACCCCATTTATATGAAGTTCAAGAAGAAGACAAAACAAATTACAGTGATACAGAAGGGTGGTTACTGCCCCGAGTCCTTTTTTGGGGGTTGGGGACAAGTGGTACTGAGTGGTATAAAGGAAATTTCTGCAATAATGGAAGTGTTCCTTTCCTTAATGTGGATAGTGAGTATATGAGTCATACAGTGATATCACTAAATTATGCGCTTAGGATTTGTACATATTGCTATATGCAAACTGTAATTTTTTAAAAAGATTTTATTTATTTATTTGACAGTGAGAGAGATCACAGGTAGGCAGAGAGGCAGGCAGAAAGAGAGGGAAGCAGGCTCCCCGCCGAGCAGAGAGCCCGATGTGGGGCTCAATCCCAGGACCCTGAGATCATGACCTGAGCCAAAGGCAGAGGCTTAACCCACTGAGCCACCCAGGCACCCCATAAACTATATATTTTTTTAAGATTTTATTTATTTGACAGAGAGTGAGATCACAGGTAGGCAGAGAGGCAGGCAGAGAAAAAGAGGAGGAAGCAGGCTCCCCACCAAGCAGAGAGCCTGATGCGAGGCTCGATCCCAGGACCCTGGGACCATGACTTGAGTTGAAGGCAGAGGCTTTAACCCACTGAGCCACCCAGGCACCCCTAAACTATAATTTTTAATAGCAAAATAAATCAGGGTATTGAACAGTGTATCTGTCAAGTACTAGAAGGAATGGTTTCACTGGTCATTAATGCATTTTGTCTGAATGTCAAGATCCATTGGTTATAAGACTAACCTTACTACCTGTCCTGAAGAAGGGCCTTCCTAAGTCTTGTGTGTGAGATCTGCCCCTTTCTGGGCAAATGAATTGCAGAAAAAGCACATTACCTCTTCTGCGGGGCACCACCTTGCTAATCACACAGGGCTGCCTGGCTCTCTAGAAGGAAGCTGGAGAGTTCCTGGAATCTAAGGGCAGCCGAAACTACGAAGGGACAAATACTTAGACCAGAAATGTACCAGGCCCCAGGTAGTGTTCTCTCTCTTGATGACACTGGACTCTGCTTCTTTCACTTTCCACCGACCCATTTTTCCTACCTCTCTACGGCTGCAGGTGACCTCCTATCACAACATAACACATACCTGACTTCCAAGTTCTATAATGTCCTTCAAATTTAGCCACACTGCGGGATCAATCAGAACCACTGAAACTGAATGTCAACCTCCTGAGAGGGAATCTGATTGGCTCGGCCTCTGTCAGGTGGATTTACCCCAACTGCATCAACACGGGTGCAAAAGTCCAGCGAGAGAGGGAGCAAGACTGTTTCACAGAGAACTGGGGATATCCGGAGCTAGCCACACTTGCGCAGAAGGGTCTACTATACTTGTATCAGGGATGAATTTTAGTGAAATTATTAGAAACCCTGACTTCCAGTGGCTTAATCAAGTAAGAGGTTATTTTCTTCTCACATAACAAGGTCCGGAAGTAGTGCACGGCTGATACTGTTTAGTGGTTTGTGACGTCAGTCAGAATGTCACAATTCTCCCTCCCTCCCCACCCAGCTTCACCCATAGGTACAAAAAGCCTGCTGTAACTCCAAACACCACGTTTATATCCAAGGCAGGAAGAAATGGGGAAGGGCAACACCAATCATATCCATTCCTTTTTTTTTTTTTTAAATCAGTGAAGCAAAAGGTTTCCCAGAACTCACAAGTCGACTTACACTGACATGTCATTAGCTAGTGCTGTGTGGCACAGCCACCTTCACAGAGAGATTGGAAAATCAAGTAATTATCTGAGAACACTGCTATGTTAAATGAGATTAGGGTTCCGCTAGTAAGGATGAGGTGGAAAATGGATATCTGGTGGGCAACAGACAGTGTCGGTCACCATAGTGAACTATAGGGATCCATATTCTCAGGAAAAATTTATGTGAGCCATTCGTGATCATGTCTGAACACAGGTGACAGAAAACATACTTAATTTTTTTTAATTCATTGCTTCTCACCACACACTAAACCACTGTATTATACATATTCAATTTTGCACTCCACGACGCAGGATCCTTCAGCTAGGATTTGCATTCAATTTCAAAAGCTGTCATGGAGGTAATTGGTCAAGGCAGGTTTATCGGCTCCCAGACTCATTATCCAAGCACTACACAAATGCCTCTTCTATACAGATAATACAGGATTATAGGAAGGATGATTAAAGGAGCTCTGTTTTCTCTAAATATACCACTATTTCAGAAGTGATGTCAAAGATAATTACTTCGATATATGTAAATAGATACTATTCCATTTTAAGTCCATTCCCTAGTGCAATCAGGTGCAGGAGAGAGTCTGAATTACCAACTGCAGGCAGTTTTCACCATTAGAAGGGATGGGTGGGACTAGATGGCTTTTAGGTGCCCCTCCATGCCCGAGATTATCCTTCCTAAATGGACTGCAATCACAGTCTCTCCAAATCACAGGGACATTTCCAACAATCAAGTCTGGACCGGTGCTACTTTGCAACCGGAAGATGATGTGTTCTGTGAGGTGAGAAAAATGCCATGGAAAAGGACGGAACGTCCTCATGCACGTGATAAGTAGAGAAAGTCGAATCTTCTAGCTGATTTTCACATACGAATAAAATTGTTAAAAGACTATTACCACTCTTAAATACACACTTAAATACTTATCATAAACATATTACTAGCAAAATTGGGGGGATATGTTCATCACGTGGGGGATCTTGTTTAGATATTTGTTCATCAAACATATGTTCATGTTACAGTATATCATTCATGTTAATCTTGTTCTTGCTTCAACTCATATTCTATGTTAAAAGTATAAGGAAAAGCCACAAACTTTAGGGATCCACTTATAAACCCATGACAAAAGGAGTTCTAAATATCTGTAGTTAGAAATTATACTAATTATCTGTCATTGAGCAAGTCACTTTTGCTGTCCAGGTCTCAGTTTTCTCATCTGTGAAATGGGAGATATTTAGGGACCTTAAAAGCCCTTTTCTTGCTCTAAATTTCCAGGTTTCTATTACTCTGTTCAAGAAGCTTACCCAGATCAGAGTTTGCTCTGGGGGCATCAAGCCTTCACTCCCAGTTCTCCAGTGTTGCCCTGAGTCTTACATTTCTTCCTTTAATTCTCTGAAGTTCCCCAGTGTTCTGCTGATAAAACTCTCCCTTTATTTATTTTTTAAAAAGATTTTATTTATTTATTTGACAGACAGAGATCACAAGTAGGCAGAGAGGCAGGCAGAGAGAGGAAGGGAAGCAGGCTCCCTGCTGAGCAGAGGGCCCGATGCGGGGCTCGATGCCAGGACCCTGGGATCATGATCCGAGCCCAAGGCAGAGGCTCAACCCACTGAGCCACCCAGGCGCACCCATAGTTTTGTTAGCATTTTGTCACATTTGCTCCATTCTTCTCTGGTCTTGGAGGGGGCATTTTAGAGTTAAGTTGCCTTTACCCCCAAATACTTCAGTATGCATTTCCTATAAACGAGGACATTCTCTTATCTAACTATAGCATAATTATCAAAACAAAGAAATCGAACACTGATACAATGCTATTATTTAATCTACAGTCCACATTAAACTTTTCCAATAATCCCAATAAATCCTCCTAAAGACTTTTTTTTCTCCTATTATAGGATCCAATCCAGAATCACACATTGCATTGAGCTGTCATGTCCTTTGGACTTCATTATCTGGAACATATCCCCAGCCTTTGTCTTTCTTGATTTTGACATTTTTTAAAGAGTACAAGCAATTTATTTTCTTGGCTATCCCTCAGTTTGGATGTGTACAATGTTCCTCATGATCCATTTCGAGTTATGCTTTTAGAGCAGGAATATCCCCGAAATCATGTCATGATATTTGACCCCTACTGGGGTCCCCCACTTTTAAAATTAAGCTACTTCAAGTTTAATTTCTATCATCTGAGATCTTAAAAGTTATGACTCATTTAAGGCCTTAGTTGCTGAAGACCCACCATTTCTTTTCTTTTTCTTTTTAAAGATTTTTATGTACTTATTTATTTGAGAGAGAGAGAGAGAATGGGGGAGAGGGAGAGAGGGAGAGAGAGAGAGAAAGAGAGCATGAAGGGGGGGAGGGGCAGAGGGAGAAGCAGACTCCCCGCTGAGCAGGGAGCCCCTTGCAGGACTTGATCCAGGGACTCCAGGATCATGACCTGAGCCAAAGGCAGTTGCTTAACCAACTGAGCCATCTAGGCGCCCCCCCCCCCAGTTTCTTTTAATGCAATTTCAGTGGTAACATGTGTCATCACTTGGGCCTGGCTCTATCCCAGCTGGGAAAGCAGGAGTTTGGGTCAAAGACACCCAGTGATAAATAGACTGTAACAGTCAGCTAAGTCAGGGGAGGGTAGATGGCTAGGTCCAGGAAGTCAGAGTCCATGAGGTCGAAGTCTGCAAGTGCCAGTTAACAAGGATAGTAAGCACTGACTGCAGGGCAGGGGTTGTGGGCTCACTGCCCGGCATCACAGGGCCAATGGGTGGAGCTGGCCCTGGGCCCATGGGTGTTAGTCACAGACCTCAGTGGAGGGCAGGAGTAAGGTGTCTTTGACTATGGCAGATTCTGAGGTGCCAGTGCTATCTCGCATACCTCGGGGTTGGCATTACTCAGCGATTTCCCCTCACTGTGGACCAGTGCTTCTCAGATCTTAATGGGCACAGGAATTCCCTGGAAATCTGGTGCAGGTGCACAGCCAAATTCAGTAGGTCTAGGAGGAGGGCCGATATCTTGCATTTTTAACCAATCTGTCCCCATGTCACGCTGGACCACGCTCTGGGTTTCAAAGCCATAGGAGAACACAGTTTTTGGCCGTGGCTGCAATGGATGTGCTGATGCTCCCCCATGTACATTGGAGTCCCCGTTTATGGTAAGATTCCCCTCGATAAATGTTCATAGCAGCAACATCCACAATAGCCGAACTATGGAAAGAACCTAGGTATGCATCAACAGATGAATGGATAAAGAAGATGTGGTATGTATATATACAATGGAATACTATGCAGCCATCAAAAGAAATGAAATCTTGCCATTTGCGACGACGTGGATGGAACTAGAGGGGATTATGCTTAGCGAAATAAGTCAGTCAGAGAAAGACAACTATCATATGATCTCCCTGATATGAGGAATTTGAGACTCAGAGAGGGGGGTCGTGGGGGGTAGAGAGGGAAAAAATGAAACAAGATGGGATGGGGAGGGAAACAAACCATGAGAGTCTTAATCTCAGGAAACAAACTGAGGGTTGCTGGGGGGTCAGGGGGTAGGGATGGGGTGGCTGGGTGATGGACATTGGGGAGGGTATGTGCTATGGGAAGTGCTGTGAAATGTATAAGCCTGATGATTCATAGACCTGTACCCCTGAAGCAAATAATATATTATATGTTAATTAAAAAAAAGATTTCCCTCAATACCATCACCTAGAAGCTTCGTTGACTCAGCTAGTTCAGAACTCACTGAATACACTCCTGAGTTATTTAAATCCAAAAAAGCGACTCCAAAAAGATAAAGAGGTGACAAAGGCAAAGGAGACATATTTGGCACACTCCTTAGCCAGAAATAAAGTGAAACTCTGTACACATTAAGCAATGAACAATGGCTCTCTAAAAAAAATAAGTTCACATAAAAATCTCATTTTGATCACCCTGAAAACGTGCATACCCTAAGAAAGTGTGGCTACCCCTGAGGGGAAGTGTTGGCTTTGCATCAATCCTCGCTTTTTCTAGAGACAATTATAGTCTACCTACATAACAAACCTGGTGACTCAGGCTAATTTCCTTTTAGCAAGCACCTCTAAATAGGCCCGGCACAGCCTTCCCATAATACTCCTAGATGTTCTAAAACTGAGAAGGTTAGAATTGAAGTAAGAAGGGCATTACTCACAGGAAACATGAACCTGCTTTTTATTAACAATTCACATTTCTGGCAAACTCTTTAAAATCAGAGTTTTTTGTAAGGCTCTGCTTTGAAAAGGCAAGAAGTGCCAGTCGGTGTTAGAGCTCCGTGGTAAGTAAGTTTAGGATGTGGCAGCAGAAACACTATATGAAAAGCCAGGCTAGCAATGCAGCAAATTTTTTATTACAGTTGCTTTTCAATTAAAGGTAAAGGAACTTCATCTTCAGAAAAGAAGATGCCGTTTTCCTCCAGCAGAGGGAGCCTATGAAATAACAAAAATCAACCCTGAAACACCAGTGTTCATATGCTCTTGTGGGGTAAAGGGTCATTTGTCCCAGCCTCGCAAAAAAACAAAAACAAAAACAAAAACCAGTTACAGTTTATTGAAGCATGAAAGCATGACAATGGCCTTGAAATAATGATTTCAGGTGTTCCATGAAAGCTTGCTTAGTGAATAAATGCTCTGCCTCCTCCCTCGGGGAGCTTTCTGTTTTGGTGACTTCTCATCCACACGTCATGGAACGCTGGCGTTAAATCACACACCTGGTTTCTGGGAGGAACCTGCTTACTAAACAGAGTTTGGTGGGGGGGGGGGGGGAGTGCAGGGCTAACTTTGTTTAAGGGCCTCCTTTATGGCACATGGTTTATTTTTAATCTTCACATCATCCCAGAGGAAAGAGGCCCCTGCTGCCTTGACGGGGAGTCAACTAGCAATTTGTTTAGGCTCACGCACCTAGGAAGTGGGAAGGTTGGATTCTTGTTCTAAATCTTCCTTCTACGGGAGTAGGATTACACATCCATACCTTTGTTACGTAACTTCAGGATTTCTCATTTCGGGCGGAGCATACCTCCCTGCCCTACTGATGGGCTCTGCCATGAGAACCGCTTTTGTCAAAGGCATGCTAGGGACACAGAAGCTTTATTTTCCTTTTTAAAGATTTTTAAGTAATCGCAACACCCATTCTGGGACTTGAACTCATGACCCTGAGATCGAGGGCCTCATGCTCTCCTGAGCCAGGCAGGAGACCCCACAGTAGATGCTTTAAACATGCCTGTGTAGTTTGCCTTGTCCTGAAATACATGGAGTTGGGCTGATCCCCACCTGTAGCCTGAAGCAGAGCCACTCCACCTCCAGATGACCTGCAGACCATCAGCGAGGAAAACCAGTGCCTGTCATTGTAAGCCAGAGGTTTGGGATTGTTTGTTACAGAGTAAATTTGACTAATACAACTCTGTGAGGTATACCTCGCCCCAACTTGCAGATGAGACTACTGGGGCATTTAAATGGCATACTCAGGGGCACCTGGGTGGCTTAGTGGGTTAAGCCTCTGCCTTCGGCTCGGGTCATGATCTCAGGGTCCTGGGATCGAGCCCTACATCGGGCTCTCTGCTCAGTGGGGAGCCTGCCTTCCCCTCTCTCTCTGCCTACTTGTGATCTCTCTCTCTCCGTCAAATAAATAAATAAAATCTTCTAAAAAAATAAAATTTAAATGGCATACTCAAAGAGGAAAGTAATTTCCCAGAGGCACCTCATAGAGTCCTTCCAATGTCTCACTGGCCAGAAACATGTAACTCGGCTACCTATGCTACAAGTGAGGCTGGAAAAGTATCTGGCACTATGATTCTCTACTGTGGGGACTAGGGTCCCCCATCCTGGAAGAAAGAGAGAAAGGGTTTTGAATGGCTATTTAACAGTATCTGCCATCCCATTGTTGTCAGGCTCCAAAGTTCATTATTTTTTATTACCCCAGGTTGTGTTCTATCATAAGTAGGTAGAACCTACATGGAAGTCCCTTCAGCTTGACCTTGGTGAGCTCAGTATGATGGCATGATTTGGCTTGTCCTTTTGCACTTCTGCACTTGCCATGAGATCACCCTCCCACTAACCGAGAACCCTACAGGAATGAGGACACACATGGAGCCGACCTGAACCCACACAGAGCTACCCCAAGAGTGAGGACAACTAAAAGTTTGTTGTTGCAAGCCACTGAGATTTAAAGGTGTTTGTTATGTATTTCGAAATAATAGCAACCATGTTTTGAAATTTACCCAGCCCCTTAAAAAATTAAAAAATTAAAAAAAATTGCAACCAGTCTGGAAAACAGCATGGAGGTTCCTCAAAAAGTTGAAAATAGAACTACCTTATGACCCAGCAATTGCACTACTGGGTATTTACCCTAAAGATACAAACGTAGTGATCCGAAGGGGCACGTGCACCCCAATGTTTATAGCAGCAATGTCCACAATAGCCAAACTATGGAAAGAACCTAGATGCCCATCAACAGATGAATGGATAAAGAAGATGTGGTATATATATATATGATGGAATACTATGCAGCCATCAAAAGAAATGAAACCTTGCCATTTGTGACAACATGGATGGAACTAGAGGGTATTATGCTGAGCAGAATAAGTCAATCAGAGAAAGACAACTATCATATGATCTCCCTGGTATGAGGAAGTGGAGATGCAACGTTGGGAGTTTGGGGGGTAGGAAAAGAATAAATGAAACAAGATGGGATTGGGAGGGAGACAAACCATAAGAGACTCTTACTGTCACAAAACAAACTGAGAGTGACCTGGGGTAGGGGGTTAAGGAGAGGGTGTAGGGGTTATGGACATTGGGGAGGGTATGTGTTATGGTGAGTGCTGTGAAGTGTGTGAACGTGGTGATTCACAGACCTGTACCGCTGGGGCAAATAATACATTATATGTTTATTAAAAAATTAAAAAATAAAAAAAGTACTATTAAAAATGTAACTAAAATAAAAGAAGACCCTTTTACCTAGCCCTTGCTGTCTATCAAGTACAGATTCTAAATTCGTGGTAGAGGTGAGGTTCAATTTGTTAACTACCCAGGGGAACCTGCACATGGTACTTCCTGGTAGCTACTAAGAGGATTCCAAAGAATTTTCTAGGACATCCCCCTCTCCCCCTCTCCCTGGTGCCCTCAGTTTGACTGCTATAAAATAGTGTGGGTGCTCCTCCACTCAGAGGCAGTTCAAAGGGGACGAATTCTCACATGGGAGTACCAGAAAGGTGTTCTATGTGGGTTGACACACTTGTTATGGTACCAAAAGCCCTGAGCACTGTGAGGGAGAAGCGATGAAGACGAAGTTGAGAATGACTCCTTAACTACCACCATTACCTCCGCTACTGTTGCCTAATTGCTGCCATCTCAATAAAGTGTGTTATGACCACTTACTCTCCCAAACTTCAGGTGATAGAATCTTTTGAGAGCAAGTTGATACAAACAAACAAAAATTGACAGAAATGTGCTACCCGTTATATTGTGGCCACAGCTGGTACTAATAAAAAACTCTGCCTCTGTTCTCCTGAAACTTATAATGATGTAAGTAGTATTGTTTTTGCCATGATTTCCCATAATAAAACGATTTCCAGATGAATAAAATACTTAAACACTTAAAAAGCAATCACACAAGTTGTAGAAGAAAACACACAGGGATGATTTTATATATGCTGCCAAATATGTGACAGACAATGTTAGTGTTTTAAATTTTACAAACCAAGAGAAAGCAACAATTCAAAGGAAAAACAGAAAAGGACATAAAAAAGGAATCTGCATATAATGATATGCAAATGACTTCAATCTTTGGCAAAAATTATCTTCAAACTAGAAAAATGTAAATGAAAATGAGATACCATTTTTAATCTAGCAGTGTGGCAGAAACAGGTGAGTACAATTTATAGCACAGGTAACTGGTGGGGCAACAAGCAATCTCACACACTATTTGGGGTGGGGGTAAGTAGGAACTTCCTCTTTGAAAGGCCATTTGGCAACACTGATCAAACACTGAGCATATGGAAACGATATAAGAAACCGCTGACAGATGAATGGATAAAGAATTGTGGTATCTGGTATACACAATGGAATATTATTCAGCCATAAAAAAGGGGGAAATCTGCCATTTGTGATAACATGGCTAGATCTTGAGAGCATTATGCAAAGGGAGTAAGTCAGACAAATGCTGTGTGATCTCACTTACATGTGGAATCTCAGAGCAAAACAAAACAAAACTCCATAGAAAAAGAGAGCAGATTTGTGGTTACCAGAGGTGGGAGGCGGAGGGGAGGAGGACCTGGAGGAAGGGAGTCCAAAGGTACAAACTTCCAGTTACAAGTAGGTAGTACGGATGTAATGTGCAGCATAACAACCATAGCTAAGGCTGCTGTAGGATTTCTGGACAGTTGTTAAGAGAATAAATCCTTAATTATTCTTATAACAACAACAAAAAAGTTCTTATGACAAAGAATTTTTTTTTCCTTTTTCTGCTTTTTCTTTTTATTGTATCAATATGAGATGATGGATGTTAACTAAACACTGATAATCATTTCACAATATATGTAAATCAAGCCATTGTGCTGCATATCCTTAACTTATCCGTGATGGATGTCAATTATATCCCCCCAAAACTGGAAAAAATACTGGGGAAACAACTGTCTTAGCTGTAGGTATACAAAGATGTATGTCTGATACATGACAGCTTTATAAGCAATGGCAAAACACTAGAAACAACCAGAATGCCCGTTAAGAGGGTATGGTTAAATGAACTGTGGTACCACCTGGACAATGAGATACTACTGTCCAGCCACAAAAGGTACAAAGTAGATCTGTACATGTTAACAAGATGATTTCTTTGACAGACAGGGTCGGATCAAAAAGTAGGGTACATGGCAGCGTCTGTAACCTGCTCTGCTCACACACGCCTGTGTGCTGGCATGTCTAGAATATTCCTGGGAAAATTCGCAAGAGACAGGTAAAATTGTCTGCTTTGGGGGATGAGAACTGGAGGCTGTCAGTCTGAGATGAGAGGAACACTGATCTCTTATTTGATATATCCCCTCGTACACTTGGGGGGGTGTGTGTGTGTACCAAAACCATGCAGTCTTTTTTAAAACGAAAATCTAGTTAATACGAATAAATAGAAAAATTGAATAGTCCCTAAAGGTGTACAGAAAAACAAGAAGAAAACCTAATAGCCTTTCTATTACTTTAGAAAAATCAATGCTTTTAAAAGGATAACTTTTTTTTTTTTTTTTAACAATGATCTAGTGATTAGGCTGTGGAAGGCTGACTTTTCAAGGACTATTGAATTTCATTCAGTAGACGGAGAATGACCTGAAAAGCAAACTAATGACAGCTTCTCAGTCAGGAAGGGAGGTATGGTTATTTACATAACTCTGAGGACACACGAAAGATAATGTCTGCGTTATCTTCATGGCTCATCTTCCACTGCAGAGAGGCCAAATGGACAAGACCCTCCAATTACACCTATGCCGGGACTTGTCCGGGAGAATTAAAGTGTTTCTGAGGCACTGAGCCATTATGAAATTTGAAAGCAATCACTTCTGTCAAATTGGGGGAAAAAAAAAACCCTCCACAACAATTATTCTCTCCTTAAAGTACAATGGAAATAAGTGTGTTGGGCTTTTATGCGGGTAAATACAGAGTAGCTGCGCTATACTTTGGTACTCAATGCAAACGAAACAAAACAAAAGAAAACAAAAACCACGAAAAGCTGCCTATCAAAAGGTACCACTTCTATGGTTGAATGAATAGTCTTGTTACCTGTCAATCAATGAAGAGGTTCGTTTAGTGCATTTCTTATATCCTCAAGAGCAGCTCAGGGGAAATATTGCAGCTGGACGTGATATGGTCATGCCTTAGGGGAACGTAGAGTTTTGTCCTTGGGGACAGCTTTTGGTTTTAATCGCTGCAGTACTGAAGACCAAGTTACTGGCATTTGGAGGAAGGAGAAGCCTGAGGAGGCTTCACAGAGGATCTGGAATGAAGCTGTGCCTAAAGTTAAGAGTACCCGGGGAGGTAAAATAGCATGAGCAAAGGCCCAGAGGTGGACTACCAGCAAATTGAGAAAATAGACACCAGTGGAATAGCACACCATGCTGTGAAAGACAGAGAGAGAACATTCAGGTTGAACAGAGAAACTCAGTCCACTTTGCGGCAGGCTTGGAAGCCATGAAGAAGAGTGCAATTCATGTGTTATCCACGTACTTACAAAATCCTGTCTTACCATGTGATAATGGATGCCTGGGAGAATGGGAAAGGAAGGGTCATGTCCTTGTGGTTAAGTATTTGAGATAACCTAAATATTAGGTTAAAAAAGACACCCCCCAACATATGATTTCTCAGTACGGTGGGTCAGAGTTTGCAAAGAAAATATTTGACCAAAGGTCCCTCTTTTTGCATAATCCCTAATCTCACAACTCCATCTGGGAAATGCCAGGGAGGCAACAGGCAACCTCTCCTGCTTCCAGACTAAGGAAGTGGGGTGAGGACTTGCACAAGGTCTACAAGCTGTGAGGTGTAAAATGAGCTAAATTGTTGACATGAAAGAAAACCTGGGAACTCTCTTCTATGACTCCACAAGTTTCCCTCCAACTGGAGTTCCTCTCCCATACATAGAATTCTGACACCTCTCCACTACTCTAAGAAGTGTGATACTAGGAAATACCAAGTGGGAGGGCAGTGCTGTGGAAGGCTCCTCAGACGAACAGGGAGCTGAGAAGCAGGAAGGAAAACAGATGGTAAAGAGGAGCAGAAGCTCTGGCAATGATGTCTTGGGAAAGACAAAGGAAGAGGAGAAACCGTAAACCATCCTCAGCGGGCACCTGAGAGGCGTGTGTGAGAAAAGCGGATGGCATCGCTTTGGCCTGAACTCTGGGTGCAGGGCCAAGGGGATACCAGTTGGTGGGGGGGATGGTTTGGGGACAGGAGTTGAGCTGGATCCACACCAACATCAATTTTCTCACCTCAAGTCTCCCAGTGCCTGCCTCCCCATCCCTGGAGTACAGTGGTTCACTAAGGTAGACCACTTGGGAGTTCAAAGTCAACAATTTCAGGTCACAAAATCAGAAAGACTGAGATCCTGGACATAGGACTAGACACAGTCCAAAGTCTTAACAAATGAAAATCTATCTTCCACAACAAATCACCACATATCATTTTATCGAAACTGGAGGGAAGAAAGATATAACTCTCAAGTGAGCGGAGGAAAAGAAAAAGAAAAAAAATCACCAAATACTAATTTAAGGTGATAAAATGTTATTGGTATTCTCCTTATTTGGAAAGCTGCTTGTAAGGTCACATGTCAGTGAATGTGAAAATATTTCTTATGGGCTGCTTTTGATCCACCCATACTTATTCTACCATAAAGATGACCTTCAACCGGAATTGCCTTCAACAAAGGAATTTTGTAGAACTCACTGCCTATAGCTAGAGAAAGACTACAGAAGTGATCTTCAGAACCAACCAAATATCTTACATTTATTTATCAAGCAATAGTATGTGCATATTTTGCAAGTACTGTGTCAAACTCTGTATAGAGTCTACAGAATTAATAAAAGACACAGTGCATGGGGCGCCTGGGTGGCTCAGTGGGTTAAGCCTCTGCCTTCAGCCCAGGTCATGATCCCAGGGTCCTGGGGTCAAGTCCCGCATTGGGCTCTCTGCTCAGCGGGGATCCTGCTTCTCCGCACCCCTCCCCCCCGCCTGCCTCTCTGCCTACTTGTGATCTCTCTGTCAAATAAATAAATAAAATCTTAAAAAAAAAAAAAGACACAGTGCATGACCTCAGAGACTGAGGGCTACACACACACCCACCAGAGCTGCAGACACTGTCTGGGGAGCAAAATAATGGAGGGAAAAATACAAAGGTGCTTGTTACTGAGATCTCCAAAGCCAGCTTGGTCTAATTTAGAAAGGCTGAAATCTCGTATTAAATGCTTTCCCTAATCTGGATTTAAATGAGATGGGGGAGCTATTGATGTGACAGAAACAAGGCTGTGATCTGTGGGGATCAGTATTAAGGAGTTGTGCGCTAGGAGTCTGCGCCACTTCCCCAGCCCTTTGGGTCATTCCAGGAATGTACCAGAAGAGTTCAGGCGATAGCAAGGGCCTCTCAGCTTTAGTAAGGATACTCCTTTAAGTCAGGCATGTGGGGTTCAATGTTCAAGAATAACCAAGGATCCAGATGATTGCTCTGGATACAACACCTCACTTATCAGTTTCCAACAGCTGTTATCACTGGACTAAAGGTATTGGGAATATAGTTAAATCTGTCCAACCTAGCCATGGTCTCACAGTTAGTCCTATAGTCTTCACCCCATTTGCAAATTCTCTGTGACCCTGGGAAGTAAGACTGCCAAAGAAATGCTCAGATTTCTGGTTCTGGAAGTGGGGTCACCAGCAATTAAGATCTGCAATGGGCCAGGCCAGATCAATGTGTCCTACCTTCTATGAGACCACATAGTCTCTGCAGCTAGTCTCCGTTCCCCTAGACCTGATGGGAAGTGGGGAGATGAAATTCACTGACTCCATCACAGGCCCAAATATCTGCCTCCTTCTCTTTTTTAAGGAAGTGTTCCATCCTCCAGCGGCCCAAGTGGTACCTAAATCTACATGTGGCCCTGTTGGTCCTGGTTGTTTTTCCACCTCTGAGACCCCAAGAGTCACCTGCCCTTTTGCCTTTAGGCCATCTTTCTCTGGAGACTTCCATGCTCTCTATTTCACTGGAGCAGTTAGGGAGATCTTAGGAGAGCAGAGTTCCAGAAAACTCCAACTGGTCAATAAGATGAGCACTCCAGGCACGGCAGAGAAACACAGAAGGAGACTAAGCTGTGTCACCTGAGGATCTGCTTACCAGCCCTTCTAGGGGCATCCCCATTTTATGCCTTTTTGTATGTGCCCCAGAGCTCTCACCTTGGATAAGTCTTGAAGTTGGAAGAGAGATATTTTAGCAGAAAACAAAGAGGGAAGAGCATTCTAGGTAGGAATGACAGTGTGAGCAATGGCCAAGTGTCATGCTTCAAGCACTCGGAAGAAGAGAAATGAAGGGAGCTTATTGATAGACTGAGATAAAAGAGAGAGAAGACTTGATGACATAATGAGCATCTGAGTACACGGAGAGGTGAATGGAGGCTCTGTTCAGCTATCTTCCATTTCCAGGGAAAATGGAATGACAGGAAATTTCCACGGTGTAAGAGGAAATGGTCAGAGCATCTGACGACACAGTTGAAGGCAAGGAAGAGCTAAGACCACAATCTGCAGAGTAACTTCTCCTTTTTCTTTCTTGATCAAGGGCAGATTTTCTCACTAGTAAGTAGTACTTAATTAGCAAGTTTCAAAGTTTAATAATATATGTCACCAAATATATTATGGAGTAAAGTGGATGAGAAAAAGGGGTTTTGATCACTGGCAGAAAGGAATATACTTCTAAACAAGAATCCGTGTGAAAGTGCTGTATAGATGATAACAGTGGCAATGACTATAATTATTCAGTCTTTTGGTTCTACTTTTTTGAATTCGAACTTAGGATCCCATGCAAAAGATTGCATATAGGTATATAACTTAGCACTGCATGTCTTTTCATACACTTGTCTACACAATTATGTCTTCAAACAGAAGAGTGAGGGTGAAACATTCCTTGTAATAACCCACCTTCCCTAGTAAGTTGCACTGGCATTGGCATAAGAATTAATGGACTGGCCTGTGGCGTCATCACTGGGATCAAGAATGGGAGGGAAGGCCCCAGAGAAAGAGAAGTGCAGGTCTCCAATATTGGATGTGTTATGGGTCAAAGTGTATCCCTCCAAAAAGACATGTTGAAGTCTTAATCTACAGTACCCATGAATGTGACCTTATTTAGAAATTGATGATTAAGGTGAGGTCACTGGGGTGGGCCTTGATCCAATAGGACTTGTGTCCTCATAAAAAGTGGAAGTTTGGACACAGACATGCACACAGGGAGGACAATGTGAAGGCACAGAGCACGCCATGGGAAGATGAAGGCAGAGATCCACAAGGCAAGTGATGCCACAGCAAACCAGCAGAAGCTTGGGGAGAGGCACGGAACTTATCCCACCTCAGGGCCCTTAGAAGGAAGCAACCCTGCCAATACCCCGATCTTGGACTCTGTCCTCCAGAACTATGAGGCAATAAATTCCTATTGTTTATAAAACCAAGTTCATGGCACTTTGTTACAACAGCCCTAGGAAACTAACAGAGAGTGGTAAGGGCAAGAGGTTCCATTTCTTGCAAGGAACAGAGCTCCCCATCCTCTGAGTGTTCCCCCATGATGTCCCCCTCAACTCTAGTTTTTAGCAGTTCAAGGTCAGGAACAGGATTAAGAGCTGCAGGGCCACACGTGGTATTTACAAAAAGCAATATCCTAAAACCAAATACCCATACCCAGTCTGGGTGACTGTGTTGTCCAGAGATACCTATGAAGTTCCAGCTTGAGACCAATTGGGTGACCTTGCCAGATGCCTCATTGTCTCCTCCTACAAGGACACAGAAGGCCCCTGAGAACCTTGGGGGTGGCAGGGTCAAAGTAGCAGTGCACTGTCCCTTCAGTTTGGCCTTCAAGAATGCCCTTTTAGGACTACATGATCACTGCAGTTAACACTGCTGTATGGTATATTTGAAAGTTGCTAGGAGAATAGATCCTGAAAGTTCTCATTGCAAGGACAAAAACATTTTTCCTTTTTTTGGTATCTACATGAGATGATGGATGTCAACTAAACTCTCTCCACTAATCATTCCACAATACATGTAAGTCAAGTCATTATCTGTATACCTTAAACTTATATAGTACTGTATTGTCAATTACATCTTAGTCAAAAAACAGAACAAACAAAAAACAAAACAAAAATCCCAAGACGCCCTCTCAGCTGAAGCAGGTCAGAGGCTGACCAGGCTGGCTCCAGGGCTCCCATCTTCCTTCTGACCAAAGCAGCTATGATTTTCTCTCCTTTCTGAAAAGGATTTCCACATCTGATTCCAATTAAATGAAGGGTTCCCCAGATTAAAGACAAATGCTTCGACACTTCTTTGTATGACCCCTGGGCTTCAGACAAACTCATCTAGTAATCATTCTTCATACACTCTCCACCCTCCCTGACTTAATGTCTTTCCCTCTCCTGGGAATGCCCTTACTCTTGATTCCACCAACTACAGTCCTGCTGTGCCATAGTCTTTTTGCCACTTAAAAATACTTGTTCCCTGCAAAAAGAAGTCCAATTTTACTAATCTTGGGCTAGAATTCTTAGAAGCCATAGAAAGTAGACCAGCTCCCCGTGTGGATGGTTATATGCCCAAATTCTCGTCATTGAGACAAAGGGGAGGTTTGCTGGGAGGCACCTAAGAAAGGGTTGCCTACTTGATAAGAAAGCAGAATTCTTTGTCCCATCTTTCCCCCTTCCAATCCTCTTCTTCTTGCCTATGAATATAGTTGAATGAGGATGTGATTCTCAGAGCTACAACAGCCATCTTATGATTGTAAGGGGAGGGGGGAAAGAGGCATACTACATATTTGCAACATGGACCTTGAAGGTAATATGTTAAATGAAATAAGACAGGACAATACTGTATGATCTCACTTATATATAGAATCTTTAACCTCCCCCTCCCCAAACAACAACAAAAAATCAAGCTCATAGGTACAGAGACAGAATAGTGGTCATCAGAGGTGGGGGGAAGGAGATGGGCAAAATGGGTGAAAGGGGTCAAAGGTACAAACTTCCAGTATAAAGCAAGTCATGCAGATGTAATATACAGCATGGGGATTATAGTTAATAATCCTGTATTGCATACTGAAAGTTTTGCTAATAGAGTAAATCCTAATCGTCACAAGAAAAAAAAAAAACTACGTATGATGATGGAAAGAAACCGTGATCATTTTGCAATATATACAAATTTAGAGCTTCACATTCTACAACTAAAACTAATACGATGTTGTATGGCAATGATACCTTAATTTAAAAAAAAAGAGAGAGCCGCAGAGACACTGACCCAGAACCCTGACATCCTCGAACACCCGAATCAGCACTGGAGGTCACCTAGCCCCCGACTACTTGTGTAAGAAAGAACCCCTCTTCGATTCACTGCCAATTAAGTTTTCTGTTACAGTCAAATGCATGCCTCCCTGATACATTTCCCATCCTCCAAGGCCCCTTCCAGGGAACATTCAGAGATCTCCCCACCTGCAAAGCGGACAAAATTTTCCTCTCTTTACTTCTATCTTCTTTGTACCTCCAGTTGCAGCTGTTAATGTTCCTTATCACATTTGATAATTCATATTCAAATTTCATTTTTCTTTTAAATGACAGGCCCATGAGGACAAGACCTTCCTGTGTTCTTCCTCTGATAGAAGTGATCTTTTAAAACAGTGCTTTTAAAATTTTTAATTGATGTATACTTGACAATGTAACATTAGTTTCATGTGTACAACATAGTGATTTGACAAGACTCTATATTATGCTATGCTCCCTGCAAGGGTAGCTGCCATCTGTCAGCCTACAGTGCTATTACAGTACCATTGACTATACTGCTTATGCTGTGCCTTTCCTCCCTGTGACTTACTCATTCCGTAACTGGAAGCCTGGACTTCCCACTCACATTCAACCATTTTACTTAGCTCCCACCCCTCCCATCCAGCAACCACCAGTTTGTTCTCTGTACTTGTTTCTGCTTTTTGTTTATTCATTTGTTTTGTTTAGATTCCACATATGAGAAAAATTGTATTTGTCTTTCTCCATCTGACTTACTTCACTCAGCATTATATCCTCTACACCCATCCACGCTATTGCAAATGGCAAGATCTCACGGTTACTTATGGCTGCGTAGTGTTTCACTACACACATACTCCCCACATCTTCTTTATCCATTCACCGATCAGTGGTCACCTGGGTCGCTTCTGTATCTTGGCTTTTGTAAATAATGCTGCAATAAACATAGGGGTGCATGTAGCTTTTCAGATCAGTGTTGGTTTTCTTTGGGTAAATACCCAGCAGTGGAATTACTGGATCATATGGTAGTTCTAGTTTTAACTTTTTGAAAGGACTACAGTGGCTGCACCAAATTACATTCCCACCAACAGTGCACAAGGTTTCCTTTTTCTACACATCTTTCTCAACACTTGTTTCTTGCTTTTTTGATTCTAGCCCTTCTGACAGGTGTGAGGTGATAGCTCAGTGTGGTTTTGATTAGCATCTCCCTGATGATTAGAAATGGTAAGTGTTAAAAATGCTTCTAAAACTTACATGTGCATACAAACTGTGTTACGATCTCGTTAGAAGTAGAGATCCCTGCCCCCAACCACTGAGCATCTGATTTAGTGGTTCTGGGGTAGAGCTCAAGAATATGTATCTCAGGGGGCACCTGGGTGGCTCAGTTGGTTGGGTGACTGCCTTTGGCTCAGGTCATGATCCCAGCGTCCAGGGATCGAGTCCCACTTCGGGCTCCCAGCTCCTTGGGGAGTCTGCTTCTCCCTCTCAAGCTCTCGCTCTCTCTCAAATAAATAAATAAAAATCTTAAAAAAAAAAAGAATATGTATCTCAGAAAATTCTCAGATGATGCAGGGGCACCGTGCAGGGTCCCTCTGAGGAAACACGGCTGTAAGACACAGGGCACCATTTCTATAATCTGTGTCACACACCATCTCCCTTAACCTCTTTCCTTTTTGTTTTGTATCCCCAGTGATTTTGTGAACTCCCCAGGTCAGAAACCATATTTCATGCCCCTTGGTACCTCCAGGCTACCTCGCCCAGTGGCCCTCAAGGATCTTCACTGGGTAACCGAATGGAATGAATGAGTGACGTGAATACAGCCCCTAGACTTCAGGTGTGGTTTCTTCTTCTCCCCAACAGTGGTAAACATGGCACAAGCCACTGCCTCCACTGATATTTCTGCAGGGTTTCAGAATTTGAGTCAGTAAGATGCAGCCAAGAGCCCTTTTCTTAATGCTGGACCCCGTTACAATGTAGAGACACTAGGATTTCATGCCTGATTCCAGTTGCATGAAGTCACATATTTTTATGAGTTACGAATTTTTTATTATACACATTGTTCCCTCTGGTTCTCTGAGCCAAGAAGTGCCACTTAAAATAATCTAGTAAGTAAATAAATTTTCCTCCAGGCAAAAACTCTTTGTCACATACATGCATTATCTGGTTAGAAAACATTACCCAAAGTGGTGGGAGTACACAGAGAGCTCTTTCCGGAACCTGTAATGGTTGAATTGTTGCAAGGAACATTAAATTGGATTCTTATTTTGTTTTCTGATGGGCCTTGTTCTCAGGGAGGCCACTCAGGGAGAAGGCAATCTATGGTATCAGGACAGTGTGGGGGCCAAGGCCACAAGAGGAAATATTTCCTTTCACCCCAAAACCCGGAAATTAATCTCTTTGCTGATGACCAAACCTTAAGTAGCAGCATTTCTTTTTAATAATTTTTATTATGTTAGTCATCATATAGTATATCATTAGTTTTTGACAGCAGCATAATTTCTGAATGTTGTTTAGAGAGTTTAACAAGAAATACTAGCAGTAGGATGCCAGGTCTGTGCCACTTTTTCAAAAGCGAAGGCAATGGTTTAAAAAAAAAAAAAAAGACCCACAGAAAGACATCCCCAGTGAAAATTTGCTGAGTTGTTTCCTCTTTGTTCTCTGTTAACAGCAAGGGTGAAACGACCTGTTTAGGCCATAAGAAGAAAACGTGATGAAGATAAAAGCTGATAGGAGATTCACTTCCAAGGTTTAAAAAGTACCAATGAAAGATAAATGGTGTGGGCTCTATTTAATGCATTCCAACCTCTGACTTTACAGTGGGGATCTGCTGGTGAAAACACTAATCGCTCCGAGCCCCAGAGTAATCACCTGAAAATGGAGACAGTAATAGAAGTTATCTCATAGAGTATGTCCTGGCTCCTCACAGTGTGGACCACGAACCTGGAGCATCAACACCACCCAGGATCTTATAAGACCTGCAGAATCTGCCCCAGACAGAGTGAGCCAGAATCTGCCTTTTAGCAAGATCCCCAGGTGATTTCTATGCATGGTAAAATTTGAGAAGCACTGGATATGTAAGAACAGAGTCTCTGGAGAAATGGTCTGTTCATGTCTTCTGCCCAATTTTTAATTGGATTGTTGGTTTTTTGGATGTTGAGTTATATCAGTTCTTTATATATTTTGGATACTAACTCTTACTGGATATGTCCTTTGCAAGTATCTTCTCGCATTCCCTCGGTCGTCTGATAGTTTTGTTGACTGTTTCCTTCACCGTCTGGAAGCTATTTTGATGTAACCCCAATAGTTTCTTTTTGCTTTTGTTTCCCTTGCCTCAGGAGACTTATCTAGAAAATTGTTGCTACGGCTGATGTCTGAGACATTTCTGCCTGTGCTCTCTTCTAGAATTTTTATGGTTTCAGGTCCCACATTTAGGTCTTTCATCCATTTTGAGTCTATTTTTGTGTATGGTGTAAGAAGGTGGTCCAGTTTCATTCTTCTGCATGTATCTGACAACTTTTCCCAATACCATTTGAAGAGATTGTCTTTTTCCCATTGGATATTCTTTCCTGTTTTGTTGAAGGTCAATTAATTATGTAATCGTGGGTTTGTTCCTGGGTTTTCTATCCTGTTCTACTGCTCTATGTGTCTATTTTTGTGCCAATACCATACTGTTTTGATGACTACAGCTTTGTAATATAACTAGAGGTCTGCAATTGTGATACCTCCAGCTTTGCTTTTCTTTTTCCAAACTGCTTTGGATATTTGGGGTCTTTTGTGGTTCCATATAAATTTTAAGATTGTTTGCTCAACATCACACATCATCAGGCAAATGGAAATCAAAACTACAATGAGATATCACCTCACACCTGTCAGAATGGCTAAAATCAACAACATAAGAAACAAGTGTTGGTGAGGACATGAAGAAAAAGGAACTCTTATGCACTGTTGGTGGGAATGCAAACTGGTGCAGCCACTCTGGAAAACAGCATGGACATTGCTCAAAAAGTTAAAAATAGAATGACCCTATGACCCAGCAGTTGTACTACTAGGTATTACCCAAAGGATACAAAAACACCGATTTCAAAGGCATACGTGCACCCCCATATCTATAGCAGCATTATTTGCAATAGCCAAATTATGGAAGCAGCCCAAGTGTCCATCAACCAATGAATGGATAAAGATGTGGTGTATATATATACAACGGAATATTACTCAGCCATAAAAATGAATGAAACCTTGTCATTTGCAATGACATGAAGTCACAATATAATGCTAAGTCAGAGAAAGACAAATACCATATGATTTCACTCCTATGTGGTACTTAAGAAAACAAATGAACAAGGCAGGGGGTGGGAGAAAGAAAGAGAAAGAGAGACAGACAGACAGACAGGCAAACCAAGAAACACACTCTTAACTCTAGAGAACAAACTGATGGTTACCAGAGGGGAGGTGGACAGGGGGATGGGTGAAACAGGTGATGGGGAGTAGGGAAGGCATTTGGTATGATGAGCACTGGGGGATGTATGGAAGTGTTGAATCACTATATTGTACACCTGAAACTAGTATTACACTGTATGTTAACTGCACTGGAATTAAAATAAGTTTAAACCCCTCTAAATCCCAAGCTGACTTTCCAAAAGTCCTTCTTAATGTAATTTTTTCTAATTCATGTTTACAGACAAAATTTATAAATATATATTAAACAAACAATGAAAAAAAAGAAAAAAAAATGTCTCTTGAGCCCAAACTACCTGAATCCTAGCTCTGCTAGTTACTATCTCTGACTCCTTAAATTGTGCCTCCATTTCTTAACCCATAAAATGGGGATGATAATAAAAACTTGACTCAGTGTTGAGAAGAGTAAATGAATAAACACGTGAAGAGCTTATAAAAGGGCATAGCACATAAGTATTCAGTAAGACTGCTGTTATAGTGAGGATTAACGGATTAATGAGTTGTAAATGCTGAGTTCAGTAAATGAACAAAGTACTTGGTAGATATTAGCTGCAGTGGACAAAACACTGTAGGGTGTTGTCAGGAAAGGTGATTTAAAAATAGACCCTGGGGCATCTGGGTGGCTCAGTTGGTTGGGCGACTGCCCTCGGCTGGGATCATGATCCCGGAGTTTCAGTATCGAGTCCTGCCATCGGGCTCCCAGCTCCAAGGGGAGTCTGCTTCCCCCTCTGACCTCCCTTTCATGCTCTCTCTCACTGTGTGTCTATCAAATAAATAAATAAAATTTTAAAAAATAAAAATAGGGGTTCCTGGGTGGCTCAGTGGGTTAAAGCCTCTGCCTTCGGCTCAGGTCATGATCCCAGGGTCCTGGGATCGAGCCCCGCGTCGGGCTCTCTGCTCAGCGGGAAGCCAGATTTCTCCTCTCTCTGCCTGCTTCTCTGCCTACTTGTGATCTCTGTCAAATAAATAAATAAAATCTTAAAAAAAAATAAAAATAAATAAAAATAAATAAAAATAAAATAAAAATAAATATAGACCCTGACCAGGGTGTCTGGGTGACTCAGTTGGTTAGGCGTCTGACTCTTGACCTCAGCTCTGGTCTTGATCTCAGAGTTGTGATTTCAAGCCCCATATTGGGCTCCATGCTGGGCACAGAGCCTACTTAAAAAATAAATAGGAAAAAAAAATAGACCCTGACCTCATGACACTTAGGACACATTGGTGCTAATCCTGCTTATACACAATGCCCATTAAAAAAGCCATCACAATAACCGTCTTTCTGAGGCACCCGCTCAGCTGTAGTCAAGGTGTCCATGCCACAGCCTGGATTTTAAATGATGGATCTAAACTATAATTCATGAGCCCAGCTTGAGTTAATACTGCTCTAGATGCCATGAAGTGACTAATATGGTGTGGGTGAAAAGCCACATTCCTTGGCTCCCTCATTTTCGAGCAGTTCTCATATATCGCTCCTTGAAATTTATAAAGTGGACAGCATTCAAAAGACCCCTATCTAGTAAATTATGTGGAAACAAGTTGATTTTGCTCGTTTTGGGGGGAAAGGACTTAGTTGTTACTTGGGTCTACACATCTACACTATTTCCAAGGTGTGTCCTGCAATGGTTCTTAAACTTGGCTGCCTATTCGAATCATCTGGAGCGCTCTTCCAAAACACTAATACCCAGGCCCCACTGGCAGAGATACAGATTTAATTGCTTTAGAGTAAAGCTCAGGCATGGGTATTATTCTTAAAGTTCCCCAAGTGATTATAATGTGCAGCCATGGTTGAGAAACACTGCTATAAAACACATTAGGCCCAAAGGTGCCCCCAGTTACTGGAGGGAATTAGCAGAAAGCGAACAAGACTCAAGGGCAAAAGAGGAAGAGAAGGGAAGGATACCAGAAGGGATGGCTAATCAGCATTCTGCTTCTATGTCGTGGGATAAACCACCAGAAATGTGGCTTTTTTTTCTCCACCAGGCCATCTAGGGGTTTTATAAATGTGATAGTTTCAGACATTCATCACAGGTCCAGCATAAATCAGAACCCTGAAGTAGCAGGGAAAAGGTGGACAGACCCAGAAATGTAGAACTGACCTATGGCTTTTACTCAAAGCTTTGCAAGGACCATCCTCCAGACTCATTTTCCCTCTCAGACAAACCTGGAAACAACCCGCATGTGAGCAGAATGGGTTAAACGTATGGCAATAAATTTACTGTGACCATTGCAAGTGATGAAATAAAGTGTGGGCTGCAGGTACACTCAGCACGGATAAATCTCACAGATCACATTGGGAAGGCAGACACATAAGAGCACAAACTACGTGATTACGTGTGTCTGAAACTCAGGAATGAGCAAAACCAATCAGTGGCGAGAGCAGTCGGTAGAGCAGGTCTCTCTCAGAGGAGGGACCGACTGGGAGGAGCCTGAGGGGGCCTGCTGGGTGGGTGCTGGAAATGCTCTATATCCTGGTCCAGGTGGCGTAATAACGTGTGCACATACATACCCCGGTCACTGAGCTGAATGTTTCAGATGGTGCACTTGACGGGAGGCAAGGTGTACCTCAATATAAAATAAAGAAAAATAAATGTATTTGCAATTATTGTTCACTCAGTAAGTATTTATTGAAGGTCTACCCTGAGCCTGGCCATGTGTTAGGTGCTGAAGAGAGAGGGTGTACTAAACCGACAGAGCCCTTGCCCTCTTGGCACTTACAGTCTAATGAAAATACACAACGTGGAACATAAAGAGATACATGTAATAGGTCATCACGAGGTTGTGATTGTGATTAATGCCATGAAGAAAAATCAAGCAGGGCACGGGGCTGTAATGTATGGGGAGAGGGCGTGGGGGGAATGGGCCATGCTGTTTTAGATGGCAAAGTCAGAGAAGGCCTTTCTGAGAGGGCACCGTTCCAGCAAGCTTAAGGCACCTGGTTTCCAGCCCATAGCAGATTAGAGGCAGTGCATTACATGAGGATGGCAATGTCGTTTGAAGGCAGACAAACTGACAAAACAAAGAATGTCCAATGAAAACAAGGGAAGGACGCAGAAGCTATAAGCTAGCAGGCCTGAGCACTCCAACGACCCAGCATGAAGGCCACATACCTTCCCGCCTCATTAGCCTCATTAGGAGGACATCCCCATGATAAAGTGCAAAACAGCCTTCTGTTCTATCACTTCTCTCGCCGTGTCATCTCCACTTCCTGCCCTCTCCTCCACTAGACGGTATCTTGCAGGCAGGGATTTGGTCCTGTTTTTCATTGTATCCCCAGCACCGACTACCATGAGGGGACACAGGCAAGGGAGTCAATAAATATTTACTATTTGTTTGGCTCTCTGGTGTTGAGTCACCTCGAAAATATTGCTACAACACTACTATTTCCAGAATTCTCTGTGTCAGCATGTAATAGAATTTATAATTCAGAATGAATAATACATCAAGTTTTAGCTTTTAAGATTGAGTGTTTAGGGCATCTGGGTAGCTCAGTCGGTTAAGCGTCCAACTCTTGATTTTTGTTCAGGTCTTGATCTCAGGGTCGTGACACTGAGCCCTGCCTCGTGTTCCACACTGGGTGTGGAGCCTGCTCAAGAGTCTCTCTCTTGGGGCACCTGGGTGGCTCAGGGGGTTAAAGCCTCTGCCTTCGGCTCAGGTCGTGGTCCCAGGGTCCTGGGATGGAGCCCCGTGTCGGGCTCTCTGTTCAGCGGGGAGCCTGCTTCCCTTTCTCTCTCTGCCTACTTGTGATCTCTGCCTATCAAATAAATAAATAAAATCTTTAAAAAAAAAAAAGAGTCTCTCTCTTCCTCTGCTCCTTCCCCCGCCCCCATCCTCTCTACAAAAAAAAAAAAAGAAGAAGAAGAAAAAAAATATTGAATGTTTAAAACAAGACAAAAGTGTCAGCCATCTGGATCTGGAGAACTCACAGGAAAACTCCTCATTTCCCAAAGTTGCTAAGGAAATGAGGTGTTACTGTGCTCATCAATCTTGTCTTGACATCACCTGCTCTCTCTCTGCCTCTGCCTCTCAGCCTGGAGCAGCGGTGTTCAAACTTCAGTGGCTGGTTAGAAATGCCGGTTTCCAGGCTCTATCCTGAGATTATGACTCACCAGGTCTGAGACATGGGCAAGAATAATGAAACATTACAGAATGCTCAGTAATTCTAAATGCAACGTTCCCAATGCATTTCCTATCTCAGCTGATCCGCAGCATAATCACATGACACACTTTACAGATGAGGAAAACGAGACACAGAAGGTTCAGGTAATTTGCCTGGGAATGCACAAGTGCGGAGCTCGGAGATCCCAACGCAGGCACTCGGGATCCAAAGCCTACATGCTCAGGTGCCTCCGTGTGTTGCCATCCCGTAGGGACTGACGCCAAGCACGCCAGTGATGCCGGGGGTCTGCCGGCACCACTGTAGGCACACTGGCCTATAGCAGTCTTTCCCTTCAATTCTTACACCCTCTATAACTGCTGGTACTCAGGGAACGTTCCCATTTCCCAGAACAGAAGGGGACTGCGGGCCCTTATCCTTGCGGTTAGAATGACGACTAGGGCTATACCCAGGAGAAGGATGGAACAGAATACAAATCACGGTAAGGTAGGTAAGCAAAGGCACCTCAAAGCATGATTTGGGATGGGAGACAGAAAAGAAATGGCCACAGCCATGGAGCAGATGGACAAAGCACGGGGGTGCGGTGTGGTGAGAGGTAAGAAAGCTAATTGGCATTCAGCACTCCCACTCTCTGTCTTGGACTGAAGCAGCGGGATCATCTGGGAGATCGTTTCATCATCATCGCCCTCTATGGGCTTTCTTCCCCTCTTTACCTCACTTTCTACTCCCTCACTATGCTTCCTGGGGTCACCTGCCTCGTAAACTAGTCACTTCCAAAACCTTGTCTCTGAGTGTACTTTAGGGGAACCTGAACTAAGACAGGAAGTACTTACAATGAACATAGTGGCTACTACACGTCAAGTTCTAAAATCGATGAATCTCTTAGTGCGTCAGGAGGGACGCTGCTGGCTGGGAAAGCCACTGATTAACACGGGGACCTTCTGCTTCTCTTATTGAATTCTTTTTAAATCTCTCCTTCCCAGGTCTGTAGCCCGAAATGCTTAAAAATGGCCCAAACTTGCTTCTTAAAGATGCAAGCAAAAAATGGGGCTGTTTCTGAGATTAGACTATTCATAAGGGCCATTCTGTCTGCGGGGATAAAAGGAAGGGGAACAAGGTGACAAATACGGAGACACTAATTCAAAGCCCAGGACGTGCCTTAGGTTTCCCTATGTGGTAGGTTACATTATCCAAAAATGTCCACAACAGCCCAACCCTTTGCATTCCCCTGCCCCCTTGATCTTCGACAGCCATCCTGATGGCTCTGGCCAACAGAGTACTTCAGAAGCGACACTGTATGACATCCAAGGCTGGGACATGAAGAGCCATGCACTTCCGCCATATTCTCAGGATGCTCACTTAATCCAGCCACCACACTGGAAGAAAGCCCAAGCATTCCATGGGCAGTCCAGTGCGGAGAGGAACCAAGGCTCCCAACCCCGGATGAGCTCCCAGTAGACAACCAGCCCCAACTTGCTACCCTTCTGAGTGAGCCATCTTGAAAATCGTTCCCCTAGCCCCAAGTTGAGCCTTCCCAGTTGATCACAGAAAGACAAGAAACAAGCCATCTCTCCTGAGATGAACCCTACCCAAATTTCAGATTTTTGACCAAAATTAATGATTTTTATTCTGAACTACTCAGTTTCTCAAGGCAGTGTGTTAGGCAGCAGTAGGTAACTGATACACTCAATTTCCCAAGAACGGAAAGCTGACTCAGAGTTTTTACCAAAACCATTTTTTGGAAGCTGAAGTGTATTCCACCCCCCCCCCCTTTTTTAAAGATTTCATTTGTTTATTTGACAGGCAGAGATCACAAGTAGGCAGAGAGGCAGGCGGGGGTGGGGTGGGGTGGGGGGGTGTGTGGAGGGGGAGCAGGCTCCCTGCTGAGCAGAGAGCTGGATCAGCGCTCTCCTGGACCTCCATAGCCCTACCTCTTCCACTAGTTCTGCTAGAGCAGCAAGGAAAGTTTCCCATCTTGCCAACAGCAAGAGCTTTCATGTGACTCTAAATATTTATTAATTGATAGATAGGTATAGTGTTCCTCTTATCCCATCCAGGCTGGTTTCCGTGGAAACCAAATTTTCCATGGATCCCCTCAATTCCGTCTTGCAAATTTTATTAGAGCAGAGATTGAGTCTGAGGTACTTTGGGTAAACTTAATAAATCCAAGCAGCCATGTGGTCCAATCCTGGAGCAAAGTCTCTTTTGGCAATTACAGATTATCAGAAAGCAGCTCCTTTCTTTTCTTGTCTTTCAAAGTACAATAAATCTATTCATAACCCATAGTAACACTTCCTCAAACCCCTTCCCCATTCTCCAATCCCCTTGTCCTTCACAGCTGCTTCAGAACCTTTTACACACAAATGATTTCTCTGGCCCCAGAATCCACTTGGGTTCTTTTCTTTCCTTCCCTCTTATCTCTTCCCTTCTCCCAAAACCTTGATTTAGCCTCTAGGTCAGCAAGGAATCATTTTTGCCCACTCTAGGACGGTGAAAGGGACAACAAAGAGGGATTCTGAGCAGACAAATATGGGTTTCTTTTAAGCAGGCAGGCAGGTTTCTGGAAGGAGGTGGGGAGAAAGGATGCTACCGCCAATTTTGATTTTGTCTCAGTATATTATAAGGCATCCATTTTAATCTAGCTAATGAATATGGACAAAAAGATAAAAACAGGAAATAAGAAACCTTATGTTAATGAAAAGAAGTGCTTAGAATCTATTGAGAGAATTTAGTTTTTAGATTTAACCTTAATATTAGGTGCTAAAAATTCTATAGCACCAAGGAAAAAGGAGAAAGCACATTTCTGGCAATTTAATCCAATTCCTGCTTTAACTTTAATTCCCTTTGTCAACTCAATTACCTGGTTTTTGTTTGTTTGTTTGTTTCCAGTCATCACTTCTAGATCTCTTTTTTCCTATGTTAATGTGAATATTCACGATGAATAAAGGCAATTTGAGATTTCCTGGTTGGGAGGGGGGTTAGGTTCTGAAAAGGTGTTTGCAGTTAGCCATCATTCCATATTTGAAGGTAGCTCTCAAGGATTTTCTCTTCCTTGGCCTTGGTTTGCTATAGTCCCCTTCACCCATTATCCAGGTACCCAGTGGGTCATAATCTGAGTCAGGTAAGACATTTACCAGGTATTTGTGCAAAGAGAAGAGACCTCACTTAACAATAATTTCAAGTGCAATGGGAAAGGTAAAATAACTAACAGACCTATTCTCTGAGCACAAAGATACTCAGGACTAGCTAAAATCAGTCTTTCCTCTTCCCCCCAAGAAAATTCCACTTTTATTCTCAGTTTCCTGACATTCCCCCTACCCCTTAACCCAGTGGTTCTCCAAGTATGGTCACTGGATCAGGACTATCAAGCATCACCTGAGAACTTAATAAAAATGCAAATTCCCTGTCCCTATCCCAGATTTATGGAAACAAACTCGGCAGTAGGGGCCAGCAATGTGTGTATGAACAAGCCCTCCAGGGGATCCTGATACCTGCTGGACTGTGAGAACCCCAGCCTTAGAGCATAAAACTGGATCAGAATAGGGTGCCTGGGTGCTCTGTTAGTCAAGCGGGTTAAGTGCCTGCCTTCAGCTCAGGTCGAGATCCTGAGGTCCTGGGATGGAGGATTGAGCCCCCACTCAGGGAGCCTGCTTCTCCTTCTACCTTTGCCTGCCCTCCGCTCGTGCTCCCTTACTCTTACTCTATCTCAAATGGATAAGTAAAATCTCAAAAAAATAAAACAAAGCACAAAACAAAACTGGATCAGAATGGTCCAGTGAGCTGAAATTGAAAGGACCTGAGTTCTGTTTTGTGCTCTATTAGTTTACTGTGTGGCCTTCAGCAAATCAGTGCACCTCTCTGGACCTCAGTTTTCTCATCTATAGAAAGATGAGACAGAACTTCTCTTAGGTCCTTACCACTTCTAGAAAGTAACAAAGTCACTGCCTTCAAGAGCACTAGCCAAGTTAATATATTGGCATATGATTCATGTTTTTCCATGTCACCTTTTTTAAAGTTTCAGGAAAGGCTAACCCAATCTTGTCAAAATGGTTAAATACTTTAAAGAGCTAGAAGCTGTATTTAAAACGTTTCTGTCAAGACCAAGCCATTTGTTAAAGTTGCTGGTGAATGCTCCCTGACAGTTTATCTCCTTCAGAATTTATCATTTCTTGGCCAGAAATATTAATTCATCTGATCAGTCCAGGATTCTTGATGAGCAATTATTTTTTATTTGTGCTAAAAATAGATTCACAATTCCCCTTCCGTTCAGAAGAATATTTTCCCTGTACAGAAGTGACTCAGCATTCGTTAGGACTGTTATTAAGATGCCAAATGAGGATATTCTCTTGTTAGGAACGATGTTTCAACACATTCTTGCAAAAATATTAAAACTTAATTTTGATAGCAAATGCTACGTAGCATTATATTCTAAGATGGTACTATGATACTGCTTTTGAAGACCTTTCACTTTTCCTGCTGATAAATTCAACTTGGTATTTTGGAGCTGAGACCAAGCCTAAGTAGAGACATAGAAGGTGGGCAGGGCGCTTCTTGTCGAATTGCAGCACACGACTCATTCCACCCATTTGTCAAACTTGAGACTGTGACAAGCAAGGCTCTGATGATATGAATAGACTTTCCAGGTAGGATGAAATCCTGATACAAGTAGTTTTGAAATTAGCTTAATCCTTCTGATACTGAGGGAGTAGGACATGAAAAATGAGGTTTTTACCTGAAGAGTCAGTGACAATAGGGCAACTAAAGAGCTTACACGGTCACAGTGAAAAATGGTTTCAGGATCTGGAAACCAAGAAAAACAAGGACATGTATATGGTTTCAGGGGGAAAAGTCCTTTAATGTGGCATACTTACCTTTAAAGATAAACATTAAGAGAAAAAAACTAAGACATCGCCTGCATAAATGTCACAACTGGACACTAGTCAATTGGCATACCCAGGCCACTTAGCAGCTAGTGATGTTTAAAGAAAACATAACATTTCCTTAGCATTGTGCTAGGCTCTGTGGGATGGCAAAAACAAAACAAAACAAAAAACAAACAAACAAAAAACAGATGTGGTAAAGGGGAAAAACAGGATCAAGAGATCAGGGGGCGCCTGGGTGGCTCAGTGGGTTAAGCCTCTGCCTTCGGCTCAGGTCATGATCCCGGGGTCCTGGGATCGAGCTCCTCATCGGGCTCCCTGCTCAGCGGGGGGCCTGCTTCCCTTTCTCTCTCTCTGCCTGCCTCTCTGCCTACTTGTGATCTCTGTCTGTCAAATAAATAAATAAAAATCTTTTTAAAAAGGAGAGATCAGGGTCCTCACTAAGCAACCAACCAGGTTCCTCTGCACACATTGTCCCTGGGCAAGTGGACTCATGAGGGAGAAGGTCCTTGCCGGCTCCCATGCTGCATGAGTCCATCATGAGAATGGCCCTTTGTGGAGGAGATGGACTTACAGGTGAAACAGAGAATCAGATCAGGGTGTGGAACTCAGCTCATTTCAAGCTCCCCTGGACACAGAGTTATCTGGATGGGAGTATAGGAGTCTGCTGGTTCAGTCTAGCTGAGGGCAAAGCCTCAGAGGTGTAAGTCATGAGATTCTGTCTCCTTCACATGGTATTTCTGCCACAGAGAAAGTCCATTCAAGGGTCTTCCTTCAGTAAATATTTATTGAGCACTTACTATGCGTCAAACACTGTTTCAGGGGATAGCTCCATCATGGAACAAAACAAAGATCTCGGGCCTCAAGGAGCTTATATTCTCGCATGGCGTGGTGAAAACAGTTACCCCAGCAGGCTTGACACTGCCATCCTTAGAAAAGCCTGCTTCCGAAGCTGGCCCTCAGCAGGAGTTTTGGAAGTTGGATTTCCGGACAGCCACTCCCAGGACTAGTAAGTGTGCCTCGCTATGCCTAAACAGTTTGCGTGAATAATAGCATTTATTTGTTAGCACGTGCTTTCCTTCTGGGAGACCGGAATTTGGGTACATGCCACGTAGAGGGTGCCTCCATGACCAGCCCCCTATGTGACCCAAACCTGGGGCGCTCAGAGTCTAATGGGCTGCCGTGATGGGCAACATTTCCCACGTGCTGTTGTAACTCTCTGCTAGGAGAATTAAGCTCGTACTTTTGGACTCCACTGGGAGAGCATCTTTGGAAGCTCGCATTCAGCTCCTCCCCAGACTTCACTCCAAGCCCCTTGTCTCTTTGATGATTTGACTTTGTGTCCTTTGGCTGCAATAAATCATAACCATGGTTATGACTACATCCTGAGTGCTTTGGGTTTTCCTACTGAATCATCGATCCTGGGGTGGTCTTGGGGACCCCCCCCCAACACACAGGAGGAGGAGGTTTGGTCTATACGCAATTAATACTATAAATGACTAAATTATCTGGTATGCTAGAAGGTGATCAATGCCAAGAGGAAAATGTAGAGCAGGGAAGGAGGACTGGGATGTTGTGGGGAAGGGACAGAGCGTACTGTATTAAGCAGGAGGGGCAGTGGCGGTCTCATTGAAAAGGTGCCATTTGATCAAAGACCCAAAGGAGGTAAGCATATTAGCTAAAGCGATGTGTGAAGGAAGAGTTTTCTAGACGAGGGCACAACTCATGCAAAGACCCTGACGGGGCAGGGTGCCCGTGTGTCTGAAGAGCAGGAAGGAGGCTGGTGTGCCAGGAGTGGTGAGAGCCAAGGGGAGGTAGGTAGGAGAGGTGGTCAATGAACTGAGGCCAGGAAGGGAGGATGCCCCTCATACAGGGCCTTGTAGGCCACCGTGAGAGTCACCAGAAACAAAAATTAAATACACAAAATTAGACACACCATGGACGTTCATAGTTGGTAAGATGAAATTCTGTATTGCTCTGAGAAGGAAAATCTCAGGTGTTGAGTCACTGTATTTCAATCTAAAGTCAAGAATTCTGTCCAAAGCCCCCACATAATAGCTTAATAATTGGGATTAATCATCACCATCCTTTTTTTTTTTCATGTGAACAAACAGCAGAAGCACATCACTGAATACCACCTAATCATTCTGGCCACACCTTGCACTTACATAGATTTAATACCTAGCATTGGCCATGTGGAGGGGCCGCAGGAGAAATGGTGTGATACCTGTGAGGTGAAGAAAGGTATTTCAGATTATTTGTGGTGGCCCCAATGAGACATGTTGAGGGAAAAGGGGAGGCAGGAGTGTGGAAAACTCAGAACCTGCCCATAACTTTTTGGGCACACACACATCGCCCCATGCTTCCCAGAGATCTAGAACCCTGAGGGGCGCCTGGGTGTCTCAGTGGGTTAAGCCTCTGCCTTTGGCTTAGGTCATGATCCTGGGTTCCTGGGATTGAGCCCCACATCGGACTCTCTGCTCAGTGGGGAGCCTCCTTCCCCCTCTCTTTCTCTGCCTGCCTCTCTGCCTACTTGTGATCTCTCTCTCTGTGTGTCAAACAAATAAATAAAATCTAAAAAAAAAAAAAAAGAAATCTAGAACCCTGAGAAGACATATACACATATGCATGCCCAACACACTACATCCTGATGTCTCTGATACCACACACCAAGCCTTTCCCTGTCTGCATCCATGCCCTTGCAATTTTACCTTGTAGTTCCTCTCAGCGAGGGGTGGAATCCAACAGTCTGTCCTTCAAAACTGGGCGGGTCATGTCACTTGCTTTAGTCAACATGCAGCAGAAGTGATGAAACACCACTTCTGAACCTAAGCCTCAAGAGGCTTTGCCAGCTTCTGTTCCCGCTCTCGGAAAGCAGTGACCCCTATCACTCCAGTCAACAGCCGACCCGCTGAAAGGCATATAGGTGGGACCATCCTGCGTCAGCCAGCTGTGGCTGACCTTTCAGCTAACTGCAGAAATATGAGCAATCTTGGCCCAGATCTACCATCAGACAGACTGGTGAGCAATAACAAAGAAAACATGAACCGCTAAGTTGTGAGGTTGTTTTGTTTTGCAGCGCTAACTGACCGAGATTGAGCGTCTCCGAAAAAATTCTCCAGATGACTCCTAACAGGAGCTCCAGAGCTCAGAGCACCGCAGAATCTCTCACGGTAGCTCTTCGCACAAAGGCAGGCCTGACTACCACTTTAAAGCCAGAAGGACTTGGAGGGAGGCCACATACTTCCAGGACGGGATGCTTCACTTCGTAACAGCCCTTACATTTTGGCTGGAGAATCTAACAGCTGTCACGCTGCGTCTCCCTCTCTCTCTCTCTCTCTCTCTGTCTCTCTGGCTCATGAGGAGAAGAGCAATTGAAATGTTGGAAACAACCTCTGCTCAAGTACAACAAAGGGCAGATTCTCATATGGCTCAGGGAGGCTGGCCTTTGGCAAAGTGGGGAACAGAAGGAAGGGCACAGACGCCAGAGCAGCTGAGAAAGAACTCAGCGCCTGGGCGAAGCGTGGGCAGGCTGCCCAGCAGGGAGGCTGGCAGTGTTTCAAGATCACAGCCTCGCTGCGTGGAGCCAAGAGAATATTTTCATCTCCTAAAAACAACAGAGCTGCCCATTTTACTGTTTGTTTCTTAGGCAGCAACATGTAAGGTTAATTCAAAATCTGAATAGGTCTGTGCCTGTCAACCTCAATGCTCCTCACATTCTCTTCAACTCCCCCTCCTTTCTTTTTTGCTTTACTGCTGCACAAGGTATCCCCTCTAATCAATGTACTCTGAAAAGAAAAGGTCAAGATATTTCAAGTACCCCTCAAAGTCATATCAAAAAGCCTCTCAAAACAAGCTGAATCAGTACAGTGAAAGCAGGCACAACATTCCAATGAAAATGGGGATCACGAAAGGACATAGAGTCACAGTCGGGTTCCGCACGCATGCATCCATTTATTTGGTACCAAGGATGATGGAAGACAAGACAGGACATACTCCCTGCCCTCTGAAGGTTGAGTTCTTGGGTCCACCCACAAGGAGCACTCAGCCCCGGCACAGCTCAGGACCCAAAGTGCCAAGTTCAGTGGTGGAAGCAGTTTCCAAGTTCTCTGCAAACACAAAAGAGTCTGTAACACTTACAAGTATGTCCAAAGGGCAGAGGAACCAACGTGAAGTTAGAGCCCAGCACGCCCATGTTCACATCTCCCAGGGGGCATGAGTCCCATTCATTCACTCGAAGGGATACACGAAAAACCCTGAGATTCTATGCTGTCGTTTTTCTGCCACACAATCCTACCAGGACTCTGCCCATCCTTTACACCTGGACTCGAGCTATTTTACACTCTTCTGGAAGCAGGAAAAGGAATTCTCTGTAAGAACGAATCTCCTGATTCGAGAGAGATCAAAGGAGGCCCACCCATATCTTTTCCCAATCACCATCTCCTGCCAGACTTTCTATGGGAACCCATGAAACACTTCTATTTCCTCTAGATGAATGAAAGGAAATTAAAAGTTGTCTTTTATCTCACTGTTCTCCTCCAAATTCTAAAATCTGCACAACACAGAAATCATCATTCCCTTTCATCCAGTGACCAGGCTAGAGATAAAAAGTTTTGAGTGAATTCAGAGCCAGAAAGCACAGAGAAAGAGGATTAAACAAGGCAATCACCTTCAAAATGTTACAAAGCCTAGCTGAAAAGCCTGATCTTGACCATACGCACTGTGTTTTTAATCAAGAGAAATACGTCACCCTCTCTCCTCAAAATTGCATTTTTCTTCATCTTCAAAAGAAGAGTTAACTCCTAGCAACTAAATTATTTTAATAAGGTTAAATGAAACAGAAGAGGGGGGGGAAAGCAGTTACCCAGCTCAACAGTGTGGAAAATCATAATCTCACACAGGTCTAATTAACTCTACTTGATGTAAAATGTCTAAAAATCAACAGCAAACCTACAGTAACATCACTGGAAACCTGTTATTTTAAGAATAAATGCCCAAAGAACATTTTTAAAAGGAACATAATACTCCCTTGATTTTCACATTCCATGTTGTTTCATTCTTTATCAAAAGACTTTATTGATTGCTCCTTATCAAGAAGTGAATCTTGAAGTGTCCCAAGAGGCATTCTAATTATAATTAATAGTACAAGGTTTTCTTTCAGAGTCATTAGGGATTCATTAAGCTGACAACACAAGCTGTTTAATGCTTGAACTTTCTAATAAAACTGTAGGATAAGGGGTGCCGCCATATTTATGACATTGGAAATTCTGTTGCTGAATCTCCAAGCTACCTTGTGTGCTCGATGTCCATTTACCATTCTTTTCAATTTTAGCTGTAATTTGTGCCTTCAAAACCCAACGTGTATATATATATACAGATATCTATATCTCTCTCTCTATACACACACACACACACACACACACACATAGATAGATAGATAGATAATATCTCAGTCAAAAGGAATAAAGTTTGGGTGCTGAAAGGCTGTTTGACTCCTGCTTCTTCCCTCTTCCAAGCCTCTCCCTAGCATATATTCTATTTCCTAGTAAGGAATATTGGATTCTGTTAAGAAGAGACCAAAGTTTAAGTCAAAGAAGGTGGAAAAAATTTTACTTCTAGTTACCTTTGGTATGGCATACAATTAGTTGTCTACCCAATATCTTTTTCTACCTGATAGAACCCCAACAGTTTTCAAGGTGGCCCAGATAAATTCAAGCTTTCCCAGGCTCCTCTCTGTGGCCACCCAACAGTGTGGGTCAACAGACAGAAGAAGAAATTTGCTAGAGATCTCGTGGTCAGATATTGCTTCCCTGATAAATCCAGACATAGTACGGCCTTCCCTCTTCTTCCTGCCTTGAACACAGACATTGTGTCTGGAGCTTCCACACAGATTCTGCAACCTTCAGGTGGGAAAGGCAAAAAAAAGTACAGCACCAGCTCATCGAACAAATGCCAGCAGACACCTAATCGCAGACTTCTTTTCATGTTAAAATAATAACCCTATCGGCTTAAGCCCCTGTAAGTCAGGTCTTCTACCACTTATTGCTAAAAGCGTCACTAACTGATACATTCAGGTAGGAAAGGAGTCCAGCTTTCACACTCAGATCTGAGCAGATTTCATTGTTTACAAAAGTCCCTGCTAGAATATTGTACTTTGCTCCTCGGGAACAGGAGCACATGAGGCCTCGCAGTGAGTGACGGCTGCACACAGGCTCTCATCATCTCCCTCATCACTCCTCTTTCACCCAGGACCAAAGCAAGCAATTAAACTCTTTTATTAAAGCAGTACTCACCCTCACGCACCACTGACCTCAAGTTGGGTTTGCGAAGTGAAAGCTATTGGCCTTCTGACTACGTTATTAAGTGGCATAGCACAAGCCTGCATCATGGGTCTCTCCTTGGGATTTGGGGTTTTCTTCCTCTGATATGATGCCATGTGATCACCTTCAATGTGACATTCATCACAACTCTTCCCTCGACAGCATTTTTCCACGAGAATAAAGTTGACATTTTTAATGAGCAAAGTGAAAAGATCTTAAAGAACACAGACATAAATGGAGTGGTTTCTGATGAAAATACCATCCACAGAGTAAGCAGAATGTTCTTCCTAAGTGAACCAAGCGATGCGGGCGATGACTACTCTGGGGGAGCACGCTAAGCTTCTGGGTGAAGGGCTATGCCAGCACCCCACTTGCTAGTTTGAAAGAAGGGGTACCCCTCTGGAAGCAAGTGGTTCAAAAGTGTTTAGCATCTTGCCACTCCATGCGTGGTCCTCATACCAGGAACAGCGGCATTGCCCAGGAACTTCTCAGAAATGCAGACTCTCAGGCCCCATCCTAGATCTTTAGGAGAAATCAGGATTTGTAAATTATTCCCACCCCAGCAAATGGCAGGCATAGTCTGATATTTGGAGGGCCATAAACATTGCCCGTGGACACTGCAAGGACTTACAGCATGTGCCACGGCAGCACGAGGAAAATTTACTCTGCCCATGCCACCAATGATTAATATATTCAACTGGTCTAAAGATATTAATTTCCCCCTAAAAGGTCATTTATCAAGGTCTCTAAGGTTAACATAGATTCTTCAAGATGACGATAACAACAACACTTGCTGCTGGGAACTATGCTATGGATATGCAAGACACACTTTTCATAAAACGCTTCCTCCTGTCACTTCAACAAAGCAACAAAGCAACAGGAATGTCCCAGAAGTCTGGTATGCTATCTGGTTTATGCCACTCTGCCACTGCAGAGGGTTATTTTAGGCATTTGTGCTACTTGGTCAGACCCTAGAATGCTTTAACAGATCGTCCATGGTATTACCAAAGAGAACCGGGAGCTTATTTACATCCGAGTCACGGAACCACTTCACTTAAACAATAAAATGCACCTTTTGCTCTTCTAAGATGTGAACATCTAATGTAATAAGATCACATCTACCCTGTAGCCTACCTTGACTGTGCCAGGCCTGAAATTGGTGGTGTTCTCAACAGTGCACCTAGGAAAGGACATGAAAGTGAAGTTCAGAGAACTTACTTTAAATTCATGAAGAGTGATCGCTGGAAGCACGAACTTTCCAAGAGAGCATCGGGATTCCTTGCCCAACAAACCAAGCCAGAAGTTCTTGGAAATAAGATTCCTGCTTCTAGCAATGTGGTGGGCTAAGGCAGTGGTTCTGGAAGTGTGGTTCCTAAAACAGCAGCATCAGCATCACGTGGAATGCAAATTCTCAAATCCCACCCCAAGCTCTGCAGATGATTCTGCTGGAAGCTAAACTATGGGCACCATCAGGATCAATGGTAGTCAAACTATCACTGGTCAAGGACAACTTTGTCTCTTATATTTCTAAAATAACATACTGACACCTTGCCAGGAAAATTAAATTACAGTGCATATTAAATACAAGTACCATTTTTAAAATTATTAGATCCAATTGACAAAAATTATTTGGTATAATTACTTAAAAAGTTCTGAAGTGCTTACTCTTCATTTCTGCACTTACATCCTTTTAGCCCAATAACAAATGTGCAGAATGGTACTGGCCTGCAAGCTACATTGTGAGTAGCACTGGTCAAGACAAAGAGAAAGGCCTTTCCCTTTGATAAGGAACTGTAATTTTATCAATTCTAAGATGCACCTATTTTCTACGTTTTAACATCTCTGAAATTAGAATGTGTCTCAAAATCACGATCTGTCTGGAGGCAGCAGGATTTTGCTCTTATGGTCTATGTATGTGCACCAAAATGTCCCCAAAGGATGTCAACGACTTGGAAAAAAATGCAAGAGACAAAGTAGAACACTCTCTTAAGAAATGCTGCATCACAGTGCCTTCAATGGCACAGGAGACTCTATATTGTGGAAAATCACAGACCATCAGTGACTCAAAGGAGAAAATAACTCAGACCTGTTGAAGTGTGAATGTGAGAAAGTTTTATGAATATCATAACAAATTTATTTTGCTTATATTTTCCTTTTAGGTATACACCAGCATGATCTATGATAAAAGTCCATGTTTAAATAACTCTAAAGAGAGCTCTTTCAAGAAGTGTAAAATCCTCACTGATAAAAAGTATTGTGTCCGTTTAATGGACTGGTTTTTCTCTTTCTCATTGGTACATGAGCAAAATGCATCTTGTAAAGGACAAAATCTTGTAACTGATGCAATTCCCCATATCCTTCGCAAGGCTTACTTGCCAGTACATAGTTAGACTCAAATACAGTAAGGGAAGCCCCATGTTCCCCTAAAAAAAAGTAAAACCAAAAACTTGAGCTGAAGTATATGTGATAAGCAGGGAAGGTTGTCCAGAGGGCTAATGCTGGTATCTCTTGTATTAAGCTGGGGGCCCAGGAGAAAGGCCAAAGTGGTTCCAGGCCACCAGTATTCCTGAATTCCAGACAGCAAACACAAATCTCTGTAAAGAAGCATCCTCTATGGGCGCCGGGTGGCTCAGTGGGTTAAGCCTCTGCCTTTGGCTCAGATCATGATCTCAGGGTCCTGGGATCGAGCTCCACATCTGGCTCGCTGCTCAGCAGGGACCTGCTCCCCCCTCTCTCTCTCTGCCTGCCTCTGCCTACTTGTGATCTGTCAAATAAGTAAATAAATAAAATTGTTTAAAAAAAAGGCAACAAAAAAAGAGAAGCATCCTCTATTTAGGCACCACATATTAAAGTCAACCAAATATGTGTGACCTGTGAAAGACCAAAGACCCAAGGAAACAAGCCACCATGAGTGACCATATGCAGGAATAGCAAACAAGGAAGTTAGATCACCAAGTATTTCCAATATTTAAATTAACAGGTACTCCATTCCCAACAAATGCATTAAATGCTCCAAAAAAGGGTAAAAATTACAAAACTTCATAGGCAATACGAAAGCTTGAGAAAGGCTCACCTGGAACGTACAGAAAAGAAAAAAAAAATTGACAGACATAAAACTCAATGGATGGGTTGGTTAAATGTAGGTGAAATAATGCTCAGGAGAGAACTGGTGAACTGGAAGAGAGATGTGAAGAGGTGACCTAGAATGCAGCACAGAAAAACAAGGGAATGGCAAATGTGAAAGCGAGGAGAAGCAGCAGGAAGTGATAATAAAAAGTCCATTTGGGGGTGCCTGGGTGGCTCAGTGGGTTAAAGCCTCTGCCTTCGGCTCGGGTCATGATCCCAGGGTCTTGGGATCGAGCCCCACATCGGGCTCTCTGCTCAGCAGGGAGCCTGCTTCCTCCCCCCCTCTCTGCCTGCCTCTCTGCCTACTTGTCATCTCTGTCTGTCAAATAAATAAATAAAATCTTAAAAAAAAAAAAAGAGTCCATTTGGATCCCAGAGGGACACAGAGCCCTGGTTCTCTACCTTGGCTGCACATTGGAGTCACCTGTGGGATCTATAAAACTACTGCTGCCTAGGTCCCACTCCAGGAGATTGAGTTCATGGTTCTAGAGCACCCCTGAGCGGCAGGTGTATTTAGATCTCTCCAGGTGATTCTAATGTGCACCCAAGGTACAGAAGCCCTGGTATGGAAAATGGGGAACATCATAAACTCGAGGTAGGCAGTCTTCTTAGACATAAGACCAAAAGCACAAAGAACAAAGGAAAAAGATAAATTGGGTGTCACAAAAATTAAAATTTTGTGCTACATCGATACAGGTAAAAGGCACACAATGGGAGACCATATTTGCAATTCCTATTTCTGATAAGGAAGGGACTTATATTCAAAATATGCAAACAACTTCTGCAAATCAGTAATAAAAACCAAGTAATTAAAAATAGGCAAAGGATGGAAACGACATTTCTCCAAGGATGGGCAAATGGCCAATAAGCACATGAAAAGATGTTCAAAACCATAGTCATCAGGGAAATACATATCAAATCCACAATTCTGTACCACTTCACAGCCACTTAACGTGGCTATAAGCAAAAAGTCTGGTAATAACAAGTGTTAACGAGATGGTAGAGAACCTAGAACCTTCTTACATTGCTGATGTCACGGAAAAAATTGTGCAGCTGCTTTGGAAAAACAGGCTGTCAGTTTCTTAAAATGTTAAAAATGAAGTTACCATTTGACTGAGCAATTTTATTCTTAAGTATATACCCAAGAGAAATGAAAACGTAGGTCCACAAAAAAGCCTGTATAAGAATGTTCACAAAGGTGGGGCGCCTGGGTGGCTCAGTGGGTTAAGCCTCTGCCTTCGGCTCAGGTCCCGATCTCAGAGTCCTGGGATCGAGCCCCGAATCGGGCTCTCTGCTCAGTGGGGAGCCTGCTTCCCTCTCTCTCTGCCTGCCTCTCTGCCTACTTGCGATCACTCTGTCAAATATATAAATAAAATCTTTAAAAAAAAAAAAGAATGTTCACAGAGGCATTATTCACAACAGTAACTGTAAATAACTCGAATGTCCATCAGCTGATGACAGGAAAAATAAAATGTGATGTATCTATAGAATGGAAAAATTATTTGGCAGTGGAAAGGAATGAAGGACTGATACATGCCAGAACACGGATGGACCTTGAAAACATTTTTCTTTTTTTTAAAAAGATTTTATTTATTTATTTGACAGAGAAATCACAAGTAGGCAGAGAGGCAGGCAGAGAGAGAGGAGGAAACAGGCTCCCCGCTGAGCAGAGAGCCCAATGTGGGGCTCGATCCCAGGACCCTGAGATCATGACCTGAGCCGAAGGCAGAGGCTTAACCCACTGAGTCACCCAGGCGCCCCAAAAACATTTTTCTAAGTGAAAGAAGCCAGTCACAAAAGGCCACATATTCTACTATTCCATTTGTATGGAATGTTCAGAAAAGGCAAATCCATAAAGAAAAAAAAATTGAGTAATGGTTGCCTAGGGCAGTGAGGTAGGAGGAGGAAATGGGGATAATGGAGGAGTGAGTGCTAATTGGCTTCAGGGTCTCCTTTTGGGGTGATAAAGATGTTCTAAAATCGTGACACCTGGGTGGCTTAGTCATTAAGTGTCTGCTTTTGGCTTGGGTCATGATCCCAGGGTCCTGGGATCCAGCCCCATATCAGGCTTCCTTTTCGGTGGGAAGCCTGGTTCTCCCTCTCCCACTGCCCCTGCCTGTGTTCCCTCTGTCGCTGTCTCTCTCTGCCAAGTAAATAAATAAAATCTTTTTAAAAAAATCTTCTAAAATCGATCATGGTGACAGCAGCACAACCCTGTGAACATATTAAAACCACTGAATTGTGTACTTCACATGCGTGAATAGTATGGTGTGTGAATTCTATCTCAATAAAGTTGTTAAAAAATGGAGAACAAGTGATATTTGAAGGACAACAGCTGAGAATTTTCCAGAACTGATTAAAGACAAGAATCCACAAATACAAGCAGCCCAACAGAAACAAGTAGGGGGATCACAGTGAAATCTACTCCTCGACACATGACGGTGAAACTACAGAAAGCCAAAACCAAAGAAATCCCTGGCAGTCAATATCCAGAGGGGACTATGAACACATTGAAAGCATCACAGCATTAACTGCCAGGGAACAGAACTTTAGAACAAGGGACTATTCAGAAGGTACCATGTTTGGCCTGAAATCTAGAAACAAAAACAAAAACAAAAACAAAACGCCAGGCAGTAACAGAAATCAAGGAGTATTGTTCTGCCTTTGATTCACATTTGCACAGGAACACAGGTTGCCTGATGGAAAACACAGAATGCTTTAAGCTTCAAGGCCAAATGTTAAAAGCCATTTGACACATTCATCTTACTTAGAATCTCTAAGAAGTCCCCGGCACCAAGAGGAAGAACTGGGAACTGTTTCCGGCTGCAAATGCTGATGGGGAGTTATTTACATGTTGGTCAATACGCAGTGGCAGAAATCAGAAACGGCTGTACCATTCTGGGTACCAACTTGCTCATTAAAAGCTCACGCTAAGGGGCATCTGGGTGGCTCAGTGGGTTAAGCCTCTGCCTTCAGCTCAGGTCATGATCTCAGGATCCTGGGATCGAGCCCCGCATCGGGCTCTCTGCTCAGCGGGGAGCCTGCTTTCCCCTCTCTCTCTGCCTGCCTCTGTGCCTACTTGTGTTCTCTCTGTCAAATAAATAAAATCTTTAAAAAACTCACGCTAAGATGAAGAGAAATATTAAGTCATAGTATGCTGTATCAAAATTCAGTTTCCTATTTCCTTCTCATTTCTTAGATTTAATTATCTCTTCAGATATCTGTTTATTTGCTATGGGAAGGATTTGATGAGGTATTCATTCCTTCACTGTGGAAGTGTACTTAACTGAAAACTGCCTTTGACTCTTCTCCTCCTATTCATACATGGTTCATAAATATTTAACAACTGTTTGAAGGACAGTATTTTAATATGCGATTAAACTGACAGTTGTCTACAGTAAGTTATTTTCTTCTTTACAGGAAAACTTGAGTCTTTCAAAACAATCCAGAAAAAGCGGCGGTGGGGGGGGGGGGGCATCTAATGGTTAAGTGTCTACATCTGTCAATGTTTATAAAGCACGAACGCAAGCTTTAAACAGAGGGAGATAAAACGTTCTGTATGTTTTCCAACCTTTATCACCCACGTGAATATAAAAGTAACAGATTATTTTTAAAAAGCAAAACAGAAAGCTTTTTAGATGTCAGGTATTATACAAGTCCAAAATTACAGTTTCCCGAAAGCTATCTTTAATGTTAACAATCAGAGAGGTCTGTGTGTCAGCCCAGAAATGCCTAATGTACAAGTGGTAGAATTTTAGCATCCTTTGGCTGTCACAAAGCTGACTGTGAGTGAAAATATGACAATATTCATGACTAACCAAGTATCCTGCCCATCAAATACTTAATCCTAAATGGCTCTGCTGTCAGACCCATAAAAGCTACAACGCATTAAGGTAAGAGCTGCTTTCACAATGTGGGTTGCTCCTTCTGGAGCCTCGAATAAAGGGGGTTATTTACTTTCATAAAATTAAAAGCATTTCATCTGCATTCCTCCTTTCCTTCAGTAAGTTCTAAGAATCTTCTGTTTGCCAGGCATGTGCTTATTATTCAGCTCAGTAGTAGTAAGAAAGGAGTGGAGATGAGCAGCTCGGAGTTAGCCCAGGTATGCTGCAGGAAAGGTTCCCTCGGAAACGTGTAGGATGAAAACAAACATGAAATGTGCAGTGAACGGTGCACCCAGAAGCGCAGCCAGAGATGCCGGGGGCGGGGGTGGGAGAGGAGGTATCGATTAAGAAAAAAGGCTTGTGAGGGGCACCTGGGTGGCTCAGTGGGTTAAAGCCTCTGCCTTCAGCTCAGGTCATGATCCCAGGGTCCTGGGATCGAGCCCCGCATTGGGCTCTCTGCTTGGCGGGGAGCCTTCTTCCCTCTCTCTCTCTCTGCCTGCCTCTCTGCCTACTTGTGATCTGTCAAATAAATAAATCTTTAAAAAAAAAGAAAAGAAAAAAGGCTTGTGAAAAAATAACAAAAGAAACTCAGAAAAATAACAAATGGGGTATTAGAAACTTTCTGCTTAGGATTATTTATCTCACAATTTGCCATCTACCTTGGATCCTCACGCGTTAGCATCCGTGCTGGTCTTCGGCATCACACTACCAGTTGATCGTGCTCTCTTTGGGCACTGCACACCTGTACCTGAAAAGCCTTCCAGATACCTCCTCTCTTTGAGTTTTCTAGCTACTGTGAGCAATCGGTGGGGCGGGGTCGGGGGTGGTGAGAGTGAACAACCGGTTCAGTCCTGGATCCCCAGGATGGATTCTGAGGCTCTGCCAACTCCCTCAAGTGTTCTCTCCATGAACATCAACAATTATCTGCCGTTTGGTGAACATTTATCGGTATATTTAGGGAATGGAGAATTTACTTTAACACGAATGGTATCACCAGCCCAGGGCAGCAGAAAGATCACGAGCTTGGAGAAGAACTTGAGTTCTAGACTAGATTCAGTCCCTTATCACCTGGGAGCTGTAAGTCCCATAGGTAAAGTCTAATTAAATCTCTCGTCTCTTTCCAACTGGTTAGTTCCTATCAAAACTATCATGCTTGAAAATGTTATCTTTATCCTACTTATCAACCCTAATCTCCTTGGGAAAGTTACTTAACCTCTCTGCAACATTTTTTATTTTCTATTCTGAAAATGGAAGTAGTCATAATATCTAACTCGAAAAGATACTGTGAGGATTAAACGGAACAGTTTATGTGAAAAGTACTGAGCAGACTTAATGTTCTATATAATTATTAGTTACTATTGGTTGCAATGTCTTGGAAGCATTTTAGGATCTTGGAGCATCTTAGAGGCACTGCCATGAATAAAATGTTATTCCTGCTCTACTTTACATAAATGGTTCAACCAGTCGTTACTATATTCTAATCATCTTTTCACTTTTAATTATTTTAACTGGGTTCTCTCTTCTTCTGGGGTAGAAGCTTAAATGTGGCTCTGATTCTCATTTTCCTCAATCCTTTATTAAGGAGGGCATGCGAAATTGAACCATATGAAGATTTTAATTGACGCAAAGCCATTCAACCATTCAAACTAGTAAAATACCATTATAACCTAATTTAGTATGTCTTCTAAGGATATAAAGGATACATCAAGCCATATTTTTGATGAGGAAGTATTTATTGACAAACTCGACCTATAAATGACCACGTTGTTTCATTACAAGATAACATTCCATAGATGTTCTCTCAGAACATTTCTGCATCACTGAGCAGGAACAGCATAAACGTGAAGAACAGAACAGACTGTGGAGAAGTCACAGCTAAAAAGCACGAGTAAGGTTAATTTTAAAAGATGTTATTTTCTTTTTATTCATATTTCTCAAAAAAATACGTGTGCATAGCTTAAAAAACAGAGTTCCTTTGGGTTATGGACACTGGGGAGGGTATGTGTTATGGTGAGTGCTGTGAAGTGTGTAAACCTGGCGATTCACAGACCTGTAACCCTGGGGCTAATAATACATTATATGTTTATAAAAATAATTAAAAAAAAACAGAGTTCCTTAAGATAACATCGGGCTCCTGCCCTCCACCCCTCTCCATCCACATTCTGTTCCTTTGAGGCAAAAACTTAAGGGGGTGCCTGGGTGGCTCAGTCATTAATCGTCTGCCTTTGCTCAGGTCATGATCCCATGGTCCTGGGATCGGGCCCCACATGGGGCTCTCCACTCAGCGGGAAGCCTGCTTCTCCCTCTCCCACTCCCCCTGCTTGTGTCCCTCTCCCTGTCAAAAAATAAAAATTAAAAAAAAAAAACTTAAAACACTTGTCTGTATTTTTGCTACTTCTCTTCATATTTCTTCTTATACAGCTATATCCTGGCTTTTCCATTTTAGGTGCTATTAATCTCCTAACATGGAAGAAGAAGATTTAGCTCTCTTAGTCTCTCTCCATACATACATTCCCTTTCTCAAACACCCTAGTTATATTACATCTTTTACCAAAACAACATTAGGTTAAATTAATATTAGGCAAAACCAGGTACAATGATCACCATTTTCTTTCTCCTAGTTTATCGCACCTCAGGGTTAATAACTGTCTTCTCTTTTCATATTGTTTGGTTTTCTGTCTGTAATAAATGCATGCCCAGACTTTCCAACTGACCTACAAAACTCCCTTAGGTATATCCAAACACATCAGGTAAGCTTTCAATTTTTTTTTTTTTTTGTCTTGGCAACATCCCAGCTGTAGCTCTGCTTCAGTACTCACTGGCTGCCTTCAAGCCTGGATACCCAGCTGTCATTTGGGGCTGTCTCTACCATCACTCTGGAAGTTTCCTATCATTTCACCTGCACTGGGGCTCCAGATTTTGAGATTCCCGTAGTTTCCTATTCCTTGGTCCAGTCCCCCTTTACAATGGATATATAGCCAGTTATAAAGTTGTTGCAGAGTTCCAGATGGTGGCTGCTTTATTTACAACCTCTGGCCTCTAAGTTCTTTTAACACATGCCCTGTGAGGCTAGATTATTTCTGTCTCACACTTTTGAAAGAAAAAAGAATGTCTGCTTTTGAAAGAAAAAAAAAGTTTTAATTGTTCTTTTGAGACCTTGCAAGGTTATTTTTTTTTCCCCACTCTCACACTTGATCATTTCAGTTGCTATAGAATTCTGGTTGATAAGTAATTTTCTCTGTGTATTTTGGAGGCCTTGCTCCATTGTCTTACAGCTTCCTAAGTTGCTATTCAAAGCCCAGTGCTAATCCTTTTATGGAACCAGTTTTGCTTTTCTCCTTGGAAGGCTTTACAATCTCTTTATTCTTTTTCCACCCAACATGTTGATGGGCCCCTGAAAGCTGACAACTCAAGTCTTGCACCTGTGAAAAATATTTTTGAGTCATTTTTTTGGTCTTTTCATATACTTTGTTCTAGTTTATTGGGACTGACTACTAGATGGAGGTTAGACCTCCTCTAACTAGTCTTTTCTCTCTTTTAAAAAAAGATTTTATTTATTTATTTGACAGAGGCACAGCGAGAGAGGGAACACAAGCAGAAGGAGTGGGAGAGGGAGAAGCAGGCCCTCCACCGAGCAGGAAGCCCAACGCGGGACTCGATCCCAGGACCCCAGGATCACGACCAGAGCTGAAGGCAGACGCTCAATGACTGAGCCACCCAGACATCCCTAGTCTTTTCTCTTTATCAATCTCATTGTCTTTTGGCTGAACTTTCAGGGACATTTCCTTGATTTAATATTCTAATCCTTCTACTAAATTATTTTTACTTGCCATCGTATTTTTAATTCCGAAGAGTTCTTTTTCTGTCCTCTGAATATTGCTTTCAATAACATCCTGCCTTTACTTCATACATGTGTTCGCTTTCCTCTCTGGTAATATTAATTATAGATTTGGGCACTCAGGAAGTTTTCTTCTGCTCCCAGTATTAACTGTTTATTCCAAGTTTGGCTTTCCTATATGTTGTGATCACTGTCCTTCACATCAGATGCTTTCTTCAAATGTCTTCTGACAGGCCCTATTTAAAAGTCTCAACCTAAAAGGCTCAGTGGGAACCCAGGGTAGGGAAGAAGAGTGCTAGCCAATTGGTGGCACTGACTGTAGGGTGATGAGGCAGTGTAACTGCTTTGTCATTGGGAGGGGATACACCTACAGATGTCAGTATTTGTGGTTATTTTTGTTGAATCTATTTGACAACCACAGACCCTCCTTTAGCCTGCCCACTCCTGGGGGGTGAGTGTGTCTGCCAGTGTTCTGGGGGCTGAGTTGAGAAGCTAGGCCTGTAATATGTTGCCGGGGGGGGGGGTGTCTCACCATTCAGCATGTAATGTTGCTATTTTCAGCAAAGTATCTCATCTTTGCCCTTGACTGTGACCTGGGCCTCAAAGCTCAGAGCTTCTCTAATTCAGTCTGTCAAGAAAGTGATTATCAAGGTTTCTCCTAAGGTCCGGAGGGCCCCCATACAGAAACTGGAGATTCCTACTTGATCCCCTCAGATCCTTTCCACTGAGTCTGTGAATCCACCTCTGCCCCCCACCCCCCAGCCCCGACTGTGTCCATATGTTTTGCTTCTAACAACCCTCACCTGTAGCCTTCTTCCAGGGTCTAACTTTTAGGCTACAAGAGCCACATTGGACACATGCCAACAGAACAGACATACCTGTGAAGATGATAGCCCGCACCCCCAGGTGTAGTGACTCACTAGGGAAAGAGTGTGCCTCTGGTCAGGACAAACCCTGTGATGTAACTTACACTCCAGAACTCCCCTACAGGATGAGACAGAGCTGGGACTTAGCCCAAATCTCACCTTTGCTTGGCTTCCTGCCCTTTACTCCTGCCCCCACTCCTCCCATACTGGTGTCTCCAAGAAGCACTTTTTAAAAAAAGATTTTATTTATTTGAGAGAGAGAGAGAGAGAGAGAGAGAAACGAGCAGGGGGAGGGGGAGAGAAGAGGGGGGGAGGGAGAGAGAGAGAGAGAAGCAGACTCCCTGCAGGACCCTGAGATCACGACCTGAGCCAAAGGCAGATGCTTAACCCACTGAGCCATCCAGGTGTCCCTTAGAAGCCCTTTCTTAATGAAGCACTTGCCCATCAGTCTACAGCCCAGAGATGGCTTTTGGAGAACTAGCCTGAGACCATCATCTAGTTGCTTGGGTTTGGGAAAGGCTCTAGATGTCTAATCACTCTATCAAGCTTGCAACTAGTTCTTCTATTTTCAGAAAGCTCAAGCCCCACTCCTGAACCTTCCTAGTGTTCCAGGAAGCCGAGGCTTCCAGATGTTTGTGACAATTGCAGAACGAGCTCCTGAACTGCCATTTTTATTCAATTCTAAGTTACACTTCAGTGACACCTTCAGCTTCAGAGTGTCTACTCTTCCAGATGTCTTGGGTACAACTCACTCTCCTCTTAGCAGGGTAAACGTTAGTAGAAAAACATGCAGAAATCAGACCTGACTTAAAGCCCTAGAAGTGAAGCAGTTCTAGAGTCAGACAAATATGGGTTAGGCAACTTTGCCAGCTGTGTGATGACAGGCGACCTCTGAGTCATAATAGGTCATATAATATGCTTATCAGAGTGCCTGTCGTTTGGTAAGTCCTGTCTTTTGAGTTATTTTCCGGTGGTGGTAACAAGTTTGTGGTATTATCCCCCTATGCCTTCCCCTAGTTCCCACCATTTCCGAGATGTTTGCTCAAGGTTAAGGGAATAGTCTCAGGCAGTGGTTCTAAAAATGTCATCTCCAAATGAGCAGCAGCATCTGGAGGTTGTTAATAGTGCAAAGTCTCGGGCCCCACTCCAGACCTATTGAATCAGAAACTCTGGGAATGGAGCCCAGCCACCTGTGTTATAACAAGCCCTTTAAAGGGATTCTAATGTGTGCTCACATGTGAGAAATACTGACCTAAGGCCACAGGTCAGAGACAAATAGAACAGACCCCCATAAAGACGAAGGTCAAGACCCAGAGCCAGTTACTATGGTATTGCAGACTGTAAGCAGAACTAATGGATATACATAACCACTCAATGATTAGGGATAGGAGGAAGTCATAATTATACTTTTATTACTAGAGCCAGGTAAATACATAAATGAATATAAATAGGAGTTAGGAGCTAAAGAGTAAAATGTTGATTGAAGTTTGCACAACTGACAGTGAGCCTATAACACACAGTCTTGGAACACAAATAGAAAAGTGCATTAATGCAAGAAAAACCATCATTTCTGAGCCCAGAAGCCTAAGGAACACATGAAAGGATCCTTAATTGTATGAATCCTTTTCTGAAACAAGCTACCACGTATACATGATCCAGAACATTTGCTGAGGAAAACTCATTTGATGTTGTCACTTCACCAGAGATACAGCTATTGAAATTTCGCTCCAATTCTGAATTTGTGCCATGCAAGCAAATGATCTTTAGAAGCAAAGATGAGAACTTAAGAGCAAGAGAGAGTTTCTTCAATGTGCCATCCAGATTCTGGGGGAACCGACCAAGGAATATTCCACCGTCACTTGGCAACAGCAACTTCCCGCCGCTGAAAGCCAATTAGGCGATTTACTCTGAGGAGTACAAGTCAGAGACTCAGGAAAGCCAATTCCTAGGATAAGTCCGCAAAGGACCTGAAATTTTCGAAAGAGAAACAGCCCTCCTGCCAGAGAAAGCAAAGTGCAGAGGGCAGCACGCATAGGTTCGTGTTTCAGGGGTGATGACCGGCCACTCCATTTGCTTTCACATGCACTCTCTGAGCTGCTCAGCTTCGTCTCCTGCATGGCCTGTGTGAAGAGCTCAAAGCTCTGCTGTTGGGATCAGGGCCAGAGCAGCTCTGAATGTCGCCACGGGGAACATTAGACAGACGCGCTCGATGTCCAAAAAGCATACCTATGTTTAGCCAACGCTGGGTGTCGTTTCGCATTAATGAAAATCATACTCATCGTACTTAAAATACTAATAATGGTTGACTTAGTGCCTTTACCCTGTGCCTGACAGACCCCCTGCTAAGCACATTCCGGGACCATTCTCAGTGGATCTTCGTAACACACCTACACCTACAGGGTGAATACTGCTAGTACTGCATTTCGCACACAAGGAAATTCAGCCTCCAAGATGCTAAGAAACTTGGTGAAGGTCAACCAACGATTGTGGTGGAGCCAGGATCCAAACCCCAAGCTATCGGACTCTGGAAGTTCTGCTCTTAAACACAGTGCTTTCATGTCTTCATTGAGAGTCCAACCTATTTCAACAGGTGGGATTTGTGATGTGTGTGCAATTCTCTTTGCCTCATAAGGAAAGAACATTTCAGATAGTAAGATTATGTTACTGAAATGTGCATGAGGATAATACTTACTTTCTGGCTGAGCACTGGATCTCTTCAGCCTTTGAGAGCTGTAAAGTCTCTTAGGAACGTGGTTCCCTCCTAAAGTCATTGTGTAAGTGAACATTCACCTGGTTCCCCCAGTGAGTGCTTTGAGATTGGTGATGTTCTGGTTGCCATGGACACCAGATTTCAACACACCACTGAGCACAGGAAATCCATTCCATGCAAAGCAATGGAGTCAGCAGATGGGCACAGTGACCGCTAACTGCACATAGTGCTATGACCAATATTTGTTTTGCTACCTCTAATTTAGATGATGTTCTCACCCACCAAGTCTGTAAGGCTGTCTCTCTTCAGAGAAAAAGCTTCTTTACGGGCCAGGTAGCAACACTCACAATTCAATGTGTCAAAGTCATTCGTTTGTCTGGGTTGTTGAATGGGTAAAGCTATTCAGAAAAGGAAACCTGATCTTAAACAAAACACTTCCTTGTTCAGCTTGCAAAAAGATGGATCAAATGACTTCTTGAAAATTTAATTTGTCCAAGGGGCTAGCACCTCAAGAATAATGAGTCTGTTAACTTGGTGGGTTTCCCTAGTAACTCAATCCATAAAGAAAATAATGAGGCAAAGATAAGTGGTACTTAGATATAAATAATGCATGAAAACAACATGTTTTTCTTTGCGACAAACCAAACGTCCAAGGCATTGTTCTTAATTACTGAATATAGGTCAGAGATCAATCAGTGAAAGTCAATCATGAAGAAAAACACTTAGTGGACCGCACCATGGATTGCTGGCCAGTTTACCAAGAGACCATCACCATGCGGGGTTATTAAAGGACCTCTCTGCCACACAGAGGAAATCTACCATGTGTTTTGTAGGGGCCGGTCATATGACGAACATCACTCGTTAACCAGCAAAAATGAAAACAGCCAAGTTAATAAAAAATTAATACAATCTATCATTTCCACATTTAGAGGTCAATAAATACAGTGAAATTCCATTAAAACAACCTCTTATAGAACACTGGGAGGTTAAATTATCGGCAAAATAATTCAATCCATTTAAAAGAATTTTTACTATGCCCATTTCCCCCAATTTATTCAGTAATAAGAAAATTACAAGCCAATACATTAATAAAAGAAAGAACAAGAACCATATGATACTCTCAATAGATGCTGAAAAAGCATTTGACAAAGTACAGCATCCCTTCCTGATCAAAACTCTTCAAAGTGTAGGGGTAGAGGGCACATACCTCAATATTATCAAAGCCATCTATGAAAAACCCACCACAAATATCATTCTCAATGGAGAGAAACTGAGAGCTTTTCCGCTAAGGTCAGGAACATGGCAGGGATGTCCATTATCACCACTGCTATTCAACATAGTACTAGAAGTCCTAGCCTCAGCAATCAGACAACAAAAAGAAATTAAAGGCATCCAAATCAACAAAGAAGAAATCAAACTATCACTCTTTGCAGATGATATGATACTATATGTGGAAAACCCAAGAGACTCCACTCCAAATCCACTAGAACTTGAACAGGAATTCAGTAAAGTGTCAGGATATAAAATCAATGCACAGAAATCAGTTGCATTTCTTTACACCAACAACAAGACAGAAGAAAGAGAAATTAAGGAGTCGATCCCATTTATAATTGTACCCAAAACCATAAGATACCTAGGAATAAACCTAACCAAAGAGGCAAAGAATCTATACTCAGAAAACTATCAAGTACTCATGAAAGAAATCGAGGAAGACACACAGAAATGGAAAAATGTTCCATGCTCCTGGATTGGAAGAACAAATATTGTGAAAATGTCTATGCTACCTAAAGCAATCTGCACATTTAATGCAATCCTTATCAAAATCCCATCCATTTTTTTCAAAGAAATGGAACAAATAACCCTAAAATTTTTATGGAACCAGAAAAGACCTCGAATAGCCAAAGGAATAATGAAAAAGAAAGCCAAAGTTGGTGGCATCACAATTCTGGACTTCAAGCTCTATTACAAAGCTGTTGTTATCAAGACAGTATGGTACTGGCACAAAAACAGACATATAGATCAACGGAACAGAATAGAGAGCCCAGAAATAGGCCCTCAACTCTATGGTCAACTAATCTTCAACAAAGCGGGAAAGAATGTCCAGTGGAAAAAAGACAGCCTCTTCAACAAATGGTGTTGGGAAAATTGGACAGCCACATGCAGAAAAATGAAATTGGACCATTTCCTTATACCACACACGAAAATAGACTCAAAATGGATGAAGGACCTCAATGTGAGAAAGGAATCCATCAAAATCCTTGAGGAGAACACAGGCAGCAACCTCTTCGACCTCAGCCACTGCAACTTCTTCTTAGGAACATCACCAAAGCCAAGGGAAGCAAGGGCAAAAATGAACTATTGGGATTTCATCAAGATCAAAAGCTTTTGCACAGCAAAGGAAACAGTTAACAAAACCAAAAGACAACTGACAGAATGGGAGAAGATATTTGCAAATGACATATCAGATAAAGGGCTAGTATCCAAAATCTATAAAGAGCTTATTAAACTCAACACCCAAAGAACCAATAATCCAATCAAGAAATGGGCAGAGGACATGAACAGACATTTCTGCAAAGAAGACATCCAGATGGCCAACAGACACATGAAGAAATGCTCCACATCACTTGGCATCAGGGAAAAACAAATCAAAACCACAATGAGATACCACCTCACACCAGTCAGAATGGCTAAAATTAACAAGTCAGGAAATGACAGATGCTGGCGAGGATGCAGAGAAAGGGGAACCCTCCTACACTGTTGGTGGGAATGCAAGCTGGTGCAACCACTCTGGAAAACAGCGTGGAGGTTCCTCAAAAAGTTGAAAATAGAGCTACCCTATGACCCAGCAATTGCACTACTGGGTATTCACCCTAAAGATACAAACGTAGTGATCCGAAGGGGCACGTGCACCCGAATGTTTATAGCAGCAATGTCCACAATAGCCAAACTATGGAAAGAACCTAGATGTCCATCAACAGATGAATGGATAAAGAAGAAGTGGTATATATATACAACGGAATACTATGCAGCCATCAAAAGAAATGAAATCTTGCCATTTGTGACGACGTGGATGGAACTAGAGGGTATTATGCTGAGCAAAATAAGTCAATCAGAGAAAGACGACTATCATATGATCTCCCTGACATGAGGAAGCGGAGATGCAATGTGGGGGGCTTGGGGGGTAGGAAAAGAATAAATGAAACAAGATGGGATTGGGAGGGAGACAAATCATAAGAGACTCTTAATCTCAAAAAACAAACTGAGGGTTGCTGGGGGAAGGGGGGTCGGGAGAGGGTTGTGGGGTTATGGACATTGGGGAGGGTATGTGCTATGGTGAGTGCTGTGAAGTGTGTAAACCTGGCGATTCACAGACCTGTACCCCTGGGGATAAAAATACATTATATGTTTATTAAAAAAAAAGAAAATTACAGACCATGTTCTCGCCAAATAATTACAATACCAACAATAAGCTTAGATTTTGGTGGAATGTATTTAACAGATGAGAAGGTATAAATAAATTCTAAGGAAATCTGCATTACTGGGTAGATTTTTTAAATCACTGTATCATAAAAAATAAAAAGGAAAAGGTCTAAGCATTTTCCATTTAAATTAATTTGGAGTGGGGACAGCACTACTTATGTCACACAGGTAGATTTAATTAAAGGATTCTAAAATGAGAGGGGTTCTATGAGCATCAAAATCATGTTTTCTATCTGATCTGGAAATGTAATGACGTGTCTCTTCTATTATTATGAACTAATTTAAAACTGCTGGAACTTGGTGTATTTGGGCCTTTAAAGAAATTCTTTTTTTTTTCCTTTTTTAAATTTTTTTTTCAGTGTTCCAAAACTCATTGTTTATGCACCACACCCAGGGCTCTGTGCAATACGTGCCCTCCTTAATACCCACCACCAGGCTCACCCAACCCCCCACCCCGCTCTCCTCCAAAAAAAACACCTTGTATATATAGTACAAAATTATATTTATCAGGAAAAAAAAGGAATCCATACATTCATTCACAGATTGTTAACAGAGTTCTTAAACCTGCAAGGAGATGTGCCAGGCAGTGAATCTTTCCTTCAGCATTAACTATGACCTGAAGAGCTAATAGTCTGGCATTTATGGAATAAATCATTTTCAGGACAAAGGACAAACGATGAAAATCATGAAGTTTGGGGGGAATCCATCAAATCTGTTGATAGGCAATCCCATAAAATTGGAAGAAAAATAGTGATTTAGAGCTTTTCACTCTCAAGTCTGCTCAGTGAACCAGCCGCAGTAGCCACAACATCACTGGGGAGCTTGCTAGGGATGCCGCATCTTGGGCCTTAACCTAGACCTGCTGAATCAAAACTTGGTTTTTAACAAGATCCCCAGGTGATCTGTGTGCACAGTTAAGTATAAGGAGCACTAACAGAAAGCATAGACTTGACAACCAGCCTGCAGGGGGCAGAACCTCATTTCTGCCACTGACTAGGGGTGTAACCTCGAACAAGTTCCCAGCTTCTCTGTGCCTCAGTTCCTTCACTGGGTACGATGGAGATGGCAATGGCACCTAAGTCATAAGGTTGCTGGTAGTATTAAAGGACATAAAATATGTAAAGTGCTTATCAAACTTATAAAGTTTGTCCCTACCCCCTTCTAGCAATCATAGGGTTCTGGCTCAAGAGTAACAGAGGATGTAAGCTGTAGCTCATAGATGTGCCCCACTTGCTGGTGGGTCTATAAGCAGGCAACGAGGAACTGGACTCAGCCTACAAAAAACCACATTCCCCAACCCGCTGTCATTTCAAGCCAAACTTGCGGGGTTTTCGTAAGCAGTGCATGGCACACGGCTGCTTGTAGAGACCACTCAAACCCAGACTGAGTGAAACCATGCATATGCATTCTGTTTGCTGAGTGTTGAAGGAAACAATAGGGGGACTCATTTTTCTGCCCTAGAAACTTCCATCCTCATTTTCCACCTATCAGTTTCTCATCTACTAAAAAGTCTGATGAAACCCAGCACTGAAAATATAGAAACACCAGCACTCCCCAACACTCATGGAGGGAAAGGAAATTGATAAAATCTTTCTGGAAAGCAGTTTTGATCATCTCTATCAAATGAAAATGATCTGTAAACTTTGAAGGAGCAGTTGTGTTTTAAATTTACCCTAGGGACACCTGGGTGGCTCAGTCAGTTAAGAGGTAAATCGCCTGCCTGCCTTCCACTCGGGTCATGATCCTTGCTCAGCGGGGAGCCTGCTTCTCCCTCAGTCTGCTACTCCCCCTGCTTGTGATGGTGCATGTGCTCTTTCTCTGGCAAATAAATAAAATCTTAAAAAATAAATAAAAAAATTTATCCTACATATATATACTTGCAACAGAAGGCAAAGATACATAAACATACATTAAAAGACATGTATATGTCTGTACACATTACATGTAAATATTGTATATGTATATATGCATGTTATATGTATAAGTTTGAATTCTTTACAACACGGTTTTGACAGCAAAAAAAGGAAAAAAACTTGAATTTAATATCAATCATTAATGGTTAAATTGTGCTATAGCCATGAAATCAAACCAGTATAAAGAATGAGACCTCTTTCTATGTGGTCATGTGCAAGAAAACTATAGAATATATATAATATCATTTCCATAGATGGAGAAAGATATAAGCAATTTACATGGAATATTTCTAAAAAAGATAAATTAACGATAATATGTTCAAAGACATTCTGTTATGTATCTTTCTGTATCTTCTCATTGTTTGGCTTTACCTTTTTAGTATGAGGGCAGTAATAATTTTTAAGAAAAACTATGGCAAAAAAAATCTCAAACAACCTAACATTATATCTCCAGGAACTAGAAAAAGAAAAAAAAAAACAACTAAGCCCCAACTTAGCAGAAGGAAGGAAGTAATAAACATTAGAGAAGAAACAAAATACAGACGAGGAACACAATAGAAAAGACCAACTAAGAATTGATTCTTAGGGAGCGCCTGGGTGGCTCAGTAGGTTAAGCCTCTGCCTTCGGCCCAGGTCATGATCCCAGGGTCCTGGGATCGAGCCCCACATCGGGCTCTCTGCTCAACGGGGAGCCTGCTTCCTCCTCTCTCCCTCTGCCTGCCTCTCTGCCTACTTGTGATCTCTCTGTCAGATAAATAAATAAAATCTTAAAAAAAAAAGAATTGATTCTTAGAAAAGATAAACAAAACTGACAAACCTGTAGTTAGAATAAAAGAAACCAGACTCAAATAAAATCAGAAATAAAGAGACACAGTAAATGACACCACCCCAATACAAAGGGTATGAGACTACTGTGAACAATTATATACCAACAAATTGAACAATCTAGAAGAAATGGATGAATTCATAGAAACACACAATCTATCAAGATTGAACCGTAACAAAATATAAAATTGAGGTGCCTGGGTGGCTCAGTTGGTTAAGCGTCTGCCTTTGCCTTTGGTCAGGATCCCAGGGTCCAAGAATAGAGTCCTGCATTGAGCTCCCTGCTCAGCAAGGAGTCTGCTTCTCCCTCTCCCTCTGCCTGCTATTCCCCCTATGTGCTCTGCCACACAAATAAATAAAACCTTTTTTTAAAAATGAAGAAATAGAAAATCGGGGCGCCTGGGTGGCTCAGTGGGTTAAAGCCTCTGCCTTTAGCTCAGGTCATGATCCCAGTGTCCTGGGATTGAGCCCTGTGTCAGGCTTTCTGCTCAGCAGGGAGCCTGCTTCCCTTCCTCTCTCTCTGCCTGCCTCTCTGCCTACCTGTGATCTGTCTGTCAAATAAATAAATCTTTAAAAAAAAAAAAGAAATAGAAAATCCAAACACACCAATAAAGAGTAAGGAGATGGAATCAGTAACCAAAAACCTGTCATCAAAGACAGACAAGGACCGACAGGTTCTGAAGGATTCTTCCAAGCAGTTAAAAAAGAATGTCAATCCTCAAATTCCTCCAAAAGAACTGAAAAGGAGGGGACACTTCCAACTCATTTTATGAGGCCATTATTACCCTGACACCAAAGCCAGATAAAGGCACTATAGGCCAATACCCCTAATGAATAAAGATGCAAACATTTGCAACAAAATACTAGCAAACCACATTCAACAACACATTAAAGGATCATACAACATGACCAAATGGGATTCATCCCTGTGATGCAAGAATGGTTCAACATATGCTACTAAATGTGATAGAGCACATTAATAGAAGGAAAGAGAAAAAAATCACAGGATTATCTCAAGACATACAGAAAAAGCATTTGACTAAATTCAACACCCAATTATGATAAAAACTCTCAACAAGTTGGATATAGAAAGAACATACCTCAACATGATCAAGGCATTTAAGAGAAGCCCACAGCTAACATCATACTCAATGATAAAAGGTTGACCACTCTTCCTTCAAGATCAGGAACAAGACACAAAGGTGCTGACACGCACCACACCTAGTCAACATAGTACTAGGAAAAATACTAAAAGACATGAAACCACAAAAGACCCTGAATAGCCAAAGCAATTCTAAGGCAGAACTGCACAGTTCAAGGCATCACACTTCCTGATTCTGAACTGTATTACAAAGCTATAGTAATAAAAACAGTATGGTACTGGCATAAAAACAGACACATAGACCAATGAAAGAAAATCAGGAGTCCAGAAATAAATCCACACATATATGGTCAACTAATATCTGACATGGGAGCCAAGATAACTCAATGGAGAAAAGATAGTTCTTCAGTAAGTGGTGCTGGAAAAACGGAATAACCACATGCAGAAAAATGAAACTGAACTCCTATCTTACACTACTCACAAAAATTAATTCAAAACGGATTAAAGCCTTAAACATAAGACCTGAAACTGTGAAATATGAAGAAAGGAAAGAAAACGCCCCTTGAGGCTCCTTGGTGGCTCAGTGGGTTAAGCCTCTGCCTTCAGCTCAGGTCATATCCCAGGGTCCTGGGATTGAGCCCCACATCGGGTTCTCTGCTCAGCAGGGAGCCTGCTTCTCCCTCTCTCTGCCTGCCTCTCTGCCTACTTGTGATCTCTGTCAAATAAATAAAATCTTAAAAAAAAAAAAAAGAAAACGCCCCTTGACATTGGCCTAAGCAATGATTTTCTGGATAGGACCCCAAAAGCAGAAGGAACAAAAGAAGAAATCAGTAAATGGGACGACATCAAACTAAAAAGCTTCTGCACAGCAAAGGAAACCATGAACAAAATGAAAAGGCAACCTATGGAATAGAAGAAAATATCTGCAAACTCTATTTGAATAGGAGGTTAATATCAAAAATATATAAACAACTCCATACAGCTCAATAGCAAAACAAACAACTTGATTTAAAGATGGGCAGAAGAACTGTACATTTTTCCAAAGAAGACATACCCACGGCCAACGGGTAACTGCAAAGGTGCTCAACATCATTAGCCACCAGGGAAATGGAAATCAGAACCACTACAGGGTCTTACCTCACCCCTGTTAGAACGGCTGTCATCAGAGAGACAAGAAATAACAAGTGTTGGTGAGAATGTGGAGAAAAGGAAACCCTTGTGCGTTGTTGGTGGGAAGGTAAATTCATAGTCTGGAGGTTCCTCAAAAAACTACAACTAGAATTACCCTATGACCCAGCAATTGCACTTCTAGATATTGATCCAAAGGAAATGAAAACAGGATCTCAAAGAGATGCATGCATCCCCATGTTCATGACAACATTATTCACAACAGCCAAGGAAGTGGGAAGTCGTAAGACAGACCTTGCCAAGGGACGTCAGGAGGCAGACATTTTGGTATCCATGCAACAGCTTTTTCCTTCTCCTTTCCTCTTTTTTTGTCAGAACCTGCATTCAATGATCCAGGTTAAAAATGAAGGACACTAATCTTCCCAGCCTCCCCTGAAACCAGAAGTGGCCAGTGACTAAGTGCTGGACAATGAGGCAAAAGGGAAATTCTTCAAGTATAAAATGTTTTCCATGATTTTTTTTTAAAGAAGCAAGAAAAAAGCCTCAGAACCTTCCTTTCTGCTTTAGTTGAATGGGAACGTGATGTCTGGAATGACAGTGGCCATCTTGCAACCCCAGAGAGTGGGACACTCCTACACTGAAAATTGCAGAGAAAAATGTTGGAAAGGGCTTGGGTTCTGATGACTTTCTCGAGTTGCTGGACCAATCTGTAATGGCCTAGCTCTACACCCCTTAGAAAGTGAGGTAATAGATGTTCCCATTATTTAGATCACTTTTTATTGGACATTCTACTATTTGCAGCTAAAAGCATCACCACTTACACAGCTGCCAACCACCTGCCTTAGGAATGAGCCAAGGACCCAATTAACAATCTAGCAATATGTATATATATATATATATATATACACACTATATATATATATAGTGTGTGTATATATATACACACACATACATATACATATATATTATACACACACATACATATATATATATATATAAATAAAATTATGGAAGGAAGATATATTCCTGGTATCTGGTATGATTTTCTATATGATATATAAATATATCTATATGATATATAAATAAAATTATGGAAGGAAGATATATTCCTGGTATCTTGTATGATTTTCTATATGACGTTCAGAATCACTTTCGATTTTCTGTTCGTGGACGCAAAAGGGAACAACTCTGATTCCATTAAGCAGCTACTGTGGGCCAAGCAAAATACTAGGCACTTGATCTAAAGTGAGTCACCACAGCAACTTCCAGACCAGCCCCCTTTGGCTGGAGAAATAAAATCACATCTGTATTTCCTCAAATCTCATTTAAACAATTTCACATTTACTTTCATTACAAATGCAGACCACAAACCACTCAAGTACTTGTGACTTTGCCACCTATAGAAATCACAGCTATATTCATATCACACTGCAGTTGTTGAAGACAGCTCGAAATATCACTGACCCTCATCACTCTTTCAAAGGTACCATAATCCGTAGGCTTGCTGTGAAATCTTGTTATTTAACGTGTTAATAAAGAAACACACAGGCCACTGCATCACAATTTTTCAAACGTTTTGGTAACTGAATGTCTATATAACTGGCTTCCTTTGTAACCCTAAGTGTTTGATTTTATGCATCTAAAAATATTATTCTAAGAGGTATTGATGGGAGGCGCCTGGGTGGCTCAGTCGGTTAAGTGGCTGCCTTCAGCTCAGGTCATGATCCCAGAGTCCTGGGACCAAGCCCCATGTCAGGGTCCTTGCTCAGCCGGAGGCCTGCTGCTCCTTCTCCCTCTGCTCTGCTCGTGCTTTCTCTCTCTCTCAGTCTCCCTGTCTCTCAGATAAATAAATCTTTTTAAAAAAAGAGAGAAAGAAAAAAGAGCTATCGATGGCTTCACCAGATTTACAAAGGGATCCTTGGCACAGAAGGGGCTTAGACCCCGTGAAACTAGTCCCCCTTGTGACTGTTCAATTCACTGTCCATGCAGAAAACCAGGGAGATCTTTTTAAAGGTAAGTAAGATGAAGACATGACCATTAAAACCGGAAAGAAGCCTCAACTCCTGACTGACCTGGCCCTGCAGGATCGTGTTTGAGCCGGCTCACAGCTCCTACGCAGTTGCAGTCGGTTGAGGGCTCTCCCATGCCTCCAGCCCTGGCTCACTCTGCTCCCATCACATGGGCGGCCTTCCACTTCTTTGAAATCTACAAGCAGATTTGCACCTTGGGGGCTTCATCCTTCCGGTCTCTGCTGCCTGGAATGCCTACTCTTAAAGCAGCCGCTTCATGTTCAGGCTTCAGTGATGAGCCAGGACATCACCTCCACAGAGAAGTCTTCCTGGCTATCCTCTGCCAAGCAGCATCCCACCCCTCTCCTGTTCTGTCCTGCCCTGCCCCCAGGTATTTCCTGTTTACTTCCTTCAGAGCACCTGCCACAACATAATTATATTGATTTTTGCTCACTACTAACTCCTGGCATCTAGCAAGGGGCCTGGTACATGTAAAAACCTGACATTCATGGAATGAAGGAATAAACGACAGAATTAAGTGGAAAGGAAGCTATCATTCATCCATTTTAGAAGTGAGGAAATTGAGGCTCAGAGATGTAAAATTATTTGTCCAAGGTCACCCAGTGGTAAAGCTATTATTTTAACTGCGGTCCCTAGGCCTCCCCTTTATCCCTCCACCATTTCTAACTTTTCCCGGCTACATTTCCCCCAATCTGGAAAGCAGAATGGACCCAATATAAGTTTTTATGGTGTGATTTCATAGGACTTCAGTGCCCTGTTGCTCAAGGATATCTGCTTAACAAACCATCAAAGCTACTTCCCTTGAGTATTTTCAGGAGAGCCAAATTGAACAAAAATATACTACCTGGTTAGAGCGACTCCTCCTGTCGCTGTCTCCGTACATACATCGACACACGTTTTTTCTCATCTCTGAATCTTATCGATACAAACAATAAAATCAGATGGAAGGAAGTCAAAAAAGGGTAGACTAAGGAAGAAAAAATTTTAACCCAAATTAAATGTTAGTTTATGGAAGTACATAAGGCACTTCATATCAGATATGTGGGCAATTTTGGTCACGGGCTTCCTAGTAGCCAGCATCAAGTGAGAAACACATCAATTACGTGACATATTCTGAAGATTAAAAAATTCAATCAATTTCCAGGAAGAGCACAACCATTTCTGTACTCTAAGTACTGAGAGAAATTCCCCTTGTGGGTCCTTATAATGAAAGCATGATAGGACAGAGTGATCAGTATTCTCAACGACAACCTTATAAAAAAATACATCAAGCTTCAGAGAATGGTGTCTTATAGCAAAGCTCAACAGACATGACTGGTATGCCCAATCCTGTGCCGCACTGCATGGCCTTGCTCCTTCAAAGCATGGTCCCTGGGCCAGCAGCATCACCCGGGAACTTGCTAGAAATGCAGTATCTCAGGCCCAATGCCAGGCCTGCTGAATCGGTCTGTATTCTACTGACAAGATCTGCAGGTGATTCCCATGAACGTTCAAGTTTAACAAGCGCCGGTCTCAAGGTTAAGCTTGATCTCAGGCAAAATTTCCAAGAAACTGGTATTCACTTATTCAGGCAACACATATTTACTGAGACCTTGGAGGTAAGAAAGGATTCCGACCAATAGGACATATTCTTACCAGTATGACACCAAAAGCACCACCATAAAGGAAAATATTGATAAATGGGTCACCATTCAGAGTGAGTGGCGAAGCAAGCCATAAACAGTACTTGCAATAATCCCAAATGAAAAGGGGAGAACTTGAATATGTCCCAGGTACCCTCTTAATGATGAGACTATAACGATAAAATAAAACCTCTCTACACGTATGGAGCTTACCTGCTAATTGGAAAAGACATAAACAAGTAAAATGAAACAAGGAAAGGGCATCAAGTCAGGGGACAAGGTTGCGGTTTCATAGAGGGTGAACAGGGAAGGAAGGCTTCACTGATGAGGCAGCGACCTATACAAGGTCAAAGAGCTAGCTATAAAAATAGCTAGGGGAAGAGTATTCCAAGCAAAGGGAACAGCGAGTACAAATACCCCGAGACAAGAAATGCCTGGCACAGCAAGAAGGCCATTGTGGTTGAAGCAGAGTGAGCAGAAGAGCAATAGGTATGCAGGGGGGCCAAATCCTGTGGGGCCTTGTCGGCCATTTTAAGGATCTGAGCTCTGAGAAAGATGAGAAGTCCCTGGAGAGAAGGTAATAGGGAGCCACTGCAGGATGCCGAGTGCGGGAAATGGCATAATGAAGTGCTTCTAAGATTGGTTTCTAAGAGGTACATGTAATGGCTCGAGAGAATCCAGCTGAGTATATTGCACTAATCCCAGTAAATGGGGATTCATTCATTCAACTATTTATTAGGTGCCAAAGCTGTGCCAGGTAGTGTGGGGAGGATACAGACTAGGGTGATAACTGAAGGAACTGCCAGAGCAAAGTGAATATAAATGACATTGGAAGGAAAGAAACCCAGGACATAATAACAGATTATTTATAGAGAAATGACAGAAGTTGGCAACTCAATTTAATCAACGTTTATGGATCATCGACTGAGGGCAAAGCCATATGCTGGCTAGGGTGCAGGAGTGGGGATGGCGCAGGAGACATACTTTCCCCTCAGAAGGGCTTCCAGCCAGGCGTGCTTAGCCCCTGCCCTGCACTTTTCAAGTCTGGATTTCTCAGATTACTGCAGCTGAGGCTGGCACGGAGACTAGCTTATTTGCTCAGGTTAAGAGCTGGTTTTGGTGGTGGTGGTAGTGGTGGTGGCTGGGGGGGGGGGCAGTTGAACAACCCTCTGAACTTGTTCTGTCTCCTGGGAGTAGGGGCCAAAGAACCTCAAATTGATTAGTATAAAAAGACAGATTTGGTTTGGCAGGAGGGCAGCAAAGAGGTCTTAATAAATGTCTGTTTGGATCAGGGTTGCAGACTGGCCCTGGGCCACCAGTTTTGGGGCAATGAGTCCTTGAGGTCTGTGTCCGCCTGTATGACCTGACGGGTCTCCCACTCTCCGCCACCCCATTCTGGAGAGAAGACCCCAAGGCACACAAAGGGAAAGCAGTCCCAAAAAGCCCCGAATCTGAAAATTGCCTACCACCAGACTGCAAGGTCTGAGGAGCAGATGCAAATGAAATACAAATGATATGTAAATAGCCCTGTGGCCTTCTAAAAGGTTTTCTACAACTGGAAGGGCCCTTGGGGAACTGCTAGCAGATAACAGTGACTCAGAAGCAGAGTGAACTATTTCAAGACAACGTTGTCACACACATCTTTGCTACCGTGCTAGCACAGCGCACAGTCTTTAGTGATTTTTTTCTCACTTGTATCAACCTCACCTTCTATAAATAAAAATCAAGTCTGCCTCTGTTATCTTAGAAGTTATCTAAGTTAATTACACTTTAAAAACACTGTGTACCTTTAATTTTTCTTCAAACGCCTCTTTCACCCAAATAAAGTCATGTTGAATGTGTCACTTCCTCCCTAGAACAATATTTGGCTCCACTGGGTTATGAATGAAAATGCCTCTCTTTCAGTTCTAGTTACTATGATCCTTTGGAGGATTTTTCCCCCCCTACTCCACAGGAACTGGCACATTCTCCTCTAATGGTCACATGCTGTATTCAAAGTGAATCCAGAAAAAAAAAATATGTAGTTGTGAAATCCAATTCACTTCAAGGAGCCACTGGAAAGCTATTCATTAAGAAAACCTGCCCTGTTAAGTACGTTGTCATCTTGACAATCCTAACTACGAGTTTTAGAATGAAAAATGCACATTCGATTACAATGGGGTAAACTTCTGTCTCTGTTTATGCGTTTCAAAGAGGACACCCCCATTAGACAGGCATTTTAAAAGAGCCCTGAGATTAACTGAATAGTAAGCAACCACAGTCAGCACATCAGACCCGCAGCTGGGCAGTAATTCTGGGTTACAGACGGCGGCGCAGGGGACGGGCGGTCGTCAAAGCCATTTACCTCCACGTTAGCCATAGAAACCATGAAAACCTAACCAGCCCACCCCCCCAACTTCCAATACTTTGCCAGCAGTCTTAACATTCGAGGGTGCTTCAGCTTTTCGACAGGAGGGTCAAAAGAAGGGAAATCCCTTTCATTTTCGAGGAGTTCCCCCCGCCCCAAAGGGCCTCCAGGAAGCTGTTGGGCAAGGAGGCATCTGGGGAGATGCCACGTTCGGTGTAAAATAAGAACAAAGCGCAAAGACGCGGAATCCCAACAATTGAGAGACTGAAAAAGAGAGGGGGGTAGACGGACAAAAACAGATGAACCTCTGGAGACTGAGGAAACGACAGCGCCAGAGTAACAAGGCGTGCGGGGGGCGGGGGTGCGCTGCTCCCGCAGCCGGGAGTTCAGGGAAAGGGCCGGGCAGGCGGCGAGCGCCCCCCCGCGGCCGGGGCTGCCTCTTACCTCCTGGGCGAGTTTCTGCTTGAGCACCAACGCGGCGCACAGGTAGCCCGCGCGGCCCACGAACAGCTCGTCGGAGCCGCACTCCAGGAAGGACACCGGCGCGCAGACGGCGCACAGAGCCCGGAACTTGCCCAGCGGCTGCACGTAGTCGGACCGGCCCAGGGCGTGGTACACGAGCGTGGCCACGGCGTACACGCCCGCTCCCCCGAGCAGGAAGGCAGCGCGGGTGTCGGCGTCAGGCTCGCCCCACTCCTCGGCGCGGGCGCACGCGTCTATGAGGCGCTTGGCCGAGCGCAGGTAGCGCTCCCGGGCCCCGGCAAAGAGCGGGCTCTGCGAGACGTGGTAGAGCATGTAGGCCACCCCGGCCACGCCGCCGTACAGCCCGCCCTGGCAGCTGCTGGCCGCGGCCGCCGCCCCCCGGGCCTCAGCGCCGCCCCCGAGCGGGGGCAGCTCCTGAAGGATGCGCTCGATGGTGGCGGTGACCAAGGGCGCCACCGCCTCCTCGCACTGGCCCGCCAGCAGACTGCCCTGGTAGTCATCGAAGCGGTTGGCGAAGCAGCGCTTGGTGTCCATGCTGCTGCCCGTGCCCCCCAAAGCCGGGCCGGGGTCCGCGTGAGGGCGCGCCCTGCAGCCCCGCGCACCACCTCTCGCTCTCGGAGGCACTCGGCCGGCGGTTGATGCGGCGGGGATGGAGCAGGGAGGCTAAGACGGGAGGTGACAAGAGGAGGCGGGCGCGAGGAAGAAGCACGGAGCGGATTGCCAAGTGGGGCACCGGGCTGCCGGGAAGCTCCCGAGTGGCCCAGGCGGGCGCTGGGGACGCGCGTCGTACGCCCCCCTCCGAGAGGCCGCGCCCTCGCCGAACCCGCCCCCTCCTGCGCCGCCGCAGCTCGGCCGCCTCTCCAAGGGGCCGAGGTGATCTCTGGCAGGACCCACGCGGGGCCCGCGCCACTCCTCCCGCTCCGCCCCCGGCTCCTCCCTTCCCGGCGGAAGGCCGGGGACGTGCGGGACACCGATCCGGAAAGCTGAGGCTCGGCACACACACACCTGACGCTGGAGGTGAAGACCTCGAGTCCCCAGTACACGACACTCAAAGTGTGGTCCTCGAGTCAGCCGATCAGCATCACCTGGGAGAGTGTTAAAAACGCAGCAGCTCAGACTTCGCTCCAAAGCTATCGAATCAAAATCAGCATATTTAGCAAGATCCCCAGGTGATTCACATGCACATTAAAGGTTGAGAAGCCACTGAACTGGGGCGGGGGAGTGGGAGAGGTAGGGGGGTTGGCTAGGAAAAAACGGAGAGCCCTCCAGAAACTTGTTTTCTCATTTTGGTCACTTTGGAGTTCTCATTCTGAATGTTTCCATCCCAAAGGCTGAGGGCTTTGAGTACAGCACGTTTTCCTATGGCCTGGGTTGTCGTGTTCTTCTCGGAGTACACAGGAGTAAAAATGCAAAGAACCACACCAGGTTAAGGTAAGAGGATGGCGGCTCTGTCTTTCTCCTACTCTAGAGACCCCTCCCTCCCATGCATGCATAGTAAGTCATTAACTGAATATAAGGGCAAATGCTGCGTGCGAATTTTAATTCAGCATTTTTACCCTTTTCTGCGGGTCCTTAGTTACCTACTTCCTCCCTTCTCCTGTTTTTCCCTGCTGCTTTCCTTCCTCAGGCGTTATTGAGGGTCTCATAGGAATCCTGGACTCTGGAAATAGATGGATAAACAAAGCAGACAGGGTCCTACACCTCTTGGACTGTGCCGTCCACTGAGAAAGACAGAAAATGAACAATTACACAAACAAGTTGCCTTTCTTTTTTGCTCACCTGTTTTAAAATAATTCTTCCATTCCCAAAGTGTTGACAAGGGAAGGCCAAAGAGGTCATCTCTCCCAGGGGTATTTGCATTTTGATAGGGGCTGTGCGAGACAGGAAAGAATAAGTGACTGGTGGAAAAGTTTCTGACGGTTGGTGGGGAGAGCAACTGCTCCACTTACCTGAAAGGCTAGTTCTGTTTGGAGGCAGTTTTTTCCTCAAAAGTGGTAATTGTCACAATGATTTGGAAGCAGAGAGTAAATAGCCTGCCCCCTCCATCCTTGCTGGATGCATTCTGGAAAAGGAGCTCTGTTTGCAAAAGATTCCTGCTGGGATTGACAGCCACGTAGGGGATGCTGTGGCCTCCCTCCTCCTATAATGCTGCCACTTCATTCCTCCACACCTCCCCTTTGTCATGCATCTAGAGGCAACTCTGTTCATTTTGACTCTCCTTTCACAAATCCCAGCACTGGGGTGACACCAGCAGCAACTGACAGGGACTTGTGCTCACTGACTTCAAAAAAGAAAAAAAAAAAAAAAGTAAGACCAGTACGCAGGTCTCCAAGAGAAGGAGCTCTGCCTTTTCCCAGTTGTGTCAACCCCCCCACCCGTTGCCCCAAAATGCTGCATAGCAGGCAACCACACAGTCTTGTAGCCTGTAACAGTAAGTTTACTGTTCATGCATCTGGGATCTTGGCTGGGCTCGTTCATGTGTCTGGGGGTGGGCTGACTGTTGCTTGGGGAAATCGGCGCGGCCGGGCTCTGGTTCACATGTCTGTCTCTCACCCTCCAGCCAACCCCAGCATGCCTGCATGGCGGTGGCAGCAGGGCAAGAGCCCAGGTGAACACGTGCAAGACTTCTTTAGGTCTGGTCTTAAAACTGACACATTTTTACCCGCCTTAATCTATTGGCAAATCACGTGAAAAATGCAGGGTGTCTTTATGCAACTCTGAAGTAGATGGCAAAGGGTGTGTGTATACAGGGTGGGGTGAATTACTGGGTTTCCTAGGGGTTTTGGACAGTGATGCCAACAAGTAGAACAGAGGTCACCAGTTGGATGTGAGACAGCATGATTTGGGAGAAGCAAGAAGTTAGCAGTATCCGGAAGCCCTCTTAAACTAGGACAAATTAGCCCTTTTAACTATAAATGTCTTTCCCAAAGAACCCACCACTTGGTCTGTTGCACAATCACCTGGCAAAACTTCAGTCCAGAACATCCTTCAGGGTGGAACTAGTTTTAGACCACATGAGGCCTTGCCTCCAATTGCCATTACTTAATTCACATTGCTTATTTTAATATCATGACTCCATTAGAATACAGTCTCCTTGATGGTGGGCTTTTTGTTACACTTACGTACTGATAGGCACCAAGAGCCTAGAATAGTCTCTGGCACATGTAGTGGGCACTTAATAAAAGTTTGTGAAATGATGAATGAATTACTATGAGATCATCATAGCAAGCGAACCTGGAGTGTAGAATGCAGAATAAAGACAACTGAAAGTTACCCAGACTTGATGTCTGTTTCTTGGATCCTTTTGTTCTTGTGAATGCAAGAACGAAAACATTCCGCAGTTTCTGCCTCCTTTCTTTATCTCCCCATGGGCTGCTGACCTGTACACTTTACAGTGACTTCATACAATCTGTTTTTACCAACTAACCATTTTCCAAATGCAGCCTTAACAACATCTCCTACGCTGTGTGCTCCTCTGCCATTGGACCCTGACATTTATCAGACGGTAGGGTACGTGTCCCCTCTTCTTGAATCTGAGTAGACTTATAACTAACTTATAACCACAGAATGTGATAAAAATTATACTGCACGGCATCCAAAGCTAAAAAAACAAACAAACAAAATGGTGGTGGTTTCTGTATTACATGTTGGACCGCTCCTAGTTGGAGCCTTGAATCGCCTTGTAAGAATCTGATTACCTTGAGGTGGCCATATTGTGAGGAAATGCAGATGACATGGAGAGGCCACTTACAGGTGCTTGGGTTGACCGTCCAGCTGACAGCATCAGCTGACAGCCATGTGAGTGAGCCACCTCGGATGTACAGTCCCCCTGAGCCCTCAGATGACAGAAGTTCTATGAGAACCACTGTCCCAATCCCTTCCAGAATTCCTGACCCACAAAATTATGAGCAAAATAAAATAGTTTTTTAAGCTACTAAGGTTAATGGTGATTTGTTGTGCAGCAAAGGTAACTAGAATATTTTGCTAGCTTCCCCTCATCCAATGCCATAAAGTCCCCTATAATCTATATTGCCCCCCTCAACAGGGCAACAAATAGTTGGGAAGAGGAATATTTTGGGGCAACTCTGGACAGGGAGACAGGAAGTATGCAGGCACACAGAAAATTGTGTTGCAAAATAAGTCTAGTTGGATTCTTTAGAAGTAGCAATGACCCCACAAAGAAATATGCAGCCTATACAAAATTCTCCCAAAGACAGTTATTTTGCCCTTATCTGCAAGATTTGTCCTGATCTTTACAGACTCTCTAGCAGCATTTGCTGACAAGCAGCTCCCAACACATGGTTTCTGTGATCTTGCTGAATTGCCCAGTTCCTAGTTCTTCCTCGGGATTTCCTTATTGTGCAGATTATGCAAAACTATGGATGGAAAATAGTTTTAGTGGGTTCATCAAGGAAATCGCATAAAATTATGCAAAACTATCCAGGAAGAAAATATTAAAATCAAAGGGTTTCTCTGATGTAAATCATTGCCCTCTCAGGGTGAATATCAAAAAAAACCTCAGTAATTTTATAACTGTCAAACCTCAACACTTAAGGGTTAGTACATTTTATGGGATAAACCATCTAAAAATACTTTCAAAAAGTTTTCCAAAGTTTTTCTCTAAGGGCTCATCCTAGATGTGGTTTACCTAGAAATTCAGGTAACTGCATCAGAGCTCTGTCTAGTCCTTATAGTACATTCTCTTTGGAAATGCTTCTCCGATTTTTTTTAGCTTAGTTACCTAAACCTTGGAGACCTCTTCTGCTTCTGCTCTTTTGTCCCCTATAGCCCCTTCTCAAAATAGCAGCCTGAATAATATAATCTTCTGGTTGATGGCAGTGTTGCACCTGTCCCTCGAAGTAAAATCTAGAGCCCATAGGACAGCCCAGAAGGCACACTGCCATCTTGCCCTTCATACTTCTCTGACCTCCCTCTTATTCTTCCTCTTGTTCTTTCAATTCCAGCTGCACTGGCTGCCTTGATATTTCTCAAACATACTAGTCAGACTCTTAACTTGGAAAGTTTTCTTTGGGGGCCCCTGGGTAGCTCAGTGGGTTAAGCGTCTGCCTTTGGCTCAGGTCACGATCCCGGAGTCCCAGGATGGAGTCCCGCATGGGGCTCCCTGCTCAGCAGAGTCTGCTTCTCCCTCTGACCCTCCCTCCCTCATGCGCACGCTCTCTCTCTCTCTCTCTCTCTCTCTCTCAATAAATAAGTAAGATCTTTAAAAAAAAGAAAGTTTTCTCTTCCTAGAATCCTCTTCAAAAGATATATTTGCCCTCTCATCTCTCAATGAAGTCTTCCATAACTTATCATTTAAATTGTAACCCTCCCCTGCCAACCATTAGTATCTATTCACCATATATTTTTACTGATTTATGTTGTTTCTTGTCTGTCTCCTTTTCCTAGAATGTAATCCCCACGAGGACAGGCATTTTTGTCTCCATGGTTCCCTGCTTTATCCCAAGCACCTAGATTAATGCCTTATATACAATCTTTGCTCCATAGATATTTATCAATGTCTGTAATACCCTTCTTAATGTCAAAAACTTCCACCAATCCCTAACTCCTAGCTGAGCTTTGTTGTCCACTTTCATGATCAAATTCTTGATAGTGCTTCTCTGTATAGCAGCCCTAAAAATGTGCATTTTGACATAAGATTTGATTTTCTTTCTTGCCTCTTTTTCTCTATATCCAACATTACCATTTTAAACATTTTTTAGCCATTTCATGGCAAACATGATCACCAGCACACAATGTAATGGCAGATTAAAAACTGGGCAAAAGAAATAAGTAAACTGTCACCCATCACTCTTTCTGAAGGAGGGACAGCCCAGTGTAATCAGTCACACTGGCCAAGAACAAGTAATAATATACACCCTACCTTACTGGATATGAGAAAAATATATGTCAGTTATACCTTTGGGTACTATAATGTGTGTGTATGGAGGTATGACTTGAATGCACTATAATAAATTATTGCCGTGTGGAGCAAAATACGAAAACAGATATGCCTCTATTTTAAACTGACGAATCTGTGTAGTTACCTTAAATGGGCAAGGGAAGATGGGGGTGTTCCTTTGGTTAGAGTAAATTCTTTGACTTGAAAATTTTAAGTTTCCTACATGTACTCATTTTTAAGGTTTTCTCCAGTATTCAGGATTAGGAGGGGAGGAGTGGTTGAGAATCCCTGTGGTGGTATATTGTAACAGATGTCAAATAATGACCTCGTAATGAATAATGCATTAATTAATACTTCTGCTTTTTGTCTTACGATAAAACAATATTTCTGTTTCTACATCTATAGTTCTCAGTGTTGGAAGAAGTTTCAATGCAAGAAATACAGGGTAGAGTTTTTCTCTGATACAATTTCTAGACATTTACATGAATGCAAAAGAGAGAGTAGTTAGAAGATAAGTCTCAAATAATTGATAACTGATTATGACTTTGGAATTCTCATGCTCATACTTTTCCAACTGTCTTCAATATGAAATGATTTCTTAGTATATCTTGGCCCAGCATCCCCATGAGGTATAATAAGGAATGATAGGAGAAAGAACTGAGCTCTCAGCCCATAGTCCAAAAGGTAGAAAAGTCTATTACCAGATAACGAAAGGAAGATAACTGCTTTAGGTTGGCAAGGATTAGCAGAGTCACAAAGCTGGAAAGATCCAAGAAATCATCAATGTAATCCTTTCCTTTAACAATGAGGAAACTGGGGCCCATTGCAGTCGTACAATAGGGAGTCACTGAATGGTGGGAAAGAGGCATGATGGGATCATATCTGTGTTTTAGAAAGATCATTTTTTCTAGAAAATTGGAGGATATATTTGAGAGGCAGAAGATTTATCAGGATGATAAGTAGAATAATCAAGAAATGAGGAAATATGAGCTAGGTCAGTAGCAAGAAGGATGGAGAGATTTAGAGGGAGTCGAGAGATATGAAGCAGGTAGGATTTACAGGTTTGATGACTGACTGGATATGGGAGTAAGAAAGAAAAATCAAAGATAATGGCTGGTTTCTGCTCTGCACAATTGGGCCAATAGAGGTGCTCTACACCAAGTCAATGGATATAGGTAGTAGAATAAGTATGAGAAGAAGGACAATGGCTAATTCAGTTTGAAAACTTTTGAGTATGACTTTCAGCCTTATTATGGGAAAATATATATATGGTGTATGTGTGGGTGGGTGTGGAGATATCTATCTATCTACCTATCTATATATAATTTCAGTATTTAAGTACCAAAGATGCAGTCAAAATTCAGTAAGTCTGCTTAAAGGAGGCTGATGGAGGTAAGCTTTGGAAATGGGTTATTATAGTGAGGACATGGAGAAAGGCATGTACCTAGACTTCAGAGCAAGATCTGTTGTGCTTGTCAACCCAGCTTCCGTTCCCTTCTCCTATGAGTAATATCTTGAATTTCCTTTGAGAAACAACCATCCCTCATTCCCTTAACATGTAATTTGAAGGGAGCTCAACCACTCCCTTGTCCTCAAGGGTGAACATATATCCCAGGCCTGCCCATGGAGAAGCAATTCTGAGAGGCTAGAACCATTGGGAAAGCTGGGATTGCTAAAGTAGGATTAAATTTACAGCTGCTGGTGGCCATCCTGTGACTGCAAGGAGAAAGCTGGTGTAAAACACGCAGAAGAAAGCAGAACTGAGTCACAGATAAAAAGTGTGACCTGATAACATTGTTGGTACATCCACACCTGGCTTTACCTGAAGAACTGTTCCATTATGGGACCTAGTGCATTCCTTCTTTTGCTCAAGTGGGTGTCTGTCACTTACAAAAGAAAGAGATCTGGACTAATTTGGGTTTTTGATAATTTAAAGTAATTTGTGGGGGTGCCCGAGTAGTGCAGTCAGTTAAGGGTCTTACCCTTGGTTTTAGCTCAGGTAATGATCTCAGGGTTGTGAGGTCGAGCCCCATGGGACTCCACACTGAGTGCAGAGTCTGCTTGAGACTCTCTCCCCCTCTCCCTTTGTGCCCCCCCACTTGCATGTGCACTCTCTCCCCCCCCTTTCTCCCTCCCCTTCTCCCTCTAAGATTAATAAATCTTTAAAAAAATAGTTTGCTGTGATTTGTTTAGTGGAGCTGGGTAGGCAGGGAGGGAAGCAAGAAAATATTGGGTAAGGTTTTAGAAGGCAGTTCAAGTGGTAGAACAAGAGCTGATTGAGAAGAGCTCTTGAGCAATGAATGAGTGAAGGTGTTGAAATGAGACTTGCAGTCAAATTCCTGCTCCACCAAATCTAACTGTGTGACTTTGAGAAAGTTATTTAACTTTCCTTACCCTCAGTTTTTTCATCCATAAGTTGGTAACAATAAGAGAATCTGTTTCATAGAATGGTTAGGATAATGCCTATAAAAGGTTTATCTTGATGTCTCGCTCTGAATAAATATTAGCATTTCTCCAAAATCATTATTATTCTACATATAGTTGCTTCAAGAAGTGTATTCCTGTTGCCTGATTACCACCTAACCTCTTGAATCTTCCTCTTTTCCTAAGTTGATTCTCCTTAGAAAAGAGTTAGGAGGTTGATTGTTTATTTGTTTTGCTTATTCTTTCTCAATGATTCCTAAATCAAACACATTACATTTACAGGCCTAAAGATTTCTTTTGTTTTCCTTTTTTTTCTTTCTTTTTTTTTTTACTGTGACAAATTCAACCTCTAATGTGGAAAGAGAAATCATGCTGTGTTTTTCAGCTTTGATGTGATTGCTGGTAATAAAGATTCAAGTTGACAAATTTTGTTGCTGATGCATAAGACAGAATAAAATTAATCTTTTTCAAGGCTGTCTGGTTCTGCAGTGCTAAGAGTAGGCAGGAAAGTAAAAACATGTGACATAAAGCCATGTAGGTGAGCAGATCTGCAAAGGAAGATAAGCAGGCGCGAAATGAGGGGGATGTTTGACTCAGTGGTTTTCAATCTTTTAAGTACAATAGAAGCTTTCCACAATTTCTCCTTACTTTACCAAACTCTCACAACTTTGAAAAAAAAATCCAACGCTGCAAGATGTCTTTGATTGCTGTGGTTATCTGAACTGCTTCTGAAAGGATTGACAGAGAAATTCCATTTATTATTGACTAGAAGTTGTATAGCACAAACTTAGTTTAAAAAGAAAAATGTCAGTATATTCAGTCTTTAATTATATTTTCTCTTTCAGTTATGATGTTCCAGAAAGTTGACAGTATTATCTGCCTATTTAAAATGCAGGCAATTAGAACCTTCACTTAACTGAATCTCCAGGCCACCACTACTCAGTAAAATTGATTTTCGTTCAGATGGTGACATTAAACCTCTTTTTGTCAAGAGCGCTATATGTTTGCATTTTGAGTTTTGCATGAGACATACAAAACTGGAATTCAGATATAAAGGACTAGTGGATTCAGAAGAGATAAGTAGGTAAGTACATATAAATGATGAGTATAAAAGCATCCAAAGGATTGGCCTTCTATAATAAGAAGCCTGGAGATAAGTCAATGGAATAGAATATCATGACAGTCTAATAGGTTCCCGCTGCCAGATAAATGTCATGAAAAAGCAGAGATATGTATCTAGTCTCAATATTTATTTTTAAATCTGAGGTCTATTATCTCTTATAATGGCTTTATTTCATTTACCAAATGATTAAATATAAATAAAATGAAGCCATTTATTTAGTACAAGCTCACACTGGTTTGTGATGTAGACTAAGTATCTAGACCCAAAAAAGATGTGGAGTATGAGTCTGGCTAAGGGATTAACATCTGGATATCTATCCTATTCTTCCTAATTAACCAAACAGCATGAGAACCATTGTTTACCTATGGGTAAAAACAAAAAGGATTTGCTTTCCTGAGAACTATATTTCTCTGTATTTTCATTATTCTTCTAAACTTCTTCCTTTTCATAAAATATTTGGGAGGTGATTTATAGATTTATATCATAGATTTATATCATCCTATATTTATAAAGTTTTAAGACCTTGTATAATATTACCTGCCACCTAAAGCGGGCATCCGTCTGCATCCATTAGGATTAGATTTAGCTGCTTAAAAAGAAAGATATATTAAAAATTAAGTACAACAATTTCTCTCACCTATTAAAACAAGTCAAAGGTACAGAGCATGATGTCAGCAAGATGCCAGAATAGAAGCCCCAGAACTTCCTTCCGCCCAGGGAAATTGATTCCACAACAAAATATGAACCAATGCCCTCTGTGAGAAATCTGAAGGCCAGTTAAGAGGCTCCTGCACTCAAGGCCAAGCATGAAACCAGATACACTGAAGTCCATAGGAACATTTGTGGGGCTCTCTTGCCATGGCCCCTCCACCTGGCACAGTGCCATGTAATCTGGAGCCAACTCCTACCTAGCTCCTGGCTTTAACCAAGGAAGGGAAAGAGAAGACTAAACCATATACCCAGTGTTCTGACTTTTAAGAGGCTTGGAGCACTGATGGGAACCGACATAGTCTAGGTGCCTGGAGGTTGCTGAGAGCAAAAAAGAGCTGGACAGCATGTTAGATCTCTAGGGGAACCACAGTACAATAGATAGAGGTGATATAACTCAGCAGCCGCTCTTTTATGGGGGAAGAGAAGACTAGAACATGTCTCCACCATTCTGGATTTTCAGGGGGCTTTCTGAGGAGCTGGCTTCTGTCTTGCCTGTCTCAGAATGTGGATGGACCCAGCATACTCCAGATGCTGCAGGGCCACTATGAACAAAAAGGAGCTGTGTGACATGCTGCTGTTCCAGAAGGCCCATGGCACAGCAGACAAAGGCTGATATAGTTTGGTGGCCTCTCCCTCAGTGGGAAAGGAGTGGAGTATGCATCTGACATTCTGGCTTTTGGGCAGGGCTGTTTGAGGGACTAGTTTCACTTATCTCAGATAAGTTTCACTTATCTCAGAAAAGAGACAGGAACTGGCATACTCTAGATGCCTGGGGGCTACAAAGAATAAAGAGCCGGGCAACGTGCTGCTGCTCCAGAGGACCTACAGTATAGCAGACACACACCAGAGGGAGCAAGAGATTACAAACTCCTGAAAAAAGAAATCCAACAAATCTCTCTAATTAGGAATCTACACGTACAAGGCCAAAGAACATACATTCACAAAAAAAGACTTGAGAGAGGGACGCCTGGGTGGCTCAGTTGGTTAAGCGGCTGCCTTCGGCTCAGGTCATGATCCCAGCGTCCTGGGATCGAGTCCCACATCGGGCTCCTTGCTCCTCGGGGAGCCTGCTTCTCCCTCTGCCACTCTGTCTGCCTGTGCTCGCTCTCGATCTCTCTCTCTCTCTCTCTCTCTCTGACAAATAAATAAATAAAATCTTTAAAAAAAAAAAAAAAAAAAAAAAAGACTTGAGAGGCTCCCAGAATCTCTAGCTGAGCTGATTGGTGAAGATATTTTACTTCTTGTATGAAGTCAGTCTGTAAGGACTGAGAGATTTGACTGTTTTTTCCAATGTGCAAATATCAACACAGTTATAAGGAACATGAAGAAACAAGGAAAAATGACCCAATCAAAGGAATAAAATAAATCTCCAGGAACTGACCCTAAAGAAACAAAGATACATGAATTACATGGCAAGGAATTCAAAACAGTTGTCATAAAGATGCTCAAGGGTCTTGGGAAAATTACGAATGACTAAAGTGAGAATTTCAACAAAGAGAAACTAGGAAAAAGAAGTGAACAGAAATTTTAGACCTGATGAGTGCGGTAACTGAATTGAGAAGTTCCTTAGAGAGAATCACCACAAGACATAAACAAGCATATGAAGGAACTTGCAAACTTGAAGAAAAGGTCATTTGAAATTATCCAGTCAAATGAGCCAAAAGAAAAAAGACAGAAAAAGAGTGAAGAAAACCTAAAGAAATTATGGGACATCAAAAGACCAGTCTGTGCTTTCTTAGGGTCCCAGAGGAAAAGAGAGAAAAGGCCAGAAAGCTTACTTCAAGATATAATGACTGAAAACTTCACAAATCTCGGGAAGAAAATGAACTTCCAGATTCAAGAAGCCCAACAGATACCAAATAAGATGGAACTAAAGAATTTCAAACTGAGACACATTATGATGAAGTTATCAAAAGTCAAAGGCAAAGTTTTAAAAGCAGCAAGAGAAAAGTGGCTCATCACATACAAGGGAACCCTATAAGACTATCAGCGGATTTCTCAGCAGAAACCTTGCAGGCCAAAAGGGAGTGCAATGATATATTCAAAGTGCCAGAAGAAAAAAACTGCCAAACAAGAATACTGTATCCAGCAAAATATTCCTCTTTGCCACACAGTCATTTAAAATTAAATAAATTTCCTAAATAAAAGCGGAGAGAGCTCATCACCACTAGAATTGCCTTACAAGAAATATTAAAGGGAGACCTTCAAGATGAAGTGAAAAGATGCTGAACAATTACACAAAAGCATAGGAACATAAACTCACAATTAAAGGTAAATATATAAACAAGTACCAAATAGTGTAATACTGAAGTGGCGATGTGTGAGTCACTTTTAATTCTGGTATAGAAGTTAAAAAATGAAATATAAAAAATTTAAAAAAAGAAATATAAAAAATAACTATAAAAATATATTAATGGATATGCAATATAAAATATAATTTGTTACATCAATAACATAAAGTGTTGGGGGGAGAAGTAAAAGTATAAAGTTGTATTTTGTTTGAAGTTGATTTGCTATCTTATAGTAGACTGTTATAAGGTGTTTTTTGCAAGCCCCATGGTAACCACAAAGAACATACCTTTAGGAGATACACAAAAGAATATGAGAAATGAGTCCAAGAATCCTTCCTTCTGTAGTAGGAAGTCAATGAAACACAAATAAAGAGAACAAGAGGGGAAAAGAGAGACAAAACAAGTCAGAATATAGTTTTCTAAATAGCAGTAAGTTATTGCCTATCAATAATTACTTTAAATGTAATTATATTCAAGTCTTTAATAAAAAAATAGAGTGACCGAGTGGGTTTTTTAAAGATTCAATTACATACTGTCTACAAGACTCATTTTAGATTTAAGGACACAGGCTGAAACTGAAAAGATGGAAAAAGATCTTTCATGCGAATGGCAGTCAAAAGATAGCTGGGGTGGCCATACTTATACCAGACAACATAGACTTCAAGTAAAATATTGTCACAAGAAACAAAGAACAATATGTATGATAAAATGGCCAGTTCACCAGGAAGATATAATAATTATATATGCATCCAAGAAGAAAGGACATAAATATATGAAGCAAACATTGACAGAAATGGAGAAATTGATAGCAACACAATAATAATAGGAGATTTAAGTATCTCATTTTCAATAATGAATAGAACATCCAGGGAGAATATCAATAAGAAACACAGGACTTGACAGCGTTATAGACAAAATGGACCTAGCAGACATATATAGAACATTCCACCCAACAGCAACAGAATAAACCTCAAACACAGATGGAACAATCTCCAGGATAGAACACGTGTTAGGTCACAAAACAAGTCTTAACAAATTTAAGAAACCTGAAATCATTCCAAGTATCTTTTCCAAGCACAATGGAATGAAACTAGAAATCAGTAGTTTAAGGAAAACTGGAAAATTCACAAGTTCACAAATTAAATTAATTGGAAATTAAACAACACATTCTTGAACAAACAAAGGTCAAGAAGAAAAATTAGAAAGCATTATGAGACAAACAAAAATGAAAAGCAAAGACAAATGAAAGTAAAAGCATAAACTAAAACTGGGATACAACAAAAGCAGTACGAGTAGAGAAGCTTAAAGCAAAAAAAAAAAAAAAAAAAGCCCACATTAAAAAGGAGCAATCTCAAATAAAAACCCTAACTTTATACCTCAAGGAACTAGAGAAAGAAGAACAAACTAAGCCCAAGGATATCAGAAGGAAGGAAATAATAACGATTAAAGCAGATGTAAACAAAATAGTGAATAGAAAAGAATAGAAAAAGTAACAAAAGAGTTGGGTTTTTTTAAAAAGAAACTAAATTAGCAAACCGTTAGCTAGACTATGAAAGACAGAGGACTCAAATCAGAAATCAAAGAGAAGACATTACAACTGATGCCACAGAAGTAAAATGGATTATGAGACTCTAAGAACAGGTGTATGCCAAGAAATTGGATAACCTGGAAGAAATGGATAAATTTCTAGAAAAATACAGCCTACCAAAATGGAATTATGAAGAACTAGAAAATCTGAATAGATCTACAACTAGTAAGGAGATTGAATCAGTAATCAAACACCTCCAAAGAAAATCCCAGGACCAGAGGTCTTCATGAGTGAATTCTGCCAAACATTTAAAGAACAAATGATGCCAATCTTTCTCAAACACCTCAAACCTTGAAGAGGAGAAAATATTTCCAAGTTCATTTTATGAGGCCAACATTATCCTGAAAACAAAGCCAGAAAAAGACACTACCTGAGAAGAAAAATAGATGAGCCAATGAATGAATATAGGTGCAAAAATTATCAACAAAATACTTGTGAACTGAATTCAAAATCACATTAAAAGGATTATACACCTTGATCAAGCAGGATTTATCCCTGGGATGCAAGGATGGTTCAACATACCCAAATCAATAAATATGATACACCTTGTTAACAGAATAAAGGATAAAAATTGCATAGTTATCTGAATATTTGAAGAAAAAGCATTTTACAGAATGTAGCACCTTTTTATGATAGAAAGAACTCTCAACAAACTAGGTGTAGAAGAAATTTACCTCAACATATTAAAGGCTATATATAAAAAGACTGCAGCAAATATACTCAATAGAGAACAATTGAAATATTTTCCTTTAATATCAAGAATAAGACAAGAATGCCCATTCTTCCCACTGCTATTCAACATAGTGGAAGTCCTATCCAAAACAATTAGACAAGAAAAAGAAATAAAAAGCATCCAAATCATAAAAACAAAAGGTAAAATTATCTCTGTTCACAAATAACATGATTTTACATGTAAAAACCTTGAAGTTTCCACAAAAACCCTTTAGAACTAATAAATGACTTAAGTAGAATAAAAATCAATGTACGAAAAGACTGGGGAGAGTAAAGTTGTATGTGAACCTAAAAACGCTTTATAAAAATCTTTACATTCATAAAAACACATTAAGTTAAGAAAACAGTGGAATTTAAACCTCAAAAATTGAAAATAAAAGTTAATAGACAATTTAAAAAATCAATGTACAAGAATTGTTGCATTCCTATCCACTAATAATGAACAATCCAAAAGGTAAATTAGGAAACATCCCTATTTACAGTGGCAGCAAAAGAATAAAATACTTAGGAAGAAACTTATCCAAGGAGACAAAAGATTTGTACACTGAAAACTCTAACACACTGCTGAAAGAAATTAAAGAAGACACAAATAGATAGAAAGACATCCCATGTGCATGGATCAGAAGACAATTTTTGTTGGGACGCCTGGGTGGCTTAGTCAGTTAAACAACTGCCTTCAGCTCGGGTCATGATCCCAGAGTTCCGCATCAGACTCTTTGCTCAGTGGGGAGTCTGCTTCCCCCTCACCTGCCTGCTGCTCTCCCTGCTTATGCTCTCTCTCTCTCTGACAAATAAATAAGTTAAATATTTTTTAAAAAGACAATAATTGTAAAAATGCTCATAGCACCCAAAGTGACTTACAAGTTTAATGAAATCCCATCAAGTGCCAATGGCACTTTTTACAGAAATAGAAAAAATAATCCCGAGATTCATATGGAACCACAAAGGGCCCTGAATAGCCAGAACAATCTTTTTTAAAAAAAATTTATTTATTTATTTGACACAGAGAGAGAGAGAGATTACAAGTAGGCAGAGAAGCAGGTGGTGGGGAAGGAAGCAGGCTCCCTGCTGAACAGACAGCCCGATGTGGGGCTCGATCCCAAGACCTTGAGATCGTGACCTGAGCCGAAGGCAGAGGCTTAACCCACTGAGCCACCCAGGTGCCTCTAGCCAAAACAATCTTGAGAAAGAAGAACAAAGCTAGAGGCCTCACACTTACCGATTTCAAAACATATCACACTAGAGTAATAAAAATAATCAATACAGCCTGGCATAAAGGCAGACATATAGGCCAATAGAAAGCTCAGAAATAAACGCATGCATGTATAGTCAAACGATCTTTGACAAGGGTGCCAGGAATATACAATGGGGAAATGATAATCTCTTCAATAAGTGGTCTTGGGAAAACTGAATATTCACATGTAAAAGAATGAAATTTGACTCTTGTCTTGCAAAACACACAAAAAGCAGCTCAAAATGGATTAAAGACATTAAGTCCTGAAAGTATAAGCAACGTAGGAGGAAAACTTTCTGATGTTGGATTTGGCAATGATTTCTTGAATATGACACCAAGATGCAAGCAACAAAAGCTTTGAGACTATATCAGACTAAAAACTTTATGTGCAACAAAGGAAACAAACAACAACAACAACAAAAAATAGAATGGAAAGGTGACCTATGGATTGGGAGAAAATATTTGCAAACCCTGTATCAGATAATGGGTTAATATTCAAAATGCCTAAAGAACACTTACAACTCAATAGCAAAAACAAACAAAATACCTGATTTGAAAATGGGCAAAGGACTTGAATAGACGTTTCTCGAACGAAGACATACAAATGGCTAACCAGTATATAAAAAGATGTTCAACGTCACTAATAATCAGGGAAATGTAAATTCAAACCACAATGAGATATCACCTCATACCTCTTAGGATGGCCATGACTCAAACACAAAAAATAACAAGCATGGAGAAATTGGAGCCCTTGTACATTCCTGATGGGTATGCAAAATGGTGCCACTGCGGTGAAGAACAATATGGCTTTTCCCAAAAAATTAAAAATAGAACTGCCATGTGATCCAGTAATCCTACTTTTGGGCATTTATTCAAAAGAATTGATATTAGGATCTCAATGAGATATTTGTACTTCCACATTCATTGCAGCATTATTCACAATAGCCAGGAGGTGGAAACAACTTAAATATGCTTCCATAGGGCGCCTGGGTGGCTCAGTGGGTTAAGCCTCTGCCTTCGGTTCAGGTCATGATCTCAGGGTCCTGGGATCAAGTCCCGCATTGGGCTCTCTGCTTGGCGGGGAACCTGCTTCCTCCTCTCTCTCTGTGCCTGCCTCTCTGCCTACTTGTGATCTCTCTCTGTCAAATAAATAAATAAATTCTTAAAAAAAAAATATGCTTCCATGGATGGATGGATAATGCAAATGTTATATATAAATACAGTGGAATATTATTCAGCCATTAAAAATAAATAAATTCTGTCATATGCTACAGCATAAATGAACCCTGAAGAAATCATGCTAAGTGAAATAAGCCAGTCACAGAAGCACAAATACTATGTGATTCCACTTCTGTGAAGCAGAAAGTAGATGGTGACTGCTAGGGGCTCAATTGGGGTTGGGGGGATGGGGAGATGTTCAATTGGTATAGTTTCAGTCATGAAAGATGGAAGTATTCTAGAGATCTGTTATACAACATTGTGCTTATAGTTAACAGTATTGTACTATACACTTAAAAGTTTAAGAGAGTAGATCTCATGCTACATATTTTTTACCATAATAGAAAAAGCCCAGGGTACAGAGGCAGGACTGATAAGATAACATCACAGTGACACCAAGGACCTGGGCTGCTTTTGTCTTTCCACTCTACTATATTGAAGTACATGGCTTCCATTTTGAGATACTTTATAGCTGAAGTTGGCTACTGCAGTTCCAGCCACAAAGTCTAAATTCTAGGCTTGGAGCAAGGAAATGAATTGAGGGAGGACAAAATGTTGTTCTTCTACACTGAGTTAGCCCTTTGAAGGTGCCTTCTTTGGAATCCCACAGAATATTTCTGCTTCCTTCTAATTGTCAGCCATATTGCCCTATCTAATTTAAGGATGACTGAAACAGTCTTTTAGTTGGATATATTGCCACTCTACATAAAACTAGGGTTTTATTGCAAAGGAGTAAAGGGAGAAAGGATGCTATTGTAGACTCCATATAGCTTATATGGTTATATGGTCCGTATACCCATACATTACAATATATTAGTCTCTGCCAGGAGCTATAATCCTCTGGCTTTCTTTTTTTTTTTTTTTTACAAGATTTCCCGGGAAAGGCAGCCTTATTGTGAATCTAGAGTTAGGCCATGAGAGGACATTTGCATCTGTTAAAATATCCTTGTGTGTAATGAGCAGGCTCCAATTATCCCAGTTTTATCTCCTAGAAAAAAATCTAGCAACAGATCAACAAGGAAGAGCTGGGTGGGTGGTGTATGTGGGGTTTGGACTAGATAGTATTCCTGGAAAAAGTGATGCTGTCATCTTAGGATTCGCAGTGCTAAAGGAAATGGGTGATTCTTCAGACTAAATTTTGCCAGTTCCCTCAATTATCACTCTTCAAAATTGGTTTCCGGGTGCTTCTGGTTCTCCTAGGAATTCTGGTTGTCAATAATCCTCTTAAAAGCCAACACCTCAGGCACCTGGGTGGCTCAGTCCTTAACGTCTGCCTTCGGCTCAGGTCATGATCCCAGGGTCCTGGGATCGAGTCCTGCATCGGGCTCCCCACTCAGTGGGAAGCCTGCTTCTCCCTCTCCCACTCCCCCTGCTTGTGTTCCCTCTCTCGCTGTCTCTCTCTCTGTCAAGTAAATAAACAAACTCTTTAAAAAAAAAGCCAACCTCTTGAAGCAAACAAACTAAATGTGGTCTGTGGAGGGTGTTGCCAGTTGTTTTGGTTGCATACTAGTTGAATTCCATTCTCTGAGGAATTCACACAGCTTGTGAGTTTTCGTGAGAGGCAAAACCTACCTCCTCCTGCTGAATTAAAAAAGCCATAGTCAGATTTTCCCAGCATTCCTTGCACTGAGAATGTGAGTATGTAAGTATATTCTGCTAATCAGATACATTTCTCAGTGAATTCAGTCTTTGAATTGAAGCTAACGATGCACAAAAATCTGTGGCTATGAGATTCATCTCAGATGGGAAGTAGAGTATCAAGACAGAGTTCCCATGGCAGCAGAGACAGGATTCTAGTAGCAGCATATAATGTCCAATACCGTGGCATGAACTTTACTATCCACTCTTGGTGATGGTGGCAGCTGAATCCTCAATGGGCTGTTCTGTGGGGTCATTTAGGTCAAAGTCTCTGGCCCTTAGTCTCTGGGTCTAGCTTTCCACCTCTCCCAGAGTTTCTATGAGCTGCCCAATTTCCTGTTACGAAATCACTTTTCTGTTCAAATCAGCCAAAGTTGTTTTTAGCCTGGCATAACCTCCAGTCTCTGTAAAGGTCCAAAGTTTCTATTTTCTCCTGAGATTTGTTGTTCCAAACTTTTCAATTTGAAAATAATTTTCCTCAATGGAAAAATAATAGAAACATCATAGAAGTGGAACAGTTTGGGCTTTCCTTCCATCATCTGTTATGATCCAATGAATATTCTTATAATTTCCTGTATCTTCTCGCTGAGAAAATAATTTTTTTAAAAAGGATCATGTCTTCTTTTTTACATTTACATAATGTGCCTAAACAGTCTGTGTCTTCCTAATGCCATTCTTAGGGCTTCATGGTACTCCTCCTTATACATATTTGGTTAATTCCTCTGTCTTGTTTTTGTCTTTTAAAAATCTTTGTTGCCCAGCAAATTCCTTGTGTAACTGTATTGAGTCTTTTTTTTTAACTTAAATTCAATTAGCCAACATATAGTACATCATTAGTTTCAGATGTAGACTGCATTGATTTCTTTAGATGCCTCTGTATTAGGCAGGACCCAATTCAACCTCTCTATCCGGTTTTAACAAAAGGGAACTTACAGGATCTTAACCTAATTATTCTGGCATGGCTAGGACCAGGTGCTAAAATAGTGATGTTAATTTCTCTGTTTCTCTCTCTCTGTCCTCCCATCCCTCCCACCACCCTATCTTCTTGGTTGAATTCATTCCTAGGCAGGCTCTTACCTTGTGCAGACAAAATAGCTGCCAGTAGACAGTGGAGACAGGCTTCAGTTCTACAGGTTAACAACCATAATAAAAAGAGCGTTTCTCTTTATTTTTTTTAAAGTTGTTAAAAATAAAATTTATTATTTTTATTTAAAATCAATTAATATCTAGTGTATTATTGGCTTTAGGGGTAGAATTTAGTGATTCGCAAGTTGCATATAACACCCAGTGCTCATTACATCAAGAGCCCTCCTTAATGCCCATCACCCCTGTACTCCATCCCTGCACCCCTCCAGCAACCCTCGGTTTGTTAACTATAGGAAAGAGTGCTTCTCTTTAGATTTTTTGCTCTCTTTGGCTTGATTTGGGTCACATGCCCATTCCAGAATAAATCTCATTGGCCACACTTTGGTCATATGCTCATGTGTGGGACCAAACTACATATTCTGGGAGTGGAAGAGAAGTGATTCCCCAGCAGAAATTAAGGTGTCGATGTCAAAGCAATGAGTAAAGGATGCTGACCGAACAAAACATCCCTTTTTTTAGTCTTTCACCACCACACTTACTGCACAAATGTAAAGATGAACTGTAGAAGAGTTCACTTATGGGTTTTTTTTTTCTGTGAAAATTTTGAAAGCTTTGCTTCCCAAATATGTATGCAGACATTCCAGAGTCTAAGTGAGGCAATTTCTAAGACAGCAAGGTTATATTCTTTAGATCCATAACACTTTTATATCGCCATCATCACCACACAAGTCTTTGTGGTTAGAATTAAATGTAAAGGAGCTGTTCCCTTGTTACTCTCACTCTCCATTGACAGTTGAAACTTTTACCAGCAGACAAGAATTATCAGATATTCTATCTTTAGTAGAATGAGATTTCTGAAAGTACCTGGTGGCTGAAACTCTCCCTCATTCCTGAGCCAGTTATGCTATAATGTTAAGCTAATTGGAAAACAAGAGAGGTAAAAACAATTCAAAGCCCTCAATCTCTTCCAAGTTTTATCTATGTATTCTTTTTCACCAAAAAGGAAGTATCATAAATTTTAGTCCTGGTTTTGCCACACAATAACATGTAACTTAGATAAGTCTCCTGAACTTTTTGTATCTCAGGTTTTTATAAATCTATTTCAGAAGTTGGCTTAGGCCAAAAAATGGTACAGTATAACAAAATAATTTACAAATAAGAGACTCTACAATCCTGGCTGTGTTTATTAGAAATACTTTTGGTTGCAGGTGATAAAAACCCAAATCAAGCAAATTTGGGCAATAAATTCAGGCAGTTTATTGGCTCACAAAACCAAGGGAAGGACAGGTAGATAGCTAGGACTCAGGGACAACTAGAATTACGGGCTTGAGTATTTCTAGGACAGTCTCATTCTGTCTCTATACCCTTCTTTCAAATGTAGGGGAATATGGTAGCCCGAACATTCACAATGTTCATCCTTAAAGGGAAACTGAAATTTACTTTATTAATTCAATTTAAAAGCTCCTACTATGTGACCAACACTATTTGAGGGGCTAAAGATACATCAGAGAACAAAACAAAGTTCTTGCTCTTTATGGACCTTCCAGCCAAGGGCACCAAATTTAAAATTCTATGGAAGAGCTTTGATGGGCTCTGTTTGAGTCATGGGCTCACTCCTGGGTCAATCAGTGATGATCAGGTAAAAGCTTGATGAAGAGGAAAGCTCTATCTCTAGAAGTGTGGGTTCACTCAGTGTGTCCTAGGAATTCGTAATTTTAACAAGCCCTCCCAACCAGTTCTGATTTAGGTGATTCTTGAAAGAAACCAAGAAACACTTTTCTTTGGCACAGAGGCACCATCATTTTTGGCATTTGCTCAGAATGTCACATCTCTATTCAGAAGCTCTAATTCTGGAAGATATGTTCTTCTCCAACGACACTGTCTAGATCTTTGGCAATAAGGGCCAACCATGACAATAAATGAAGTAGACTACTAAAGAAGCAGAATAGCAATAGCCACATTGAAACAATTGTGGACTTTTGTAAAATGCCAGCATGAGGCAACAACTCAGGCATGGGGAAGCTCATGGAGAAATGACTTTTCTTCACCACATGTGACAAGTGATGAAAAATACTTCAAGTCTGGAATTTCTGCATATGCTTGTTTTTTTCAAGCTACATGTTTAGCCAAGCCTAATTTGCATGGAAATTGGCTGAAGGTGAAGATCAATTTTATCTCTAAAAAGGTGACTTCTGAAATACAACGTACAAGTGCCTGATGAGAAGAACATTCTAAGGCATTGCAGGTAACTGAGTTAAAGCAAACAGACTTGTGAAGGGCCACTTCCCTTGTTCTGGGGACTATCATTGCTGGAAAATGATTAGAAGAGACATTTTGCAGGCCAACCAGTTTGCCAAGAGCATTTGCCTGCTGTGAAAATTTTGCATGTAAGTGTCCCAAATGGGGCTTAGCTGAAGGATGTTAGGGAAACAGAAAAAGAATTGGGTAGGACTGGATTGGATGGCAAAAGAAAGAGACTTGATGAAACCTTTTATCTCCTCTTTTATTTCTAATTATGCCTTTTTGAAAAATCTGTGTCAGATTATATTTGAGTAATTTTAGTAGGCATTAATCACAAAATGGTCCAAGAGACAGATTCTGTACTGGTATAATTATTTTCACCATTTCTTACTTTAAAAACCTTTTGATGATGAATTCACTTTAAAGAAAAATTCACTTGGTTATTTTTAAGTTATAAGACATTTAAATATATGTTCTCCCTGCCTGGAAAAATAATCCTTTAATAGCATATGGTTTAAGTCCTTTGACGATTCTTAATTAATGTACATGCCTATAAAATGTATATGTATCCTATGTGGTTTGAAAAAAAACAAACCATATTAATGAGCTTGTATTCTATATGGGTAGTCTATGAGATGTTGTGGTGGTGGGGAGGAAAGAGAACAGGGGTCACAAAGGGGATAAAAAATTTCCCCTTCTTTTTTTTTTTTTTTAAAGATTTTTATTTATTTGACAGAGAGAGAGATCACAAGTAGGCAGAGAGGCAGGCACAGGGAAAGGAAGAAGCAGGCTTCCCACTGAGCAGAGAGCCCGACACTGGGCTCGATCCCAGGCTCGATCCCAGGACCCTGGGATCATGACCGGAGCCGAAGGCAGAGGCTTTAACCCACTGAGCCACCCAGGCACCCCAAACATTTCCCCTTCTTAACGACACTTTAACCCAGTGGGAAATACAGATGTATAAATAATATTAATAACTAGTTGATAAGGGCAAAATAATATATACGCTAAAGAGCACTGAATGTGTAAAACTCTGTGTGCATGTGTGTGTATTTAAATATTTATATAGAATTACAGCAAAAAAACTGTCTTAGGTCATGATCCTCAGAAGGAGACCCTGAGAAGAGGATTTGCATTGGAGTGATTTATGAAAGATATGCTCCTGTGACAGGGTGTGGTATGGAGAAGAGGAGTTGGGGAAAGACAACAATAATGAGAAAAGAAGAGGTAGGAAAGGAAAAGAGAAAACAGGAAGTAAGAGTGTCATTTTAGGTTGAATTACATAAAGAAAGCTTTGACCTGTTTTGACGAGGGAGGCCTGGAGTGTAAGTTACCCTTTATAGTCGTGCAACCTAAAGCACAGTAGCTGTGTTTTCATACTTCTACGTCCACAACCATTGCAAAGCATTTCCAGTAGCCTGAAGGGAGTCCTCCTGAAGGACGGCTGCAGGTATTAGCCTGACTGTGGAAGGCACACCGAAGTTGAGGCGGGGACCTAGAAAAACCCATTTAAAAAAAAAAGGATCGTTGTGCCCTCTACAGCAAGTGTAGGCTGTTTTGCCTAATTGCAAAATATATATCATCTATTATAAGGCATTATAATATGACACTGTATCTACTTATTCCTACTAAGGAGTGATACATTCATGTTGTTATGCCTTCATGTAGGCACTTAAAACATAATGCCTTAGAGTAGATATTTAAAATGATTTACTGTTGAATGAATGAGTAGAGTAATTAAAGCACAGGGAAAAGATAAAAGTCCAGCTCTCATAATATGGAATTTTCCTTGGGAGCCATATATATGAAATAAGAGTCTATAGTTTAGGGCTTTAAAGAATGCATTATTTAAAATTTTTCTTTAAACACTAAATGCTTCATAAAAAATACATCTCATAACCCTGTCATTTTAAAACCCGGATGCTTTCTAGTGGTTTTTCTATTCTGCCTGAATAAAACTTCTGCCATGCACTTGGCAAATCTCCCTGAGGGGAGATGGTTCTCTCTTTCACTTATTGATTCATTATATATGTATTTATGGAGGGCCTGCGAGTTCAAGGACATGTGGTCCCTCTCCTGAAAGAGCATTTGGAATAGGAGGAACTACAGCCTCACAGCAGATGAATTATCACAGAAGGCCACAAGCAGGGGGGACTCCTCACCCAAGGATACTTAGGGTGAGTCTCCACAGTGAGCTGGTATTTGAATGCGAAGTTGGCATTTGCCAGGTGAGGAAGGAGAGAATTGACATTCTAGTCGGGGAGATGGCTCATTTGAAGGCAGGAATAATAATAATATCTAGCTAATATTTATTGAAGGCTTCCTCTGTGCAATATGAATCATTGTGGATGTGTAAAAGACTTTGGGGTCCAACAGGAATGTGACTGAGGTAGATAGAATCTGACTGTAAAAAGTCTTGTGGGATGAGGTTTATAAATGGTGTGAGAGTAATTAGTATCATTAACTGACCGATTTTCTGGGGTAATGAGGAACTCCTAACAAGGAACAGAAACATCCTTAACTTTGAGAGGTCTTTTTTTTTTTTTAATTTTATTTATTTATTTGACACAGAGAGAGATCTCAAGTAGGCGGAGAGGCAGGCAGAGAGAGAGGGGGAAGCAGGCTCCCTGGTGAGCAGAGAGCCCGACACAGGGCTCGATCCCAGGACCCTGAGATCATGACCTGAGCCAAAGGCAGAGGCTCAACCCACTGAGCCACCCAGGCGCCCACTTTGGGAGGTCTTTAAAAGCATGCATCTACATGGACACAAAAGACTATCCACACACATGATCTTAAGATCAGGAAATATTAAATGTAAATGATAGTGGCTGACTACCTACCTCCAATATAGTCAAACTACTGGGTCACACTCATGACCTTGGTCTTATTAATCTCAATCATTTACTTGAGGACTCTAGAACAACACTTATCAACCTTCAACATGTATGTGAATAATCTAGGAGCTTGTTAAAATGCAGATTCTGATTAGTAGGTTTGGGTGGAGTCTAAGGTTCTGTACTTCTTATAAGTTCTCAGGTAATGCTATGCTTCTGGTTTATGGATCACATTTTGAGTAATAAGACTGTAGTTCACTGGCTGCACATTGGAATCACCATAAAGATTTACAACCTGCTGACACCCGCATTCCACCCACATAAATTCTTATTTTATGTGTCAGGGGTGTGGCATGAGCATTGGAATTTTAAGAAATTCCCAAAGTGATTCCAATAAGCTGCAAAGATTGAGAGCTACTATAATTAGTTATAAATTGCACAGGTAGATGACTAAGGAGTATATGCGGACAAAGCCGTTCGGAGAAGAAAAAATCTGTTGAAGAGATGATTTTGGAAAACACAAGAGCTATCACCCTGATTGGAATAGAATACTTAACATATTTAAACAAAGATTACCAAGGCATGCAAATGAAGTTTCATATTGCAGTAGTCAATCATTCATATTAATAACTTAACAATTAGAATTGAGAGCGTATCCTGTAAACATTTACATACATTATAATACTGAATTCTTTTTTTAAAAAAGATTTCATTTATTTACTTGGCAAAGAGAGACTCAGGGAGAGAGGGAACACAAGCATGGGGAGTGGGAAAGGGAGAAGCAGGTTTCCCACTCAGCAGGAAACTTGATGCGGGGCTCTATCCTGGGCCCTGGGTTCATGACCTGAGCCAAAGGCAGACGCTTAACGACTGAGCCACCCAGGTGCCCCAATGCTGAATTCTTAATAAAAATATTTTTCCATTTAGAAAGGCAATATGTGCTGATGGTAGAAAATCTGAAAACTATAACCCAACATCTAGAGAAATATATTTTCATCTATTTCCTTTCATGATTTTTAAGCCTTTACACAGGGTTTCTTGATCTTTACAGAACTGTGGAATTGCTGTATTTTTTATTAAAAGTATAATTTTTTAATGCTGCATTCCTCTACTGTTATTTGCCTAGTATTTCACAATTTTTTGTAAGCCAAGATGGGACATAATATTCTTTCCCCTTCTTGGCAGCATGGTTCATCATAATATATATCCCAAAAGAACTTAAATAGTTCAATTAAATAATTTTTACTACACTGCCATACTCTCTCATTTTTTAAAAAAGATTTTATTTATTTATTTGACAGACAGAGATCACAAGTAGGCAGAGAGGCAGGCAGAGAGAGAGGAGGAAGCAGGCTCCCTGCTAGGCAGAGAGCCTGATGTGGGGCTCCATCCCAGGACCCTGGGATCATGACCCGAGCTGAAGGCAGAGGCTTTAACCCACTGAGCCATCCAGGTGCCCCTATGCTCTCTCATTTTTAAAAGTAAAGACTTATTGTAGAAATCTCAATATGAAAATTATATAACTCTATAAATGACAGCACAGCTAAGCTACGATACAGGAATATTTTTGTTATTGTTAGTAGGTTGGGTTTTACTTTCCCTTTCGACAAATGGGGCTTAACTTCAAAACACATGATGATTTCTTATCTTGCTTGGTTATTCATACATCTAGTTGCTAATTTGGATGTTGGTACTACTGCAAAAAGATATATAGAAATTGCTCAAGACCTGGCAGATGCTTAAAATAGCACAACCCAAGTGATGGAAATAACCTTTGGTAGAAAAGGTGCAATCAGCTTTGCTCTAAGTTGTCTGAAGGAGGAATCATCATCTTTTTTTTTTAAGATTTTATTTATTTATTTGACACAGAGAGATCACAAGTAGGCAGAGAGGCAGGCGGGGGGTGGGTGGGAAGCAGGCTCCCCATGAGCAGAGAGCCCGATGCGGGGCTCAATCCCAGGACCCCGGGACCATGACCCGAGCTGAAGGCAGAGGCTTTAACCCACTGAGCCACCCAGGTGCCCCCATCATCTTTCTTATTGCTAACAATAGAACAGTAACTCTCATTATTTGGTTTGATAAGATGCTAGTGATGACTTTTTACAATTTGCTCAGGCTAGCAGTTGGTGGCTTTGTCATTTCATTAAAACTCCTTGAATACTTCACGTATATAAAATAATCAGCAATGAGACTTTGAAAATGTTGTTATAATCATTCCCTTACTATGATTTTTAGTTGGTTGATTTTAAGACTATGTCCTTATTGGACATTGTCTTCTCCTACTCTAAAGGGTACTACAACCCTAAATTTGGCATTTATTATTTCTGTTTGTATCTTTATACTTTGCATATGTCATATATAATTTATGTATGTGCATATATATATTTGCATATTGATAAACTATATACAAATGGTATCATACTGTACATACCGCTTGTAACTTTTTGGATCATCATAGGTCTTAAGATCTATCTCTAGTTATACATGTAGCTCCAATTCATTCATTTTAATTGCTGTATAGTATTGTATGACCATGCTATACCACAATATAGTTATCCAGTTTGCACTGATGAATATTAGAGCTATTTTACTCCTTTCCCTACTAAAATCATGCTATAAACATCTATTCATTTCTATGTATGAGTTTCTTTAAAGAGTATACCTAGGATCAGAATTGCTGAGTCATGAGATCATACATTTTACTAGATATTGCCAAATTTTAAACCAAAGTAGTTGAGACAATTTATAATCCTATCAGCACTGAGAGCTTGAATTGGTTTACATCCTTATCAACCCGTGGTATTATCAAAATTTTTATTTTTTGTAAATCTGATGAATATATAATGGTATTTGTGGTTATTTTAATATTTATCTCCTAGGTTATTGTATTTTACTTTGTTCATTGGTCAGTGAGTTTTCATAGTGTATGAGTTACTTGTTCATATCTTTTGCCCGCTTTTGATTGGGCTGTTTGCCTTTCTTTTATTTATTTGTAGCAACTTTTAATATATTCTGATAACTAATCCTGTTAGTGATGTGTGTTATAAAAATCTTCTCACAGTCTGTCTTGTCAATGTTTTATGGTATCTTTTGATGCATATCAGTGTTTTATGATATCTTGTGTTGCATTTAAATTTAATGTACTTAAATTTTAAATTCATCAATTTTTTCCATTTAAGGTTGATACTTTTTTAAAATTTAAATTCAATTAGCCATAATATAGTACATCATTAGTCTCAGATGTAGTATTCAACAATTTATCAGTTGCATATAACATCCAGTGCTCATCAAATCATGTGCCCTCCTTAATGCCTTTCACCCAAATCCCCCCCCATCTCCCCTCCACTAACCCTCAGTTTGTTTCCTATAGTGAAGGGTTTCTCATGTTTTTTCTCCCTCCTTGATGATTTCCCATTCAGTTTTTCCTCCCTCTCCTAAGGTTGATACTGTTAAATGTCTTGTTTAAAAACCCTTTTCTACCTCCCATCATAAAGAAAAATTTTTTTAAAGATTATGTTTTCATTTCCTCCTAAAAGTTTTAAACTTTTGCTTTTTCATATTTAAATATCACAATCTACTGAAATCAATTTTGGTGTATGATGTGAGATATGGATTCACTTTTTTCGCTATTGTTAACAAACTTCCCCATGTCATTTATTAAACCATTTATCCTTTTACCACTAAACTACAATACTACCTCTATCATATATAAAGTTTCTATAAACACATAGATTGATTTCTGAACTTCCTACTCAGTTCCATTTGTCTGTTTATCTCTGAACCGATACTGTTTACTAGGTACTGTAGCTTTCTAATAAGTCTTGTTATATGGTAAAGCAAGTTCTTTCTAGTTATTTTTTTTAAATAATCCTGGCTATTCTTGGTCCTTTGTTCTTCCATATTAATTTTAAAATCAGCCTCCAAAGTCCCATGAAAATACAGTTGAAATCTGAATTGGAATTGCATTGAAATTATTGATTAATATGGGGAGTAGATAACTAAAATATTGAGTGCGCCTCTCTGTTGATATAATTTTTCTCTCAATTTACTTAGACCTTTATTGTCTTTCAATAATTTTTAAATTTTTGGCATAGAAGTTTTGTACAACTTCTGTTAGATTTATCCCTTCCAAGGAGCTTTATATTTTTATTGGTAATATTGATAGTCCTTTTTTGGAAATTACCCTTTCTGACTCTTTATTGCTAATATGTAAGAATGCAGCTGATTTTTGCGTGTTGCCCATATGTCCAGAAACCTTGCTGAACCTCTCCTTTATTTATTGTAATAATATATCAGACTAGTAACATTTAAAAGTATGAATAAATTTAATACTTTTTCTGAGTACAAAAGTAATACACGGTCATGCTAAAAAAACTGGAGGTATCAGAGAAAATCCCTGTAAACATTTTGTTGTCTTTTTACCTTCCTTCCTTAAAAAAAAAAAAAACTTTTATAATAGAAAATTTCCCACATACACCAAAGTAGACAGAAAACTATAATAAACCTCCATGTTGTAATCTCCCAGTTTTCATAATTGCCAACTCGTGGTTAATCTTTTAGCATATTACCTTCTACTACTCCTTTCCCTCCCAGATAATTTTGAAACAAATTTCAAACATCACATAGTTACATCTGTAAATACCGCAGAATACAGGTCTAAAACAGTGGTTTCCATATCAGCAGCTTTGGCATCACCGGGAACTAGTCAGAAATGCAGATTCTCAGGCTCTACCAAAGTTCTACCAGATCAGAAACTCTGGGAGTAGGGACTAAGCAATCTGTTTTTATTATTTTTATGTTTTTTAGAACTGAAAGATCTCACATTTATTACTGAACCAACCTACTGGTGCAGATGCATAGTAACAGAAAAATCATTTCCCTGATAAAAACATGTCTATTGGCCAGGAAGGAAGGATGTTTACAGAGTGCTGGATGGAACACATGATCTTGACACAGCTTAATTAAATATGGGGTGCTAATTAGGTGTGTCATCTCATGATGTGTGATGCCTTGTAGATCCAGCTTCATTCTCCTCCAGTGCCTCCTCTTGGAGTTGTACCTGATTTTATGACCAGTTATCATCTGAATGCACTGGAGAATAGGATGATTCTGCTTTTGTTTCTTGGCCAGGAATCACTTGATTCTGAAAGTCTTGTAAGAAGACTTGGCCAGAAACAAGTCAGCCACACACAGCAGGACGGCGGCGAAAAAGCAGCAATCTGTTTTTTAAATTACCCTCTCATTTATGCTGATGTTTAAGAAACCCTCTACTAAAATATAAGAACACTTTAAAAAATCACCTCAATATTATTGACATGCTTAAATAACAATTCCTTTATATCATCCATCAGTGTTCAAGTTTCTCTAGAAATTTAGTTTGTTTGATTTGAATTTTTGATAAGAATAACTTACAGGGGCGCCTGGGTGGCTTAGTTGGTTCAGCGGCTGCCTTCAGCTCAGGTCATGATCACAGGGTCCTGGAATCGAGCCCCGCATCGGGCTCCCTGCTCAGCAGAGAGCCTGCTTCTCCCTCTCCCTCTTTCTGCTGCTCTGCCTACTTGTGCTCTCTCTCTCTCTGTTAAATAAATAAATACAATCTTTAAAAAAAAAAAGAAGAATTTGTAGGTAGTTGGTGTACTTCCGTCATGAGGCTCGTAATATCTGATTTTCTTGCTTTTCATGCAGTTAGCAGACACTGATGGTCACTTTCCAAATTCATTGTATCATTAGGGTCACAAAATAGTCATATTCCAACTCTGCTGTTCCTTTCTCATTTATTTCCTTCTTCAACTATTTGTTTACTTTGACATACAGTGCATATAGGAAAAGCAAGATAAATGCTTGGTTCTTTCCCTTTATTTTTCAGTTTTCAAAATAATAAGTTGATTTTTTGGCATAAATTTAAACAAATTTGATTGCTTTAATTATTATTGTTCTTATTGGTGTCTCCTTTCTTATAATTGAGTTTTTACTTATATCAAAGCTATATTTGCACAGAGTATAAAAGTCAAATCATTTCCCCATTTCCCCTTCCAGTGGCAAAAATTTTTAATTATTTTAGCTAATTAATTTGATATCTTTAAATAACTCGCTTTTTGCTTTCTTTGTTTTCAGTTTTTAACATTATCTATTAACTTTCCATTATTCAAGATGAGGATTTAGCTTACTTTCACCCTTCCAGTACCCACCACACACATGCACCCATCATCTATCATCTTCATATATGAACAGCATAATTATGGTGAGTTCAATATTAAGTGTTTTCCTTGACTATATAAATACTGTTCATAACTGAGCCCCATACAATACTATGGTTATTTTTCCATTTTTGCACAATTTTTAATTTTACCCAGAGTTAATGATTGCCACTCTTTGTTTTCTTATTTAATTTTCTACGTTCTTACTACCAACTCAAAATGGAACTTTTGTTGTCAAAATCTCCTCTTAACACTTTTAATAATCCAGTGTTCTCTCCATTTCAACATTTAATAACCCTCTCTAAAATCTTCCAACCACCTCCAATTTGTAGAACTGGGTATCTACTCTTGGTGCACGATTGTTATCTATGATTTCCTCTCACCCTTTAGCCTGTGAATTTCTTAGCTTCTTTAGTTGCATCCACTGTTTCCTAGTTTCCTTATCTTCCTTTTCTTGATTTATTCCCTATATTGATGAAGCTCATCCTCTAATAGGTTCCTAGGAAAGGACATAAAAGAGGTAAATTTGGGGACTTTTCTTGTACAAAATATTTTCATTCTATTCTGATACTTCATTGATAATTAAATAGAATTCTAGTTTAGGAATAAATTTCCTTTAGAATCTTGAAGGCATTTCCTCTTTGCCTTCTAGATACTGGGCTGTTTTTGAGAGGTCTGAAGTCATTCTAATCTTTGGCCTTTTGAACATGAACAGTTTATTCTCTCTGGAAGCAAGTAGGATCATCTCTGTTCTTAGGGTTCTGAAAATCAGTTATGATATGCCTTGATGTAGGTCTATCTTTTATAAATTTTGCTAGGCACTTGATAAGCCTTTTAAACTTAAAGCCCATATCCTTCAGTTATAGAACATTTTATTACTAGTTCTTTAATAATCTCTTCCTGTCCATTTTCTTTGTGCCATTTTTTTCTGTGATTTTCACTAATTGGATTTTGGTCCATCTGGATTTGTCCTTTAATTTTCTTATCTTTTCCATACTATCTCTTCGTCTTCTTGCTCTACTTTCTGGAAGATTTTTTCAACATTATATTACAAACTTTTAAATTTTCCTATCATAATTTTCATTCCTGAAATACATTTTTGTTCTCTGAATGTTCCTTTTACTAGCACCCCCTTATTACTTCATGGATGTGATATTTTCTTCTCTCTGAAAATACTAATGAAATTATCCTCTTTAGAAAAGTTGTCTTCGGGGCGCCTGGGTGGCTCAGTGGGTTAAAGCCTCTGCCTTCGGCTCAGGTCATGATCTCAGGGTCCTGGGATCGAGCCCCGCATCGGGCTCTCTGCTCAGCGGGGAACCTGCTTCCTCCTCTCTCTCTGCCTGCCTCTCTGTCTACCTGTGATCTCTCTCTCTGTCAAATAAATAAAATATATATATAAAAAAAAGAAAAGTTGTCTTCTTGCAAATTGAGTTTTGCCTTCCCACACTCCTTTTTCTGTTTGTGTTTGTATCGTCTTATTTGACTTCTGTCTTTCAGGTTAGAGGCTTTCCTCAAAACATCACTTTCTTTGATTTGTTCATACCTGACGAGAAATTCTATGGGAGTAGGTATTCTCTGTTGCGAATGGGTGACATGGTAATGTGATAACATGACTGAACATATTCACTTGGGTAACATCTGATATGTACATCTGCAAAGAAGCATTATCCAATAACCTGCCTAGAAGGCACATGTCTGACTGCCATTTCTTGCTACAGGGTCTAAGTGGAATACGAGAGCTGAGAGAAGTGGCATATCAAATTCAGTATATGAATGTTTACATACTCCCTTATTTTTCATACAGTACTCCTGACCTCAACGGTACTTGGTTTTCCCCACCCAGAAGTGGCCTATCCTATCCTCTTCAATGACCAACCCCTAGTTGCTGCGATAATGAAGACAGGGCAGTCGAGTGTAGTACATAGTGAAGGGGATGTGGACTCAAAATGCTTCATCAAATGGATTTCTCCCAGTCTTCGTGCAGTCAGTCCCACCTATGCCCCAACTTTCAGGATTAGCTGTTATCACCAGTTGCTAAGCTGTTCAAGGTGCCGATAGATAAATCATTTTGATTCTCAGCTTTCCCTGCTGCCAGTTTAGGATTATTTCTCAGGTTTTCTAGGTCATTTACTGCTTTCCAGTTTCCAAATTTTGTTGCTGTAGGGGCGCCTGGGTGGCTCAGTGGGTTAAGCCTCTGCCTTCAGCTCAGGTCATGATCTCAGGGTCCTGGGATCAAGCCCCGCATCGGGCTCTCTGCTCAGCGGGGAGCCTGCTTCCCCACCCCCCCCCACCTGCCTCTCTGCCTACTTGTGATCTCTATCTCTCTCTGTCAAATTAAAAAAAAAATGTTCAAATTTTGTTGCTATTGTCTCATCTCCTATTGAACTTATCCTTTCTAGTTTCTTTCTTTAAAAAAATTCCCTTTCCTGTTGTTTCAGTGAAGCGTTGTAAAAGAACAAAAGGAAGGTCCTCCGTTACCAGATTCACGATTCCTTCTGAAGCAGAAATTCTCTGTTGTCTTAAGAAAATAGTTCAAGCATTGTTCTTCAGGAAATAAAAGCATATCCCCATTTTACAGATAGAATATTTTAGGGACAGAGAGGCCAAGTCCTTTTTCCAAGATGACAGAGTTGGAAATGGGGCAACAGCTCAGTGCATTTGTGTTGAAGAAAAAAACATGCTGTTAACATTATGCAATTGCCACATTCCTGACATGAGTTAGTCTGTCCTGCTTGCTCATTGCATTGCAGTTGACCTCGACCAATGTCACAGCCAAGCAATAAAAGCCAGCGCTAGTTGCTGAATACAAAATGACCAGGCTAAACATTCACACATTACTCTCTTCAGCAAAAAATGGAACTAATGTGACCTAGTATTTTTCATGATAATGACTGTAATTAACTAACCAAGCTGAACGAGCCTTGGAATTCGTCTGAGAAAAGACTACCATTGCCAGCTTTCAGAACCTGGAGGCGTGACAAATATGTGAGTTGGGTCTTTCAGAGAAAGGAAAAAAAAGCTGAGGCCATCTAAAACTTAATTTAGTACCTGAAAGTAGGTCTCCAAATGAAAATGATGCTTTACCCTTTAGAAGCAGAGTTTTCTAGATCCTTAGGCCTCCTGAAGCGATTTACTGCGTAGATTTCTCTTAGGTCAGCAGGATGGTTATTCCAGGTTTAAGCCAAGAACATTTCACAGTCAATTTTTGCTCAGATTCATTATTCTTACAGCTAGCTGTTGGGCTTATATTGCATCACTAGAAGTCAGATAATATTGCCAACAGATAAAGTTATAATTTGTTGATGAAATTATTCATTATTTTTCCTGCCATTTTAAAATTTATATGGGGTATAAACTGCATATCCCCTATTAAAATGTGTCAAACGTGCTGATGTTCTGTACACCTCAATTGTGTTCTCTTAACTCTAACGGTGAAATGAACCTATTCCAAAAACCTAGTGTTGCTCTATTAGGATGCCTCTGAATTAATTATGCTTCCTATTAGAGCAGTTCTATTCTAAAATGCATTAAATTTTATTTCCAGACATTTATATTGAAACTGGTCACTGTTGCCGGTTCGTGGTTTTGCTCTCAGGAAGCAGGCTGCTATATTTAAATGAATCAATAAGGAATAGATACAGTTGAAAAGTAGTTTATGAGTTTGTGTTTTTAGAATAAGGATGTGGAAAGAAAAGTCCTGCCAAGTGTGAGAACAAGAACTCATCTTGGAGATTACCTAGACCAGCTCAATCATTTTACAGAAACTGAGTCTCAGAGTGATTTAGTGCCTTTATCTCACAATGCTCAGTTATGTTTTGGTAGACCTAGGAGTTCTCAAGTTTCCTCAGACTCATTCTCTTTCTACTTTATAGTAACATTAGGGTATTTAAATGGAATATAAGTCATAAAAAAGAATGAACTCTTGTCATATGCAAAAACAAGGATGGAAATAGAGAGGACATTATGCTAAGAGAAATAAGTCAATCAGAAAAAGACAAATACCATATGATTTCACTCATATCTGCAATGTAAGAAACAAAACAAAACAAAAACATATAAAAAAGGAGAAAACCCAAAAAACAGACTCTTAACTATAGAGAACCTCCCCTCCCCTCTGGTAGTTGGCAGAGGGGAGCTGAGTGGAGAGATAGGTGGATAGGTGAAGGAGATTAAGAGTACACTTATTGTGATGAGCACTGAGTAATATGTAGAATTGTAGAGTCACTATATTGTATGCCAGAAACCAATATAACACTGTGTATTAACTATACTGGATTTAAAATAAAAATGAAATTTAAAAACCTATGTTTTTAATTAAAAAATTGGTATTTTAAATTTTTACTGAGAAATAATTCAAAATTTACAAACAATTGCATATAAAGTACAAATAACTCCCTACATTTACCTTTTATTTAGTTACAGCAGTTGTTAACATTTTTCCACATATGCATTATATGTGTTTATACTATAGAGGAACAGGATTTGCCACCCCCTAAGAATATTCTCTTAAGCATAAGGATTATTTTAAGCTAATTATTTTTAAGAAACCGCGAACAGAGGAGAAGCTTGGAAACCTAGTAGATGGTACCCTTTTGAAAGAGACATTTATATGTATAAGGGAAATCTCCATTTGTAAGTGTGTTTCCCTCTTTGTACCAGTAAGAGGAAGATGACTCAATCTCTAGAAACTCTTTTCAGTGGAAAAGGCAATGACCTAAATTTGCATAACAACCTTACCCTTGATTATGCTGCTTTGCTTGGTAACCTTCCATAACTAGATTCTCCTTTCCCCAACATCTTTTGTCTTTAGCCAGAGATGATATTTAAGGTGATGGCTTCAGCCATTTTAGAGAGTAACTCAGTTTTCTTGACCCTCTCCCATGTATATAGGAAGTGTACATGTTATTAAACTTTTCTTTATTTTTCTTCTGTTAATCTGTCTTAAGTCAATTTAACTATTAGACCAGCCAAAGAAACTAGAAGGGTAGAAGGATATTTTTTTCACCCCTACCTTGTATACACACATGGACGGGGACATACACTCACACATACACACATACGTACACATGCTGAATTATTTCAGGTTGAAGAGGCAGATGGATGCAGCTTAATTCACTTCACCATATATATTCTAAGAGCAAGGAAGTTCTCTTACAAAACTGTAGTATAAGTATCAAATTCAGGAATATTGGCATTAATACTGCTAAAAAGAAAACCACATGCCCAAAATGGCGGCACTTGAGTCCAAGCCACCAGGTTGCGGCGTAAATACCTACTCTAATTGCAATTTCAGTTTCCTTCAGAAATGTAGTTTTAACTGGTCAGTCAGGAATTCTCTGCACCAGTGAGATAATCTATCAGATGTACTGATATTCTACATACCTCAGTTGTGTTGTCTTTACTCTGTGGGTGAAATGAATTAGATCTTGGGTCTAAACATCGACCCTCTCTATTCCTCTCCCATCTCTGCCCTACTGCCACCCCCCCCCCCCCGCAAGAAGATGAGGTAATCGGCATGATAGGGTTCCTTGTTCTTCATCCTAAGAGAAAGCTACCTGGAACGAATCTTTTTTTTTCCTAATAACTTTATTTCCCCACCCTCCATCCTGTAAAAACCTTCCTTTTTGTACAACTCCTCAGAGCTCTCCTCTACTTGTTAGATGGGATGCTGTGCAATTTATTAATCATTTTAAAAAGTCAATTAGATCTTCAAATTTACTTGGTTAAATTTTGTTTTTTAACAATATAATGTTATTTATCATGTAATATATAGTCCGTATCAATTTTCACCAATCATCATAATAATGACTGTTGGGAAGTTTTTTTTTTCCCCCCAGATCCAATCCAGGTTTATGCATTGCATATAGTTGTAATGTCCCTCTAGCCTCCTTTAAAAGATGAAAGATTTATATGATCTGAAGAGAAACTAGAGTATTTAGCCTTCTTTAACATGGACTAGTACTTAGCTTTTCTTGGCCACCCAGGTGCCCATGGTATTGGTTTATCCATTATTGGTACTACCATCTTTGACATTTAGCTAAGTGGGGGTCTTCCAGGTTTCTTAGCAGGATAGTTCAGCACAACATGAGGAACAAGAAAGTCTACATGAAAGGAGGTACCTACAATCCCTCTGTGACCTGCGCTAAAGACTTGGCATAAGATAAGGTTAAATATGGTTCTTTGCAGTGCCAGCCAGTGTGATTCAGCCCTGAAGCTAGGGTCCACACCAAGGGTCTCAGACTGTATAGTTTTTGCAGGCCTCCTTCTCTTGCCAAACTATGCAGTCTGCAATGTTTGCATGGCAGTCCTTGTTGGGGCCTGCTGAGTTTTTTTTTTCCTAGGAAGCCAGTACTGTGTAGATATCCCTTTAGAGGATAGGAACTCACAAATCATTATATCAAAATCCAAAAACACTCAAGCTGGATGAAACTGGTCTGCACAATCTGAGCTCTTTATTGATTGGTTGTGGAGATATTTGCTAACAAGCCTAATTTCATCTATTTCAGCTGACTTATGGAATAGGCAATAATAATGACCCAAGGAATGTATTTTCCAAGGATCTGACTGTAGTTTCAGGGATCTCCTTTTTCCACTGAGTTCTTCTTCTCTCTCCTCTGCTGAGGTAATTAGAATAGAAGGGATTTTTATGAGACTGAGTGCTACCTACTGCGCTAACGAGGCACCTATAGAAGGGATTTTTAAAAACTTGGTTGTGGTTGTCTTCCTCAGAGGGGTAATCTCACTCTGGTGGAAGTCCTATCTGCCACCCACTCCTATGCCCTGCACTTTCTCTTACTAAGCTGGAATAACAGAATAATTTTTAAAAATTGACTTGACAGAAATATTTTTAATTAGTGATCACCAAGCTGTCTAAAAAAAGTAAAGTCATATGGGACTATGGGATTTGAAATAGGATATTCTACCCTCTTCAGGGCCTATTTGGAAATAACAATCAAATTAAATGAACAAGTTGTTCTCTATACAAATGTTTCCAGGACTACCTTTTAAACTGCAGAATTATTTTTTTTTAAGATTTTATTTATTTATTTATTTGAGGGAGAGAGAGAGAGCATGAGAGGAGAGAGGTCAACAGGAGAAGCAGACTCCCTGCAAGCAGGAAGCCCAATGCGGGACTCAATCCCGGGAGTCCAGGATCATGACCTGAGCCGAAGGCAGTGGCTTAACCAACTGAGCCACCCAGGTGCCCCTAAACTTCAGAATTATTTAATAATGAGTCGCTGCTGGGACCAGAGCTTCTACCACATCTTAGAATGTTATGGTTAAGAAGGACTGTCATTAATCATGAAACTACAAGCTGTCCCAGTTTCTCCATTATGAATGAAAATAATCTGATATGAAGAGACATATTTGGAACAAGCTTGAATTTATTTGGCCTTCTGGTCAAGTGAAGGCTATTTAGCTTGCAAGGAACAGAAACATACTTAAACTAGCAGCAGGCAAGCTCATGGGCATGGGACTGGGTCTCGTAGGAGCTGTAACTAGAGAGTTGTTCTGTATTCAAGGCCTTTCTGGAGACAGACATAAGAGTTCCTGCTTCTTTACCATAAAGCTCCATAACTTCTTTGACTTATCTGCACTCCGTATGTCTGCTTCTTTCTGTTTCCCACCAACTCATTTTTTTTTTAATTTCCTAAGGAAAGTCTGATAGGACCAGGGGTGATGTCTTAATCTGAGTTCTCCCAAAAGTAGATCCTGAGAAAAGGGTTTGTGTAGAAGTAATTTTCAGAGTGATACTGGGAAGCATAGAAAGGGGAAAGAGTGGGGAAACCAGGAAAATATTTGTTGAAGGAAGTGAAGCAAGTTGGTGGAAGAGTAGGGGACCTCATCTCATCTGATCCTTTGAATTTAGGTAGATAAACTATCAAATAATTCTGACTACCCATGAATTTAATCTGAGATGTAAGAAAAGAATTGCTGTAACTCTACAAGTAGAAAAGCGACCACTTTTTGAAAAGTAGAAGGGGCAGAGAAGTGAATCTGAGGGCATGTATGGTGGGGGGAGGGAGCCTCCATAAGCCAGCTACTGGAAAGTGATATAGTCCCAGAGCACAAAATCAGAACCCTTCGAAATCTGCTCTAGTGAGAGACATCCCTGTCTGGAGGTGCTCACTTGGTGAAGCAGGGCAGAATCCTAGGTGGGACAGTATAGTCTCAGGATACCCAGAGTCAGAGAAAGAATGGGGATACCTGAGCTAGTAGAGTTCCCAAGCACTGGAGCAGGGAAACTGGTTATGGTTAGCAAGCTCGGGAGGGGGCTCTCAGCTCTGTTCACCATAAACCACGAGCTGCAGCCTGATCGGGTGTCAGCTCTCTGTGTGAGGACCCTGCAAAGGACAGGAATGCAGGGAGCCTCTGCCTTCCCCTGGGAGGAGTGGAGCAGGTGCATGCATGACTAGGGGACAGCTCTCAGTGTGGGATCCCTGCAAAAGACAAGAAAGCAGCGACCCTTCATCTTTCCCCAGGAGGATCAGTCTGGGCACACACCACACGAGTCTGCAGAGTTTAGCGCACACAAAAGTGAAGACAGCTTATCCCTAAGGATTTACTAAAGCAAGGGGACTATGACCTTTTGGTTCAGGGGCTGGAGACCAAAGCATGGCAACTTTTATTTTGATCCTCTAAAGAGGTGGGGAAGCCTTCAGGGAACAAAAGCCACACAGAGCAACCAAAAACAGCTTACACTGAGCCCGGCCTCCTGGCAAGGGATGGTCCAACTCTGCCCAGGCAAAGATACTTGAGAATCAGTGCAGCAGACCCTCCCCCAGAAGACCAACTGGAAGAATATGTGAACAGCAAGTTTACAGGCCACACAGGACTATAAAACTCCAGTGCTAGGGGAAAATAGTATATAGAATTTGAGGGTTTTTTTCTCAAGATTGATTTACCTTTCAGTTTAAAATTTCCATTTCTCTTTTCCTCTTCAACTATTTTCTTATTTTATCAACTCTTTGTTTTTTAAGTCCTTTTTTAACTTTCATTTTTTACATTTACATTTTATAGATACATTCATTTTTGGCTTCCTTTCCCTCTATTCAATTTTATTTTTTGTATTTATATAAGTGTTGCTTTCTTTACGATTTTTGGATTTAGTGTCTTCTAAGACACAGACCAAAGTACACTCAAGACCAAGTGGATCACCTTGTTTTGTCCATCCTGTGAAATTATATCCCCCCCAATTTCCCCCCACCCCTTTTTTTTCTTTTTGTCTTTTCTTTTCTGGTTTCTGACCTCTTTGGATTTCTCTAGTGTGTATTTTGCTTGGGTCATTGTTGATATTTTTGATTCTGCTTACCCAGTCATCCATTCTTTTCTGGACAAAATGAATAGAGGGAGGAATTCACAACCAAAGAAAGAACCAGAACTAATACTCTGCCACAGATCTAATCAATTTGGATATAAGTAAAATGTCAGAGCTGGACTTCAGGATAATGATTATAAAGTTACTAGCTGGGCTTGAAAAAAACATAAAAGACACTAGAGAGTCTCTTAGTGCAGAAATGAGATGTAATCAGGCCAAAATTAAAAATGCTCTAACTGACATGCATTCTAAATTGGATGCTCTAACAGTTAGGGTAAATGAGGCAGGAGAGGGAGTAAGTGATGACACAGAAGACAAGTTGATGGAAAGGAAGGAAGCTGAGGTAAAGAGAGAAAAACAACTAATGGATCCTGAGGGGAGGTTTCAAGAAAACAGAGATGCCATCAAACAAAACAGTATTAGAATTGTTGGAGTCCCTGAGGGAGAAGAAAAAGAGGGCCAGAAGGTATATTTGAGCAAATCATAGCTGAGAACTTCCCTAATCTGGGGAAGGAAACAGGCATTCAAGTCCAAGAGGTAGAGAGGATCCCTCCCAAAATTAATAAAAATAGATCAACACCCAACACATTGTAGTGTGAAGCTTGCAAATTTCAGAGATAAAGAGAAAATACTGAAAACAGCTTGAGACAAAAGTTTCTTAACCTACAGGGGCAGGAATATTAGACTGGCATCAGACCTATTCACAGAGACCCAACAAGCCAGAAAGAGCTGGCATGTTATCTTCAGGGTACTAAATGAGAAACACATATAGCCAAGAATACTTTATGTAGCAAGGTTTTCATTTAGAATGGAAGGAGAGATAAAGAGATTCTATGACAAACAGAAACTGAAAGAATATGTGACCACCAAGCCAGCCCTGCAAGAAATATTAAGGGGGATCCTGTAAGTGAAGAGAGAGCCCAAGAGTAACATAGACCAGAAGGAAACTGAGACAATCTACAGAAAGAGAGACTTCTCAGATGATAAAATGGCACTAAATTCATATCTTTCAGTAGTTACTCTGAATGTAAATGGATGCTCCCATCAAAAGGCATAAGATATCAGATTGTATAAAAAAGCAAGACCCATCCATATGTTGCCCACAAGAGACTCATTTTAGACAAAAAGACACCCCCAGACTGAAAGTGAGGAGGTAGAGAACAATTTACCACGCTAATGGACCTCAAAATAAAGCTGGGGTAACAATTCTCATATCAGACAAATTAGATTTCAAACCAAAGATTGTAGCAAGGGATGAAGATGGCCACTATATCATACTTAAGGGTCTACAACAAGAAGATCTAACAATTATAAATATTTATGCCCCTAACTTGGGAGCAGCAGCCTATATAAATCAATTAATAACCAAATTAAAGAAACAATTGATATTATTACGATAATAGTTGGGGACTTAAAACACTCCACTCACAGCAATGGACAAATCATCTAAGCAGAAGATCAATAAGGAAACAAGGGCTTTGAATGACACACTGGACCAGATGGACTTCACAGATATATACAGAGCATTCCATCCTAAAGCAACAGAATACACATTCTTCTTGAGTGCACATGGAACATTCTCCAGAATAGATCCCATACTGGGTCACAAATCAGGTCTCAACCAATGCCAAAAGACTGGAATTATTTCCCGCATATTTTCAGACCACAGTGTTTTGAAACTTGAACTCAATCACAAGAGAAAATCTGGAAGGAACTCAAACACATGGAAGTTGAAGAACATCCTACTAAAAACGAATGGATCAACCAGGAAATTAAAGAATAATTTTTAAAATTCATTGAAACTAATGAAAATGAAAATGCAACTGTTCAAAACCTTTGGGATACAGTAAAGGTGGTCGTAAGAGGGAAGTACATTGTAATACAAGCCTCTCTTAAAAAAATTAGAAAAATCTCAAATACACAAGCTAACCTTATTATACCTAAAGGAGCTGAAGAAAGAACAGCAAATAAAACCTAAACCAAGCAGGAGAAGAGAAATAATAAAGAATAGAGCAGAAGTCAATGAAATAGAAACCAAAAGAATGGTAGAACAGATCAACAAAACTAGAAGTTGGTTCTTTGAAAGAATAAGATTGATAAAACTCTGGCCAGGCTTACCAAAACGAAAGAGAAAGGACCCAAATTAATAAAATCATGAAGGAAAAGGGAGAGATCATGACCAACACCAAGGAAATACAATTTTAAGAATGTATTATGAGCAACTATATGCAAAAAATCAGGCAATATAGAAGAAATTGATGCATTTCTGGAAACTGATAAACTACCAAAACTGAAACATGAGAAATAGAAAATCTGAACAGACCAATAACCAGCAAGGAAATTGAAGCAGTAATCAAAAACCTCCCCCCAAAAACAAGAGTCCAGGGCCAGATGACTTCCCAGGAGAATTCTATCAAACATTTAAAGGAGAAATAATACCTACTCTACTGAAGCTGGTTCAAAAACATAGACATAGAAGGAAAACTTCCATACTCATTCTATGAGGCCAGCGTTACCTTGATCCCCAAACCAAACAAAGACACCATCAAAAAGAGAATTACAGACCAATATCCCTGAGGAACATGGATGCAAAAATTCTCACCAAGATTTTAACCAACAGGATCCAATGGTAGATTAAAAGGATTATTCACCACCAACAAGTGGGAGTTATTCCTGGGCTGCAAGGGTGGTTCAATATTCACAAATCAATCAGTGTGATACATCACATTAATAAAAGAAAGCCAAGAGCCATATGATCCTCTCAATTGATGCAAAAAAGCATTTGGCCATATATAGCATACTTTCTTGATTAAAACTCGCCACAGTGTAGGGAGAGAGGGAACATACCTCAATATCACAAAAGCCATCTATGAAAAGGTCACAGTGAATATCATTTTCAATAGGGAAAAACTGAGAGCTTTTCCCTTTAGGTCAGGAAAACAACACTCTTGCCACTGTTGTTCAAGATAGTACTAGAAGTCGTAGCCTCAGAAATCAGACAACAAAAAGAAATAAAAAGCATTCAAATTGGCAAGGAAGAAGTCAAACTCTCACCCTTCACAGATGACATGATACTACAGGAAGAAAACCCAAAAGACTCCACCCGAAAATTGCTAGAACTCATACAGGAATTCAGCAATGTGACAGGATATAAAATCAAGGCATAGAAATCTGTTGCATTTTATACACAATGAGACAGAAGAAAGTGAAATTAAGGAATCAATCTCATTTACAATTGCACCAAAAATCATGAGATACCTAGGAATAAATGTAACCAAAGAGGTAAATGATCTATACTCTAAAAACTATAGAACATTTATTAAAGAATTTGATGAAGACACAATGAAGTGGAAAAACATTCCATGCTCATGAACTGGAACAAAAAAATATTGTTAAAATGTGTATGCTACCCAGAGCAATCTACACTATCAATGCAATCCCTATCAAAATATCATCATTTTTCACAGAGCTGGAACAAATTATCCTTAAGTTTGTATAGAACCAGTAAACACCCCAAATAGCCAAAGGAATGTTGAAAAAGAAAACCAAAGCTGGGGGCATTACAATGCCAGACTTCAACCTATATTACAAAGCTGTAATCATCAAGACAGTATGGTGCTGGCACAAAAACAGACACACAGATCAATGGAACAGAATAAAGAACCCAGAAATGGACCCTCAACTCTTTGGTCAACTAATCTTCAACAAAGGAGGAAAGAATAGGAACGCTGGGTGGCTCAGTGGGTTAACAGCCTCTGCCTTAGGCTCAGGTCATGATCCCAGGGTCCTGGGATCGAGCCCTGCATCAGGCTCTCTGCTCAGCAGGGAGCCTGCTTTCCCCTCTCTCTCTCTCTGCCTGCCTCTCTGCCTACTTGTGATCTCTGTCTGTCAAATAAATACATAAAATCTTAAAAAAAAAAAAAGGAGGAAAGAATATCCAATGGAAAAAAGTCTCTTCAATAAATGGTGCTGGGAATATTGGACAGCTACATGTAGAAGAATGAAACTGGTCTTTTTTTTACACTATACACAAAGATAAACTCAAAATGGTTGAAAGACCTAAATGTGAGATAAGAATGCATCAAAATCCTAGAGGAGAACACAGGCAGCAACCTCTTCAACCTTGGCCGCAACAACTCTTGGCAAGACACTTCTCTAAGGCAAGGGAAACAAAAGCAAAAATGATATTGGGACTTCATCAAGATAAAAGGTTTCTGCACAGCAAAGGAAATAGTCAACAAAACTAAAAGGCAACATACAGAATGAAAGAACATATTTGCAAATGACAGATAAAGGGCTAGTAGCCACGATCTATACATAACTTATCAAACTCAACATCCCCCCAAAAAACAAAAAATCCAGTCAAGAAATGGGCAGAAGATATGAATAGATATTTCTCCAACAGAGACATGCAAATGGCCAACAAACACATGAAAAAATGCTCAACATCGTTTGGCAGCAGGGAAATACAAATCAAAACCAGAATGAGATACCACCTTACACCAGTCAGAATGGCTAAAATTAACAAGATAGGAAACAACAAGTGTTGGTGATGATGTGGAGAAAGGGGAGCCCTCTTACATTGTTGGTGGGAATGCAAGCTGGTGCACCCACTCTAGAAAACAGTATGGAGGTTCCTCAAGAAGTTAAAAATAGAGCTACTCTATAACCCAGCAACTGCATTACTAGGTATTTAGCCCAAAGATACAAATGTAGTGATCCAAAGGGGCACCTATACCTCAGTGTTCATAACAGCAATGTCCACAATATCCAAACCATGGACAGAGCTGAGGTGTCCATTGACAGAAGAATGGATAAAGGATATGTGACACACACACAATGCTAATGTTACTCAGCCATCTGAAAGGATGGATACTTATCATTTACATCAATGTGGATGGAACTGGAGGGTATTGTGCTGAGTGAAGTAAGTCAAACAGAGAAAAACAGTTAAAATATGGTTTCACTCATATATGGAATATAAGAAACAGCCCAGAGGATCATAGGGTAAGGGAGGGAAAACTGAATGGGAAGTCATCAGGGAGGAGAAAAACCATGAGAGACACTTAACTCTAGAAAACAAACTGAGGGTTGCTGGAGGGGAGGTGGCGGCGGGGGTGGTTAGGGGTAGTTGGGTGATGGGTATTAAGGAGGGCACATGATGTCATGTGCCATGTTATACACAACATGCCATGTTATATGCAACTAATAAATTATTGAGCACTACATCTGCAACTATTGACGTACCATATGTTGGCTAGTTGAATTTAAATAAAAAGTTTTTAAAAGAAGAAAAAGATTTGCTAATAAATGGGTTATTGCTATGAAACTCAATTCTGCTGGGCACCCTCTGAAAGACTCTGTAGATTATACTACAGAACTGTCCCTCCAGGGGCTCCTGGGTGGCTCAGTCAGTTAAGCGTCTGCCTTTGGCTCAGGTTATGATCCCAGGGTCCTGGGATGGAGTCCCCCATTGAGACCCTTGCTCGGCAGAGAGCCTGGTTCTCCCTCTGTCTGCCACCTCCCCCACGTGTGTTCTCTCTCTCTCTGACAAATAAATATAATCTTGCAAAAAAAAAAAAAAACTGTCCTTCCAAGAGGTGAGGAAATTGGGGATGTGCCCACCAACTTCTGTCCTTTATTAATCAGGAGACATTCCTAGGGCAATAAATTTCCTGGTACTTCTGGCCTACCTCACAAGTGTACCTAGCATATTCCTGTAGCCAGAGAATGCCCTTAGTCAGGAAAATACAGACACTCAAGTTAAGAAGCATCTGGTGAGTCAGGCAACAAGGAACTGTTCACGGAAGCTGCAATCTTCTGGGTGAACTGAGGGGCAATAGGTGAGACAACAACAGTGAGTGATTCTACAAGTAGGCACTGAGTCAAAATGGGCTGGGCAACTTAGAGGGAAGACAGAGGTGCCATGGCACAAAACTGGCTGCCTAGACCAACACATCAGCGAAGGCTATATGCACAGTAGCTCCCAAAGACAGGGATTATGACTGGTACCCTAAAGCCTGTCTGCCAAAGTCCCTTTCTTTTTTTTGTTTTTTAAAGATTTTATTTATTTATTTGACGGAGATCACAAGTAGTCAGAGAGGCCAGCAGAGAGAGGGGGGGGGAAGCAGGCTCCCCACCGAGCAGAGAGCCCAATGTGGGGCTTGATCCCAGGACCCTGGGATCATGACCTGAGCCAAAGGCAGAGGCTTTAACCACTGAGCCACCCAGGCGCCCCCCCAAAGTCCTTTTCTGAACAACCTATATAGGACCAACCAATTCCTCCATTGTGCATACATCACATACACACACATGGACAGATTCCACTTCCTCCCTGGTTTATCATTCACAGGATTTACTGCCCAGTCCTTAAAAGGTTTTGGATTTCTGTGTCTCAGATTTGGCCTCCCAGAAGACCCAGCTAACACGATGTGGCTCTACAGCTCCTCTCTCTCTTTCCTCTCTCTCTCAGTTTGTCCAAGGGACTCACACACTTACAAACTACATGTGATAAGTTCCCCAGGAAATGATTTCCACCTGCAAGTGGCAAGCTGCATTCTTGAATGGGTTATTGGGGAAGAGGTTTTGGTGGATCCATTATTGCCATACATTCAGTTTCATTCTGCAGTTCAATCTTGAAGTAACAAAGATGATATTTTTAACCTTATCTGTTGGATTCTTGGGTCTTATGTGTTAATTAGTTTTTTGACACAAGAAGGAAACAAAAAAAAAAAGAGCTGATTTATTTATCTCCTCACCTCTAGCACAAATAGAAAGTAATTCTTAAGTGTAATTTGGAATACTTGAATGATTTTCTGGAGGCCACATAGGGTATTCCTTCTGCTTCTTTGTAATGAATTCATTTTTTAAAAAAATTCATCTAAGGGCATGATCTTAAAAAGTGATGAATATTCAGCAGAGTGACAAAATTTGATTAAGAAACTATTGCAGTAATCACTTCTGTAGATAGACATATCACTTCCTTGAATATCTGGGGATATAAAAATAGAATTTCTGGACCTTGAGTATGAGACTTTCCTAGAATGTTTGTGTGTGTGTAGGTAGTGTATGCACAATGGAGGAATTGGTTGGTCCTTTGCTGATGTGTTGGACTAGACATGCAACAAACAGCCTACCACTGTATTTATTGTCTCCACTATCTCACTTTTATTCATCCTTTAATCCACTGTGATGTGGCCTTAATTTTCAACTAAGTTGTTCACCTCACCATTTTTAAAAGTCCCCATTACATATATGCTAGGGCTTAAGGAGAGGGGAAAAAATCCATTTTCTACACTTAAAGATTTCCTAGCCTACTCCTGGGGAGGAAGAAATTTCCTCTGTCCTAGCTGGGCTAAGGATCAAATTGACATAGGACAGAAAAACAGGAGAAAATCAAATTTAGTTTTGTATATATGGGGAATCCACACAGATATGAAATTCCAAACATAGTCGTGCAATATGAAGCTTAAATGAACATCTTAAGTTCATATCCCAAGAGTGGGATAGGCATCTGAGGATAAAAGGAAGAGGAAGGCCATTAGCAGGAAGGTGAGAGGAGATATTTGGGAAACTAAAGTTGCCCTATTATTTAGGTAAGTTTTGTAGGTAAAGAGGAATATCTAGTACAGGCTGTCCTTTCAATGTACATTTAGGCAGTTGAGGGGGAGATACAGAGCTTTTCCTGAATCTTCTGGGTTTCAGTTGCTTGTAACTCAAAATAATCCTCATGCCAAAGTGGTCCATCTTGGGGCACGTGCCCTTGGCTCCTACACTATTAAGGGATGTACACATGTGAAAAAAATGTCAGACACAGTAGTAAGTGCCATTAAGAAGAAATCAATAGGAATTTTGATAATATAAAAGAGAGGGTGGCCAATTCTGTCTAAGGGTGAATCTTACGTTGGGTTTCTTGGAAACAGAGCCCAAGACAGGGATTATTTGAAGGAGTACACTCAGGAGAAATCTGTACGTGGTTAAGGGAAGCAGAATAGGGAAGAGGAAGAACCAAGCAAGGATATAACCTCATACAAAATATAACCTTGGCTTGATACAGGACAGAGATTCTCAGCATAAATCTCACTGCAGAGACAGGGCAAAGGGTCCAAGCGTTTATGATTCTGTCCTTGGTTGTCCTAGTTAGTCAAGGTCAGTCTTTCTGAGAAGGTCACAGGTATATGCTGTCAGCTGCAGTGTACTCACAAACAGCTGGAGGTTTGGGTTTCCTGGCTGATCAAGTTGATCTGGGCAGATCACCAACAACATCTACTAAAAGAGGATTAGAAGAACTAGGTTATATGTTTATCATTTTGGACAGTCCAACATCTGAGCATCCTTTGTGTTTGAAGAAAAATGTCACAACAGATGGGAGACAAAGCTCCACTTTTTATTACAAAGAAACTACAGGCTCCAAATGGCATTGGTTAGGCCAAGTCACCACACTAGGTCTTAATACCTAACCTAATTGCACTTTCAACCTCCCTCAGGAATGTCGTCTTAACCAGTGAGTCAAAAATTCTCTGGTCAATACCAATATGGTTATCTTTTACATGGACACTCTCCATATTCTGTAGGAAGATGAAGTAATTGACCTACTAAGACCCTTTTCTTTTGTCCCCAAAGGAAGGTAATCTCACCCAAAATATTCCCTTTTCTGTTTATGACTTCCTTGTCTTGTCTTTAAAAACCTTTTCCTTTCTGTAACCCTTTGGAGCTTCCCTCTACTTGAAGATGGGGTGCTTCCCAATTCACAAATCATTTAGTAAAGCCAATTAAATCTTCAAGTTTATTTGGTTGGATTTTTTTTAAACACTATGATGCTTCTAATTTTCTGTTCAAGGTTCTACAGCCTTTCCAATATGTTCCAGACAGCCTCCTAAAAAAAAAAAATCTCTTTTCTGTTTTTATTAGCCAGAATCAGATTTTGTGATGTGCTACCAAGAATCCTGACAGGTTCAGAGATTATAGAAGTTGTTAGGTGGGGGAAATTGTTAGGGAGGAAAAAGATGGGGGTGGGTAGGAGAGGAGCACATGGAAAGGAGAGAAATCATGTATGTCCAGACTGAGTAAGAGCCAGAAGTCTAGGGTAATTCTGAAATTTATTTTGTAAGACTATGGGAAGGTGTGGCAAATCTAGGGAGCTTTTGGGGAAGGGACAATGAGTTTATACGGAGACTTGTTAAGTCTGAGTTTTCTGAGAACATCCATAGGAAGATGTTTCACAGGTAACTGTGCAAGTCTCATAGTCAAGAAAAGCATCTGGGAGGAGAGAGAAACTGAAAAAGAGAGACAGAGATAGAGATACCAACATTGGTTGTGGATGTGGCTGAACTCAAGGGGAGTATATATATAAAATAAGAGTTGAGGGGCGCCTGGGAGGCTCAGTGGGTGAAAGCCTCTGCGTTCGGCTCAGGTCATGATCCCAGGGTCCTGGGATCGAGCCCCACATCGGGCTCTCTGCTCAGCAGGGAGCCTGCTTCCTCCTCTCTCTCCGCCTGCCTCTCTGCCTACTTGTGATCTCTGTCTATCAAATAAGTAAATAAAATCTTTAAAAAAAAAAAGAGTTGAAAAGGTCAGCAGCATAATCTAAAAGGGTGGGGAAGAGGAGCAGAATCTGCCATCCCAAAATATGCCTCCTTGGCATAAGGATTATTTTGAATTAAAGGCAGTCAAAACCCAGGAGATTTAGGAAAAGCTCTTTACCTGCCTGTTTGTACTAGGAAAAGAGCTATTACCGGAGATACCTTTTTACTAAGAAATTTATCTGCTTAACAGGGTAACCTTTGTTTTCCAAACAGCTTCTTTGCCTTGCTGTGAATGGCCTTCCTCCTCTTTGTATCTCTAGCTTCCTAACCCCCTTTCATTCTTATATTTTATATAAACCTCAATTATCTGGATACATTCTGAACCTTGTATCGTTGGGAATCCCATATGTATGAAATCAAATTTGTTTTTCTCCTGTTAATCTGTCTTATGTCCTTTTAATTGTTTGACCAGCCATAGAACTTAGAAGTGTGGAAAAAAAATTTTCCTCCCCAACAGTGGTCAGGTCTGTATATTTCTTTACAGATATATCTTAGGTAAATCTTGAAAAGACAGGAATTGCTACAGAATGATTAAGCAGGACAAGTGCTGAATAAAGACCTATGGAGATGTTAATTACTAAGTCATTGATTACTTCTGAGAGAAGAGTTTTTATAGAGTTTCTTAGAAGAAAAATCCATCCTTCCTCCTGTATAAAGTAAATCTACTTTATAAAGGAGACCCCTCCTCTGGGTCTCCTTTCATTAACTGTAGCCCCTTACACTCCTAAATTTATATCCTTTTCCTCTCTATTGGCTTCTTTAAAGCAAATAAACAGGGGGTATAGCTCAGAGGTAGAGCATTTGACTGTAAAGCAAAGGGCTAAAATACCCTTTCCTCTCTTCTCTACTTGAGGAACTCCAATTCATCTTTCAAGACTCAATGTCACCTCCACAGTGGGTATTTCCTAAGTCCCAGGTAAAATTCAGACTACTTTTTTCTCCTGGACTCATAGAGCACCTTGTGTGTCTTTCTCTTTTAGATCTTACCCGAATAGATTAGAGGTATCTACTTATGCATCTGTCTTTTCCACCACACTGTGTGTTGGGAATTGTTCCCTAGTCCCCTTATATTCCCAGTGCCAAGCATAGTGAAGCACACATCACAGAATTCAGTATAATTTGTTGAAAGAATGGCTGTTTGGCCAAGAAATTCACAAATGGCATGAATGCTCCTTTCCTAGAATGTTTTAATTTAGGTTTATCTTATAATTTATAGATCTAAAATATATTTTAAATTGAAACTTTTATTTCTCCATAAACTTTATAGAAGAATTTAGCTTTGGGAGAAAAAAAAATAATGCACAGAGAATTATCCCACAGGAAAAAAGAGAATAAATCTTGTTGTGTGTGACATAGTTAATATCATATATAATAAATTATAAACCAAAAGCAACATTACAAAAAATAAACACTGAAATACAGATAAAAGGGAAAGAATCTATTCCTCCTCAGGCAAGGCAGTAGTTCTGCATATTAATGAAATTTAAATGCCTCACAGTAAGAAAAATGATTGGAATAGATTGCAATAACTTAAAAATGAGTATACTTTAAACAGCCTCTGTGATGAATATGTGATTATGGAGAATCAGTCAAAAGGGCTAGTCAGGCACTGTTCCACTCCGATGCTCCCAGAAGCAGGATGACTGATGGCCTTCAATTAACAAAGGCACATTGAGGGACTGGCAAACCGGAAGACACAAAGAAAGTCCACAGGTTGACTTGCTGAAATACACAAAGATGTCAGTCTGGTAGGTGACAATGGCAGTATTTATAATATTATAAAAGATCGTATACATCCAAAGCGTTCCAGAGTATTTATTGAAACTGAGAGAAAATAAAACAGAAAAAGACAAACAGATGCATAAAAGCAGGTGAAAAGTTTAAAGTATTTGGAAGAGTTAGATGAATTTTAGGGCCTGTGGCAAGTTACTATAAAACATGGGCTGGCAGAGATTTTCTGTAAATGTTTTAGGCTTTGCAGGCTATATGGTCTTTGTTGAAACTACTGACTGTGCCCTTGTAGTGCAAATGTAACCACAGAAAATAGGTAATTGAATGGGTGCCTCTCTGTTCTAACAAGCTCTCTGATGACACTGACCTGTTGGTCAGAGGGCCACACTTTGAGTAGCAAGGAGCTTGAACTGGTTTTCATGCCTAGAATGTCTAGGTCCTGCCCCGGAGGCTGATGTATTTGGCCTGGGATGTGGACTGGATACTGAGATTTCTAAACACTCCACAGATGTTTCTAATGTGCAGCAAAGTTTGAGAACCTCTGTGCTAAAGTGATTTATCAAGTTTAGTTATTGTATTATCAGTAGCCCTTTTGCCCATTCTCTCCTCCCAATACACTCCTTCCTCTCCAGTTCAGGTCCACACACCAAGATGATGGTGGGATCAAGCTTAGCACTTTATGTTTTCTTTCCCACCTCTGAGGAGTGGAATGTAGTTAAGTTAGAAAGAGAAGCTCAGGCAACCTGGGTTTGGGAAGAATAAGCAAAAAAAAAAAAAAAAAAAAAAAAAAAAAAAAAAAAAAATCTTCTAGGGGGTAATTTGAGGAGGAGGCTGTTTGAAGCAGTAGAACACACCTCCACGCTTGGACCTGAGTTTGGGGCAGTGAAAACAGCGATCTGCTATCCTGAATCCTGGCAGGACCTGGCAGCCAAGCAGCTAGCTAGGATTTTTCCTTCTTGGTATGCAGAATGACCCAGTTGGTTGAAATGCAAGAGAGACCCCCAGTGGCAAAGTACAGATGTGAGATCTTCTCAAAGGAACAACACCACGAAGAACTTAGAAGCACTTACGTAAGCATTTAAAAATATTAACTCATTTAGTCTTCTCAGCAACCCAGCGGGGTTGACGCTTTTATTATCCCTCTTTTACGTGGGAGGACGCGGAGGCAGGGAAAAGTTAAGTAACATGCCCCAATTCACCCAATTTAGTAAGTGGTTAAGCTGGGATATGAACCCAGGCAACGTGAGCTTAAGAAGCCACTACACCAACTGCTTCTCCAAAACAGGAAAGTAAGAAGGATCCTTGATTTATAGTTTTTAAGCACTCATATATTGTTGCTCACCCTATGCTTCCTCTTATGTAGAGGAGAGCGTTGGTCAACACCTGTATGTATGATCCGAGATCATACACACCACGTATGTATGGTCTCATACGTATGTGAGATCAAACATACAATTTATTCAAGGTCCCCCAAGGAGGCAGAGAAGGAAAGCATGAAAGGATTGAGTTTGACTAAGAAGAGGAAAGGGGCAAGAGAATTTTCTGGAAATTTAAAGGGACATAATCCTCATTTTTAAGAAAGTATTAAAGCATAGTCACAGTGAAATATGAAAGGTAATTATGGTGTAGCGAAGCTTGTTCATATTTTAGGAAATGTTCAAAGCAATCTGCAAGCTTTAAAGAGGCTAAGCTAGCCATGCGTCCTTGACAAGGCATGCAAAATCTAAATTTTAACCTTCATCTATGTAACTAGCCTGGTACAGAAGAAACATGTTCTGAGTATTCTTCCTGGGCAAGGACAACCTTAGCATTTATATGGGTACAGATTTCATTTGTTCAAATACCATGGACAGAAAAAGAAGCTGAATTGTTGAAGAGGAACAGAAAAAAATCCATAGAGAAGCAGCGCTGTCATTTCCTTGGGAAATGTTTTTACTGAGAAATAATTTTTCTACCCAGAAAACAGAAAGAAAGAAAAAAAAAACCAGATTCAGCTTTTCCTTCAGGAATCTTTTTTTTTTTTTTTTTAAACTAGGAAGTAGGGGTGCCTGGGTGGCTCAGTTAGTTGGGTGTGTGCCTTAGTCTCGGGTCATGGTCCCAGAGTCCTGGGATTGAGTCCTGCATCAGGCTCCCTGCTCGGTGGGGAGCCTGCTTCTCCTTCTCCTCTACCATCCCCCCATCTTGCTTGTGCTCTCTGGCTCTCTCTCTATCAAATAAATAGACAAAAATCTTTAAAAACATAAAAAATAAAACTGGGAAGTAATTTCCTTCTAATAGCCATGAGGACAAGGTAATAGGCTAACTGCTCTCTACATCTTGGAAGGAGCAACCTGAAACCACACTTACACCAGAAACAGGCTGATTTGGGGACACTGGGGATGGGCACACATGGTCACAGTCTGGAAGAGATAATGGTCAAGGTGGGGCCAGCAGCCCTCTGGGTGTTGTAACACCTCAACCCATCCTCTAACCATAGCTGCCTGGGCATGAGGTTGACTGTGCCACACTCGCTCCACACTCCTTCTTGTGAGCTTATCCAGTCCCATGACCTCAACACTGTCTGGGATTGATGTCTCTTGTATGTTTATTTCCAAACCTGACATCCCACCTGAGCTCCGGATTCATTTTTCCGACCACCTGCCTGACAGTTCCACTGGCATATCTAATAGGCATCTCAGATTTTACATGACTTCCCTTCCCCTCCCCGCATGTCCCCCAGCGGACATCCTCCAGTTAATAACTAGCATTACCATCAACTCAGGGGTTCGAGTGCAAACACCAGGGCCTGGATTATTTTCCTCATTTCTCATTCTTCACCTGTGGTCCATGAGCAAATCTTGTTGATTCACCCAAATCCGACTAGAATTTGTGTCTGTCACCTTTTCTGTAGCTTTCACTCCAGCTCAGCCACCGAGGTCTCTCATTGGGTCTGCTGTAGGATCTCCTGATTGGCCTCCCAGCTTCAACTCTCGCCCACTCGCTGCATTCGTTGAAGCAGCCAGACTCACTGGCTTAACATTCAGGGGAATTTATTCTACTTCATGTTCAGTATCACAAATTTGAGCTTCAACCTTGACCTTGTATTTTTCAGCCATTCTAATAATGGAGTTTGGGGTTTTGTATACTCCTGCTACATTAATGGAAGAAAGGGTACAATTGAAGGAGAAAATTGTATTTGGATATTTTGTAAGGGCAGTATGCATGTCTAAAACGGTGACCTACAAAGTCACTCCCCTGTCTATGGGAAGCCAGCCTAAGGCTCAGTTACACTGTTACTATTGCCCAGGGCAAGCTTGTCAAAGAAATATTGTGTCATTCCTGTTTCTAAGACCCCAGTGTTGCTATCCAGAAGGAACAATTGTTAACATTTGTGTATTTTAATAAACTGAAAGTTTTCAAGTGAAGTTGAAGACTCCCTTTAATACCAGCCTAATCCCATTCTTCACTTTTTCCATAGGGACAATCACCGTTGTAAATTGTAGACCATGTTCTTTTATGCTTTTTTAAAAAATTTTAAAAATTTTTAAAAAGATTTTATTTATCCATTTGACAGAGATCACAAGTAGGCACAGAGGCACAGAGAGAGGGGGGAAGCAGGCTCCCACCCAGCAGAGAGTCCGATGCAGGGCTCAATCCCAGGACCCTGGGATCATGACCTGAGCCGAAGGCAGAGGCTTTAACCCATTGAGCCACCCAGGTGCCCCACTTTTATACTTTTACCATACATATTCACCCACTAACATCCAGGGCCCCAGACCACCCACCTCAGTGCACCACCCCTCTGCCCCTACATCCTTTATAAAGGCAAGACTGATTTGTGTTTTCCAGGGTCCTATGTAATATCTTCTCCCTCCACCTCCCGAGATCTTGAGATGCATGTGGATGGGCTTAGGGGGATGCAAGGACTCCTGGATTCCTGTTTTAAAACCTAAAAGGTGAAAGATTTGCATGCAAATCAACCAGACACCTTTTTTAAAATTTAGGAACCAAATAACTTTATTGAAAGCAAACAACTTTTTTATGGCAAAACTGGGAGAAAAGAACTGGAACCTTTTGCAAAGGCAATACTGCAATACGCATGCTCGGCATGGTGATCAGCGAAAGTCACCATGCGCCCTGGGCTACGGGGAAACAGTCCCAACTCAGTTCTTTCTGTCGCGGTGGCCCAGGGTGAGCTTGTCAAACAGGTACTCTGCCAGGCCGTCTTCCGGAGCCCCCATCTTGCGCAGGCTGGTGACATAGCCCCCCAACTGTTTGACGACGTCGACTTGCTCATGGAGGTAGTGGCTCTCCAGGAAGTCGCACAGCTGGGCGTCGTTCTTGTCGGTGGCCAGCTGGTGCAGGTCGAGCAGGCTCTGGTTCACGCTCTTCTCCAGGTGCAGGGCGCACTCCATGGCCTTCAGGCCGCCCTCCCAGTCGTCGCGGTCCGGCTTCTTGATGTCGCGCAGGCGGATGTGGCCCCCGCGCTGGTTCTGCAGCTCCATCAGCTTCTCGGCATGCTCGGTCTCCTCGCGGGACTGGCGCAGGAAGAAGCGGGCGAAGTTCTTCAAGGCCACGTCGTCGCGGTCGAAGTAGAAGGCCATGGACAGGTACACGTAGGAGGCGTAGAGCTCCAGGTTGATCTGGCTGTTGATGGCGGCCTCGCAGTCGGGGTGGTAGTTCTGGCGCACTTGGGAGAGCTGCGGGGTGGCCATGGCTGGCGGCCCGGGCACCAAGGCGAAGGCGAAGGCGGTGCGGAAGCGAGGGCTGCGTGGCGGGCAGCGGCGGGGCCGAAGGCGGTGGCGGCCTCGGAGATTTCCCAGCGTGAGCGGCAAGGGAGGCCAGAGGCAGAAGCAGTGGCGGTTTGAGACGTTAGGGAAGTGACCGTTGGATATTGGGCGAGCTCTGGGATGGGACCGGAAATGGGGTCCAGGGAAGGGGGGGCGAGCTTCCGTTTGGAGATAGGGGGTGGGGGAGGGCCTCAAGGGCAATGTTCCAGGTTCTGCTGGAGCTTGATGAGTCAGGGCAACCCTGTGCTGTGTACCTGGTGTTTTTAATTTTGGGATAATGTGTCTGTTTTCCAAGTACTTTCCTTCTTGCAGCCTGTTTTTATTTTATAAAATCATTGTCTCCCAAAATTCTGAGAATGTGAATTTGAATTTTCGGTAAATATCTCTTCTGTTTCCTGTAGAATATAAATAGAAGTATATCTGCTTATCATCTTCTCTTTGACTTTCCTGAAATACTTAAAACTGCACGTTTATATTTAGTAATGAAGGATTCATTTGATTAGCTTAGGTAATTAGCATGGATCTGATTTATAGTTGTGATGTTCACTTCACTAATAGGTTTCTCCTCTGAATGGGGAGGATGGAATATATCAATTAAGGAGTGGTTTTCTCCTTTGGAAGTACATGTCATGGAGCTTGCAACTAGGAAAGGTACCATCCCCAAAGCCAAAAGCATGGCATTTCTCTGACACTGAAAGACTTCAGTGGATCTCTCTTCTAGGTAGATGTGTTTTGTTTCGTTTCTCTTCTGCTTTGAAGGTCCGCAGTTTTCTCAGACCTGCTCTGACTTGGGTACCCTTTCTGATCAAGTAATTCACTGTCTTTGGAGTGTAGTTTAAAGAGATTAAAGCAGTTCAGTTGCCACTGTGCCCTTGTTGAATGTAAGTAAGGTTGAGGATCAGAGCAGAGCAGGAGAAAACAGATTTGTTGTTCAGAGAGTAACTCTTTAATCTCACAGCCCTCTCAGGACCTTCTGCTATCCTTTGATTTCATTGACTCTTTTCTTGAACCTTCTTTGAGTGTGCTTGACTTTCTACTGTAGATATTTTAAGTTCTCTGGTTTTATCAGTCTGAAAGTGGCTTCTGTTTCACTCTTCCAAGCATTCTTCATGACCTCTGGTTTCCTAACTATATTCATTCTGGTTTGTGTTTGTATATATCATTGTCTTTGGGTCTGGTCCACCACCATGGTTCAATTACCACCTTTTACTTTTTAAAAATATAAATACCCATTTTTAAAAATAATGAATGCATTCACATGGCTCAAAAACCACATAGTTCTACTCTCTGCAGGCAACCAATGGGGTATTACTTGTTGTAGTCAGAAAAAAAAAAGGAAGTAAAAGAAAAAAATAAGGGTCATGTTTAGAAAAATCATAGATACATAAGAAACTTTACACACATATTCTTTACAAGCATATTACTTCGGAGTACATATGGAGCATTTACCAAGACAGACCATCCTCTGGGCCGTACAACAAGTCTCAATAAGCTTAAATGGATTCAAATCATGCAAGATATGTTCTCTGACCACAGTGGAATTAAACCAGAAATCATCAACAGAAAAGTATTTGAAAAATTCCCAAATTTTTGGAAACTAGTAATACAATAGTCACCTAAGCAATCCATGACTCAAGAGATCAAGGGGTATTAAAAATTATTTGAGGGGCACCTGGGTGGCTCAGTGGGTTAAAGCCTCTGCCTTCAGCTCAGGTCATGATCCCAGGGTCCTGGGATCGAGCCCCGCATCGGGCTCTCTGCTCAGCGGGGAGCCTGCTTCCTCCTCTCTCTCTGCCTGCCTCTCTGCCTACTTGTGATCTCTGTCAAATAAATAAATAAAATCTTTAAAAAAAATTATTTGAAACTCAATGTAAGTGAAGAACAGCATACCAATATTTTTGAGATGCAGCTAAAACTAATGTTTAGATGAAAATCCATAGCACTAAATGCCTATATTAGAAAAGAATAAAAGTCTTAAATAAATTATCTAACTTCCCACCTTCAAAAATAAAGGGGCACTGGGATGGCTCAGTTGGTTATGTGTTTGCCTTTGGCTCAGGTCATGATCCTGGGGTCTTAGGGTGGAGCCCTGCTTTGGGCTCCCTGCTCAGTGGGGAGTCTGCTTCTCCCTCACTTCCCTGGCCTTCCCCCACCCCTCCTCACGTATACCGTCTCTCAAATAAATAAATAAATAAATATAATCTTTAAAAAAGAACTAAAAGAAATAAGATGAAACCAGAGAGGAAGACAAACCATAAGAGACTCTTAATCTCAGGAAACAAACAGGGTTGCTAGAGGGGAGGGTGTGGGAGGGATGAGATGGCTGGGGGACGGACACTGGGAGGGTATATGCTCTGGTGAGTGCTATGAATTGTGTAAGACTGATGAATCACAGACCTGTACCCTGAAACAAATAATATATGTTAATTTAAAAAAATAAAAAAAGAACTAAAAGAATGAAGAATAAAGTAAGTCCAATTAGGCAGAGGTAAGGAAGACTTTGTCACAAGTCAAAGTATTTCACAGCCCGGGACAAAAGTAAAATGTTGAGAACCTTGAAAACACCAAGGGTTTTCAAGCATGTCTAGTCCTATCGAGAGTAGGGAGAGACCAAGGGGTCTGCTATAAGGTCTGTGGTTGGTCTGGTCATTTGGAATAGGGGTCTAGGTGAGAACTCTGTTTCCACTGTATGATGCCAAGGGATACTGGAGCAAAGACATGGGGAGAATGAGGGTTCTTGGTAGGTTCTGGACCAGGGCAAATTGAGATGACTACCCAAGGCTTTGTCCTTTGAATGACTTGTAGCTATATGCCTAGAACCAGGTGTCTGAACACGAAGAGCCAATTCAAAATCAAATGTTTTTCTTGTCAGTTACCTTCCTAATTTCCTACCCCTAAGAAAAGGGATGGAAATCCAACCTTCAGACTAAGATTGTCCTTGAATAATAAGACTCCTTTCTAGATTTTCCTTGATGTTTCTTTTTTTTAAAAAAAGATTTATTTATTTATTTATTTGACAGACAGAGATCACAAGTAGGCAGAGAGGCAGGCAGAGAGGGAGAGAGGAGGAAGCAGGCTCACCGTGGAGCAGAGAGCCCAATGAGGGGCTCAATCCCAGGACCCTGAGATCATGACCTGAGCTGAAGGCAGAGGCTTTAAGCCACTGAGTCACCAAGGCGCCCCCTTGATGTTTCTTTTAATTTGATTTTATCCATGTCAATGTGTTCAGAGTGAGAGGAGAACTATCAGCATGATTTCACTAGGCTCTGCCCTGGTCCTCTCACTGGAGATGAACCACATATTCATATTAAAAAATGAAAAAGAATAGATAAGTGCTATTGCTCTACAGAGGTGAAATGTTAGTTTCTTCTCAGACCAAATTTGGCAGAGTGTGAGTTTAAAGGAGGTATGTTGGTGATGGAGGTGGTCATAGTGGTGGTTTAGTGTGTGTGTGTGTGTGTCTGTGTGTGTGTGTCTAGGCCAGAGTCACCTTGTTCTCTTTTGACAAAATGGAGTCCAAAGAGCTCTAGAGAGTTTTAGTCAACTGTCTTAAAACCTATGACAAGGCCACAGAATTTAGTTAACAAGTCAAAATTACTTAGAGATCAATCATACATGCCCATGATATGCTGAGAGTATTTTTGCCTTTCTTTGCTTTAGTTTCATAGTTTTACTTTCTCTCCTTTTCCATAGTTTCACTCTCTTTCCTTCAGTGAGTAACTAGAAATCCAGAAAGTGGAATGTTTTGAGGAAAAATGAAAAATTGTTTTTATTTAGCAACAGAACATCTTAGGAAAGTAGGTTTAAAATGGCACAGTATCAAAAAAGTGATAAGAAATAAAATGGCACTGTATCAAAACCAGACAAAGCCATCACAATAAAAGAAAGCAACAAATAGTGCTATTGAGCAGAGCTATTAAAGTTATGAACAAAATACTAGCAAACTGAATTCAGCAACATTTGCAAATGATTATATACCACAACCAAGTGGGATTTATTTAAAGAGTGCAGGACTGTTTCAGTATATGAAAATCGATCAATGCAATACACTATGTTAATAGAATAAAGGACAAAAACAACATCTCAATAAATGTGGGTAAAGAATTTGCAAGGTCTTTCATCTTTTTATGATAAAAACAGCCAACAAACTAAGAATAAAAGGAAACTTCCTAATCCTGAAAAAGACATATACAAAAACCTACAACTAACATCATACTTAAAGGTGAAAGTGAAATTTTTCTTCTAAGATTAAGAACAAGACAAAGATATCTGATCTCACCACATCTATTCAACATCGTACTGGAGGTTTTAACCAGGTAAATTAGATGAGCAAAAGAAATAAAAGGCATTCAAATAGGAAAGGAAGAAGTAAAACTATTTTTATTTACAGATGATGTATAGAAATCCCTAAGGATTCCACAAAAAAATTATAGAATTAATAAACAAGTTCAGCAAGGTTTTAGGATACAAAATCAATACACAAAAATCGGTTGTTTTTAAACACCAGTAATGAACAATCTGAAAATTAAATTAATATAATTCCATTCACTATAGCATCAGAAAGAATAAAATACTAAGGAATACATTGACAAAAGAAGAGGAAGACACACACACAAAACTACAAAACATTGTTGAAAGAAACTGACCAGGACCTGAATAAATGTAAAGACATTCCATGTTCATGGATCAGAAGACTTATTACTGTTAAGATGGCAATTCACCTCCCATCATTAATGTTATTTATTCCATAGTAAAAATTAATGCTACCACATTTTTAATTTTATCAATTTGTTCCCAATTAACCCTACCTCATACAAATTCTTTTTTTTTTTAAGATTATTTATTTGGGAGGGAGGAGAGGCAAAGGGAGAGAATCTTAATCAGACTCCCTGCTGAGCGGGGACCCCCCCCCCCAGCCAACTCAGGGCTCAAACTCAGGACCCTGAGACCATGACCTGAGCTGAAATCAAGAGACAGATGCTTAATCAACTAAACCACCCAGGCACCCCTCATATAAATTCTTAAAAATACTGCCTCAGCATGAGTTTATACTCCAAATAATTCACATTTATCAAACACCAACATATCTGCAGTAATACCTGTATAGTGTACACATTGTCTGTACTCCCTTAGTACCTGGGGTTCACTCATTAAGAAATATTTATTTACTTTCTGCCTTTTTTATCTTCATTCTATACTCACCACCCAAAATCAGATGGCAATCCTTGAAGCAATCTACACATTCAACACGTCTCTAACAATACCCAGTTTGTTTGGTTTGTCATTTTGGTTTTTTGCAAAAATTGATAAGCAGACCCTCAAATTCATACAACAATGAAAAAGGACAAAGTTAGAGGACTTATACTTCCTGACTTCAAAACTTACTATGAGGCTACATTAGTAAAGACTATGTGGTATAAATAAAAGGATAGAAATGTAGATCAATGGAATAGAACTGAGGATCCAGAAATAAAACTATACATTTATGGCCAACTGATTATTTTACAAGATTGCCAAGACCATCCTGTGGACAAGGAACAATCTTTTGAACAAATGATACTGGGATAACTCATAACCACATTCAGAAGAATAGACTTAGACACCTACTTCATACCATATACAAAAAAACTAACTCATAAATGAATTATAGACTTAAATGTAAGAGGTAGAGCTATAAAACTTGTATAAAAAATAGGAGTGAATCTTTATGACCTTGGACTAGACACTGGTTTCTTACATATGACATGAAAAGCATAAGAAACTGAAGAAAAAGATAGGACTAGAACAATATAAAAACTTTTGCAATTCAAAAGAAAAGGAAAAGAATGCACTAAAGAAGAGAAAACATTTGCAGAACACATAACTTATAAAGAATTTGTATCCAAGGGACGCCTGGGTGGCTCAGTTGGTTAAGCAGCTGCCTTCGGCTCAGGTCATGATCCCAGCATCCTGGGATCGAGTCCCACATCGGGCTCCTTGCTTGGCGGGGAGCCTGCTTCTCTCTCTGCCTCTGCCTGTGCTCTCTCTCTCTCTCTCTCTCTCTCTCTCTAACAAATAAATAAATAATAAAATCTTTAAAAAAAAAAAGAATTTGTATCCACAATGTGTAAGGAACTCACAACTAAGCGATAGAAATCAAATAATCCAATAAAAATATGCAAAGGATTTAGATAGACTTAAGACATTCAAATGGCCCAAAATCACATTAAATGATGCTTAACATCAGTAGCCACCAGAAAAGGCAATCAAAACCACAATGAGAAACCTCTTCACCCACAGCAAGATAGCAAAAATAAAAAAGATAGATACCAACAAGTGTTGATGAAGATGTGGAGAAATTGGAACTCTCATACCTTGTCAGTGGGGTTGTAAAATTATGTGAAACTTAGAAAACAGTCTGGCAGTCCCTCAAAATGTTAAATACATGTTACCATAAGGTTCAGCAATTCTACTCCTATGTTTATATCCAAAGAGACTTGAAAATATATGCCCTGGGGCGCCTAGGTGGCTCAGAGGGTTACTCTGCCTTCAGCTCAGGTCATGGTGTCAGGGTCCTCGGATTGAGCCCCGCATTGGGCTCTCTGCTCAGCGGGGAACCTGCTTCCCCCCACCCCCAGCCCTGCTCTCTGCCTGCCTCTCTGCCTACTTGTGATCTCTCTCTGTGTGTCAAATAAATAAATAAAATCTTTAAAAAAAAATCTGTCTTTGGCTCAGGTCATGATCTCAGGATCCTTTTGAGCAACCTCCATACTTTTTTCCAGAGTGGCTGCACCAGTGTGCATTCCCACTAACAGTGCATGAGTTCCCCGTTCCCCATAGCCTTGCCAACACTTGTTGCTTCTTGTGTTTAAAGCCATTCTGACAGGTGTGTGGTGATATCTCACTGTAGTCTTGATTTGCATTTCCCTGATGATCAGGGATGTTGAATATCTTTTCATGTGTCTGTTGTGTCTGTTGTGTCATGTGTCATGTTGTATCTGTTCATGTGTCTGTTTTATGTGTCTGTATGTCTTTTTGGGAAAAATGTCTATTCATGTCTTCTGCCCATTTTTAAAAATTGGATTATTCATTTTGGGGGGCATTGAGTTTGATAAGTTCTTTATATATTTTGAATACTAACTCTTTATTAGATATGTCATTTGCAAATATCTTCTCGCATTCCACAGGTCGCCTTTTAGTTTTGTTGATTGTTCCCTTTGCTGTGCAGGAGCTTTTTATTTTGATGAAGTCACAATAGTTTATTTTTGCTTTTGTTTCCCTTGCCTCAGGAGATATATTTAGAAAGAAGTGGCTATAGCTGGTGTCAAAGAGGTTAATGCCTGTGTCTCCTTTAGGAGTTTGATGGTTTCCTGGCTCACATTTAGGTCTTTCCACAATTTTGAATATTTCTGTGTGTGGTCTAAGAAAGTGGTCCCATTTGGGGTGCCTGGGTGGCTCAGTTAGATAAGCGTCTGCCTTCAGCTCAGGTCATGATCCCAGGGTCCTGGGATGGAGCTGCACATTGGGCTCCCTGCTCAGCAAGAAGTCTGCTTCTCCCTCTCTCACTCCCCCTGCTTGTATTCCATCTCTCACTGTCTCTCCCTCTCTGTCAAATAAATAAATAAATAAATAAATAAAATCTTTTAAAAAAATTTAAAAAAAGGAAAGTGGTCCCATTTCATTCTTTTCCGTGTAATTGTTCAGTTTTCCCAATACCGTTTGTTGAAGAGACAGTCTTTTTTCCCATTGGATATTCTCTCCTGCTTTGTCAAAGATTAATTGACCATGTAGTTGTGGGTTCATTTCTGGATTTTCTATTCTCTTCCATTGATCTATGTGTTTATTTTTGTGCCGGTACAATACTGTTTTGATTACTACCACTTTGTGAAATAACTTGAAGTCTGAAATTGTGATGCCTCCAGCTTTGCTTTTCTTTTTCAACATTACTTTGGCTATTCGGGGTCTTTCCTAGTTCCATACAAATTTTATGATTGTTTGTTCCAGATCTGTGAAACATGCTGTTGGTATTTTGATAGGGATTGCATGAAATGTGTAGATTGCTTTGGGTAGTATAGACATTTTAACAATATTTGTTCTTCCAATCTATGAGAATGGAATGCTTTTCCATTTCTTTGTCATCTTCAATTCTTTTTATCAGTGTTTTATAGTTTTCAGAGTACAGGCCTTTTACCACTTTAGTTAGGTTTCTTCCTAGGTATCTTAATTTTAAATGGGATTGATTCCTCAGTTTCTCATTCTGTTGCTTCTTTATTGGCATATAGAAATTCAATAGATTTCTGTACATTGATTCTGTATCCTGCGACTTTGCTGAATTCTGTTTCTTGGTGGAGTCTTTGGGTTTCTATATAGAGAATTATGTTGTCTGCAAATAGTAAGAGTTTACTTCTTCCTTGATGATTTGGATGCTCTTTCTTTCTTTTTCCTTCCTTCCTTCCTTTCTTTTCTTTTATTCCTTCCTTCCTTCCTTCTTTCCTTCCCTCCCACCCCCCCCTTTCTTTCTTTCTTTCTTTTGTCTGATTACTGATGCTAGGACTGCCTGTTCTATGGTAAATAACAGTGGTAAGAGTTTTAATAATATTCTCTATAATTGTTTGTATTTCTGTGGTTTTGGTTGTTATTTCTCCTCTTTCATTTGGGATTTTATTTATTTGGGTCCTTTCTCTTTTCTTTTGGACAAGTCTAGTTAGAGGTTTATCAACTTTGTTGATCTTTTTAACTAACCAGCTCCTGGTTTCATTGATCTGTTCTTTCGTGTTTTTTTTTTTTTTCCCAGTGTCTATATTATTTATTTCTGCTCTTATCTTTATCGTTTCCCTTCTTCTGCTGGCTTTAGGCTCTGTTGTTCTTTTCTAGCTCCTTTGGGTGTAAGGTTAGGTTATATATTTGAGATTTTTCTTGCTTCTTGAGGTAGGCCTGTATTGCTATATATTTCCTTCTAAGGACCACGTCTCCTACATCCAAAAGGCTCTGGATTGTGTTTTCATTTTCATTTGTTTCCATGTCTTTAAAATTTATTCTTTTAATTTCCTGTTTGAACCATTCATTATTTGGTAGCATGTTGCTTAACCTCCATGTATTTGTGGTCTTTCCAAATTTTTTTCCTGTGGTTAACTTCTAGTTTCATAGTGTTTGGTCAAAAAAGGTGCATGATATGATTTTAATCTTTTTGTATTTATTGAGGCCTGTCTTGTGACTTAGTATGTGGTCTATTCTGGAAAATGTTCCATATGCACTTGAAAAGAATGTGTACTCTGCTGTTTTGGGATAGAATGTTCTAAATATCCATCTGGTCCAGTGTGTCATTCAAAACCTTGTTTCCTTGTTGATTTTCTGTTTAGGTGATCAATCCATTGATATAAGTGGGGTGTTAAAGTCCTCTACTATTATTGTGTTATTATCAATTAGTTCCTTTATGTTTGTTATTAATTGTTGTATATATTTGGATGCTCCCATGTTGGCTCCATAACTACTTAAAATTGTTTTATCTTCTTGTTGGATTGTCCCCTTTATGATTTATAATGCCCTTCTTTGTCTCTTTTTGCAGTCTTTGGGGTTTTTTTTGTTTTTAAAGATTTTATTTATTTATTTGATGGAGCTTACAAGCAGGCAGAGAAGCAGGCAGAGAGAGAGAGGGCGAAGCAGGCTCCCCGCTGAACAGAGAGCCCAATGTGGGGCTCGATCCCAGGACCCTGAGATCATGACCTGAGCCAAAGGCAGAGGCTTTAACCCACTGAGCCACCCAGGCGCCCCTTGCAGTCTTTGTTTTAAAGTCTAGTTTTTCCATTATAAATATTGCTACTTTAGTTTTCTTTTGACCTCCATTTGTGTGATGTTTCTCCACCCCCTTACTTTCAAATCTGCATGTGTCGTTAGGTCTAAAATGAGTCTCTTATAGGGAGCATATAGGTGGGCCTTTTCTTTTCTTTTTTAATCCATTCTGACACCCTACAACTTTTGATTGGAGTGTTTAGTCCATTTACATTCAGAGTAATTATTGACAGATAAATATTTAGTGCCATTTTATTACTTGTTATTGTGTCTGGAGATGTTCTCTGATTCTTTCTCATCTCTGTCACTTTTGGTATCTCCTTTGCACTCAAAGTGTACCTTTCAGTATTTCTTGCAAGGCTTGTTTAGTGGTCACAAATGTCTTTCATTTTGCTTGTCTGGGAAACTCTTTATCTCTCCTTCTATTCTGAATGATAAACTTACTGGATAGACTATTTTTGGCTGCAGATTTTTCCCACTCAGCACTTAGAATATATCATGCCACTCTTTTGCACAATCTCCAGCTGCCTTATGGGTCTTCCCTTGTATATTACTGTCTTCTTTCATCTTCCTGCTTTTAGGATTTTTTCTTTATCGCTTATATTTTACAAATTTAATTACAATAAGTCTTGGTGTTGGCCTGCTTTTATTGAGGGATCTCTGTGCCTTCTAAATCTGGATGTCTGTTTCCTTCCCCAGATTAGGGAAGTTTTCAACTATTATTTCTTGAAATAAATTTTCTGCTCCCTTTTCTCTCTCTTTTTCTCCTGGGACTCCTACAATATGAATGTTATTGCATTTAATGGAGTCACTGTGTTCCCAGGTCTTTCTTGTGTTGCAAAATTCTTCTTTCTCTCTTTTGTTCAGCTTATTTTCTATTCTTCTGTCTTCTGGGTCACTAATACTTTCCTCTGCTTCATCCAGCCTGCTTTTTATTGCGTCAGACCTGTTTCCGGTCTCACTTATTGCATTCTTCATCTCCGACTGATTCTTTTTTAACTCTTTTATCTCTGTGGTAAGGGCCTCATTGATGTCTTCTATTTATTTAGCCAGTTACATCTCCTGCTTCAGAAAATAATGGCTTTATGAAGAAGAGGCTCTGTAGTGCAGAGGGCCTGGTGCTTCAGGCAGTGCATGTGCTCCGGCACGCGCATGTCTCTAGCATGTGCTGCGTGGGCTCTGCTGTTGTGTTCTGGCTGCTCCATCCTCAGGCCAGTCATCTGCAGAGCTTCTCCTTGCCTGCTGTGGGCAGTGTTTGGTCCCTGGCCTGAATGTGGTGAGTTTTAACCAGGTGTGCTTTGGTGTGGTTGTGAAAAGAGACCTAACACCAACTCCACCAGAACTGAGGTTCTGCAGAACTCTCTTCCAGGGGAATGGCATGTTCCACTGGGCCTGAGGCAAGCTTGACTGAGAAGGGCAGTCTCACCAGAGCACAGAGGGGTGGGGCTGGATGTAAGCAAGTTAGGCATCCAGCATCCGTGCTGCACTGCTTCCCACATGTGGCTCTATATTTATGCTGAAGGGTGGGGGAAAGAAATTGTGCCAGCCAACTCCTTTGTTCCTGGAGAGGTATCTCCATAAATGCTGCCTTCCAGGGTCATGCTCTGAGAAGAGTAAATAATCTCCCTTCTGTGTGTCCCAGGCATTTTTCAGATCACTGTTTCCACTCTGTCTGCCTCTGGGTTGTTCGCCTGCCTTCTCTCCAGGAATAATGCAGTATCCTCCTGGCTTTATCCCATCCAAACCTGCTGAACTTTAAAACTCCAGGCTTTAGAGACAATGGTGTGGGCAGGAACTTGTGCTGGTCTTTTGGGTGAGGGGCCCACTGTGCTAAGACCGATGCAAGCTTGACTGAGAAGGACAGTCCTGCCAGAGCACAGTGGGGTGGGGCTTGTTGTAAGCAAGTGAGGCAGCCCTTAGATACTGTGCTGCTTCCCGCAGGTGGCTCAGTATTTATGCTGAGGGGTGGGGAGGGAAATAGTACCAGTGAGCTCCTTTGTTCCCAGAGAGTCATCTGTACGAATGCTGTCTGTTAGGGATGCACTCTGAGAAGCTTGAATAATCTCTTCCACTGCATGCCCCAGGTGATCTTCAGATCACTGTTTCCATGCTATCTGCCCCCCAGTTGTTTGCCTGCCTTCTCTACAGGAGCAGCACAGTACCCTGTAGGTTCTATCCCAGCCAAGCTCACTGACCTTTAAAACTCCAGGCTTTAAGCCCTGCTGGTTGCAAGAACTCACAAAATTCAACCCCTCTCATTTTCCACGCCAATGGCTTTCGGGAAATGTTCTCCTTGTCCATTCCCCTGTGTGCTCCTCTCCCTCTCTCTCCCTCTCCCTTCTCTGCAACCACAGCTCCCTCCCCTCCACAACGTCTGTGATCTGTTTCTCCCCTGAACCACACCTCTGCACTTCCTACCTTCTCCAATGTGGCTTCTTCTCTCTCTTTAGTTGTGGAGTCTGTTCTGTCAGGCTTCAGGTTGATTTTGGGGGTATTTACGATGATTTGATAGTTATCTAGTTGTGTTCATGGGATAAGAGTCTAGGGTCCTCCTACTATGCTGCCATCTTCAAAATCTTCCCTGTTCTAGATAATTACTTATTTATTTATTCATTTATCTGCCTTTAACATGCTTTACTCATCAACTGTCTTGAACCATGGCTCTTGGCGGCCACTAGATGGAAGCCTAACAACATTCACATTTTCAAGTGCCTTTTTGGAAAATCACTTGATTTGTTCAAGCTAGATTTGTGGCATGAACAAAGGCTGTCATTAGCTTTTAAAATCTGAATTCTCATCTGTATTTATTGCATAATTTCCCAGTGTAACTTGGTGCTGTTGCTGTCAGTCATTGTGATCATCCAAGCCGTAAGTCAGTCTAGGAATGGTACAGATTTGGAGACCCAAGATCGAGTGAGACTAGAATCTTACTAGTCACCTTTTCCATGTCACTCCAGGAACTCTGTTGTACTCTCTTTTCCCTTATGGTAGATTGTATTATTTACTCACAATTATTTCTTCCCTCCCTGTCTGTGACTACTTTCCTGACCCTTGATTTTGTGTGTCCGTTGTCATTTATTTTGGTTAATGCTATGCGAGAAGATATCTGGTTTCCCACATTTGACTGAAAGATGTAAATGTGTTTGCATGTTTGGGCTTGGCCTCTTATGTTTTTTAGATCCACCATTTGAAGACCATATCTGGGGCATGTTGCAGAATGATGACACATGTAGAGTGGACGTGAGCCCAACACAACTAAATTCAATCCACAGCGAAGCCTAAAAAATAGCAACTGAGTCCTGCAAAAGTGATCTTGTAGACCTGTGAATAAGATTTTGAAGTTTCTTGTTAGATAGCTTTCCTGTAGCAAAATTACCTAAGATAACTCCCCCAAATATAAGAATTTCATACCTAGTTCTTTTACTAATGTGGTTCCCCTACATAGAAAGATAGCAGCCAGATTTTGATTACTCTCAGCTGTAAATAAATAATGGCTATTAGTCATTGCAAATTGGTAACCTGGTAAGTCAATTTTCAGGTTCTAATTCACTTCAGTAAATGCTTTAATAAAAACATTGTCAAAGAACCAAAGTTTAACTTTATGTAGTTTCCAAGACCCAATTACCATGAAAACTGGTAAGCTTCAAGGAGCACCACAATCCTTTTTATATGTGCAAAGAAAAAAATACCTCTTTAGGTACAAGTTATTTGGCTTTAGTTTCATACAAGGTGTGTTAATTAGTTTCCTTTATAAAGCAGCATGTAGTAGACAGAATAATGACTTCCCAAGGATATTTACACTCCAATCCCTGGAATTTGTGAATGTGTCACTTACATGACAAAAGGGATTTTGCATATATGATCAAATTAAGACCTTTAAAATAGGGAGATTAGATGAATTATATGGGTGGGACAAATATAATCACATGAGTCCTTAAAAAGGAAGAAATTTGCCCAGTTCTGGTCAGAGAAGGATATACTGTGGAAGAACAGTCATAGAGAGGGAGCACTACTAACATTTAAGACTGAGGAAGAAGCCTCCAAGCCATGGAATGTGGGCAGCCTCTAGAATCTAGAAAAGGCAAAGAAATAGATTTTACCCTGGAGACTCCAGAAGGAATTAAGCCCTGCCTACACATTGATTTAACCCATTGTGACCTGTGTCCGACTTTTGACCTACAGAACTGACCAATACAGAAATTTGTATAATATACAATGTTATATTAGTTTCAGGGATATCACATGTTGATTCAACAATTCTATATTCTGCTCACCATAATAAGTGTAATCACCAATATTGTAATATAACGTTATGACAATATTAATGACTATTTTCCCTATAGTGTGCTTTTCATGTCCATGACTTATTTATTTTATAACTGGAAGTTTATACCTATTAATCCCCTTCATCTATTTCACCCATCCCCCCACCCAGCTCCCCTCTGGCAACCACTAGTTTGTTCTCTGTATTTCAGAGTCTGTTTTGTTTTTTAGATTCCACATATAAGTGAAATCACATAGTATTTGTCTTTCTCACTTAGCATAATATCCTCTTATTGTCCACCCATGTTATCACAAATGGCAAGATATTCTTTTTTATGGCTGAGTAATATTCTATTGTGTATATACACCACATTTTTTTTTACACCACATCTTCTTTATCCATTCATCTATCAGTGGACACTGTGGTTGCTTCTGTATCTTGGATATTGTAAATAATGCTGCAGTAAACATATAAATGCATATATCTTTTTGAATTAGTGTTTTTTTCTCTTTGTGGAAGTACTGGATCATATGGTGAGAAATTTGTGTTGTTTTAAGCCACTAATTTTCTGTTAATTTTTTACAGCATCACTAGATAACTAATACATACAGCAAACTTCCTCTCAAAAGGATAGTTTTTTTTTCTTTTTTTTCTTTTTTTTTAAAGATTTTATTTATTTGACAGACAGAGATCACAAGTAGGCAGAGAGGCAGGCAGAGAGAGAGAGGAGGAAGCAGGCTCCCCACGGAGCAGAGAGCCCGACGTGGGGCTCGACCCCAGGACCCTGGGATCATGACCCGAGCCGAAGAAAGAGGCTTTAACCCACTGAGCCACCCAGGCGCCCCAGGATAGTTTTTAAAGTACTAAGAGTTTCTTAAAAGGCATTCATCTTTAAATCTCTACATTATAGAAAATGGGTAGATGAACTAAATCTTTCCTGTATTGAGAATTTTTTTAAAAGATTTTATATATTTATTTGACAGAGAGAGAGATCACAAGTAGACAGAGAGGTAGGCAGAGAGAGAGGGAAGCAGGCTCCCCACTGAGCAGAGAGCCCGATGCGGGGCTCGATCCCAGGACCCTGAGATCATGACCTGAGCGGAAGGCAGAGGCTTAACCCACTGAGCCACCCAGGCATCCCGTACTGAGGATTTTTTATGTGAACTTTTTTCTTTTAAATATTTTCTAAACGTAAAAAGCACATTAAAAACATTTATGGTTGTCTTTTATGCTATCTGTCTCTGGCTTTGAAGCCCATTTCTGCAATTAGCAGTGATTCTTAATTTTTTAAAGATTTTGTCATTTGTGAATTTGTTCACTAAAATTTATATGTAACCTTAAAATCAATACTTATGGTACTTTTATAGGCATTCACAGATGCAGAGAGGCAAAAATACTTGAGGTTCTCAAATTCACATGCCCACTCTGCCTTCTTTTTTTTTAAGTTTATAAAATGAATGTATTATAAAATCAGTCAATGGGAATAAAAAGTCTCTTCTGACCAATACAAAGTAATAAAAGCAGGGGTTACATATGTCAGTTGCATTCCTCAATATCCACTACAGAATTCCGTTTATTTATTTGTTTGTTTGTTTAAATGTAGCTCACACAGAGTGTTGCATTAGTTTCAGGTGTATCATTTAGTGATTTGACAAGTTTATGCATTACGTATGTTCACCACAAGTGTAGCTATCATCTGTCCTGTTACATCGCTATTACAACATCACTGACTGTATTTCTCATGCTCTGCCTTTTGTTCCCCTGACTTATTCATTCCGTACCTAGAGTCCTGTATCTCCCACTCCCCTTCACCCATTTTGCCCAAACCAAACACCCATCCCCTCTGGCAACTATCAGTTTTTTCTCTGTATTTATAGTTCTGATTCTGCTTTTTTTTTTTTTAACATACCACTGAAGATTTTATTTTATTTTTAATTTAATTTAATTTATATTCAATTAATTAACATATCGTGTACTATTAGTTTCAGAGGTGGAGTTCAATGATTCATCAGTTGTATATAACTCCCAGCGCTCATTACATCATGTGCCCTCCTTAATGTCCATCACCCAGTTACCCCATCTTCCCACCCCGCCCCCCTCCAGCAACCCTCAGTTTGTTTCCTGTGGTTAAGAATCTCTTTTGGTTTGTCTCTCTCTCTGATTTCTTCTTGTTTTATTATTCATTTTAAGATTCTATTTATGAATGGAATCATATGGTATTTGAGTTAGTGTTTTTGTTTTCCCTGGGTAAATACTGAACAGTGGAATTATTCAATCATATAGTATTTCTATTTTTAATTTTCTGAGGAACCTCCATACTATTTTCCAAGTGACTGTACCAGTTTACATCCCATCCACAGTATGTGCGGGTTCCTTTTTCTCCACATCCTCATCACTTGTTTCTTGTTTTCTTGGTTTTTGATCATTCTAATAGGCATGAGGTGATATCTTTTTGTAGTTTTTTATTTCAAGTTTTTATGTGAATTCTAGGTAGTTAACACATATGGTAAAATTGGTTTCAGGTGTAGAATCAAATGATTTGTCACTTACATACAACACCCAGTGCTCATCACAACAAGTGCCCTCCTTAATGCCCAGCACCCATTTAGCCCATCCCTCACCCACCTCCCTCCATCAACCCTCAGTTTGATCTCTATTGAGGAGTCTCTTATGGTTTATTTCCCTCTCTCTCTTTTTTTCCCTTCCCCTATATTCAGCTGTTTTGTTTCTTAAATTCCATGTATGAGTGAAATTATATGGTATTTGTGTTTCTCTGACTTATTTTGCTTAGCGTAATACACCTAGCTCCATCCATGTCATTGTAAATGGCAAGATTTCATTGTTTTTGATGGCTGAGTAATATTCCATCATATATATATATATGTATATTCCATATACATATATATATATATTCCATATATATGTATGTGTGTGTGTGTGTGTGTGTGTGTGTGTTTGTGTATACCATTCCTCCTTTATCTATTCCTCAGTTAATAGACATTTAGGCTCTTTCCATAATCTGTCTATTGTGGATAGTGCTGCTATAAACATTAGGGTGCATGTGCCCCTTCGAATCACTAGTTTTGTATCCTTTGGATAAATGCCTAGAAGTGCAATTGCTGGGTCATAGGGTAGTTCTATTTTGATCTTTTTGAGGAACCTCCATACTGTTTTCCAGAGTGGCTGCACCAGCTTGCATTCCCACCAACAGTGTGTAAGAGGCTTCCCCCTTCTACACATCCTTGCCAATGTCTGTTGTTTCCTGTACTGTTAATTTTAGCCATACTGACATGTGAGATGGTATCTCATTGTGATTTTGTTTTGTATTTCCCTGATGATGAGTGATGTTGAGCATATTTTCATGTGTCTGTTAGCATTTGTATGTCTTCTTTGGAAAAATGTTTAGGTCCTCTGCTCATTTTTTAATCAGATTTTTTTGTTGTTGTTGTTCAGTTGTACATCTTCTTTATATATTTTGAGTATTAACCCCTTAGTAGAAATATCACTTGCAAATACCTTCTCCCATTCAGTAGGTTGTCTTTTTTTTTAGATTATTTCCTTTGCTGTGAAAAACCTTTTTTTTCACAGCTTAATTTTGCTCTTGTTTCCTTTGCCTTAGGAGATGCATCTAGAAAAAATGTCGCTATGGCTGATGTCAAAGAAATTACTACCTGTGTTCTCTTCTAGGATTTTTAAGGTTTTAGGTCTCACATTTAGGTCATTCATCCATTTTGAATTTATTTCTGTGCATGATCTTCAAAAGTTGTCCAATTTCATTCTTTTACGTGTAGCTGTTCTGTTTTCCCAGCACCATTTATTGAAAACACTTTTCTTGTCTTTTCCCTATTGTATATTCTTCTTTCTTCCCCTATAATGTGAATGTTCTCTAAGAGAACTCTTACTCCTCATTTTAAAAAATTCTTTCTTCTTTTTGCTCTTCAGCTTGTGTGCTTTTCATTCTCCTCTCTTCTTCTAGCGTGCTGACCCATGCTTCTGTATCCTCTAATCTACTATTGATTCTCTCTAGTGTGTTTTTCTTTTTCAGTTATTTTATTCTTCAACTCTGATTGGCTCTTTTTAATATTTTCTGTCACTTTACTAGAGGTCTCCAATTTCTTCCATTCTTTTCTCCAGCTTGGTGAGTATCTTTATGATCACTACTTTAAATTCCTTACCAGGCATATTACTTATCTCTGTTTCACTAATTTTTTTCTGTTTTTTTTTTTTTTTTTCTTGTTCTTTCTTTGGAGCATATTTCTCTGTCTCCCCATTTTGCTTGATTTTCTGTGATGGTTTCTATGGATTTGGTGGGAGGGCTACTTCTGAAGTTGGAACGGTCTTGCGTATGGTGTCCCCCGTGCAGATGGTATGTGATTGGTGACTTTTGCTGGCTAGCAGGAGCTGTGGCGGTATATGTTAGTTACTCTTTTAAACCCTGGCTTTTTACAGAGAGAATAAGGAAAGAGTGATAATAAAAGAAAAAAGAAAAGAAAATAATAAAAGGTGTAAAGGAAAAAAATGAAAAAAGCGAGAAAAAAAACAAAATAAAAAAATAAAAACAAAATAAAATAATACGAATTTTTTAAAGTAAAAAAAAATGAAATTAAAAAGTAAAAACTAGGGGCGCCTGGGTGGCTCAGTGGGTTAAAGCCTCTGCTTTTGGCTTGGGTCATGGTCCCAGGCTCCTGGGATGGAGCCCCGCATCGGGCTCTCTGCTCAGCAGGGAGCGTGCTTCCTCCCTCCCCTGTCTCTGCCTGCCTCTCAGCCTCCTTGTGATCTCTGTCTGTCAAATAAATAAATCAATAAATCTTTTTTAAAAAAAAAAAGTAAAAACTATCTCTCTCTCTCTCACACAGACACACACACACACACACACACAATCACAGCTTGTTTTTTTGCCCTAGCACCACAGTGCTGTTGGTGTGGGCTTGAGGAGCTTGGGCTCACTGAGGTCACAGGCTCACTGTGGGCCAGAACCTCTCTGGTCTGAGCCTTCGAAGGCACGGGAGAGAGAACCTTCCTGCACTTCTTCAGCCCTTTTAAACTGCCGCTTATTTCTGTGTCCCAGCAGGCCTAGAGCAGGCGTGGACTTGTGGACCCTCAGATCACTGAAGTTAGCAAGTTCACTGAGATGACTAGCATGGTCCTTTATGGTATCTGGACTGTGTTCTGGTCTAAGTATTTCAGGTGAGGTGGCAATGTAAGCTGTGTTGTTCTCCAGTCCCTCTGACTGGAGAGCTTTCCCATAGCTCCTCCACCGCTTGGCAGAGTTTTAGCATTGTCTTTTCTATATACTAGTGGCCCCTTTAAATTGAAGGTTTTTTCCTGTGCCTTAGGACAGGGATCTGTTCCTGGTCCCTCAGTACTATCCCCACTGCCATTCACAGTGTTGGGGGGCGGGGTTACCTTTGTTACCATTTCTTCATTTCTCCTGCTGTTCTCTTGCCATTCTGTCTTTGGTTGCTCAGTCACCCTCAATTCTTCTTCAGGAGGAATTGTTCTGTGGGTATAATTTGATGTGCCTGTGGAGAAGGTGAATTCAGGGTCTTCCTGTGTCACCATCTTGAACCAGGACCCCCACTCTGCCTTCTTGATTTAGCTTTCATAATGTAACAAGTGTTCTTGTCATGGTCTATTTTGTACCAAGTTTTTTTTTTTGCCCCCTTTTGTGTTTTTTTGGTGATTTAGCTATTTTAAGTGGCCCCCGCGTGTAGTGCTGAAGGACTACGAATGTTCTTAAGTTCAAGAAGGCTGTGATGTGCCTTACAGAGAATACATGTGGTAGATAAACTTCCTCAGAAATGAGTTATAGTGCTATTAGCTTTGAGTCTCCTCAGGAGACTGGCCCCAGTGAGCCCTGGTTAATAGAGGTGACCAGGGAGCCAGTCCCAGTGCTGTGACCAGATAATAAATGAAAGATGTGATGAGTCCTTACCAGACTAATTTATTTCCTGCATTTTTGCTAAGCCTCACAATCCTATGAGGTAGGAATTGCTTCTTTATAATTTTCCAGCATGAGGAAACGGAAATCCAGATTATAAATTCTTTGCCCAAAATGACATGAACACTGAATAAAGTTAGATCCGACTCTCAACTGTACCCCCTAGTGACCTCAATCATCTCTTTAATAAACGGAGTATAAACAGGACACTGGGCCATGTACTTTCTTGAGGCCTCTCCCAGCTTAAGTAATGTGAGAACAGAGAAGTACAGACACAACCAGGAAAAAGCTGTTGTGATTCCATAGTAGCACAGTAACACCACCTGCCCCCTGCCCCAGCTTTCTTGGGACTGTCCTAACCTTTGGCAAGGTCACTTTTCTCTTATTTACATGGAATAGTCTTTCCTTGCTCAGTTTCTACTAGAAAATTAGTTTAAAGTTTTAAAAATAATGAAGGACTGTAGTTTGAGAATGAACAATGCTTTTCCTCAGTGGGCTGCCAAGCTCTAGTCATGGATTGGACAAGGGTAATTAGGTTTTGCAGACTCTCCTCTCATGTGCTGGTTAGAACATCACACTTTTTTGTTATTGTTTTTTTAAGATTTTATTTTATTTATTTGACAGAGACAGACACAGCAAGAGAGGGAACACCGGCAGGGGGAGTGGGAGAGGGAGAAGCAGGCCTCCTGCCAAGCAGGGCGCCTGATACGGGGCTCCATCCCAGGACCCTGGGATCATGACCTGAGCCGAAGGCAGACGCTTAACTACTGAGCCACCCAGGCGCCCCCTTTTTTGTTATTCTTGATTTCAATATTGTGCTTCTGTTTTATAGGTGGCTTTTCCACATACGAAGGTCTTCCATCCTTCATTTGGAAAGATCAATATTTCATTGTCAGGATAGAAAAGATATTTAGATTGCTTTTCCTTGTAGAAGTAAAACTAATTTTCTAGAAAGTTATTCAGCCCCTCTTTCCCAACCTGTTTTTCCTTGGTCAATTCAACTAATAACCATTGCTATTTGTGTATGCTGATTTTCAAGAAGAATGTAATTTTGTGTGGTCTTGACAATATTTCCTTCCCTCTTTCCCCTCTAAACGGTTTAGTACACATAATAGGTCTCAAATAATTGCCTAATGGGTATACCTACTGCTTGGATTAACTAAACTAATACTTCAAATGTGGCTCTTGAGTGCCCACTGCCTTTTTTTAGTCTAGGAGTGAGAAGTGGGGTGATAAAGCTAAAAAAAAAAAAAAAAGAAAAATTATAGTCAGCTTTCAGCATTTTCTAGCCCCCAATAGACTCAAACTCAATTCTTGCAGAAATGAGCTCAAAGAGCCATGGGGGATCATTACTGGTCCTTAATACTCTCCTGACAGTTATTTTATGATTGAGCGCATGTGGTTCAAATACCTAATAACCCAGTTGTACTTTTTATTCTAGAAGGAGTTCAAATGCTTCCTCTGTCACGTGTGGCCAGAGACTGTGACTTTCTTATGGAAAGTTCTAGACTAGCAATGACTCCGTTGACCTCTTACTACTTAATGTAATGGTCAGTTTGACCCAAGGAGGAGTGTGGAAGAATCACTATAGGAGAAAGGTGAATACCGAAAATCTTGTTGGTAAGGGCTGCCCTACGTGAAGGTGCCGCATCTTATTTTACATCCTCTAAGGCAGAGTTTGCTTGCAAAAAAATGACTGAAGGAAGAGGATTATCCTCTAAAGAAATAAGTATGCAGTATGATTTTTTCTTTATGATGTTTTTAGAAGAGAAATATTTCTATTTTATTGTTTCTTAAGTTATATAGGACAATAGCCCTAATCTTTGAGTTGTAGACCTTGGAAGAGCTTTGTCTGAGGGCTGAATAATGGCTCACAATGGACTTCTGTTTTCATAACTATGTAAATACTCTTGGGATTAAAGAAAATATAAGTTTATTTAAAAATCTGTTGCTGGCAACTGCCCATATGCCTACCCTGGGGTCATCTGAAGATAGTTCCTGTGCTCTCTGCCAGAGAGTTTTCTCCGTCCCCAGGAGTGAGCTCAGTTCATGGATGGCAGGTCAGAAAGGCCGGAGAGTTAAGGCCCATAGGAACTACCCTCATACAAGGAGGAACAGTAGTTGGTGCATAAATACTCCAGGTTCTTTCTCATGGAAGGGATAATTCTGAGGTGCATGGTTCATAGTATCTCTGAGACTCCTCATTGGGATTGAGTCCCAGTCATCTACAGTGGCAACCTGGCCATGAACTTATTCTATTGGATTCTTTCCCTTCCCTGCCTTACTTCCTCATTCCCCTATTATGTGTTTTGGTGTTATCTCCAAAACAAACTACTTGCAGTCCAATTTTTGTTTCAAGGGTATACTTGAGGGAACCCTAAGACAAGACCTTATTCATTACTAGGAAATTTTCCTTATTATGGACCTTCTTATATAGGTATGACAAACATTACTCTTTATTCTCTGTGTGCGGCTAGGGAATGGATATGAATCTTGTTTTAGTTAAACAGTAAAATTAGGAGTATGGACTCAAAGAAAAGTGACTATTCGGTCCTCATGAGTGTTCTTATAGCTAAAACTTCTTTGGACATGATGTTTAGCAATACCTAGATGCCTCTGCTACTAACCCTAAGTAACCTTGTTCCCACTCTTCCTCTTTCTCATTACTTGGTTATGCATTTTTTTTTTAATTTATTTATTTGACAGACAGATCACAAGTAGGCAGAGAGGCAGGCAGAGAGAGAAGGGAGGAAGCAGGCTCCCTGTTGAGCAGAGAGCCCAATGCGGGGCTCGATCCCAGGACACTAGGATCATGACCTGAGCCGAAGGCAGCGGCCTTAACCCACTGAGCCACCCAGGTGCCCCTTGGTTATGCATTTTTAACAGCCCTCTAACATACAACTCTCGAATATACATGAGTGCTAGCCAATTAAAGTTTTTTCAGAAAGAGAAATACATATATAACTACCTATACCATAAACGCCATGAAGGTAGGGTTACCATTGTTTCAACAACATGCAGCTCATGACACATAGTAGCAGCTCAATAAATATTAGATTTTTAAAAATGAATGATTGAACAAGTCAACAAACCAACTGACTAATGAATGAAATCGTATGCTCTAGACTTGATGTTGGTCTGATCAAGGCAGTATCTCTCCAAGAATGTAAGCTTCCACACATCATAGCACCCAACAGAAATCCACAGTGATTTATGTTTCTTCTTCTCCCTGTGTCCCCACAAGTTTGCATCGCCCTTGACAGGTTAAGGTGATCACAACACTTGGGGATGTTTCTATAGAATACAGAAAAAGCACCCCCCTGGGGCTGCAGCTGGGTGCAGAGTGAACTTGTGCACACTGATTTTTTTCCCCACATATATTTCCTTGTTCAGTTTTGATCACAGACTTCAAGTAGGACATTAGCAGTACTGGAAATATCTTCAGTAACAGCAATTTGTATAATTGAGGGGCTGCAGAACTCTACTGAGTAGATTTTCTAAGTAAGAACTCTTCAGTCTTCAAAGACAGATCCTAATATGAGTGCAAGATTGAAGCTTATAAAATCTGAGTGTATACAGAGAAAATTAACTTAGGCCTTGTTTGTTTTTCAAATTCTGGAGTGAAGAGTCACCCTTTGGAACTTGGAAAAGATAGTTTAGTTCAAATTAAAGGCAGCAATGCGTACTTTACCTAGTAGACAGTAAATGTGAAGGACATGTTTTCTGGGCAGGAATACTTTAATACTTTAATAAAGTATTAGATGAACTCATGGGTGGAGATTACTAAGACAAGTAAGGGAGGTTTCAGGCATGACTGGGCTTTTAAAGTCAACAAAGGGAGAAAAGTACCAAATAGTGTCAAACTTCAGTTTGGTACCATTAATATCATCTGGAATACTGGTTAGATAGTGTGTGGTATTTCATGTTATGTTGCTGTGTCCTGAAGAAAGTGATTAATAATATAGACCTTTTTGCAAATGTGATAAAAGGCTATAGACAGTGTGTAGAGAATGAGATAATAAAAGGCATGTGTGAAAGTAGCTATAAGTCTGTGGGCATGCATGCTGGAAATAAGTCACATTATTGGATGATATACCAAACCCATTGTATTAACTGCCCTGACTCTGTTCAATTATGACCATCTGATTGTACCATAGGATTCAAATTTCTGGGTTGGGGTTGTGCAGGAAAATGTCACATGACCACATCTGCTGGGGGAGACAAGGACGGGGAGAAAATGGTGGTGATGGTGATTGAGGACCCTGAGCTATACTGTCTCTGAGGAGAGAATACATCTTTACATGGGAGAAAAGCTGCTTAGGGTCTGAAGTCACGTTCACATTTTATCAGTTGGATCCTTGAAATTTGTTTACAGTTTTTTTTTAATTATTTTTTTATTTTTAATTTTTTTTAAGATTTTATTTATTTGACAGAGATCACAAGCAGGCAAAGAGGCAGACAGAGAGAGAGAGAGAGGGAAGCAGGCTCCCCGCTGAGCAGAGAGCCCGATGCGGGACTCGATCCCAGGACCCTGAGATCATGACCTGAGCCGAAGGCAGCGGCTTAACCCACTGAGCCACCCAGGCACCCCAAATTTGTTTACAGTTTAGAAATAAAATATACTTCCAAGACTCTTCCATGAGGAGACAAGTTTCAAATCATGTTTCCAAATTCAATGCTAACCTCTTTAGTCAATGGTGCTGAATAAAATGGTTGCTTTGTAAAACTGGGAAATGGTTTAAGTGGCCGTGATCTACACACTACATTTGTTTTTTTTTTATTTTAATTTAATTTTATTTATTTGTCAGAGAGAGAGTGAGAGAGAGCACAAGCAGGTAAAGTGGCAGGCAGAGAGAGAGAGAGAGAGAGAGCACACAAGCAGGGGGAGTGGCAGAGGGAGAGGGAGAAATAGGCTCTTCGCTGAGCAGGGAGCCCAATGCGGGACTTGATCCCAGGACCCTGGGATCATGACCTGAGCTGAAGGCAGATGCTTAACCGACTGAGCCATGCAGGTGTCCCTACATTTGTTATTTAAGGTAATAACTTGTAAAGTTACATTTTTAAGTGGGAAGTCAAATCATTACCTCTCATCTGCTTTTGAAGTCTTAATTGCCAAAGGGAATTGTTTGGAATAAAGTTAATTTTGGAAGTTAAATTTAAATCACTCCTCATATTGTCAATCAACAATTCCCCCCCAAAGCATAACCATATGTTTCTTATACATAAAAACAAAACTGCATACTCTCCCATTTTCTTCAAATCTCTAAGGTAGTTTTTGCAAGCAATGAAAGATTTATGCATTGTTGTTTTTGTCAGGAGTAGAAAAATTTTCTCAAGATTCAGTGATCCAACAATGGTGGCATATAAATGTTGAAAAAAAGTTACCAGGGAAAGTTCTGGAATGTTTTATAAAAATGGTGTAAATACTAGAAACTCGTTTCTTATAAGAGTATAAATGTGAGGGAGAACTAACTAGATTTTATTCTCAAGTTATTTTGCTTATTATAAGTAAGATTTATGACCCTTAAACGGTACCATATACTAAACTTAACAATAAATAAAAACAACTAAAGTTGTTTTTGTAATACTTTGTGATAACATTATCCTTGTATGAAATAATATGCTTTGTTCTACCTATATGTGCTGTGGGGGTATGAATTATCTTTTGGTTATGGTCAACTTCAATTGTCTATAAAAATAGACAGAATATTACCATAAATTCCCTTGTTCCCGTCTTCTACTTTCAACAATTATTAATTCATGACAATATTTCTCCCCTTCCTCTCTTATTTTGAAGAAACTGTAAGACATTATCTCTTTTTACCCATAAATATTTCAGTATGTATCTCTAAAACTGAGAACTCTTTGTTAAGTAATACCATAGTATCCTTAAATGTACTTTTAAATTTTTGTATTTATAAATGGAAAGGCAAACTGATCCCTTTCAAAGATGAAAACTTTGCTGTCTTAGAAAGAGTGCATCAGAAAGTGTGTCTTGCTCTGGATGAGTGATTATTGTCAAGAGACTATTTCATGTAAATTGACAGTTACATGAGAAACAGCTCTAAAGAACAATGCACTGTAGTCTGCGAAAGGTCATGAGCTATGCTTTCCTCTCCTAATTGGAGAAATACAATTTCAGAGCTCATACCAGTAAATATGGAGGTAATGAAGCACCTGCTCAAATTTTTTTTTTATATTTGCTGTGTTAAAAAGAATAATTTGTAGGTCCCCTTTGTAAATATATTTTTAAAATATTTTATTTATTTATCTTAGAAAGAAAGTATCTTGCAATACTGGTGCAGTCATAAATATATTCCAGGAAGACTGGTTCTTAAGAGTTTCATATTTCCAGCCCAAGTACACAAGAGCTATACAAAAAGTGATGCTTAATGTCATGTGTTTGTGAAAAAAAAAATATAGCTGACCCTTGAACAACATGGGAGTTAGGAGCACTAACCCTCTGCATAGTTAAAAATCCATGTATAACTTTGGACTCTGCAAAAACTTAACTGCTAATAGCCTGCTGTTGACCAGAAGCCTTGCTGAAAAGATAAATAGTCGATTAACACATATTTTGTATGTTATACATTTTATATATTATATTCTTAAAGTAAGCTAGAGAAAAGAAAATGTTAAGAAAATTATAAGAGAAAATATATTTCCTGGGGCACCTGGGTGGCTCATTGGGTTAAGCTCTGCCTTCGGCTCAGGTCATGATCTCAGGGTCCTGGGATTGAGCCCCGCATTGGGCTCTCTGCTCAGCGGGGAGCCTGCTTCCCCCTCCCCCTCTGCCTGCCTCTCTGCCTACTTGTGATCTCTCTCTGTCAAATAAATAAATAAAATCTTTAAACAAAAAAAGAGAAAATGTATTTCTAGTACTATATGTATTTATCCATACCATAAGATTGTGTTGTCTGTTATAAGATGAATCATTTTTTTGTCAGTACTTGCATCAGTATTGTCTTATATGATACAAAACACTGTAGATGCTATTCATATTATTAGTACTGGACATGAGACATGAAAAGATAATGTGAAAAAGAAATATTTATTTATGGGTATAACACATTCATATATTGATATTGAAGCAGCAAAACAATTGCTTTATGATAGCCTAGCAAAATTGATATGGATTATTTCACAGTAGCCTAGCCTATACACTAATGAATGAATCATTATAAAATTTTATGGCTACAGTATTATAATAATATTCATAATAAAATATTGGAAACATCATTACATTTTAAAAAAAACTACCTGTGGGGCGCCTGGGTGGCTCAGTGGGTTAAAGCCTCTGCCTTCGGCTCAGGTCATGATCCCAGGGTCCTGGGATCGAGCCCCGCATCGGGCTCTCTGCTCCGCAGGGAGCCTGCTTTCTCCTCTCTCTCTGCCTGCCTCTCTGCCTACTTGTGATTTCTGTCTGTCAAATAAATAAATAAAATCTTTAAAAAAAAAACTACCTGTGATGATAGGCTGATACACAGTTTCTCCAATTATGAGGGGATGCATACTGTATGGCAATAGAGTTCTTTGAAAGCAAAGTTAGAAAATGAAAAACATACACATTATTATTTTTATATTAAATACCACTCACCTTATGCCTATGAAGGATAGGTTATCCACTTCCAAGATTTGCACACGATGTTCTACACGATGGATACTTAAGCAATGATGACAACCCAAAAAAATCTCATCTCTTTCTTGGCATACAGTTACTAGATTTTCACAAGAAGACATACACCTACACAACAGGTAAATTCATTAACTGTACAGCATGATGATTATTCACTGTTTGTTAAGTACCAGCAGATCATCATAAAGGTCTTCATCCTTGTCTCTTTGTGTTGAGTGGGCGGAGGAGGAAGCGGAAGAGGAGGGGTTGGTCTTGCTGTCTCAGGGGTGGCAGAGATGGAGGAGGTGGAAGGGAAGGAAAGAGCAACAGGCCCCCTGGGTGTAACTTTCCAGAAATACATTGTAATTTGTCTGATTTTTTTTTTAAGATTTTATTTATTTATTTGACAGAGATCACAAGTAGGTAGAGAAGCAGGCAGAGAGAGAGGGGGAAGCAGGCTGCCCGCTGAACAAAGAGACGGATGCAGTGCAAGGCTCGATCCCAGGACCCTGGGATCACAACCTGAGCCAAAGGCAGAGGCTTAACCCACTGAACCACCCAGGTGCCCCAGTGTGACTTTTTTGATTTCTCATAAAATGCTTCTGTATGGTACCAATCCTTCATTCACTCTTTAGTCATTTTGCTTTACAAAACCAGTATCCGCATCATATGATAAAATGAAGGAAATTTTCAACTTTTAATACTTGTTGGCCCTGCTCATGGGCTCTTAGGGAAGCTATGCTTTAACATTTACCATGGTCAGAATGACTAGGCAAAACCTCAGTGCATGGGATCTCTTTCTGCCCCAAGCACAATATTGTACATCTGCTTTGTTGTCAAATGACCTAAAAAAGAACACCAAACTTAAAAATAAGTAAGACCTCCCTGGTTCCCATGACAGTGACATCATACAGACCTGCTCATACTAAAAGCTTAGTCTATAACTTTCTGCAATGTCTGTCATGATGATTTGTAATTTTTTATGTAAAAAAAGTAAATAACCCTACACCAGATATGCCTTCCCCAAAGCGCTCTCTCTTTGTGAAGATTGTGTATCTTGGGCAGCTGTCCTAACCTGGGCTTGAGTAAAAGTCACTTTCTTCCTTTTACAGATTCTAAAAGGTTTGTTCATTCTGTGTTGACACATAGAAGGGTCTGTGTTGTCAAAGAAGTCAAAAGCAGTCTTGAATAATTGAAACCCTTCTGCCAGGCTGTCTAATATCCGTTTGTTTTCTGGCACCACTACCTCTACATTTTCTTTCTCATCGTCTGGCACTGGTTAGGAAGCACTCATCTCCATCAGGTCATCTTCTGTTCGTTCCTCTGGTGTGATGTCTATTAGGTCTTGGATTTCTCCAAGATCTATACCTTGAAACCCTTTTCTCCCCACCTTTTTTTTTTTTTTTCCATAGCCACAGTCTCTTTCATGATTTCCCTGACTGGCTCTGTAGAAATCCTGGGAAGGCATGGAAAACATCTGGACACAGTTTTCTCCAGCAGGAATATATTGTTCTGGGCTTAATGGCTTTCATGATTTTCCTATAACAATGATGGCATCTTCAATGGTATAATCCTTCCATACTTTCATGATGTTTTCTATTGGGGTTCTTTTCCATAGCATTGACAATCCTTCCCATAGAATATGTGTGTAATGAGCCTCTAGTGTCCTTGTGACCCTCATCTAGAGGTTGAATTAGAGACATTGTGTTTGGGGACAAGTAGATGACTTTGACACCATTGATGTTGAACTCATGAGGTTCTGGGTAGCCAGGAGCACTGTGCAATATCAAAAGAACTTCAGGGACAAGCATCAATGGAATCAATCCAGAAAAAGGCTTCTCATTGTCCAGGCCTTCTTGTGGTACAACTAGAAAACTAGCAGCCAGTGTTTATCTGTCCCTTCAAGTCTTGGGGTTAGCAGCTTTATAAATAAAGACAGTCCTGATCATAAACCTAACTGCATTTGCACAAAACAGTACTTAACTTATCCCTTCCTTCCTTAAATCCTGGTGCTCATTTCTTTTCCTTCCTAATAAACGTCCTTTGTGGCATTTTTTTTTTCTCAGAATAGAATAGTTTCATCTGCTTAAAAACCTGTTCAGGCAGATATCCTTTCTCCTCAATGATTTTCTTAGAGGTGTCTGGGAACTCATCTTATGCCTCTTTGTCAGCAGAAGCTGCATCTCCTCTTATCTTGACATTTTTTTTTTTAAGCCAAAGCTCTTTCTAAAATTATCAAACCATCCTTCACTAGCATTAAATTCTCCAGGTTTAAATCCTTCACCTTCCTTTTGCTTTATGAATAAATGTCTTATAATTATTTGCTTTTTCTCAAATCATATTAGAATCTATAGGTATGCCTTTCTTATAGCAACCCTGTACCTACATAAAAGTCACGCTTTCAATACAAGATAAAAAAGATATTTTGCAAAAAGCGCAAGGTTTTCATACGTGCTGGCATTGCTGCAGTCATGGCTTCACGAATTTCCTTTTCTATTTTTACAATGATCTTTATACTGGATGCATTTCTCTTGAAATGGTGGGTACCTGCAGGAGCAGACCTCAATCAACAGTACGTATCAAGCAATTCAACTGTCTCTTGTGATGTCACGGCTTTTCTCTGCTTCTTGGGAGCACTTCCAGCATCACATGGTATTATTCAAGGTTTGAGGTATTACACACAACACAATGAAAAATACATGAGAAACACAAGAGATCACTTCTTGCTGTGGGACACAATTTACTGGAGAGATGAACTGCTCACGTGGATCTGGTTAGCACTGTATGGTGTTTTAAGTTTAAGTTCAAGCTCACAACAATTGAGCTCACAGCAGTCGCAACAGGAGGTGGCTATGAAACTATTACAGTAGTACACGTTTACTGTGGTTAATTTTTTGTGGTTACGATTGATACTACAACTTTATGTTTGTTTCCATTTCTCTCAACTGCAACTGGTGCCATGTATGGTCCCTATGTGTGGGTAAGTTTCAATAAATGTTAACTTTTTTTTTTTTTTAAAGATTTTATTTACTTATTTGACAGACAGAGATCACAAGTAGACAGAGAGGCAGGCGGAGAGAGAGGGAAGCAGGCTCCCTGCCGAGCAGAGAGCCCGATGCGGGACTCGATCCCAGGACCCTGAGATCATGACCTGAGCCGAAGGCAGCGGCTTAACCCACTGAGCCACCCAGGCGCCCCAATAAATGTTAACTTTTTATAATAGCTTTGTATATCTGATAGTAAATTATAAAATTGTCTGTATATATATTATAAATTCATGATATGCATAACTTTTAAATAATTTTTTAAATGTCCCTGCTACATGGTTTGTCTGAGAGATTTTTTTTTTCAAATTGTCACAAATCTCCAAAAACTTATCCAATATATTTATTGAAAAAAAATCCATGTATAAGCAGATCCATGCAGTTTAAAGCCATGTTGTTCAGGGGTTACATATACTGTGAAGAACCCAGTTTTTCATTTTTCTTGAAATAGTCATAACTTATTTAATTATGATGATTGGCAATGCTATTTTATAATTATCCTTAGATGTTTGGCATACTCCTTCTATATGAAGTATATGAGTATATTAAGTTTGAATCATATGGAATTCCTCTTTTGTCTATCAAAATATTTAAATATTGGCAAATCCACGTAGCTCAGTGTACACATCAGTGACCATTGGAGGGAAAGCCTGGCATGTCTTCTCAATCTATACCAGTGGGAAGTCTGCTTATATTCATATAAAATACCACTTCTCATCTGTTAGTAGCATATCTTTATTTCTTAATTAGTTCATAAACTATCTCCTAAGAGCAGAATTTACAAATCCAAACACTATATGTGAAAGCAAAAATCACAACTTAGAACCCAAGAAGTGTAGCCTTACGTGAGACTTCAAAGGCTATCTCATTGTGGTAAACATTGCCAATTGTCCCCAGTATTTTTTGCTATCTCTTCTTTCTACTTCATAGAAATTCCCATACTTAGCTGAGCACAGGGCCACCCAATACAAACAGTTGTATGCCATTTTATCCCTTGCAGCTAATTGGGCCGGTAACTAAGTTCTGACCAATGGGATGTGAGCTGAAGTAATAGGTTTCCTCCCCTTTCTATTCCCTTTATCTGCTTGGTGGAGTGTGGAGGTGGTAGTGGCGAGCCATCTTGGACCATGTAGGGGATGACAACAACCTACAAAGGGACTAGCAAGATGGGAGGAATCTAGGGCCCTGTTACCTGAAGTTACCACACTACCCTGGGATGCTTATGCTCAGACATCTACTTGAGGGAAAGAGATAACTTATGTCCTAACTAATATACTAGTCCAATGCTCTCAGTTTACAAGTGACAAAACAAAAACTCAGAGAGGTGAACTTGCCCAGAATCAGTTAGCCAGTATGGCAGTTCTTAGAGTCTAATTCAGGCCTTTGAGTTCAATGCTCGTTTCTCATCTTCTATTGTCTCTGTGAAAATGAGACCACTTAAACACAAGAATTACATGTAAAAAAATCACTTTGAAATTTAAACTACTGCTTTTATTTATTGTTGATAATGTTCTTTCACAAAGAATGGAGTTTTGAACTAAATTAGGTGATTTTACTCAAGCCAATAAATATTAGACATTAAATTCTTGAGTTTCCCTGCCACATGTAAATTTCATTTTATAATTGCCCTTCTCAAGTTTATAGCATCGTGTTTAAATTTCTTTGATCATAGAAATGGAACTAATGGATGGTAGAATATGCTTGTAGGATTTTAAACATTACAAATGGCTCAGCTTACTCTGAATAGCCTGAGGGCAATAATCAAGATGAACTTACTTCTGTCAAATTTGGGTGTGGGTTGGATAAGTCATCCAACCTCTTCCCTAAAGTTGACACTGTCTCTGGAGCTAATAAATTTTGGTAGTCAAGTGTTCCATCTGTTGTGGTTCTTTTTAGGTAAATGAACATATATGTATTAGTTTCTAAATAATAAATTGTAGTTGGGGTGCCTGGGTGACTCAGTCAGTTAAGCATCCAACTCTTGGTTTTTGAATGAGGACATGATCTCATGAGATTGAACCCCACATCAGGCTCTCTGCCCAGTGGAGATTCTGCTTGATGACTCTCTCTCTCTGTCTGGCTTGTGCTCTCTCCTTCAAATAAATGCATAAAATGTTAAAGAAATCAATCTTTGTCATCACCAAGGACTGATGAGTACCTAAAATAGAGTTTAATATTTAAAATGAGTTTGAAACTGGTGGCAGGGACTTGAAAGTATACTTTAGTGGGATTAATATATGCATGTGCCTGAGTGTGAGCATCGGTGGGGTGGCTCATTAGGGTGCGTTATTCTTTATATGAAGTACCTTTATGTAAATGGTTCAGAAGGCAAAGCCAGGCAATTTATCTCTTAATAAAATGTCTAAAACCCTGAAAGATTTATACTTTAGCTCTTAATTTCACATGCCAGCTTAGGAGTAGGAAAGTAGATAAGTGTTGCAGGCATTCCAAATTGTACCATATTAGGGAAGTTGGTTTACTAATTGGCAGGCCTACAAGAATCTCACCCATTTACTAAATTGAACTGAAGTTTATTTGGTTTGAACAAAAAAATACTGTAACATAGGTTTTCTTTGAAAGCAATAACAGCAAAATTTGTATATAACTTTCTTACAAAATAAGATTCTAAGGAGATAGGGACAACCTTAGAAAAGTTTCATGGCGGGGCACCTGAATGGCTCAGCGGGTTAAGCCTCTGCCTTTGGCTCAGGTTATGATCGCAGGGTCCTGGGATCGAGCCCCGCATTGGGCTCTCTGCTCAGCGGGGAGCCTGCTTCCCCTTCTCTCTCTGCCTGCCTCTCTGCCTACTTGTGATCTCCCTCTCTCTCTCTGTCAAATAAATAAATAAAATCTTAAAAAAAGAGAGAGAGAAGTTTCATGGCAGAATCTGAAACAATCCCAATACGTGTGATGTGGGACACTGAAATTCTGAGAAGTAAAGAAAGTCTCTGTGTAGAGAGTGTAGAGTGTGGTGTACTGAGCAGGAGAGTGGAAAGAAGAAGGTGATGATAACAGTATCTGTCTGGCCTAAGAGAAGCATTCCAGAAATAACCCAACTTTTCATTGTTTCCAGCTCTGAGGCTACGACATCAATAAAGGGGAAATTTTTTCTGATGAACATTATAACCAGACCTCAAAGGAGCACCTGTAGTTTTCTGCCCATAAAACTGCAAGAAGTTGAGCACAAAGTGATTTCTTTGTTTATAGAAAATCCACAGGCTGCCTCATGCATCCAAACAAGTGAATCAAACCTTGGGAACCTTGGGGCAAAAAGGTGGGAAACTGAGCTGGCAGAATAAAGAGAAACAAGTTCCAGAGGTATCCCACTTCCACGTAATGAATTCATTATCAAATTGTGAAAATATTACTGTCTGTGAAAATGGTATTTTTGGCAGATTTGGCAGATAGTTACTTAGTGCTATGTTCTATATTGTGTACAGTACTTCAAGCTATTCCTAGTCCTGTTTATGTTTCTGATAAATGTTGATTTTGTTAGTTTAAACTTAAAATATAAACAGCAAAACTCTAACATTGGAACTCAAAATTCTGAGAATCAATGATGTAGGCATGCACACTGGAGTTTAAGACTAATTATTATTATAAAAATTTAGGGTCACCTGCCAATTTATCTACCATTTATCTGATACAATTTTTTTATTTATTTCTTTTCAGTGTAACAGAATTCATTGTTTATACACCACACCCAGTGCTCCATGCAATACGAGCCCTCCACAATATCCACAACCTGGCTCCCCCAACCTCCCACTCCCCGCCACTTCAAAACCCTCAGATTGTTTTTCAGAGTCCATAGTCTCTCATGGTTCATCTCCCTTTCCAATCTGATACAATTTTTAATTTTAGTAAGATAATAAGGCTGCATACCTAAATTAGGTGCCTTGAAGTTCTCCATAAAGAACATATTTGAGCCCAATTATTCATTGCTTTTACAAAATTTTGTAGGCTTTTACAAATGGCATCTAAAAATATAAACAACATCCTCATGAAGTGAAGATGAGTGTTATTAAATGGGCTAAAAACAAAAGGGCATTAAGATAAAAAGATACTTAGTGATGGAAAATCATAGAGTCACAAGGGATAGTGGTGATCATCTATTCTAGTCCTTTCAACTTACAAATGAGAAAGTTGAGTCCTAGAGTGATTAGCTAGTTGATAGGGTCTGAGTTACAGCCTGAGACTCTGACTTCACCTCCAGTGTATGAATTCCTGGTAACAGTAGCCAGTCTACAAGATGGCCCCCATGGATCCTCACCTCCTGGTATTCCTGCCCCTGTGCAGCGACATTCCACACTGAATCTGGTCTGGTTCTGTGTGACCAGTGGAATGGGATGGAAGTGGTCTTCTGGGACATAAAACCTGTAGCCAGGTCTCAAAAGCCTTACAGCTTCCACCTGAGGCCCTGGAATGCTCACTTTGGGGAAAACCTTTTCCCTGGACCCCATTGCCATTCTGTTAGAAGCTTGAGCCACATGGAGGACTTGTAGATGCTCTAGTCAATAGACTTAGTTATGTTCCATGTCAACAGCCAAACATTAACTGCCAGCTTTGTGAGTGCAACATCTTGGACATCCCTCCCAATAGGGCTTTCTGAAAACGCTAGCCTTAGCCAACACCTGATTCCAAGCAAACGAGAGGCTCTAAGTGAGTTACATCCAGCTAAGCGGAATCTACACATAGAACCATGAGGGGCTGTAATAAATTGTTGTCTTCAGCTAGTAAGTTTTAGGATGATTTGTTTTGCAGCAATGGATAATTGGAACTGAGATAGAACTAAGAATGTGTGCAGAATTCCACTCCTTCACTAATGCTTGCAATTAGCAAGTTTCATATGCATTACTTGGTCAAGGAAATTGTCTCCTTCCCTCTTTTTAACCAAAGTCTCCCTGACCCAGACATTCAAATGCGATCTTCCTTCCTTTTTATCCCCTTCTAACTTCTCTAACCCCTAAATTTCCCTAAAGACAATGATAGGTACTGCAGCAACTTCAAATGGCACTTACGTGCTAGCCATTAAAGCTAAGTACATTTATACTCATTTAATCTTCACAAAACCATTTTGAGGCCTGTTCTGTTATTATCCCCATTTAGGGATGGAGAAACCAAGGTACAAAGTAGTTTAAAAAAAAAAAAAAGAAAGAAATGCTCTATATCATTAAGCTATTAAATATGGGGGTAGACTCCAAACCCCAGCAGTCCAGCTTGAGACTACATCTTTAACCAATAATAAATGGACTGATCGTCACACTTTTAAGTAGAACTTGTATAATTCTCTACCAGCTAGATAGTAAACTCCCAGAGAGAAGGGGCCATTATTCAGCACAGAGTCCTCCAACTACTCCATTCGTAGTACATAGTAGGCTTTCTCCAAATATGTTCTACACCAAATGAATTGCCAATAGCACCTGAGTACCTTTTGGCAGGGAAATTTGGTAAGACCAAAATTTGAAATGCAGAATATCTAACAATAATCCTATGCTAACCTCTTCTGACCCTCGCCGTGGGGCTTGATGCTATAGCTGCTCTGTTGTAGAAAGTTCTGCACATCTTTCATGTGTATTCTTTCTGCACTTGAATTTTCCCCTCAAGATTTATAACATAAAACATAAAAATGAATACATTCAACTGAATCTAGTGTGGAAAGGTAAAATCTTCACATCTTAAAAAGAACGGTTATTTCCTGTTTTAACAGCTTCAGTGCAAGAGGGTCACACTAACCACCAGCAGATGTCATCATAGCATAGGACTTAAAAGCAAGGCTTCTCTAGGAAGTGAACTTCAAAGGCTGCTGCTGGGAGGATACTTGTACAGTTTGGAAGGTAGCGTGGCAGTATCTAGTAAGCTGAGCCTGTGCATGCCTTATGACCCAACAATTCCATTCTTAGGTATGTGTCTAACAGAAATACTCACATATTTCTTTTCATTAAATTTTAACTGAAAAATTTTTTATTTGAATGTAGTTGGCACACAATGTTACATGAGTGTCAGGGGTACAACATGATGATTCGAGAAGTTCAAACATTACGCTACGCTCACCACAAGGGTAGCTCCCATCTGTCACCATATAATGCTATTAGAATATCACTGACTATATTCCTTATGCTGTGCCTTTTATTCCCATGACGTATCTGTTCCATAAATGGAAGCCTGTATCTCCCACTCCCCTTCATCCATTTTGTCCATCCCCCATCTACCTCCCCTCTGGCAACCATGATTTTATTTTTGTTTTGTTTTGTTTTTTACTTGTTCACTTTTATTTTTTCTTTCAATCCCCATCCCCTATTTCCCCCATCCTCCCACTCACCTCCTCTGGTAATCATCAGTTTGTTCTCTATAGTTAAGAGTCTGTTTCTTGGTTTGTCACTCTCTCTTCTTTTTACCTTTGATCATTTGTTTTGTTTCTTAAATTCCACATATGAGTGAAATCATAGGGTATTTGTCTTTCTCTGACTTATTTCACTTAGCATAATACTCTCTAGCTCCATCCATGCCATTGCAAATGACAAGATTTCATTCTTTTTCATGGCTGAGTGATATTCCATTGTATGCATATACCACATTTTCTTTATCCATTCATCAGTCGATGGACACTTGAGCTCTTTCCATAATTTGGCTATTATAGATAATGCTGCTATAACCATAAAGATACATGTATCCCTTTGAATGAGTATTTTTGTATTCTTTGGGTAAATACCTATGAGTGCAGTTGCTAGATTAGAGGGTAGTTCTATTTTTAACTTTTTGAGGAACCTCCATACTGTTTTCCAGAGTGGCTGCACCAGTTTGCATTCCCACCAACAGTGCAAGAAGGTTCCTTTTTCTCTACATCCTCACCAACATTTGTTGTTTTCTGTGTTTTTTATTTTAGCCATCCTGACAGGTGTGAGGTGATAGTTCATTGTAGTTTTGATTTGCTTTTGCCTAATGATGAGTGATGTTGAATATCTTTCCATGTGTCCATTGGCCATCTGTATGTCTTCTTTGGAGAAATGTTTGTTTATGTCTTCTGTCCATTTTTAATTGGCTTTTTGGTTTTTGTTTGTTGAGTTGTATCAGTTCTTTATGTATTGTGTATACTAACCCTTTATTGGATATGTCATTTACAAATATCTTCTCCCATTGAGTAGGCTGCCTTTTAGTTTTGTTGATTATTTCCTTCACTGTGCAGAAATATTTTATTTTGATATGGTCCCAGTAGTTTATTTATTTATTTTAAGATTTTATTTATTTATTTATTTGACAGGCAGAGGTCACAAGTAGGCAGAGAGGCAGGCAGAGAGAGGTGGAAGCAGGCTCCCTGCTGAGCAGAGAGCCAGATATGGGGCTCGATCCCAGGGTCCTGGGATCATGACCTGAGCCAAAGGCAGAGGCTTTAACACACTGAGCCACCCAGGTGCCCCTAGTCCCAATAGTTTATTTTGCTTTTGTTTCCCTTGCCTCCAGAAACATATCTAGAAAAATGCTGCTACAGCCAATGTCAGAGAAATTACTGCCTTTGGGTTCTACTAGGATTTTTATGGTGTCAGGTCTCATATTTAGGTCCTTAATCCATTTTGAGTTTACTTTTGTGCATGGTGTAAGAAAGTGGTCCAGTTTCATTCTTTTGCATTTAGCTGTCCAGTTTTCCCTGTACCATTTGACTATATTTTCATCATTGCATACATTTGCCTTAGACTATTAACCACATAATTGTGGGTTTATTTGTGGGTTCTCTATTCTGTTCTTTTGCTCTATGTGTCATTTTTGTGTCAGTACCATACTGTTTTAATTACTACCACTTTGTAATACAACTTAAGTCTGGAGTTATGATAGCTCTAGTTTTGCTTTTCTTTTTCAAAATTGTTTTGGCTATTCGAGGTCCTTTGTGGTTCCATACAAAGTTTAGGATTATTTGTTCCAGTTCTGTGAGAAATGCTGTTAGTATTTTGATAGGGATTGCATTGAATCTGTTGATTCCTTTAGGTAGTATAGACACTTTAACAATATTTTTTCTTCTAACCCCTGAGTTTGGTATGTCTTTCCATTTCTTTGCATCATCTTGAATTTCTTTCAACAATGTTTTATAGTTTTCAGAGTACATGTCTTTCACATCTTTGATTAAGTTTATTCCTAGATATTTTATTGTTTTGGTGCTGTTTTATTTTATTTTATTTTTAGAGAGAGAGAGAGTACGAGGAGGGGCAGAGGGAGATGGAGAGAGAGAATCTTAAGCAGGCTCCATGCCTAGCATGGAGCCCGATGTGGGGCTTGATTTTATGACCCCGAGATCATGACCTGAGCCGAAATCAAGAATTGCATGCTTAACTGATTGAACCACCCAGGTGCCCCTTATTTTATTTTATTTTTTAGATTCTATTTTTAAGTGATCTCTACACCCAATGTGGGGCTCAAACTTAGAACCCCAAGATCAAGAGTCACATGCTCTACTGACTGAGCCAGCTATGCTCCCCCTGTTTTGGTGCAATTTTCGATTAGATTGTTTTCTTAATTACACTTTCTCCTGCTTCATTCGTAGTGTATAGGAACTCAACAGATTCCTGCACAGTGATTTTGTATCCTGCAGCTTTACTGAATTCATTCATCAGTTAGTAGTTTTTTTGGTAGAGTCTTAGGCATTTTCTGTATATAGTATCATGTCATCTGCAAATACGAAAGAGTTTTACTTCTTCCTTACAAGTTTGGATGCCTTTTGTTTCTTTATGTTGTCTAATTGCTGTGGCTAGGACTTCCACTACTATGTTGAATAAAAGTGGTGAGAGTGGACATGCTTGTCTTGTTCCTGACCTTAGATGAAAAGCTCTCAGTTTTTCCCCATTGAGTCTGATGCTGGCTGTGGGGTTTTTTTTTTAAATCAGGCCTTTATTATGTTGAGGTATATTCTCTCTAGACCTAGTACGCAGAGGGTTTTTATTGTGAATGGATGTTGTACTTTGTTGAATGCTTTTCCTGTATCTATTGAATTGACGTATGGGTTTTATCCTTCCTCTTATTGATGTGATGTATCACTTTGATTGTTTTGTGAATATTGAAACACCCTTGTATCCCGGGAATAAATCCCACTTGATCATGGTGCATGATTTTTTAAAAACGTATTGTTGGATTCATTTTGCCAATATTTTATTGAGGATTTTTACATCTATATTCATGAGAGTTATTGGCCTGTAGTTCTCTTTTTTGTGTGGTGTCTTTACCTGATTTTGGTATGTGGGTACTGTTGGCCTCATAGAATGAGTTTGGAAGTTCTCCTTCCTCTTCTACAAAATTTAGAACCTTAAAACAACAGCTAATTTATTATTTTTAATAATTCTTTTGGTCAAAAGCTGAGACAGGGCACAGCATGATGGCTTACCTTTGATGTCAGCTGGGACAGATTTCATGTGAAGATTTGAGTGGGCTAGAATATCCAAGATGTCTTATTCATATGACTGGCACACTGGCAGATTTGGCTGGAAGAAGTTCAAATAGGATGCTGGGGTGGCTGGGCCTCTCTATTTCATTGTAGTCTCAAAGCCTCTGCCTCTCTATGTGGTCTTTCTATGTGGTCACTGTATGTTATCACTCTGGTGGGGCAGCTAGACTTCTTTCATGACAACTCGGGGTTCCCCAAAGTGTAGAAGTGGAGGCTTCCAGCTCTTCTTGAAGCTTAGACACTGAGCTGGCATAGCATCATTTCTGCCACATTTGAATGGTTAAAGTAAATCACAGTTCGGTTTGAATTCAATGAGGGAGGAACTACTCAAAGGCCTGAATATCATTGGAGCCATCTTTGGACATTATCTACCACAACCACAATATCACTATCAAACTTAAAAACATATACAATAATTTCTTAATAACAGCAAATACCCAGTTTGCATGTACAAGTTTCTCACTGTTCATGTCTTAGCTTGTTTTGTCCCAAACAGACAAAAAGCTCTGTAGAGGTAGTTTATTTAAGAGGTGATCCCAGAGAGCAGGAATGAAGTATAAGAGGAGTGTTAAGGAAGGAAGAGAAGGCCAATACAGGAATGTATAAGTAAGATGGACATTGCTAAGGTAAGAGGTATGTGATCTTGGTAAACTTCTTAGTTGCCTCTTGAAATACATCTTATAATTGTCTGCTTAAGAGACATATCAGGGAAAGAGTTGTCCAATAACTCCCATGTCTCTTTAGTCAAGATAATCCCACGTGCTTTAATTGTCCCACACTTGCAGTTTGTACTTGCCTGAGTGTCTGTTGGTGTATGAGTTGTCCCATGATTTAGCATCAGAGAAGCTTCTGGCAGGAAATGAGATACGCACTGCCAAGGGCCAAGGCAAGTCCCTGTCAGATAATATGAGCATATATATGCAATGGCTAAAATAAGAAAAGGAGCCTCCTTGAAGTATACAAACAATGTGCCCAAAACATCTTATACATATTTGTTTTATAGTTTGTTAATATGTCTCTTAAGTCTCTTTTAATCTCTAGGTTCCCACTCCCTCTCTGATCTTTTTCTTTGTAAATTATTTGTTAAAGGAACGTAGTCAGTTGTCCTATAGATTTTTCAGAGTCAAGGTTTTGTTAGTTGGATTCCTATGATGTCGTTTAATATGCTGCCCTGCCCTGTGTTTCATATAAATTAATACTTTTTAAAAAATATTTTATTTATTTATTTGACAGATAGAGATCACAAGTAGGCAGAGAGGCAGGCAGAGAGAGGGGGAAGCAGGCTCCCCGCTGAGCAGAGAGCCCGATGTGGGACTCAATCCCAGGACCCTGAGATCATGACCCGAGCCGAAGGCAGAGGCCTAACCCACTGAGCCACCCAGGTGCCCCTATAAATTAATACTTTTAAAGGCTTTGGCTAACCTGAGATTTAAATTTGTATAGGAAGTCAGGATAAATGCTTCTATTTTTCACTTTAAGTTCCTATTTTCCAAATAATATTTTGATTCTCTATCATCTTCCAAAGATTTTTTTCAAATATTAATATGAAATCTTGGATTTAGATGTATTTGGTATTGGCATTTATAGTTCATTGCAATAATGATTCTGGAATCCTCTTCAAATTGGCTTCCAAGTCTCTTTGATATGACCCAGTTGTCAATGATACTTCTTTGCGTTCTGTATGACAAGAAATTCTATCCCCAAATCTGAAATCAGCCATTTCTCCAAGGAGCCCTAGTTCCTTCTGGGAGGAAATGGTATTTAGAGACCCCAGTTGAGGTCCTATGGGTGTTCATTCCTACTGCATTGTGATTATTCCAAGGAATTTTCAGGGGATATATCTATATGTAATGATAACATTCCTAATGAAATCATGCTGATTCTTCAATTAAATTCTTTAATTCAGAACTATATGACTTTTTCTTAATTTCATTGATCTGTATCTCCTTTCTCCCAAGTTGAAAATCCAAGTTTCTACTGATATCAATAAAATCACTCACAATACACACATACAACAGTCTTAGAATTAAACAGTTTAATGTTTTAAAATTTATTTGATTTTTTGTAGCTCTTTTTGACTTAAGTTATATCTTTTTTTAAACATTGTAATTTTATTTTATTTTAATTTTTTTAAAGATTTTATTTATTTATTTGACAGAGAGAGATTGACGGCAAGAGAGAGGGAGCACAAGCTGGGGGAGTGGGAGAGGGAGAAGCAGGCTTCCTGCTGAGCAGGGAACCCCAGGCAGGGCTTGATCCCAGGATGACCAGATCATGACTCTAGCTGAAGGCAGACGCTTAATGACTGAGCCACCCAGGTGCCTCTTAAGATATATCTTAAAAGGGTTATAGTCAATTTATTGTGTTTTAAAGACATTCAAAAAATTACTCTGTGTGTCATTAAGCCACCAACTGTCACACAGATTTATTTATTTAATTTTGGTTTTGTTTTTAAAGATTGCTCTTACCAAAAATGAGTTTTGTTTTAAAATTATATAAAATATTCTGTAGTCCCAGGTCAAATCCATAAAACAAGGCATTTTTAGACAGAAAAATCAAGATATAACCCACCATATCTGCCTCCCTCACAGTTTGCTCCCTTTCCTTAGGTAAACTGTAGGATTAATGTGGTTGCAAATGGCAAGATTTTATTTTTTTCTACAGCTGAGTAATATTCCATAATATATATATTTTTTCTTTATCCATTCACCTATCAATGGACACTTGGGCTGTTTCCATGTCTTGGCTGTTGTAATAATGCTGCAACAAATATAGGGGTGCAGATATCTTTTATAATTTGTGTTTTCATTTTCTTTGGGTAAATACCCGGTAGTGGAACTCTTGGATCATATGGTATTTCCATTTTTAGTTTTTTGAGGGCCCTCCATACTGTTTTCCACAGTGGCCATACCAATTTACATTCCCACCAATAGTGCATGATTGTTCCCTTTTCTCCACATCCTTGTCTTTTTCATTCTGGTAAGGTGGTATCTCATTGTGGTTTTGACTTGCATTTCCTTGATGATTAGAGATGTTGAGCATCTTTTTATATGACTGTTGGCCATCTGTATATCCTCTTTGGAAAAATGTCCATTTAGGTCCTCTGCCCACTTTTTAATTGGATTCCTTATTTTTTTTAAAGATTTTATTTATTTATTTGAAAGACAGAGATCACAAGCAGGCAGAGAGGCAGGCAGAGAGAGGAAGGGAAGCAGGCTCGATCCCAGGACCCTGGGATCATGACCTGAGCTGAAGGCAGAGGCTTTAACCCACTGAGCCACCCAGGTGCCCCAGATTACTTATTTTTTTGATGTTGAGTATAAGTATAAGTTCTTTATATATTTGGGGCATTAACCCCTTATTGTGTATACTATTTGCAAATACCTTCTCCCATTAAATAAGTTGCCTTTTTGTTTTGTTGATGATTTCCTTCACTGTGCAAAAGCTTTTTATTTTGGTGTGGTTCCAATAGCTTGATTTTGCTTTTGTTTCCTTTGCCAGAGGAGACATAGCTAGAAAAATGTTTCTATGGCTGATACCAAAGAAATTACTGCTTATGTTTTCTTCTAGGAATTTTATGGTAAGTTTATATACTTCTGATTCTTACTGTATATGCTAAAGAGGATATATCTTTGTGTATTTCAATAAACGTTTGTTTCTGCTGTGTTAAGAAATTGGATAAGGGACATATGCCAATATAGAAAGCTGGGTTGTTCATATTCTGAACTGTGCTAGTGCACTGGAATTATAGACAGTATAAATTACCCACCCCTTATTTTTCTGCGAAATAGACTTGACTATGCATAAATATTATAATTTTATGTAAATGAGACTCTACTTGCAGTCTGAAGATAATGAGACATGTTTGTTTTTTATTAGGACTTTATCTTTAGAGCAGTTTTAGGTACACAGCAAAACTGAGGGGGAAGGTACAGAGAATTTCCACATGCCCCCTGCTGAGCTGGCTGTTATCGCTAAGCTGGCACAATACTGGTATAGACCAGAGAATGACAGGAGTTTAACTAATAGCCCAGACACTCAGATCAGGGGCATGTTAGCCGTTTCTGAAACAGCCTACTCTATTTCTCACTATGTGAAAACCAACAAATTTTACAGAAACGGAGCGAGAAAATTCTCCCTTAAGCACAATAAGAACAATGCTATGACCTCACACATAGACAGCTCTTGACATTTTACAAATTACTTTCATACACACCGTCTCATTAGATCCTTTTAAAGCCCTGGAGAATAGCAGGACAAATGGTATTATTCCCTTTTCATGGTTGGGGAGTTAGAGATTCAGATATGGATCTTTCCCAAAGACCCATGGCAAGTATATTGTAGAAGGGGATAAGAATCCAGGTCGCCTGACTCCTAGTTCAGGGTTTCCCCTCCAGCATACCTCCCTCGTCGGATTCCAGGGCGGGATTGGGAGAGGGGTCTCTGGGGAGATGGAGATGGAGGCAGCAGGATATGACGCACTCAGAACAGGATCAGAGGAACTGGGTTAGCCCCCCCAGTTCGACACATATGGCCATGTGATCTTTGACATTCATTGGCTCCCTCTGAGCAGCACTGTCCTCACGTGTGAAATGGGAGTAGTAAGAGTTCCTCCATCTTTGGATTTTCGCAAAGATTAAGTTAATGTGTGCCCGGCACCGAGTGCGTCCTTAATGAGTAGCTGCCTGTCTCTCCCTCCCTGTAGACCAGAGGCTTAGGGGTGCTTCCCAAACACCCCTGGCTCTGGCTCTCCCATGATGGTGGGGTGCCTGGGCCTCTGGCTCTGGAAGCACAGGGCTGCTGCAGCCCGTGGAGAGACAGGAGGGCGCCACGGAGAGGAAGCAGCCAGAGGCACACACCCGGGAACCCGTGGTGGTCCTGTTTCCTCTCTGCTCCTCACTGCCTGGACCTTCATATGAAACAACTGTCTATTTTTTTTTTTTCCTGAGGCAGTGAACACAGTGAGAGTTCAACCACAAACAGTTTCCTCCATTCCAAGAGGAGTTAAAATTCTCCATTTAAAAAAATCTGATGAAAATACAAAAATGAAATAGAAACAGTCATGAAATTTATGTGGGGCTATAACTAGATTTAGTGTGCACCTGGCACAACAAAGACATTGCAGTCTTTCTCCATAGATCACCTTCTCTCTGGAGCAGCATTTATACAGGTGCTTCAAAATTCCTTCTGAAGATACAAGACAAGATAAATTGAAAATCGGTATGATTTTTAAAGAAATGAAAAATATCTTATAAACAAATGTCTGACTTCAATTAGCATAATGAGCAAAACCCAGAACCAGATTTGTTGTTTCAAACACCTTGCCACCTATAATTTCCATGACAAGAAATTACACATAAATCTTGGTACCCATTCCGGGTCCTCCCTAATAGAGTCACTCAGAACCCATGAATCTTTTTCAAGATTTGGAGCTATTTACATTTCCAGCTGTGACATTTTATGGGGGGAAAGAAATGAGGGTTTTCCTTTCCCCTTATAACAATAAAAATTCTTTAAAAAGAATTTTACTATTTAAAAATTATTTTAGGGATGCCTGGGTAGCTCAGTCTGTTAAGCAACTGCCTTCGGCTCTGGTCATGATCTCAGGGTCCTGGGATTGAGCCCCAAATTGGGCTCCCTGCTCAGCAGGGAGCCTGCTTCCCCCTCCTGCTCATGTGCTTTCTCTCTCCCAATCTCTCTCTCTAAAAGAAATAAGTAAAATCTTTTTAAAAATTATCTTATATGGACGCCTGGGTGGCTCAGTGGGGTAAAGCCTTTGCTTTCGGCTCTGGTCATGATCCCAGAGTCCTGGGATCGAGTCCCGCATCAGGCTCTCTGCTCAGCAGGGAGCCTGCTTCCCTCTCTCTCTCTCTCTGCCTGCCTATCTGCCTACTTGCGATCTTTGTCTGTCAAATAAATAAATAAATAAATAATCTTTAAAAAAATTATCTTATATGTCTAACTATGAAGTTTCTCATCCCTAATCTCCATCATCATTAATGGTATATGCTATTTTAGGCTGTTGTAGGCTTTCAGTAGACAAACACTTTAAAGATGAATGCTTTAAAAAAGAAGAAGATTTATTTATTTTAGAGAGAGTGCATGAGTAGAGTGAGGGGCAAAGAGGGAGGGAGAGAATCCTTAACCAGACTTCCTGCTGAGTGTGTTACCCAATGCAGGGCTGAATTCCAGAATCCTAGGATCATGACCTGAGCTGAAATAAAGAGTTGGATGCTTTAACTAACTGAGCCACTGAGATACTCTGAATGCTTTGTTTTCTAATGGTTCTGTTTGAGGTCCCCTTCCACCAGATCTTACTCCTCAACTCCCTCTGCAGCCCCAAAGTTTAGCACATAGATGTTCACTGAATGTCATAATTACACATTGCCCCTAGTAGAAAGCTCAGGCTAGTGAGGAAACTGTGTTAGATTATTTCCAAACATAGACTGTAATCCCCAAAGACACATGACCTAGTAGTTCAAATCTTTAATATTTGTATGGGGGGAAATACTGAAAACATAAAAAGGTCACCTGATGCAATTACTAGCTATGAGACCTGAACAAGTTACTCCTTTGAGTCTTAGTTTCCTCACTTGTAAAATTGGATAATAATAGGGGCACCTGAGTGGCTCAATCAGTTAAGCATCCAACTCTTGGTTTCAGCTCAGGTCATGGTCTTGCGATTGTGAGATCGAGCTCCTCATTGGGCTCTGTGCTCTGTGCAGAGTCTGCTTCATATTCTCTCTCTCTCTCTCCCTCTCTCTCAAATAAATAAAATCTAAAAAGAGAAAAAAATTGGATAATATCATCCTATCTTATGGACTGTCTGGGCATCATAGGAGATAACATATATAACACATCTAATGAAATCCCTGGCATGTAGTCAGTAGGTAATAGTGATTATAACTAGTTTTTGCATATAATAACTAAGTCTCTCCCTCATATTGGCTGATGAATCTATCCCATACCGTGGTGCAAAGATCACCCCCAATCCCAATGCTACTGACTTTATTTTCAATGTTTGAATTTAGCCAATCAGTGCTTTTCACAAATTAAATTTATTTGCAGACACTACAGGTAGTGATGTTATTTAAATATCTAGCATCAATGGAGGAAGATCTTGGAATCCAAACTGGAAAAAGTGGAGTTGGAGAAGGGAGTTAGGTCATCCAAATAGGCATATAGAGGGAGTTGGACTGGATCTAGGATTGCAATCTCTGATGTCCCACAGGGGCATGAAATTAACATAAGTCTATGAATCTGGTTAAAATAACGCCTTGGGGGAGTTAAGATGGTAGAGGACCGGGGGACCCTAAGCTTGTCTTGTCCCTCCAACACAGCTAAATAGTTACCAAATCATTCTGAACACCCAAGAAATCAACCAGAGGTCTGAGAGAACAAAAACTGCAAGTCTACAAGTAGAAAAAAACCACCTCCTGGAAGGTAGGAGGTGCAGAGAGTTGATGTGCGGGGAGATATAGTTGTGGATATGGTGGCAAGGAGGGAGACTGCTTATGGTGGCTACTGCAAAGTATTAGAAATAGCAGAGCACAAAATCTGAACTTTTAGAAATCTGTTTACCTTGGGGGTTGTGCCTGGCTTAAAGGTGCTCTGGTGGCAAACTGGGAAAGAATCCCAAGTGGTCTGTGGATCCCCTGGGTCACAAGAAGAATGGGTGGCACCTAAGTGCTGCCCTGTTCCCAGGCATGGGGACATGGAAGCCAGCTGAGAGCAGCAGGTCCTGGTGCTGGCTTTCTGCTCTATATTGCCATAAACTGTGAACCGCTGCACAGTCATGCCTCTGCTTTCCTGGGATGCACCTGGCAGCAAAAGTGTGGTGAGACCCTCCCTCAGAAAAACAGTGAGATCCACACCTCAGGAGTCCCTAAAATTTGGAGTTTTGAAACTCAGTTGTGCACCTGAGATAAAGAAGCTGGACACAGGCAGAGCAAATGCAAGGTACTGATGGAAACCAAGGATACAAGGGTGATTGATTGCTCTTCTGTGAGGGCTCACTGAAGAGTGGGGGGTGCAGACTTTCAGCTGTGGGGCTTGAGGGGGTGGGGCACCATATTCATCCTGCCCATCAGCGCTGAAAACCTTTGGGGAGCAAAAACCTAGTGGAGGCCTAAGCCATTCACAGTAAGGCCCACCCTCCTGAGCCCTGGAGGCACATTTCCATTGAAACAAGTCAGCCTGAGAACCAGTGTAGCAGGCCTCTCTCCCAGAAGCCCAGTACCAACAACTCCTTCGCACCAAGTTTACTGATCATAGAGTGCTCCAAAGCTTCAGCTCTAGGGGAAAAATAAGATCTAGCTTCCTGCTTACTTTTACTTTTTTTTTTCATTAATTTTCTTTTTTTTTTCCAATTCCTTTTAAAATTTTTGTTATCAATTTTTAAAATATATATATTAATATATATTTTTATTTTTGTTTACTTTTATTTTATTTTATTTTAGGATCTAGATTCTTTTATTTTTTTAAAAAAGATTTTATTTATTTATTTGATAGAGAGATCACAAGTAGGCAGAGAGGCAGGCAGAGAGAGAGGGGAGGGGGAAACAGGCTCCCCACTGAGCAGAGAGTCTGGTGCGGAGTTCGATCCCAGGACCCTGGGATCATGACCCGAGCCAAAGGTAGAGGCTTTAACCCACTGAGCCACCCAGGTGCCCCTAGATTCTTTTAACAAGCGGAACAAAATATACCCAGGGTCTAGTTTTTTTGTTTTGGATTTTTGGGTTTTCTTGTTTTGTTTTGTTTTGTTTTTGTTTTTGTTTTTTTTTCTTTCTGGACAAAATGAAGAGATGAAAAAATTCACCCCAAAAGATAGAATAAGAAGTAGTACTCATGGCCAGTGATTGAATCAACAGAGATATAAATAAGATGTCCGAACTAGAATTTAAAACACCAATTTTAATGATACTAGCTAGACTTGAAAAAAAGCACAGAAGACACTAGAGAATTCCTTACTGCAGAGATAAAAGACCTAAAATCTAGTTGATCAAAATTAAAAATCCTATAACTGAGATGCAATCCCAATGGGATTCCCTGAAAATGAGAATCGACAAAGTAGAGGAATCAGAGATATAGAAGCTAAAATTATGGAAAATAATGAAGCTGAAAAGAAGAGGGGAATAAAGGTAATGCAACCTGGGGGCGCCTGGGTGGCTCAGTGGGTTAAAGCCTCTGCCTTCGGCTCAGGTCATGATCCCAGGGTCCTGGGATCGAGCCCCGCATAGGGCTCTCTGCTAAGCAGGGAACCTGTTTCCTCCTCTCTCTCTCTGCCTGTCTCTCTGCATACTTGTGATCTCTGTCTGTCCAATAAATAACTAAAAAAATAATAATAATAATAAAAAATCTTTAAAAAAAAAAAAAAAAAAAAGGTAATGCAACCTGAAGGTAGACTTTGGGAACTCAGTGACTTATTAAAATGTAATAACATTTGTATCATAGGAGTCCCAGAAGACAGAGAGAAAAGGGGGCAGAAGGTTTATTTGAACAAGTAATAACTGAAAACTTCCCTAATCTGGGAAAGGACACAGTCATAAAAATCTAAGAAGCACAAAGAATTCCCAGTAAAGTCAACACAAGCTGATCATCACCTAAGCACATCATAGTCAAATTTATAAAATACACAGATATGGGAAGAATCCTGAAAGTGGCAAGGGGAAAAAAAGTCCTTTACCTACACGGGAAGACAGATCAGGTTTGCAGCAGATCTGTCCACCAAAACTTGGCAGTCCAGAAAGGAATGACAGGAAATACTCAATGTGCTAAATGGGAAAAATATGTAGCCAAGACTATTCTATCCAACAAGCCCGTCATTCAGAATAGAAGGAGAGATAAAGAGTTTCCCCAGACAAACAAAAACTAAAGGAGTTTGTGACCACGAAATCAGCCCTACAAGAAATGTTAAAAGGGGATTCTTTGAGGGGAGGGGAAAAAAAAGTCCAAAAGCAAGAAAGACTAGAAAGGACCAGAGAACATCAACAGAAACACGAACTCTACAGGTAACACAATGGCACTAAATTCATTTATTTCAATAATTGTTCTGAATGTAAATGGACTAAATGCTTCAATCAAAAGACATAAGATATCAGAATGGATTAAAAAAAAAACAAGGTCCATCTATATGTGGCCTACAAGAGACCCATTTTAGACCTAATGACATCTGCAGACTGAAAGAGAGAGGATGGCAAACCATCTATCATGCTAATGGATGTCAAAAGAAAGCCAGAGAAACCATGCATATTCAGACAAACTAGATTTTAAAACAAAGACTGCAACAAGACATGAAGAAGCACACTATATCATACTTAAGGGGTCTACCCATCAAGAAGATTTAACAATTGTGAATATTTATGCCCCCAACTTGGAAGCACATAAATATTAATTAATAATAAATAATAATAAACATAAAGAAGCTCATTGATAATAACATAATAATAGTAGGGGACTTTAACCCCACACTTAGAGCAATGGACAGATCATCTAAGCAGAAAATCAACAAAGGAACAATAGCTTTGAATGACATACTGGATGGACTTAACAAATGTATTCAGAACATTTCATCCTAAAGCAGCAGAATTCACATTTTTTTTGAGTGTACATGGAATATTCTCCAGACTAGAACACATACTGGGTCACAAATCATCCCTGAGTACAAAAAGATTGAGATCATACCATGCATATTTCAGACCACACACTATGAAACTTGAAGTCAACCACAAGAAAATATTTGGAAAGACCACAAATACATGGAAGTTAAAGAACATCCTACTAAAGAATAAATGGGTTAACTGGAAAATGAAAGAAGAAATTTTTAAAAATACATGGAATGAAATGAAAATGAAAACCCAACAGTATAAAAACTTTTGGATACAGCAAAGGCAGTCCTAAGAGGGAAGTATGTTGCAATACAGGCCTACCTCAAGAAGCAATACTCAATTACACAACTTAACCTTACACCTAAATGGAAAATGAACAGCAGATAAAGCCTAAAACTAGCAAGAGAAGTGAAATAATAAAGATTAGAGCAGAAATCGATGATCTAGAAATAAAAAAAAAAAGAACAGATCAGTGAAACTAGGAGTTGGTTCTTTGAATTAACAAGGTTGATAAACCCCTAGCCAGACTTATCAAAAAGAAAAGAGAAAGGACCCAAATTAATAAAATCATGAATGAAAGAGGAGAGACCACAACCAACACTGAAAATATGCAATTATAAGAAAATATTATGGGGACACCTGGGTGGCTCAGTAGGTTAAAACCTCTGCTCAGGTCGTGATCTCAGGGTTCTGGGATCGAGCCCTGCATCGGGCTCTAGCCCCGCATCGGGCTCTCTGCTCAGTAGGGAGCCTGCTTCCTCCTCTCTCTCTGCCTGCCTCTCTGACTACTTGTGATCTCTCTGTCTCTGTCAAATAAATAAATAAAATCTAAAAAAAAAATTATGAACTATTATATGCCAACAAATTGAGCAATCTGGAAGAAATGGATGCATTCCTAGAAATATATAAACTACCAAAACTGAAACACGAAGAAATAAAAAATTTGAACAGACCCATAACCAGCAAAGGATTAGAATCAGTAATCAAAAATCTCCCAACAAACAAGAGTTCAGGACCAGATGGCTTCCAAGAGGAATTCTACCAAACATTTAAAGAAGAATTAATACCTATTCTTCTGAAACTGTTCAAAAAAGTTGAAATGGAAGGAAAATTTCCAAAGTCATTCTATGAGGCCAGCATTACCTTGATCCCAAAACCAGACAAATACACTACTAAAAAGGGGAATTACAGACTGGCATCCCTGATGAATGTGGATGTAAAAATTCTCGCTAAGATACTGGCTAATAGGATCCAACAGTACATTAAAAGGATTATTCACCAGGACCAAGTGAGATTTATTCCTGGGATGCAAGGGTGATTCAACATCCGCAAATCAATCAACATGATACACCACATCAATAAAAGAAAGGATAAGAACCATATGATCCTCTCAATAAATGTAGAAAAAGCATTTGATAAAATATGGAATCCCTTCTTGATAAAAACCCTTGAGCAAGTAGGGATAGAGGGAATATACCATGCCCCAGATCATGATCCCAAGGTCCTGAGATCAAGCCCCACATCAGGTTCACACTCAGCATGGCATCTGCTTAAGATTCTCTTCTCCCTCCGCCCCTCCTGCCCCGCTTGCTCTTTCTCTACCAAACAAACAAATAAATAACAAAAGCATTTACAGTTGTACAAAAGACAATAAAATACCCATGAATAAACTTAACCAAGAAGTGAAAGACCTGTAGTCTGAAAACTAAAACACTGATGTAAAAAACTGAAGATGATACAAATGAAAGGGTATTCCATGCCCATGGGTTGGAAGAACAAATATTATTAAAATGTCTGTACTACCCAAAGCGATCTATAGATTTGATGCAACCCCTATCAAAATATCTATAGCATTTTTCACAGAACTGGAACAAATAATCCTAAAATTTGTGTGAAACCACAAAAGACCCTGAATAGCCAAACCAATCTTGAAAAAGAAGAACAAAACTGGAGTCATCACAATCCCAGATTTCAAGATATCCCACAAAACTGTAGTAATTAAAACAGTATGGTACTGGCACAAAAATAGACACATAGATCAATAGAATAGAATAGAGATCCCAGAAAGAAACCCATGATTATGTGGCTAGTAGTCTATGACAAAGGAGGCAAGACTATGCAATGGGGAAAATACAGTTTCTCCAACAAACAGTGTGGGGAAAACTGGACAACTACAGGCAAAAGAATGAAATTGGGCCACTTTCTTACATCACACACAAAAATCAACTCAAAATAAATTAGAGACTTGAACATAAGACCTGAAGCCCTAAAACTCCTAGAAAACATAGGGAGTAAGATCCTCCTTGACTTTAGACTTGGTGATGAATTTTTGGATTTGATACCAAAAGCAAAGCAGCAAACCAAAAAATAGGCAAGTGGGACTACATCAAACTACAAAGCAAAGGAGACCATCAACAAAATGAAAAGACAACCTACTAAATGGAAGAAAATATTTACAAATCATATTTCACAAGGGACTAATATCCAAGATATATAAAGAATTCATATAACTAAAAAACAAAAATACAGTCCTATTTAAAAATGGGCAGAGGATCTGGGGTGCCTGGCTGGCTCAGTCAGTGGAGCATGTGACTCTTGATCTTGGGGCTTTGAGTTCAAGCCCCATGTTGGGTGTGGAGGCTACTTAAAATTTTAAAAGTGAAATAAAATCTTAAATAAATAAAAATAAAATCAGCTGCTTTAAAAAGAAGTAGCCAGAGGATCTGAACAGACATTTTTCCAAAGAAGAAATCCAGATGGCCAACAGACATGTGAGAAGACGGTTGGCATCACCCATCATCAGGGAGATGCAAATCGAAACCACAGTGAGATGTCCCCTCACACCTGTCAGAATGACTGTGATCAAAAAAAAAAAAAAAAGAACAAAAAACAAAACAAGTGTTGGAGAGGATGTGGAGAAAAGGGAACCTTTGTGCACTTTTGGTGAGAATGTAAACTAATGCAAATTTCTTTAAAAAAAAAAAAAAAAGAAAAACAGAACTACCATATGATCCTGCAATCACACTTCTGGGTATTTATCCAAAGAGAGGGAAGACAATAAGTGGTAAAGATATTTACATTCAGGGGAGCCTGGGTGGCTCAGTGAGTTGGGCCTCTGCCTTTGGCTCAGGTCATGATCTCAGAGTCCTGGGATCGAGACCCGCATCCAGCTCCCTGCTCAGCGGGAGGCCTGCTTCCCCCTCTCTCTCTGCCTGCCTCTCTGCCTACTTGTGATCTATCTCTCCCTCTCTCTCTTTCAAATAAATAAATAAAATCTTTAAAAAAAAGATATTTACATTCACGTGTTCTTTGCAGCATTATTTACAATAGCAAAGATATGAAAGAAACCTAAGTGTCCATTGATGGATGAATAGATAAAGAAAATGTGATTTTACGTACATGCACTACAGAATATTACTCAGTCATAGAAAGAAGGAAACTTTGCCATTTGTGACAATATGAATGGATCTTGAGGGCATTAGGCTAGTGAAATAAGTCAGAAAAAGACAAATACCGTATGGTGTCACTTACACGTGGAATCTAAAAACAAGCGAAAATACCTCAAGCTCATAGATACAGAGAACAGAGTGGTGATTGCCAGAGCAGAGGTGGGGATCAGGAGATGGGCAAAATGGGTGAAGGGGTTCAAAAGGTACAAACTTCCAGTTATAAAATACATCAGTCGTGGATATAATGAACAGCATGGTGAATGTAGTTAATAAGACGGTATTGTAAGGTGTTTATGTTTAAAGGAGAATGGAAGGATCAACAGAACAACAGAGCAGTGCTGACACTGTATCTGTTAATGATCCTGATGACGAAGAGATAGAAAGTCTATTCTAAGGAGTGCTCTAAGTAGAGGTGTTTTTTTTTTTAAGATTTTATTTATTTTTTTGACAGATCACAAGTAGGCAGAGAGGCAGGCAGAGAGAGAGAGGAGGAAGCAGGCTCCCTGCTTAGCAGAGAGCCGGATGTGGGGCTCCATCCCAGGACCCTGGGATCATGACCTGAGCTGAAGGCAGAGGCTTTAACGCACTGAGCCACCCAGGCGCCCCTAAGTAGAGTTTTAAAAGGGCAAGTACACAAAAATATCTCTAACTGTAGCCACAAGAAATGTGATGGCAGCAAGGTAGGGAGGGGGCTTGATGTGTTCCCACATAGTCATTAAACATATACCAATATTTTTGCCACATTATGTATACAATAATTGTCTAAGACATTTAAAAACAAGTTCTTAAAAATGGCATATTTATGTATTTTTATATTTTATGTATTTTTATATTATTAGCATATAATGTGTTGTTTGCTTTAGGTACAGGTCTGTGAACCATCAGGCTTACACACTTCACAGCACTTACCATAGCACATACCCTCCCCAATGTCCATTACCTAGCCACCCCATCCCTCCCACCCCAAAATCTCCTGTCTGGCCTCCCAGCTTCAACTCTCCCCCACCCCTACACTCCTCAAAGCAGCCAGACTCACTGGCTTAACATTTAGGGGGATTTATTCTACTTCATATTCAGTATCACAAATTTGAACTTCACCCATGATTTTATATTTTTCAGCCCTTCTATTGAGGTAAACATTTTTAGGGTACCATGTTGCTTTAATGCAAGACGTTACAGTTGAAGTAAAACTGTAATGTGGATGTTTTGTAAGGCCAGCGTACAGGTCCAGTCTGGTGACCACAGGAAGTCACCCCTCACCCCTGTCTATGGGAAAGCCAGTCCTCTGCTAATTACATCACTGTTGCCTATGGTGAACTTGTCGAACTCGTACTTTTCCTTTCTGGCTTCCAAGTCTTCCATCTTACTACCAGAATTAAACGTTAATATTTCAAATAAAGCAAAGATACACTTTCTTTCAGTCCTGCCCAATCTCATCCCCTTCACTTCTGATCTATCTCAATCATGATAGTCAAGCTGTGTTTTTATACTTTTACCATGCACTGGCTCACACACCCACCAGAGCCCCACCACACCCCCACATTGTTTGTAAGGGGAAGATTACTTTTGTGTTTTCCAGGTCCTGTGGAATACCTTCTCCCTCCATCCATGGAGATCCTGAGCTACGTGTGTCCTAGATACCTGCTTTAAAACTTAAAAGGTGAGACATTTGCACACACGAATCAGACCTTTATTTGTTTAAGAGCCAAATAACTTTATTGAAACCAAACAACTTTTTTATGGCAAAACTGGGAGAAAAGAACTGGAACCTTTTGCAAAGGCAATACTGCAATACGCATGCTCGGCATGGTGATCAGCGAAAGTCACCATGCGCCCTGGGCTACGGGGAAACAGTCCCAACTCAGTTCTTTCTGTCGCGGTGGCCCAGGGTGAGCTTGTCAAACAGGTACTCTGCCAGGCCGTCTTCCGGAGCCCCCATCTTGCGCAGGCTGGTGACATAGCCCCCCAACTGTTTGACGACGTCGACTTGCTCATGGAGGTAGTGGCTCTCCAGGAAGTCGCACAGCTGGGCGTCGTTCTTGTCGGTGGCCAGCTGGTGCAGGTCGAGCAGGCTCTGGTTCACGCTCTTCTCCAGGTGCAGGGCGCACTCCATGGCCTTCAGGCCGCCCTCCCAGTCGTCGCGGTCCGGCTTCTTGATGTCGCGCAGGCGGATGTGGCCCCCGCGCTGGTTCTGCAGCTCCATCAGCTTCTCGGCATGCTCGGTCTCCTCGCGGGACTGGCGCAGGAAGAAGCGGGCGAAGTTCTTCAAGGCCACGTCGTCGCGGTCGAAGTAGAAGGCCATGGACAGGTACACGTAGGAGGCGTAGAGCTCCAGGTTGATCTGGCTGTTGATGGCGGCCTCGCAGTCGGGGTGGTAGTTCTGGCGCACTTGGGAGAGCTGCGGGGTGGCCATGGCTGACGTCCGGGGCACCAAGGCGAAGGCGGCGCGGAAGCGAGGGCTGCGGGGCCGAAGGCGGTGGCGGCAGCAGGTCCTCAGCGCTTTTTCAGGGGGGGCGACAAGGGAGGCCGGTGATGATGGCGGGAACCTCCGGAAACTGTCGGAGTGGAAGAGGAGGGCACCCTCAGATGACGCTCTGCGTTGAGATAGGGAATGGGGTCCGTTAAGGGTGGGTAGAGGAGGGAGGATCAGTTACGTTCCTGGGGGGAGGAAGTACGGGGTGGGGGGAAGGGGAGAAGATGGAAAGGGGGCCTGGCGTGAGCACTGTGTTCCAGGTTCCATCGTCAGAGCCTTGGTGAGGGAGGGCGACTCTGTTTTGAGCTTATGACATCTATTAAATTTTTAATTTTGCCACAATATTTCTATTTTCCAAGGATTTGCTCCTGCTTTCAAATTACTCCCTTTTATAGCACCCTGTTCTCATTTTAAACCTCCTTGTCCTCCTTAAAAATTTTGAAAACATTTGGACTTTTTGATAAAGTTCTGTTTCTCCTATAATTTATATACAAATTAACACACATATATAGTTGTATGGTTTATCATGATTTTCACTTTCCTGGAGTACTTTAAACTTTGCGTATTCATATTTAGTAATAAAAGGCTTGTTTGATTAGCTTAGGTAATTAACATAGTTCTAACGTACAGGCGTGATGTCTGTTTCACTAACAGGCTTCTCGGTCTGAATGAGAGGGCAGAGTATGTCAATAAAGGAGCATTTTATCTTTGGGATACATGGTTTGGGGCTTGCAAGTAGGATAGGGACCACTGCAAATGCCAAAAGCTTGCCATTTTTCTTCTTTTCTTTTTAAGTTCTTTTTTAAAAAAAAATTTTTTTAAGGATTTTATTCATTCATTTGGCAGAGCGAGACACAGCGAGAGAGAGAACACAAGCAGGGGGAGTGGGAGAAGGAGAAGCAGGTTTCCCACTGAGCAGGGAGCCCAATGTGGGGCTCCATACCAGGACCCCGGGGGTCATGACCTGAGCCGAAGGCAGACGCCTAATGACTGAGCCGCCCAGGTGGCCCTCAACTTCTTATTTAAATTCCAGTTAGTTAACAGGTGGTGTAATATTAGTTTCAGGTGTAGAATTAGCAATTCATCACTGACATATAACATCAGGTGCTCATCACAAGTGCTCTCCTTAATCCCCATCACCCATTTAATCCATCCACCTGCCCATCTCACCGCCAGTAACCCTCAGTTTGTTCTCTATATTTAAGAGTCTGTTTTATGGTTTGCCCTCTTTTGTTTTTCCCCCTATGTTCATCTCTCTTGTTTCTTAAACTCCACATATGAATGAAATCGTTACGGTGTTTGTCTTTCTCTGGCTTCACTTAGCATTATACTCTCTAGCTCCATCCATGTCGTTGCAAATGGCAAGATCTCATTCTTTTTATGGTGGAGTAATATTCCATTGTATATATATACCACATCTTTATCCATTTACTAGTCGATGGACTTTTGGACTCTTTCCATAATTTGTCTGTTGTTGATAATGCTGCTGTAACACTGGGGTGCATGTATCCCTTCAAATCAGTATTTTTGTATCCTTTGGGTAAATACCCAGTTGTGTAATTGCTGGACTGTAGGGTAGTTCTATTTCTAACTTTTTGCAGAAACTCCAGACTCTTTTCCACAGTGGCTGCACCAGTTTGCATTCCCAGCAACAGCTGAAAAGGGTTCCTTTATCTCCGCATCCTCACAACACTTGTTTCGTGTGTTGTTGATTTTAGCCGGTCTGACACGTGTGAAATGATATTGCATTGTTGTTTTGATTTGCATTTTGCTGATAATAAGTGGTGTTGAGCATCTTTCCATGTGTCTCTTGGCCATCTGATGTCTTCTTAGGAGAAATGTCTATTTATTCTTCTGCCCATTTTAAAATTGGCTTCGTTTTTGAGTGCTGAGCTGTATCAGTTCTTTATAGATTTGGGATACTCACCTTTCATTGGCTATGTCATTTGCAAATAGCTTCTCCCACTGAGTAGTGTTGCCTTTTAGTTTTGTTGCTTGTTCCTTTCACTGTGCAGGAGCTTTTTATTTTGGTCAAGTTGAATAGTTTATTTTTGCTTTTGTTTCCCTTGTCTCAGGAGACTATCTAGAAAAATGTTGCTACAGCTTATGTCTGAGAGATTACTGCCTGTCTTGTCTTCAAGGATTTTTAAGGTTTCAGATTTCACGTTTTTGTCTTTCACCCATTTTGAATTGATTTTCGTGTATAATGTAAGAAAGTGGTCCAGTTTCATTCTTTTGCATGTTGCTATCCAGTTTTCTCAACACCATTTGTTGAAGAGACAGTATTTTTCCCATTACATATTCTTGTGCCTTTTGTTGAAGATTAATTGATTATATAATTGTGGATTTATTTCTGGATTTTCTATCCTGTTCCATTGATCTATGTGTCTGTTTTTGTGCCAGTACCATTCTGTTTTGATACTACAGCTTAATATAACTTTCAGTCTGGAATTGTGATACCTCCAGTTTCGTTGTTCATTTTCAAGATTGTTTTGGCTATTCAGGGTCTTTTGTGGTCCATACAAATTGTAGAATTTTTTTGTTCTAGCTCTGTGAAAAATGCTTAGTATTTTGATAGGGATGGCATTAAATCCGTTGAAAGACATTTTAACAATATTTGTTCTTCCAAACCATGAGCATGGAATGTCTTTCCATTTCTTTGTGTCTTCTTCAATTTCTTTTATCAATGTTTTATAGTTTTCAGAGTACAGATCTTTTACCTCCTTGGTTAAGTTTACTTCTAGGTAATTTATTTTTGTTGCATTGCAAATGGGATTGTTTTCTTAATTTCTCTTTCTGCTGCTTCATTATTAGTATGCAACAGATTTCTGTATGTTGATTTTGTATCCTGTGACTTTACAGAATTTGTGTATCCATTCTAATAGTTTTTTGGTGGAGTTTTTAGGGTTTTTTTATATACAGTATCATGTCATCTGGAAATAGGATAGTTTTACTTCTTCCTTACTAGTTTGGATGCCTTTTAAGTCTTTTTGTTGTCTGATTGTTGTGGCTATGACTTCCAGTACTATGTTAAATAAAAGTGGTGAGTGGACATCCTTGTCTTGTGCCTGACCTTAGGGGAGGTGCTCAGTTTTTCCCCATTGAGTGTGATGTTTGCGGTGGGTTTCTCATACAAGAATTTTATTATGTTGAGATATGTTCCCTATAAACCTACTTTGTTGAAGGTTTTTATCATGAGTGGATGTTTTACTTTGTCAAATGCTTTTTCTGCATCTATTGAAATGATCTTTTTTTCCCTTTTATTGATGTAATGTATCATGTTGATTGATTTGTGATTATTGAACTGCGCTTGTATCTCAAGAATAAATCCCACTTGATTGTGGTGAATGATTTTTTAAAATATATTGCTGGATTCAGTTTGCTAATGTTTTGTTGAGGATTTTTGCATCTATGTTCATTAGTGATATTGGCCTGTTGTTATCCTTTTTTCTGTGGTTTAGTTATCAGGGTAATGCTGACCTCACAGAATGAATTGGGAAATTTGCCTTTCTCTTCTATTTTGGGGGATAGTTTGAGAAGAATACTTATTAATTCTTCTTTAAATGTTTAGTAGAATTAACCCAAGAAGCCGTCTGGTCCTGGACTTGTGTTTTTTGAGTTTTTGGATTACTTATTCAATTTCCTTGCTAGGTTTTGTGTTTCTAGAGATTTACATATTTCTTCTAGGTTGTCCAATTTGTTGGCATACCATTTTTAATAATATTCTCTTGGTTGTATATTGGAGATGTTTGTTTTTATTTCTCATTTGTGATTTTGAATCCTCTCTCTCCTCTCTCCTTTTTTTTTTTCTTTTTCTTTTTCTTTTTTCTTTTTTTTTTTTTTTGGAGGAGTCTAGCTAGAACTTTATCAGTGAACCAGCTCCTGATTTAAGCAATCTGGTTTATTATTTTTTTGGTTTCTGTATCTTTTTTTTTCCTGTTGTAACCTTTATTATTTCTTTCCTTCTACTGGTTTGGGTTTTGTTTGGTTTTCTTTTTCTAGCTCTATTAGGTGTAAGTTTAGGTTGTTCATTTGAGATTTTTCTTACTTCTTGAGATAGGCCTATCTTGCTATAAACTTCCTTCTTAGAGCCACTGTTGCTGTGTCCCAAAGATTTTGGATCATTGTATTTTTATTTTCATTTGTTTCCATGTACTTTTTGATTTCTTGGTTGACCCATTCATCATCTAGCAACGTATTATTTAATTTCCATGTGTCTATGCTCCTTCCAGACTTTTTCTTGTGGTTGATTTCTAGTTTTATGGCATCATGGTCAGAAAGAATGCGTGGTACAACTTCGTTCTCTTTGAATTTGTTGAGACTTATTTTGTGGCCTACTGTGTGCTCTGTTCTAGAGAATGTTCCATGTGCACTTGAAGAGAATGTGTATTCTGCTGTTTTAGGATGGAATGTTCTGAATATATATCTGTTAACTCTATCTGGTCCAGGGTATTATTCCAAGCCAGTTTCCTTGTGATTTTCTGTTTGGGTAATTTGTCCATTGATATAAGTGGGGTGTTTAAGTCCCCTACTATTATTATATCATTATTGGTTAGTTCCTTTATGTTTGTTACTAAGTGTTTTGTGTATTTGGGTGCTCCCATGTTGGGTGTGTAAATATTTACAATTACGCTATATCTTCTTGTTGGATTGTCCCCTTTATTATTTATATAGTGTCCTTTGTCCCTTGTTATGGTTTTTGTTTTCAAGTCTATATTGTGTGATATAAGTATTGCTACTCCAGCTTTCTTTTTTTTTTTTTTTTTTAAAGATTTTATTTATCAGATAGAGATCACAAGTAGGCAGACAGGCAGGCAGAGAGGGAGAGAGGAAGGGAAGCAGGCTCGCCGCCGAGCAGAGAGCCCGATGCGGGGCTCGATCCCAGGACCCTGAGATCATGACCTGAGCTGAAGGCAGAGGCTTTAACCCACTGAGCCACCCAGGCGCCCCACCAGCTTTCTTTTGACTTCCATTTGCGTGACAAATATTTCGTCATCCCTTCACTTTTCATCTGCAAGTGTCTTTAGGTCTGAAATGAGTCTCTTGTAGGCAGCATATAGATGGGTCTTGTTTTCTATCCATTCTATCACACTATGTCTTTTGATTGAGCGTTTAGCCCATTTACATTCAAGGTAATTATTGATATGTATTTATTGCCCTTCTGTTACTTGTTTTGTCATTGTTTCTGTAGACTTTCTATGATCTTTCTCTTGTTCTCTTTCATGGGTTGCAGGTTTTCTTTAGTGATATACTTGGATTCCTTTCTCTTTATTCTTATCTATTACTGGTTTTTGATTTGTGGTTACTATTAGAGTTGTATATAACATCTTCTGCCTATAGTAGTCTACAGTAAGTTGATGGTCATTTAAGTTTGAACCCATTCTTTAGTTTTATTCCTCCCACGTTTTAGGTATATAATGCCATACTTTACATTTTTTTATTTTGGGCATCCCTTGCCTGATTCTTACAGAGACACATATTTTTCCTACTCTCATTTATGGGGTTTCCTTTCCTCTCAAAAAATCACCGTTAATATTTCTTGTAGGGCTGGTTTAGTGGTCATGAATTCCTTTAGTTTTTGTTTGTCTAGGAAATTCTTTATCTCTTCTTCTATTCTGAATGATACCCTTAATGGATAGAGTATTCCTGGCTGCAGATTTTTCCCTTTCAGCATTTTGAAGGTATCATGCCATTCCCTTCTTGCCTGTAAAGTTTTTGATGAAAAATCCACTGAACCATATGGGGTTTCCCTTGTACATAACTGTCTTCTTTTTTCTTGCTACTTTAAAATATATTTCTTTATTACTACTTTTTGCCATTTTAATCACTACATGTTTTGCCATGGACCTCCTTTGGTTGATTTTGTTGGGGGAGTCTCTGTGCTGCCCAGATCTGGATTTCCGTTTCCTTCCCAGATTAGGGAAGGTCGAGCTATTTTTCCTTCAGGTAAATTTTCTGCCCTCTTTACTCTCTCCATTTTCTTCTGGCATCCTGTAATGCTAATGTTATTATGCTCAATGGAGTCACTGGCTTCCCTAAGACTATTCACAATTTGCATAATTGTTTCCTCTAATTTCTTCTTGACTACTTTCCATTACTCTGTCGTTCAGGTCACTAATTCATTCCTCTTCTTCCTCTGACCTACTACTCTATTAGGTTTATTTTTAATCTCATTCATTGTGTTCTTAATCTCTGATTGGTTCTTTTTTTTTTAATCTCTTTGTTAAGGGTCTCCCTGATGTCCTCCACTCTTCTCTTAAGTACAGTGTGCATCCTTATGATCACTATGTTATGTTCTCTATCAGGCATATTTCTTACATCCATCTCATTTAAGTCTCTGCTGCTCTCGCTTGCTCTGGGTCTTTTTCTTTCATTTTGGACATACACTTCTCTGTCTCCTCACTTTGTCTAATTCTTTGTGCCTGTTTCTGTGTGTTAGGCAAGTTGGCTGCTTCTCCTGCTCTTGTCGTAATGGCTTTACGAAGCAGAGGTCCTGTAGTGCCCTGCAGTGCAATGCCACCTGTTTCCCAGGACCCAGCACTTCAGGAAGTGTCTCCAGATGTGTGCTGTGTAGGCTCTGTTGTTGTGCCCTGGCCTCTTTTTCCCTCAGGCCAATTGTCTGCCGAGGCTCTCTTTGCCTGTTATAGGCAGTGTTTGGTCCCTGACTGGGTGGGGAATGTTTTCTTAAGGTGTGTGTTGATCTCCTTGTGAAATGAGACCTGCCACTGCCACCACCACCACTGGAACTGAGGTCCAGCAAGATGTGTGGTTGGAAGATAAGGTGTTGATGGGGGTTACATCCATCTTCTGGGGAAGGAGCCCTGATGTGCTGTGACTGAGGCAAATGTGACTGGGAAAGGTGGATGCACTGAAGTGTGGGGGGCAGGGCTTGGTGTAAGCAAGTTGGTACAGCTCTGGTTCTGTTCTCACAGGTGGCCATGTGTTTATTCTAAGGAGGGGACAGGGGAGGGAAATGACACTTGCCATCTCTCCTGTGTTCCTGGCAAGGTCTTCTCATGATCCCTGCCTTTCTAGGACATGTTCCAAGATAAGTAAATCACTCTCCCTCCCATCTGCCCCTGGCGTTTTTCAAACTGCTGGTTCTAAATTATATTTCCATGGGCTGTTTTGCCTGCTGTCTCTTTAAGGGTGGGAACTTCACTTCCTAAGGCCCTCCCAGCTGTCCCAGAGCTGAGACCACACATTTTTTAAATTCCAGGCTTTATGTCCTGCTGGTTGCAGGAACTCACAGAATTCAGCCCCTATTGCTTTCAAAAGTTATGGGGATTTGTCTTCCCTGTGAGGGCTTCCTGGTATGGTAGTCTGCTTGGTTTTGTTTTGTTTTGTTTTGTTTTGTTTTTTTCTCATCTCAGTGCCACCAGCTCCTTCCCCACCATGGATGTCCATGGTCCATATTTCACCCCAAAGTATATCCTAGCCCTTCCTTCCTTCTTTGATGCGGCTTCTCTACCTTTAATTATGGAGTTTGTTCTGCCAGTCTTTAGGTCATTTTCTGGGTTGTTTATGCTGATGTGAGTGTTATCTTATTTTATCTGTAAGATGAGGCAAGCTTAGGTTTCTCCTGCTCTGCCATCTTCCCAGCCTTCTGTCTGGATTGTTCTTGATTTACATTCCACTGGTCTGATTTGTAGGTGACATTTCCTTATAAGGTTGTGGTCTCTCATCCTTTTTCATTGAGTATAATGAATATTTCATCCTAAGAGTAGAAAAGAAACTCAGATTGCTTTTCTTCATGGGATTAAAATGTTTTCTAGGGGGTTATTTAGCATCTGTCTCCCAAGCTATTGTCCTCAGTCAGTACTCCAGACAACCATGATATTTGTGTATGCTTATTTTGAACTAGACTGTGTTTATTTTTTTTAAGATTTTATTTATTTATTTATTTGACAGAGAGAGAGAGAGATCACAAGTAGGCAGAGAGGCAGGCAGAGAGAGAGGGGGAAGCAGGCTCCCCACTGAGCAGAGAGCCCGATGCAGGGCTTGATTCCAGGACCCTGGGATCATGACCTGAGCCGAAGGCAGAGGCTTAACCCACTGAGTCACCCAGGTGCTCCTAGATTGTTTTGTGAGGTCTTAAGATCATCTGCCCATTCCATCTTTCAACAGTTCGGTGCACACAAGTCCCAAGTAATTCTTTACTGGTTATGTGTACCTATTTGGCTTAACTAAGCCAACACTCCTCAAATGAGCCATAATTCTTCACACCCAGTTTTTGAATCTGGAGGTGAGGGGTGAAGTCGTATGTCAGATAATTTTTAGGGTCTGTGTTCTGCATTTAGTGGCTAGCAACAGACTCATACCCATTTTGTTTAGAAACTAGCACAGAGCGATAGGGATTATCATTGGTCCTCAATACTCTCCTGACAGTTATTTTCTGATTGAGCACTTGTGGTTCAAGTATCCAATACCCCAGTTGTACTTTTTATTCTGGAAGGACCTCAGATGATTCCTCTGTCACATATGGCCAGAGACTGTGACTTTCTTGGGGAAGGTTCTAGGCTGACAGTGGCCTCAGTGACCACTTACTGCTTATCAAATGACCAGTTTCACCCAAGGAGCAGTATGGAAGAACCACTACATGAGGAAAGTGAACAGCAGAAGTCTTGGTGATGGGGGCTGCCCTACTGTTTTGGGTCAGTCTCAGCCTATCTGTAGTGATGCTATTGACTAGAAATGCCTGAGGCACTCACCTGGACCCATATATTTGTGATGAGCCCCCACAGACATTTCCCCATTCAAAGCCAATATTGTGGCTGGACTGGCCCCTTGTGATTCTTATGATTGAGAATACACATCAGCAACAACCATCAGGGAAATTTGGAGAAAAAATGTTTCTTATTCACAAGTCCTAGGGCCACACAGTGAGGTTTTAAGTAGAGAAAGAAAGCATGCAGGCCTGGGGCTCTACTCTGTTGTGGTCTAGGCCGAGTGCCTAGGGTTTCATAAATGCACTCTTTATTGGTGAATTTAAAACACAAGAGTGGGAATTAAAATGGGGGAAGAGAAAAACAAGTAGTCAAGTGGTGAGTTATCTAAACCAACCAGAGCTCTCCAAAACAAAGGAAACTTTAGGGGTGGGCCAGCCTGGTTTTCTACCTAGTCATGTAGCTGGCAGTGTGTTTATTTAGGATGTATTTGTGGCTACTTAAGCAATCAAAAGCTCAATGTCAGGCGCTTGGGTTACAATAAAAAAAAAACCTGCCAGGTGCTTACACTATGATCTACCATGTGATGCTGAGGCATCAGAATTAAGGGTGAGGATATTAACAACTTGCAGTATTTGTAGGCAGGAGAGCTGTCTGGTTCTGAGGGCACACTTTGGCTTGCTATAATGGGAAAATATGATACAGTGCTGCCCTGCAGTCAGGAAAATCCTAATGGTCTGAGAGGCCTCTTGGTATAGGGTAGGGTCAGTCAGCAATCACATGGCAAATTCTGCAAAATACTGTTCCAGTGGGTCATCCTCCTCTTCCATCAGGGCCGTACGGTTAGCCCATTGTTCCCAGAAAACATTGCATGTTCTGCTATGTTCACTCTACACTGGAAGCCCACTTTTCTTGTGGTACAGTTGTGGGCTGGACCGGTACTGTCCCAGCATTGTATCTGTCTGTGGTGGTTAGGCCTGAGGGATCTACCGAGCAACCCTATCACCCAGCCATACAAAGCGGTGAGAACAGCCATAGCCATATAGAGCATGAAGTTGGGTCGGGTTCCTTCTGCGTGAGCTCTTTGCATATTGGTTAACGGGTGAGCATGGTGGTTCTTAATGAGAAAGTACTGGATTACCTGGTCTAGCGTGGGATACGGCCATGACCTGCAGCTTTCCCTGCATACTCCTCTCTAAATATGGCTCATGTCTACCAACTGGAGAGCGTCTTTCCCTCTTTCAGACACCTAAACTCTGTCTCTGGTTACTTGCAGGGTGTTTATGCTACCTATAAATTGGTAAGGGGATTAAGTTTCATTAGCCAGCCCTTATAACCACTGCATTTAGTGAAGATGGCCAGCATGGAGGCGGCTCCTTTTGAAAAGTCCTCACTCTTGTCAGGGTTTCCAAACAAATGAACTTGCACTCACCTGGGGGGCTTTCGTCCTGGGGGACACCCAGTGATGAGGGAATCTTACTGGACTCTACGCCCTCAGACAGGTTGCCAGCATGAAGCAGATGGTGAGATGACTGAAAACTCAGAGTGGAAGGGGCAGTGGAGTCAGAGGGTGAAATAAAGCGCACGTTGTCTTGGAGTGCAAAAGCTGGGGGTTTGCCAGAGATGGCCAGATGTGGGATTTTGCAAGGTGTATAATAATTGGTATGTGAGAAATGGAGGCCCCGGGGGTCAGAATCAAGCAAGATGAGGGGCTGGGGCAAGAGTTTGATCCATGTAGGGGACTACTTGCTTGAAAGTATTTCAAGTGGTGTCTCTTTAAGAAGGCTGTTAGGATGATCTGTGAGCCTAGCCACCTGACGGTGGTAACCTAGATGGAAGTTGCAAAGAATCTTATTTGGAGAGCCCATCGCTGAGCCTCCTAGGAGGCAAAGTGGGTACCTGGTCAGAGTCAGTGCGTCTGGCAGTTAGAGGGAACAAGAATACATTTTAGCAAGAAGGAAGGAATTCCAGGTGGGGGTCAGCAGGAGGAGTCCCGTGTAAGTACTGATGATTGTGATGACATATCTGGAAGCCTCAGCAGAAGGGGGCAGAAGGTAGATGAAATCAATCTGCCAGAGGGCGTATAGTTTGTCTCTCCAGGGGACATGTCCCCATGTAGACAGCCTCCATTGTTTGGTCTGGGAGCAGAGAACGCACGTATCCATCACGGCCTCGGCTGCTGCTGAGGAGAGGACGAGTCTCCTCACTTGAGCCCAAGTTACTAAAGCATGAATTCCCCAAGACCCAAGGTTATGTGGGCCCCTTTTGTGAGCTGTTGGCAAGGGTCAGTACCCTGAGCTATCTGTACTGGGCAAACTGTGGAGGATTTAGTGAGGGAGTCTGTGATATCGGGGTGGGTATGTGTGTGTGTGCGTGTTTAATTTTTTTAGAAGATTATTTTAGGGACACCTGGGTGGCTCAGTCAGTTAAGTGTCTGCCTTTGGCTCAGGTCATGATCCCAGGGTCTTAGAATCGAGTCTTGCATCAGGCTCCTTGCTCAGCAGAGAAACGGCTTCTCCTTCTGCCTGCTGTTCCCCTTGCTTGTGTCCATTCTCTCTCTCTCTCTCTCTGACAAATAAATAAAATCTTAAAAAAATAAAAGATTATTTTAGAGCGAGCACAAGCAAGCTGGGGAAGGGGCAGAGCAAGAGAATTCTGAAGCATACTTTGCACTGAGCATGGTGCCTGACATAGGGCTTGATCCCAGGACCCTGAGATCCTGACATGAGCCAAAACCAAGAGCCGGCCACTTAACCGACTAAAAGGAGTCTGATATTGTTGAAAATGGCTTTTGGTGTAGAGTGGTAGAGTGCTTAGTTGTGCAGAAGTGTGAATAACAATGATAGGAATTGGAGACTCTGCTAATTCCTTTTACATCTGGGCACCCCAGTTGGGCTTGTGTGAGAAAATTGTCCCTTAGCCATTGGCCAGACCAAACCATAAGACCATTAGGAATAGCCCACATAATGTGGCTCTGCAAAAGGCCCCATTTTCTGGTGTCCCCAAGGACTAGGTGAACAGCTGCAAGTTCTGCCAGTCGGCCTGAGCTGGGAGTGCCCTCCTTGACTGGAGAAGTACCCGAGGCCAGGTGGGATGCTGTGGCTCTCTGGTGAGCTGCGTTGTGTAGGGTGGTGATTCTGCCATCCACGAAGAATACCAAGTCCTTGTCCATCTCAGACATTGAGTCCCAAGGAGCTTCCCAGAGAGAGGAGGAGGAAGCAGGGGTGCCACTATTCCTTCCTCAAGCATCTCAAGTAAGTGGCTCGGCATGGGGGAAGCCACATCATTCTGTAATTTGGAAAGGCCTTTGATGTTTGGTTTAGCCCTTTCCTGAAGCTACTGTGTACCAAGGAGGCATCAGTGGCTGTGCTGACCTTCTGCTGGGATACATCTCTAACTCAGGGCATCATAGGAACTTGTGTGCAGAGTAGTACTGGGTGGGAGCTAGTTAGGGCCTCAGCTTCTAAAAGAGACCAGTAGGATGCCCAAAGTTGTCACTAAGGGTAAGCACTTAGTCCAAAACCCCATAGGAAGCCAGGCAGACTTATGTTTGGTTCAGAGACCCCAGGAGACCAAGGTCTTGACCTCGTATTTGGAAGCAGGACTAAGGTAAGTCTTGTTGGGCTACCTGCTGGGCAACTTCCAAAGCAGTGTCGGGCCCCACCCCAGTGGTAGGTGCCAGGTGTGACTGCATATATAGAGTGAAGAATTAGTGAGAGGTGAGGGATGCGTTGCATCCAGAGCACAAGAAGACCTAGTATGTGTTGTGACTGAGTGTGGTAGGTGGCTTAATGGTGACTAATTGATGTTTAGGAATTTCTTGGCCTTTAGAGGGTTCAATGATGCCCAGAAACTTGACAGATGAGGCTGGGTGTTGGACCTTGTGGGGGGCAATTTCCCAGTTACATTTGTTTAAGTAGTGTGTGAGGGTGTGCTAAACCACCCACACTTCTTCCTTGGAGGGACCCCTCATAATCATGTCAACAATATAATGCCTAAATTGGCACCTTTCCAATTATAAGGTATTTAAATCCCAGTAGCAGAGATTATATGCAATTGCAGGACTGTTTAAATATGCCATTAGGAATCTCAAAAATGTATACTGAGTCCCTTCCAAAGTGAAAGTAAATTGAGTTTGGGATTCCTCCATGGTAAGAACACAATAGAGCATATTAGCTAGGTCAGTGACCGTGAAGGATGCTCCTTGGGCCATTGTATGTCCTCAATCAGTTCTATAGTATTAGGAATTAGAGCCTTAATTGGAGGAAGCTGAGCAGTGAGGATCTTCTAGTCAGTGGTGAGGTGCCAGATGGAGTTACTGAAAAGGGGGGATTATGGGCTTAATGACTCTTGCCTCAAGAATATCTTAAATACCGAGCATCGGCTTTCAGTGCCTCATTTAAATTGGTATTCGGGAATGTTTACCATCTTGACTGGGGGAGGGAAAGTCACTAGTGTCCATTTGGCAAGTCCCACCAGGAAGGCCAGAACCTGGTCTTGTTCCTTGTGGCATGACATTGTGTCAGTACATCCTCGCCTATAATAGGGAAAAAAAAGCCAGGGGGCCACAACCAGAGGAAGGTTTTTGAGGTGAATGGGGTCCCAATAGTTACATCTGAATGGATTTGTGGGCCTTTGAATATTTTACTAGTGATGACCTGTAGGTAGAAGGGCTCCCTTTTTGGAAATTTAAAGAAATTGACTGGCAGCGACTTGGGTCACGTGTAATGACAGTGACTTGGGCCCTGGTGTCTAATAGGGCCACAAAGAACTGTGCGTTTTTATTGTCCCAATGGCCCCTCGGAGTGGTATGGGGCACTTGACCTCAGGAGATGGGACAAGCCCTGGGGAGTCACCAATTTTCAAGGGTAGGGCTTAAATGGCTGCCAGTCCTTGAGATTAGGGAAGGGGGAAGGGGAAAAGTGGAAACTGGGTTGGGGTCAGAGGGGTTAAAGGGAAGTTATGTGTCAAGAAGATGGAAGTGGGCACCTGGGGGGCTCAGTGGGTTAAAGCCTCTGCCTTCGGCTCAGGTCATGATCCTAGGGTCCTGGGATCGAGCCCCGCATTGGGTTCTTTGCTCGGCGGGGAGCCTGCTTCCTCCTCCTCTCTCTGCCTGCCTCTCTGCCTACTTGTGATCTCTCTCTGTCAAATAAATAAATAAAGTCTTTAAAAAAAAAAAAAAAAGATGGATGGGCGAAGAGGGTTGTGGTTGGGAAGATACTAGTTTTGGGGTCTGCAGTTTAGAAACCTGCTGTTTGGAGATTAGGTGTCAGGATCCAGGAGATTTTATAACTCCCAGTGGGAATTTACCTGTGTATTCCCATAAAGGGCAAAATTGGATCAGAGTTCATTAAGGAAGGAGTGGGGAACCCTTTCTATTGAGGGAAATTTGTTTGTGTGAGACCTTTCTGGGGCAGTGGCAGCAGAGGGTAGGAGTCTGAAGTATCTGGGTGAGAATCCCCTTTAGGTCTCTCAACCATGTCAGTGCCCTCAGGGCCTTTGGGATGGTTTCAGCAGTTGCAATAAAATGTAGTAGTGCCATCCTGTAATGGGGGGGGGGTACACTTTAAAAAGAATTCTCTGGACTCCTGGTCAAAATTGGGCCTCTTTACGGTGGGAAATGAAGCGGGGGGGGGGGGGTCATGATGATCATGGAAATGATAAACCCATTGGACTGTGCCGGTTTTGTACAATAGGAGATGAGCCTCCTCTAATGTTTTCCGTTCACTGCGAGCCTTAGCAGTGATTGCTGTGATAGAAGGATGGGCGTGGCGCCAGGCAATAAGTAATCCAAATGAGGAAAGGGAGGGCCCTTGTACAAATACTGGTGGCTCTAGAGGCTTTTGCCTTCCCTTTCCCTCTTTCTCCTCACAAGAGGCCTCCATAACCCTGTCAGCTCTTCCCTTGGTGGCCAGGACGCATTGTGAAGCATGGTTCTGCCCCGTCAGGGGAAAACTGAGGGGGCTCAGGATCTCTGTCATCTCAGAGGACATAAGTATAGAGCCCAGAGGACCTCTTATAAGATTATGGATTTTAGATCTTTAGGGATCCTGGCCAGGTTAATGCATGTTGGCAGCCGTGGGTAACAATTCAGGGCCTGTTCTGAAAACACAAAAGGGCCTGTAAGTTCCCTTTTCTCCTTCCTGCTGCACAAAAGGTTTAAGAAAGGTCTGAATTTTTCAGATACACTTTTTTTTAAAGATTTTATTTGACAGAGATCACAAGTAGGCAGAGCAGCAGAAAGAGAGAGAGGGGGAAGCAGCCTCCCCCGCTGAGCAGAGAGCCCGATGCGGGGCTTGATCCCAGGACCCTGAGACCATGACCTGAGCTGAAGGTAGAGGCTTTAACCCACTGAGCCACCCAGGCACCCCTCAAATGCACTTTTTTTTAAAAAAGATTTTATTTATTTATTTGACAGACAGAGATCACAAGTAGGCAGAGAGGCAGGCAGAGAGAGGGGGGAAGCAGGCTCCCTGCTGAGCAGAGAGACTGATGCGGGGCTCGATCCCAGGACCCTGAGACCATGACCTGAGCTGAAGGCAGAGGCTTTAACCCACTGAGCCACCCAATCGACCCTCAGATACACTTTTTGATGGCAGTTTCTACTTTACAGTTTCTCCTGCTACCTTAATCTTACATGTTGTTACCAGAAAACAATTGTTGATGATACCCTGTGAGCCCTCCTCGTAGGTGGCCACATTCCTTTCCCAGGGTATCCCAATGGACATCTGCAGGACTGGAGTCTGCCTACACTAGTGCAGTATTTACAGGGTCTGTGGGAAAAGCCCCCCAGGGCCTCTGGAGTGTAGTCGGCACTGAGCAACACCTAGGAATTTTCCAGGGGGTCTTACATTTATCAAGGAGCTAGGGCACCTCCTCGAGGTCCTTTGCAGACACTGTCACCAGCAGTTCAGGACACTTATATTTGTCCACTGAATTGTTTTTTTAGTAACATTCCACCAGGAATTGGACCCATGATATCCTATCAGATCAGGGGATAGAAAGTGAGAGCAAGGGCGAGTTGATGACACAGACGTGAGGCCTCTCTTGTACTTGCATTCCCCCTTTCACCATGCCACTGGTTTCCTGTTGCAAGGTTGTAACTTCCGGGTTGAAACTTACAGTCCAGGCCACAACCCACTGACACAGGGGTCTCTGGTGGGGGTCTCCCACCCTCCTTGCCTATGGGAACATCCTTACATTGTGCCTTTAGCCAAGGGCCTTTCCTGGGACAGTGACAATAGCCTTGAGATTCAGTTCAACCTCCTTAGCTCCGCTCGGCCTCAAGGCGTGAAGGACCCTCAGGCACATGAATAGTGCATTAAGGCCTTCATAATTCGTGGTCTGATTGGCTCATTAGACCACGTGGCCTTGATCATGCTGCTCTGGGGAGATTGTTGACCTATTACAGCAGCAGTGACGTTTTAGGATGGATGCACAGGCAATACATGGCGCAGGCAATATGCGAAAACACACGGTGACGGGACAGACCTCCAACCGGTGATGCTCCTTTCGCAGAGGGTGCTAGCCCCCCGGGTCAGTCAGTCAGTCAGCCAGCCAGTTGTAGGTAACGTGCATTCCCTTCAGTTAACTGCAACAACAATCATGCAGTCCTACCAACTAGCCAACTGTTTTGGGCCAGCCTCAGCCCAGTAGTGCTGTTCTGAAATGCCTAGGGGCACCCCGCTGGGCCCGAGGTGAGCCTTCACAGACGTTTCCCCTTTGAGAGCCAATGCCATAAGCTAGACCAGCCCTTGTGGTTCTTCTTATGATTATAAGGCCTACCTAGGCAACAAGCATCAGGGAACTTCAAAAAAAACAACACAACTTATTACTCTCAAATCCTGGAGAACACATATGCGTGGGCCCAGACAGTGGGGTTGTGGTAGACAGCATGAGAGTGTAAGAGCACACACATACAAAGATCTGGGGTTCTGCTTTTACTACAGCTTAGGGTGGGGTGCCTGGAGTTATGCAGGTTTACTAGTGGTGAATTTATTTATTTATTTGTTTAAAGTTCAGTTAGCCAACATAGCGTACATCATTAGTTTCAGATGCAGTGTTCAATAATTCACCAGTTGCGGATAACACCCAGTGCTCATCCCATCACGTGCCCTCCTTAATGCCCATCAGACAGTTACCCCATCCCCCCACCCACCTCCCCTCTGCCAACCCTCAGTTTTTTTTCCCCCAGAGTTAAGAAACTCTCATGGTTTGTCTCCCTCTCTGATTTCTTCCCATTCAGTGTTCCCTCCCTTCCCCTATGGTCCTCTGCGCTATTCCTTATATTCTACATATGAGTAAAACCATATGATAATTGTCTCCCTCTGATTCACTTACTTCACTTAGCGTATTTTACTTAGCACCTCCAGTTCCATCCACGTTGATGTAAACGGTATGTATGGATCCTTTCTGATGGCTGAGTAATATGCCATTGTAGGTATAAACCACATCTTCATCCATTCAGCTGTCAAAGGACATCTCACCTCCTTCCACAGTGTGGCTGTTGTGGCCATTGCTGCTATGAACACTGGGGTGCGGGTGCCCCTTTTTTTTCACTGCATCTGTATCTTTAGGGTAAATACCCAGTAGTGCAATTGCTGGGTCATAGGGTAGCTCTATTTTTAACTCCTTGAGGAACCTCCACACTGTTTTCCAGAGTGGCTGCACCAGCTTGCATTCCCACCAACAGTGTAAGAGGGTTCCCCTTTCTCCACAAGCTTTGCCAACATTTGTTGTTCCCGGTGTTGTTAATTTTAGCCATTCTAACTGGTGTGAGGTGGTATCTCATTGTGGTTTTGATTTGTATTTCCCTGATGCCAAGGGATGTGGAGCATTTTTTGGTGTGTCTGTTGGCCATTTGGGATGTCTTTGGAGAAGTATCTGTTCATGTTGTCTACCCATTTTTTTCTTTTTTTTTTTTTTAAAGATTTTATTTATTTATTTGAGAGAGAGACAGAGCGAGAGAGCATGAGAGGAGAGGTCAGAGGGAGAAGCAGACTCCCATGGAGCCGGGAGCCTGATGTGGGACTCGATCCCAGGACTCCAGGATCATGACCTGAGCTGAAGGCAGTCACTCAACCAACTGAGCCACCCAGGCGTCCTGTCTGCCCATTTTTTGACTGGAGTTTTTGTTCTTTGGGTGTTGAGTTTGATAAGTTCTTTATAGATCGTGGCTACTAGCCCTCTATCTGATATGTCATTTGCAAATATCTTCTCCCATTCTGTATGTTGCCTTTTATTTTGTTCACTGCAGAGCTTTTTATCTTGATGAAGTTCTGATACTTCATTTTTACTTTTGTCCCTTGACGTTGGAGAGGTATCTAACAAGAAGCTGCTGTGGCCTAGGTCAAAGAGGTTGCTGCCTGTGTTCTCCTCTAGGATACTGATGGATTCCTATCTCACATTTAAGTCTTTCATCCATTTTGGCTTTATCTTTGTGTATGGTGTAAGAGAAAGGCCCAGTTTCATTCTTCTGCATGCAGCTATCCAATATTCCCAGCACCATTTATTGAAGAGACTGGCCTTCTTCCATTGGACATTCTTTCCTGCTTTGTCGAAGATGAGTTGATCATAGAATTGAGGGTCCATTTCTGGGTTCTCTATTCTGTTCCATTGATCTATGTGTCTGTTTTTGTGCCAGTACCATACTGTCTTGATGATGACGGCTTTGTAATAGAGCTTGGAATTGTGATGCTGCCAACTTTGGTTTTCTTTTTCAACAATCCCCTGGTGATTCAGGTGTTTTTCTGGTTCCATACAAATTTTAGGATTGTTTGTTCTAGCTCTGGGAAAAGTGTTGATGGTATTTTGATAGGGATTTCCCTGAATGTGTAGATTGCTCTGGGTAGCACAGACATTTTAACATATTTATTCTTCCAATCCAGGAGCATGGAATGTTTTTCCAGCTCTTAGAGTCTTCTCAATTTCTTTCATGAGTGTTCTATAGTTTTCTGAATATACATTCTTTGCCATTTGGTTAGGTTTATTCCTAAGTATCTTATGGTTTTTGGTGCAATTCCTTAATTTCCCTTTCTTCAGTCACATATTTAGTGTATAGAAATGCCACTGATTTCTGTGCATTGATTTTTTGTATCCTGCTATGTTGCTGAATTCCTGTATGAGTTCTAGCAATTTTGGAGTGGATCTTTTGGGTTTTCCACTTAAAGTATCATGTCACCTGTGAAGAGTTTTACTTCTTCTTTGCCAATTTGGATGCCTTTTATTTCTTTTTGTTGTCTGATTGCTGAGTCTAGGACTTCTAGCATTATGTTGAACAGTAGTGGTGAGAGTGGGCGTCCCTGTCGTGTTCCTGACCTTAAGGGAAAAGCTCTCATTTTTCCCCATTGAGAATGATATTCAGTGTGGGCTTTACATGGATGACTTTTACGATATTGAGCTATGTTCCCTCTATCCCTACACGATGAAGAGTTTTAATCGAGAAAGAATGCTGTCGGGGCACCTGGGTGGCTCAGTGGGTTAAAGCCTCTGCCTTCGGCTCAGGTCATGATCCCAGGGTCCTGGGATCGAGCCCCTGTCGGGCTCTCTGCTCAGCAGGGAGCCTGCTTCCCCCTCTCTCTCTCTGTCTGCCTCTCTGCCTACTTGTGGTCTCTGTCTGTCAAATAAATAAATAAAATCTTTTTTAAAAAAAAGAAAGAATGCTGTATTTTGTCAAATGCTTTTTCTGCATCAGTTGAGAGGATCATATGGTTCTTTTATTGATGTGACGTATGACACTGATTGATTTGTGAATGTTGAACCACCCTTGCATCCCTTGCTTTCTTTTGAGGTCCATTACTGTGGTAAATGGTCCTTCACCCCCCTAATTTTCAGTCTGGATGTGTTTTGGGGTCTAAAATGAATCTCTTGGGGTGCTTTCTTGGCTCAGTCATTAAGTGTCTGCCTTCGGCTCAGGTCATGATCCCAGAGTCCTGGGAGCGAGGCCTGCATTGGGCTCCCTGCTCAGTGGGAAACCTGCTTCTTCCTCTCCCACTCCCCCTGCTTGTGTTCCCTCTCTTGCTGTCTCTCTCTTTCTCTCTCTGTCAAATCTTAAAAAAAATATGATATAATAATAGTCTCTTGTAGACATCACATGGATCGGTCTTGCTTTTTTTTTCAATATTTTATTTATTTGACAGAGAGAAATCACAACTAGGCAGAGGCAGGCAGAGAGAGAGGAGGAAGCAGGCTCCCTGCGGAGCAGAGAGCCCGATGCGGGGCTTGATCCCAGCACCCTGAGATCATGACCTGAGCCGAAGGCAGAGGCCTTAACCCACTGAGCCACCCAGGCGCCCCTGGTCTTGCTTTTTTATCCAATCTCATACCCTATGTCTTTTGATGGGAGCATTCAGCCCATTTACATTCAGAATAACTATCAAAAAATATAAATTTGGTGCCATTGTATTGTCTGTAAATTTCCTGTTTCTTTAAATTGTCACTGTTTCTTTCTGGTCTATGTTACTCTTGGGCTCTTTCTGCTTACAGGATCCCTCTTAATATTTCCTGCAGGGCTGGCTTGGTGGTCACATATTCTTTCAGTTTCTGTCTATCCTGGAAGCTCTTTATCTCTCCTTCCATTCTAAATAACAGCCTTGCTGGATAAATTATTCTAGGCTCCATGTTCTTTTCGTTTAATACCCTGAATATATCATGCCAACCCATTCTGGCCTGCCAGGTCTCTGTGGATAGGTCTAATGTTAGTCTGATGTTCTTCTGTTTGTAGGTTAATAACTCTTGTCTTGAGCTGCTTTCAGAATTTTCTCTGTGTCCGAAATCTGCAAGCTTCACTATTGTATGTCGGGTGTTGATCTATTTTTATTGATTTTGGGAGGGGTCCTCTCTACTTCTTGGATTTGAATGCCTGTTTCCTTCCCCAGATTAGGGAAGTGCTCAGCTATGATTTGCTCAAATATACTTTCAGGCCCTCTCTTCACCCTCAGGCATCCCAATAATTCTGATGTTGGATCATTTTATGGCATCACTGATTTCTCGAAGCCTCTTCATTGGTTGTTAGTTGTTTTTCTCTCTTTTCCTCAGCTTCTTTCCTTTCCATCAACCTGTCTTCTAGAGCACTTATTCTCTCTCCTGCCTAACTTACCCTAGCTGTTAGAGCATCCAGTTTAGATCGCATCTCTGAGCATTTTTAATTTTGGCCTGATTAGATCTCATTTCTGCACTAAGAGATTCTCTAGGGTCTTTTGTGCCTTTTTCAAACCCAGCTATGAACTTTGTTATCCTGAATTCCATCTCTGACATCTTACTTATATCCATATCGATTAGATCTGTGGCAGAGAGCATCACCTCTGGTTCTTTCTTTTGTTATGACTTCCTCCTTCTAGTCATTTTGCTCAGGGAAGAATGGATGACTGAGTGAGCAGAATCAAAAATATCAACCATGACCCAAGCAAAATCCACACTAGAGAAATCTGAAGAGGTCAGAAACCAAAACAGAAAGGCAAACAAAGAAGACAAAGTAAAGAGTGGGGAGGGGAGGGTATCATCTCACGGGGGGGAAAAAACAGGGTGATCCAGCTGCTCCTTAGTGTATTTTGGTCTCTGTGTTAGAAGACACTAAATCTCAAAATTGCAAAGAAAGCAAAACTTATATATACAAAAATAAAATTGAATAGAGTGAAAGGAGGCCAAAAATAAAGACTATACCTACCAAATGTAGATGTAAGAAATCAAAGTTAAAAAGTGACTTAAAAACAAAGAGGTAATAAAATTAGAAACTAGTAGAAAGGGGAAAAAAGAGAAATGGAAAATTTTAGATTGAAAGATAAATCATGAGAAAAGGCCCCCCCCCCGCCCCAAGTTCTATGTACTGTTTTTCTCTAGCACCAGAGTTTTACAGTCTTGGAAACTAGTTGTGTACCTATTCTTCCAGTTGGTCTTGGTGGGGAGGGGCCTGCTGTGCTGCTTCTTAGGTGTCTTTGCCTGGGTGGAGTTGCATCTCCCCTTTGCAGGGGGTCTGGGCTGAGTGTAAGCTGATCCTCTCTGTGGCTTTGGTTACCCCAAGGCTTTCTGCACCTCTTTAGAGGATCAAAATAAAAATGGCCATGCCCAATCTCAAGTTCCAGAGCGAAAGGTTCATGGTCCCCTCTTTTAGTAAACCCTCTGGGAAAAACTGTCTTCACTTTTTTTTTTTTTTTTTAAGATTTTATTTACTTACTTGAGAGAGAGAGAGAGAGAGAGAGAGAATGAGAGGGGGAGAAGGTCAGGGGAAGAAGCAGACTCCCTGTGGAGCTGGGAGCCCGATGCGGGACTCAATCCTGGGACTCCAGGATCATGACCTGAGCCGAAGGCAGTTGCTTAACCAACTGAGCCACCCAGCTGCCCCAAACTGTCTTCACTTTTATGTGTGCCAAACTGCAGACTCTCGTGGTGTGTGGCCATAGCAAACCTCCCAGCGGAAGGCAGAGGGTCACCCCATCCGGTCCTTTACTTGGTCACTGCCCTGAGAGCTGTTACCCAGTCATGGGCATACCCCTCCCACCCCTCCTAGGGGATGGCAGAGGGCCCCCACATTCCAGTCTGCTGCAGGGTGCCCAGGGAGGAAGTGGTCACCTGATCAGGCCTGGCTCCTGGTTTCTGGCTAACTGAGCTGAGAGTCCCTTTCTGGGCTTGCTGACTGTAACCAGTTTCCCTGCTCCATTGCTTGGGAACTACTGGCTTAGGCACTCCCGTTAGTTCTACGACTCCCGGGATCCTGAGCCCACACTGACCCACCTAGAATTCTGCCCATTTTAGCTCCTGAACCCCTTTCGGGCAGGGATGTCTCTCCCTGGAACAGATTACTAAGGGTTCGGATTTTGCCCTCTGGTGCTCTATTCACTTTCCGGTAGCTGGCTTACAGAGTTTCCCTCCCCTCTCCATTTATCTTCTGATATCTCCCCTCGGATTCACTTCTCTGCACGTCCTACTTTGCAAAAAGTGGTTGCTTTTCTACTTAGAGAGTTCCAGATTTTTTTTCTTACATCTCAGGCTGAAATCATGGGTGTTTGGAATGGTTTGATTGTTATCTAGCTAAATTCAAGGGACCAGATGAAATGAGGTCCCTTACTCTTCTGCCATCTTGCCTCCTCCCTACTTGTGAATTTAAAACATAAGAGCAGCAATTAAAACGTGGGAAGGAACAAACAAGTGTCAAATGGACAGTTTTCTAAGTCAACCAGAGATCTCTAAAACAAAGGAAACTTCAGGGGTAGGTGGCATGGCTCTTTATCCGAGTGGCTGGTCCTGTGTTTCTTTCCAGTGTTTCTTCAAGATAGGTGTCTTTGAAGTGAATGCCTCAGCAATCAAAAGCTTGCTGTGAGGCACATGCATTACAATATACAAGTCTGGCCTTTATGTTATCTATAGAAAAGTGCCACATCTTTTTTTTTTTTTTTAAAGATTTTATTTATTTATTCGACAGACAGAGATCACAAGTAGGCAGAGAGGCAGGCAGAGAGAGAGGAGAAAGCAGGCTCTCCACGGAGCAGAGAGCCCGATGCGGGGCTCGATCCCAGGACTCCGGGACCATGACCTGAGCCGAAGGCAGAGGCTTCAACCCACTGAGCCACCCAGGCGCCCCGAAAAGTGCCACATCTTATTTTACATCGTCTAAGGCAAGGATTGGTCACAAAAATGGTTGAGGGAACAAGGGTGTGCTTCAAATGCATAAATGCTGTATGATTTTTCCCCAGTTTTACTTAGACATGATTCACATATGGCATTGTATAAGTTAAGGTACACAGCATGATTTTATATATATATATAAAATATATATATATAAAATATATATATATTTTATATATATATCTTATATAAGATATAAATATATATATTTTATATATATTTATATATATCTTATATATTTTATATATATCTTATATGTCTTATATATTTTATATATATCTTATATAAGCATATCTATTTATATAGGATATCTTATATATATAATGTATTATATATCTTATATTAAATGATACCACTACAAGTTTAGTTAATATCCATCGTCTCATGTAAGTACAAAAAAAAGGAAAAACATTTTTTCCTTGCAATGAGAACACTTAGGATTTACTCTTCTTAACAGCTTTCTTATAAATCCTACAGCAGCATTAGCTATAATCATCACGTTGTAAATTATATCCCTGATAATTCTTTATCTTACAACTGGAAGTTTATACTTTTTGACCTCCTTTATACAGTTCCCACTTCCCTGGCCCCCCCACCCCTGGCAACCACAAATCTAATGTCTTTTTTTTAGGAGTTTGTTTTTGGATTCCTCATATACATGAGATTGTACAGTATTTATTTTTCTCTGTCTGACTTAGGTCATTTAGCATAATGCTATCAAAGTCCATCCCCATTGTCTCAAATGGCAAGATTTCCCTTTTTTATGGCTGACTAATATTTCATTGTGTATATATATCAAGTCTTCTTTATTCATTCAACCATCAATGGCCATTTGGGATATTTTCTATACCTTGGCTATTATAAATAATGATGCCATGAACATGGGGGGCAGATACCTCTTCAACATAGTGTTTTCATTTCCCTCAGATATATTCTCAGAAGTAGAAATGCTAATCATACTGTAGGGTTTTTTTATTTTTTGAGGAACTTCCATATATATTATATCTATATATAGATATAATATATATAATATCTATATAGATATATATCTATATATTCCACAATGGTACCAATTTACATCCCACCAATAGTGAACAAGGATTCCCTTCTGCACACATTATGGCCAGCATTTGTTATCTTTGTTAACTTTTCTTTTTGATGCTAACCATTCTAACAGGCATGAGGTGATATTTTGCTGTGGATTTGATTTGCATTTTCCTGATGATTAGTGTTCATGTACCTCCTGGTCATTCATATATCTTCTTTGGAGAAGTGTCAAAAAATGTCTATGTAGGTCCTTTCCTAATTTGAAACTAGATTGTGTTGTTTTGTTTGCTATTAACCTATATGAGTTATTTATATATTTTGGATATTAACCCCTTATCATATATATGGTTTGCAAATATTTTTTCCCATTCTACACATTTTCTGCTCATTTTGTTGATTTTTTAGTATTGCTGTGCAGAAGCTTTTTAGTTTGACGTAGTCTCAGTTGTTAATTTTTTGCTTTGATTATGCTCTAGGTATTTCATACAAAAAATCGTTACTGAGACCCATGTTAAGGAACTTTTTCTGATGTTTCCTTCTAGTAGTCTTATGATTTGGGGGCTTATTTTTAAGTATTTAATCCATTTCTAGTTCATTTTTGTGAGTGGTATAAAATAGGAGTCTAATTTCATATTTTTTTTTTAAGTATAGTTGCCAAACAATGTTACACTAGTTTCAGGGGTACAACCCAGTGATTCAAGTCTATACATTATGCTTTGCCCACCACAGGTGTAGCTACCATCTGTCACCATTCAACACTATTAAAATATCATTGACTATATTCCCTATGCTGTACCTTTTATTCCGTGACTTATTCATTTCATAATTGGAAGCCTGTATCACCTTCTCCCCTTTATCCATGTTGCCTGTCTCCCAACCCTCCTCCCTTCTGGCAACCATCAGTTTGCTCTCGGTGTTTATAGGTCTAATTCTGCCTATGAAATCATACTGTTATTTGTCTTTCTCAGTCTGACTTATTTCACTTAGTGTATTACCTTCTAGGTCCATCTGTGTTGTTGCAAATGGCAATATCTCATCCCTTTTCATGGCTGAGTAATATTCCATTGTGTATGTACTCCACTTCTTTTTTTTTATCCATTCATCTATCAGTGAACACTTGCTCTTGTATCTTGGCTATTGTAAATAATGCAGCAGTAATCACAGGGACACAGATATCTTTTCAAATTAGTGTTTTCATTTCCTTTGGGCAAATACCCAATAGTGGAATGATTGGATCCTATGATATTTCTATTTTTAATTGTTTGAGGAATCTCCATAGAGTTTTCCACAGTGGCTGTACCAGTATACATTACTACCAACAGTGCATGAGGGTTCCCCTTTCTCTTCATCCTTGTCTTTTTGATTCTAGCCAATCTGACAGGTGTGAGGTGATGTCACATTTTGGTTTTGATTTACATTTCCCTGATCATTAGTAATGCTGAGTATTTTTTTCATTTGTTTCTTGGCCATCCAGATGTCTTCTCTGGAAAAATGTCTACGTCCTCTGCTCATTTTTTAATTGTTTAATTTGGTGTTGAATTGTATAAGTTATTTATATATTTTGGGTAATAACTCCTTATCAGACACATCGTTTGAGAATATCTTCTCCCATTCAGTAGGTTGCTTTTTGTTTTGTTGATGGTTTCCTTTGCTGTGCAGAAGGAAATGCTTTGCTTCTCTTGCCTTAAGAAACATATCTAGAAAAATGTTTCTATGGCTGATGTCAAAGAAATTACTGTCTGTGGTCTTTTCTACGAGTTTTATGGTTTCAAGTCTCACATTTCGGTTGCTAATCTATTTTGAATTTATTTTTGTGCATGGTGTTAGGAGGTGGTCCAGTTTCATTATTTTGCATGTAGCTGTCCAGTTTTCCCAGCACCATTTATTGAAGAGACTGTGTTTTCCCCACTGTATGTTCTTGCCTCCTTTGTCACGATTAATTGGCCATATATGTGTGCGATTACTTCTCTATCCTGTTCCCTTGAGCTTTTGTGTCCATTTTTGTACCAGAACCATGCTGTTTTGATTACTACAGCTTTGTAGTATATCTTGAAATCTGGGATTGTGATACCTCTAGATTTATTCTTGTTCAAGATTGCTTTGGTTATTTGGGGTCTTTAGTGGTTTCATACAAATTCTAGTATTCTAGTTTTGTGAAAAATGCTGTTGGTATTGCGATAGGGATTGCATTGGACCTATAGATTGCTTTTAGGTAGTATGAACATTTTAACAATGTTAATTCCAATCCACGAGTTTGGCATATCTTTCTGTTTATTTGTGTCATCTTCAATTTCTTTCATCAGTGTTTTATAGTTGTTAGAGTACAGGTTCTTGCACCTCTTTGGTTAAGTATATTCCTAGGACTTTTATTCTTTTTGGTGCAATTGTTAATGGAAGAATTTTCTCAATTTCTCTTCCTGCAACTCTGTCATTCGTATATAAAAAGGCAATTGATTTCTCAGTTTTATTTTTGTGTTCTGTACTTTATTGACCTAATTTATTCTTAGTTTTTGGGTGGAGTCTGTAGGGTTTTCTGTGTAAAGTATCATGTCACCTGCAAATAGTGACAGTTTAACTTATTCCTTTCCAATATAGATGGCTTTTATTTCTTTTACTTCTTTGATTGCTGTGGCTAGGACTTCCATGACTATGTGGAATAAAAGTGGCAAGAGTGGACATCCTTGTCTTGTTCCTGATCTTACAGGAAAAATCTCAGTTTTTCACCATTATGTATGCTGTTTGCTGTGGGTTTTTCATATATGGCTTTTATTATGTTGAGATATGGTCCCTCTAAACTCAGTTTGTTCAGAGTTTTTATCATGAACAGATGTTGAATTCTATTAAGTGTTTTCTCTGCATCTTTTGAGATGATTATATGATTGTTATTCTTTGTTTTGTTAATGAGTATAGTGTTCATTGATTTGTGAATATTAAACAATCCTTACATCCCTGGAAAAAAATCCCACTTGACTGTGGTGAATGATCCTTATAATGTATTGTTGAATGAAATTTATTAATACCTTGCTGAGAATTTTTGCATCTGTGTTCATCATGAATAATTGACCTATAGTCTTCTTTTTTGTGGTGTCTTTGTCTTTTGTTTTCAGGGTAATGATGCCCCTGTAGAATTTGGTTGCAAGCTTTCCTTGTATTTTTGGAATATTTTGAGGAGTATAGATAATGACTGTTCTTTAGATATCTGGTGGAATTCACCTGTGAAGTCATCCGATTCTGGATTTTTACTTTTTGGTAGATTTTTGATTACCAATTCAGTTTCATTACTAGTAATTTGTCTCTTCAGATTTTTTATGTCATCCTGATTCAGTTTTTTTAAGGTTGTATGATCCTAAAATTTTATCTTTTCTTCTAGGTTGTCCACTTTGTTGGCATATAATTTTTCATTGCATTCTCTTGTAATCGTTTGTATTATTGTGGTATCAGTTGTTATTTCTTGTTTTTTGTTTCTGATGTTTTTGTTTAGGATTTTTGCATCTGTGTGCATCAGAGGTATTGGCCTGTGGTTCCCTCTCTCTCTCTCTCTCTTTTTTTGTGTGTTATTTTATCTGCCTTTGGTATCACGGTAATACTAGCTTCATGGAATGAATTTGGAAGTTTTCTTTCCCCTTCTATTTTTTGGAATATTTTGAGAGGAATACACATTAATTCTTCTTTAAATGTTTGGTAGAATTCATCTGTGAAGCCATCTGGCCCTGGACTTTTGTTCATTGGGATTTTTGATTACTGATTGAATTTTATTGCTGGTAATTGGTTTTTAAAAAATTTTTTTTAAAATATAAATTTATTTATTTATTTATTTATTTATTTGACACAGAGAGAGAGATCACAAGGAGGCAGAGAGAGGGGGGGGGGAAGCAGGCTCCCTGTTGAGCAGAGGGCCCGACACGGGGCTCAATCCCAGGACCCTGAGATCATGACCTGAGCTGAAGGCAGAGGCTTAACCCACTGAGCCACCTAGGCGCCCGGTTTGTTTAAAATTTCAATTTTTGATTCAGTTTTGGGAGGTTATATTTTTCTAGGAATTTATCCATTTCTTCTAGGTTGTTCAATTTGTTGGCATAAAATTTTTCATGATATTCTCTTACAATCTTTTCTAGTTCTTTGGTGTTGGTTAATGTTCCTGTTTCATTTCTGATTTTGTATATTTGAATCTTCTTTCTCTATCTCTCCCCCTGCCTGTCTGTCTCTTGATGAGTCTGGGTAGAGGTCTATCAGTTTCGTTTATCTTTTCAAAGAACCAGCTCCTGGTTTTGTTGATCTGTTCTATTGTTTTTGTTTTTAGTTTCTGTATCATTTATCTTTGTTATAATACTTACTATTGCCTTCCTTCTGATGGTTTGGGTCTTTGTTCTTTTTCTAGCTCCTTTATGTGTAAGGTTAGGTCATTTATTAGAGATTTTTCTTACTCCTTGAGGTAGGCCTATATTGCTATAAATATCCCTTTTAGAACCACTTTTGGTGTACCCCACAGATTTTGGACCATTGTATTTTCATTTGTTTCCATGTACTTTTTGATTTTTTTTTCTTTTCTTGGTTGACCCATTGTGTAGTAGCATATTATTTAATTTCCATGTAATTTTGCTCTTTCCAGACTTTTTCTTGTGGTTGATTTCTAGTTTCATAGCATTGTGGTCAGAAAAGATGCATGGTATGACTTTGATCTTTTTGAATTTGTAGAAACTTGTTGTGGGTTTCTGGACATTTCTGCTGGTAACATCCTTGGGTAGGTGAGACTTGCTGTCAGGGTCTATTTTTGGGTGAGGCCACTGCCCAAGCTCTGAGGTTGGCATGGGGGCAGGGGATGCCACTAGCTGAGAACATGTGGACTGCTGGATAAGCAAGGCTATGGGCTTGGCTTTGTGGTTTCCTAGGTTCTCTGGTCAGGCCTGTAGATGTTCAGGGCTGGGTACTATTCTCAGTAGTGCATAGGGCTATGAATTAATATTACAGAATGGCAACTCTGGAAATGCAGTTTTCCTTTTTCTTCAGGGTTTGTTTTGCTACCTGTTTGAGGTGTTAGTTGGTTTAATGACGTTTTTAACTCATTTTATAAAGTCTGTGTTCTTTGTCACATGTGACCCCTGTAGTCTTGTTACTGTAGTGGTCAGCTAGTGAGTTGACAGAGCTCATTAGATGCTTGTAGCCCCTCTCCTTGAAAGTATCCTATTTTTAGCAGATGGGTTCTCTGTGTGTTTTGGAGAAAACTTTCAACTTTCAGCCAGGCAACATCCAACTCTACCAGAACCTTCACTTTCTGCTTATAGAGAATCTGAAGGTCAAAGTTGAGAGTTTAGAGTCCCTCAGATTTTTTTTTAGAGCATTCACTGAGCTCTTTATGTGTGTTTAGCCATCTAGATTCCTATGTGGAAGTTTTCCAAAGTCCTTATTCTTTTTATCCCCAAGCTTTTCAGCTTGTCTGTTGTTTACTTCAGATTTCATCCCTTATCCAGGTGGTAGCAGCTAATGCATTTATTTTTAAGTGTTTTTGGAAAACACCCCCAGCTAGTTGCCTCCAATTTGAGAGAGTACCCAGTAAGAAAAAATAAAGGCAAGCCTTAGAGCTCAGGAGGCCAAAATACAGGACTAAACAGTCAACCTCAGTTCTTTGATAATAAGGTCCATGTTCCTCCCTCTCCTACGAGGAACCTATACCTAGAGTGTGGACTGTTGTCTTCCAAGATGTCGCTGAGAAGGGAAGCAGGGGATAAGGCCAGGCTTTTAAAGGCTTTTTTCCTTTCCTGCTTGCTGTAAATTGTAATTAGTTTCTAGTGTTCTGATGAAGTTGATGCTGACAGTTTTTGCCAGTTTATTTGCTGCTTTTGTGCAAAAACATGCTTTTGGAATTCCCTACTCGATACTGTTTTCATTGACATCACTGTGTGCTTATTTTTAAATATGATTTATAAATTTATTAAAACCATCATTAACCACAAATGCAAAGGGACTGAGTATTGAAAGTAGCAAGAAGTATGGTGATGTTGAAGTGATATAAACAAAGAATCAGAACTATTAACATTCCATGGCTCTCTTCAAATATTTTTACAGATAGTGTAGATTAGTGGCTATAAGTACAGTATACTTATGAATTAGGGACAACTGGACTAAAAAGAGCACTTTGAACCCTAAATAGTCTGTTAGTGGAGGAGATTCTAGAGATTGTGTGTGTGTGTGTGTGTGTGTGTGTGTGTGTGTGTAAAGATGAGGAGCTATGAAACTGTGTTATCAATAGATGTTATATTCTAGTGGTTGTCTAATTATGTTCATAAAGTTCTAGTGTTTTCTGCAACTTGGACTGACTTGAAGGGGGATTGACAAGGAGGGTCACAGATGGTGAGGTTCCAAGCTTCCCACTTCTTAGTCAACCACCACTAGAATTCTATAGATTATATTAGGGTTCTATGAATTTTTCTGGAAGTTAGCTTCCACTGCTAAAAACTTGTAAAAATAACAAATAGACTGATATACAGGACTGCCTGATAAATATGCCTGGTTGTAAATACCAGAGGGTTTTGGGCAAAAAGAATCTCTGTGAACTGGAATGGAATTAGGGTTACACTAAATTAAAATTTTTTCCCAGTCTTAACCTGATTGCAAAATCCCTAGAGATGATGTCTACAGGCACCATTATTTTCTTACCACCTTAGCTTCACACAAAGTAGGCACTTTGTAAATATCTATTATCTTAGCTGTGTAAGGAAATAAGGTTAGATAAGCCTGTGGGACCAGATAATAGTGGATTTTGAAGTCTAAAAAAAATACAAATACATAAAATTACTGAGAACAAAATGTCCTCATACAAAGTTTAAGGAAATGGTAAGTGCTAAGAATTACAGCAGAAATAAGCATTAAGACAGAAAACTACTTATATTTTGGTCAATACATAGGCTTAAAAAAGCCCTCACTTTTAGGTATTTGGGGGGGGGAAGGGAGTTAAAAGGAGTAAACATAATTCTTGACTTCAAAGAGCTTCGGGTATGCAGAAAAGGCTTAGAGAGAAGGAGTAGATTCAAGGAGAGCCAAGAGATGGATGAGCAGCTTTCGAATTTCTACTTTGAAGTTTTCTGAAATAAGAACTTAAAAAAGGACAAGTCAAGTCTTTTGGCTTATGGCTACAGCCAAGTATGAAATTTAAAATCTTGATCTCTTATGATAGATGTGAGAACAGTGTTATCTTTAGGGAGAGGTATACGAGGGAGCCTTCTGGTTTCCTAGAGATATCTTGATCTAGGTGTTAGGTTTCATGGATGTATTAATCTATAAGTCACATAATTTTTAGAAATTGCTATATATTTTTAAAATTACCTTTTTATGATGTTTTGGACAACTCTCTGGGATTTGTGCTTACAAAATGAATACTCACACTTATAGTCAAGGAGAAATGTTAAGACAGATTATAAGTAAATCATTTTAATATTTATACCATAAAGATCAAATCCTATTTACATTTGCTTAATCAATGACTCATCACATCACCTTTTAGTCTGTTTGGTGACTACACTTAGGAAGATGTCCTGTGGTCATAAATGATTCCATCTTATGCTTTCCTTTCTTATCTTCTCAAATGTCAAATGCAAGCTGCTAAGGAGGGAAAAAAGCAGTTCCTTTATCTGCAGACAACATTATGCCCAAGACTTAACAAACTATACTACAGTAGGGAGGTCTCCCTGGAGTGAGTGGCCCCATTTTGTATCATGCCCACATCATTCAAAAGTTAGTACAAAAAATTCTTTCTTATGCTGAGAACACCCTGAAGTTTTCACCAGATAATTTCTGATTTCTTTGCTGAGCAATATTCCTTAACTTCATGAGAAAGAAAAGAAACCGTTTTCTCTTGTTAAAAAGACCATAATTAATAAAAGCTTATGAAGCATGATTCTTACCTAACCATAATTAATACATGGCAGAAAAAAATCTCTTGGGTTTAAAAATAGCTTTATTTAGCATACCAAAAACACAGAAACATAAGAAAAAAGTTACCTAGTATAAACATAAAAATAGTTAAATACCATAATTTAATGTAAACCAAGTGTTTAAAAATGTGAATTATAATAAAATACATGCTATTTACACAGAACCAAGTTATTGTATCAGATCATCAATCTTGAAGTCATCATTAACAATGAATCAAACACAGCATTTGTATTTGTACTGGTCAATAAAAAAAAAGAAATCCTTTAATTCACTTTAAACAGATATAATTCCAAGCAGAAAGCTAGAAAGTGCCAGTTCTAGGATTCCAGACACAGCCACTGCATGTGGAGGCCTGGAAATCATTCCACTGGAAGACCATTAAGCCCAGTCTCTCATTTAAATGCAAACTGGTTGATTTAATTTAGTTACTGCTTAATAAAGGTACTAAATATATCTGCAAAAATAAACCTTTGTTAAAAATGACCAAAGGTGAATGTAATATCAATCATGTAAGAAAGGCAAAAGCATAAAAAATATATATTATTCCAGACAAGCCTCTTTAATTATAGCAAATGTTAAGAAACTCAGTTTATAAAACCAGATGGGATAGCAAAAGGGTTTTGAAAAATGTGAAACCTAGGTCAAAATCAAACAAAATGAACCTAAGAGAATATTTTTTGAAGAACGTGATATTTTTGTTTATCCTGTCATTATCCCATGAATGCGGCCATGAGATCTGTGGCTGGTGTCAGTTACCACTACAGAGTGGTGTGTTTTCTTTGACCGACAGGTGAAAAAACTGTCGCTGTTGATTAGATTAAGCATTTGGCTTTTGCTTCAAGAACCAACATCCATTCTTATATTGCAATGCAGGTATTTCTAAGAGGCAGCATTAAATCCAATATCAGGACTTTAAAATGTAAAATAAAGTTGCAAGAATATATACATAGTAATAGAATATCCTGCTCCTTTTTCTAATCCTGTAATTCTAACTTTTGATCTCCAGACCTCTTTATACTCTTTAAAATTTATTAGATACCTGGATGTCAAAGAGCTTTTGTTTATATAGTTTATATCCATCAATATTTGCCATATTAGAAAATAAAACTGAAAAATTTTAAGTATTCAAAAATTAAAGTTTACTACATGCTAACATAAATAACATTTTTAAGAAAATAGCTGTATTTCCTAAAACAGAAAAAAAATTTGTGGGAAATGGCACTGTTTTACATTTACAACTGCTTTTTGAGACATGGAGTGAAAAGACAACTAACGCCTTTGTATTATGAAAATAGTTTTGATCTCACAGATGCCCTGAAAGGCTCTCAAGGATTCCCAGGGGTTCAAGGGTCAGCCACACTTTAAAACTGCTGGTTTCATCTAAGGCCTAATGTTAATGACCCCCCCCCCCGCAAAAAAAGCCCACACAAAAGGAAACTTAATTTTCCTTTAAAAATAAACCAAAATAGCCATACATGCACACAGAAGTCACTGGATCAAACACTCCCACTTTTAGCTGTAACTAGAAGCCCAAAGTCACCATGTGCTCACAGTAAAATTCAAAATAATATGGCCATTTCTACTGAGACTAGGGTCAAGATTTATTAATTTTTAGTTCATGAAAGCTACAAACCCTATTAACTAAACACCTATGTCTTAGTTCCCTTTCCAGCATCTGCTTAATCTTGTTTGCGCTAAGCTGGCTGTCGTCTCTTGAACTGGCACAGCATTGGTATAGACCAGAGAGTGATAGACGTTTAATAGCCCAGATACTCAGTTCAGGAGCATGTTAGCCATTAATGGAGCAGCCGCCTCCATTTCACACTATGTGAAAGCTCTGATAAATTTTAGGGAAATGGAGCAAAGTCTCCTTTAAGCACAGTAAGAACAATGCTATGACCTCACACATAGCTCTTCGCATCTTACAAATTACTTTCATACACACCATCTCATTAGATCCTTTTAAAGCCCCTGGAGACGGGCAGGACAAATGACATTATCTGTTTCAGAGTTAAGGAATCAGGTGCAGATAGGAGTCTTTCCCAGGGTACCATGGCAAGTACTTTTTTTTTTTTACAGAACAAGATGAGAAGTCAGGTCATCTGACTCCTAGTTCAGGGTTTTCCCCCAGCATTCCTCCTTTTTGGGTTCCAGGGCAGGATTTGAGGGAGGGGCCTGTGGGGATGGAGATGGAGGCAACAGGATATGGCTGATGCATCCAGACCTGCATTCCTTCTGCCTCAATTAACCATGTTCTCCAACACTAAGGAGGCTTGGGAGTGGCACAGACATTCCCCTGACCAATATAATGAATTTTCCATCAGTGCATACATAATGGCACTCCGTATGAAACAACCCTTCTTTCTGAACGAGTTTATGTTGGCAGTTCATTCACAGCCTGTTCCCTCGACTCCAGGGGAAAAGAAAAATCCTGCACTTAAAAAAAAATGATGAAAATACAAAATGAAATAGCAACAATAATGAGATCTGTGTGAAACTATAACAGATTTATTGTGCACCTGGCACAACACAGACTTTGCAGTTTTCCTCCACCAACTGGAGAGCAATATTAAATCGCAGTTCTTAATTTAATGGAAAAATACCTCCTAATCATCTCACGGCAAAGACTTCAGTCTATAAAAAAAACTAAGAAAATAATTTCAAGAATTTTAACTAACTTCTTAGGTTCTTACAGATTCTGTGGTGGTAGGAGAGAGAGTAGACAGAGTAAAAGGCAATAAAACAGCAAAAAGAAAATAATTATTGTCACAAATGAGCTAAGGAGAAATCTGTATATATTCCCTGTCATTAATACATGTAACTGCTTCAGACACTATTCTGTTATCAGGAAATCCTCTCTACCAAGATGTTAATACAAATAGCATGAGACATTCAAAGACACTAAGCAAAGACTGTTTAACTTGGGGGTGGGAGGGTGGAGAAAGGCAATCAACAACAAAACCCTTCCTCCACAACTAGCCAGATGTCACTAATGGCCAATGATATTCTTGCTGTACACTGTAAGTAAATTATTGTTTATTTTGCCTGCCTTCTCTCTCTCTGAGATGTTCCTAGAATCAAGATGGAATACATGCATTTATTTAAGGTATTTAAAGAAAAAGGGATGTTAACAAAAGCCAGTAAGAACTAGAGAATATGCTAAGTTCATCTTATTTTCAAAATTCAACAGCATGTGGCAGGCTATACACAAATTGTTGGTGTCTCCCCCCCCAACCCCCAATTTTGGAGGAATATGCTCTTTATAGGTGATTTAGACAGAAGGTAATGACTTTTTAAGACACTTGTACATATACTGGGCTGATGTGCCCATACACACGTGTATAGACCACATGTATGTCTCAACACATCACGTGAAGACCTCCACTAAGGTTTTTCCCTCTTCACACATTTCCATTAGAGAAAATGGGCATGGATAATGATTTTATAGTAGGAAACAGAACTAATGAAAATCAAATCAGAAAATGAGAAGTGGTATGCTGTCAGGTCCGATAAAATAAGTCAATGCACATTTATGTAGTGGTAAAGTGCTAGAAAGTTCTTTCATTAGTATTTTAAAAATGATTATAGTAAAAAGAAGGTTGCAGTTTCATTTGATGGTGGTGACCACAGGCACCATAGCAATGGCACTGGCTGAATTGGAATTAATGATGTCCTCATACTCTGGGGGTGGGTCTAAGTGAGGTTCTGTTTCACTCCTCCGGAGGTTCACCTGGCCGGTGGCTTCCTCGTAGGTGGGTGGGGGATCACAGTTGGATAGACGAGTGGAGACGGAATCTGAGCGCCCAACTACATATTCCAGAAAGCCTGGTGACAATCCACTGCTGTCAAACACTTCGTCTGGCGGGGGAGGCGGAGTGATGATATTAAGGTGCTGTGGGAAAGGAATGTGGCCTTCAGTTACTGTCTGTCTGCGAGTTTTGTTTCTGAGGAAGCATCTCCAAATTAGAAAAATGACCAGAAGGATAATAAAGAGGCCAAAGATTAATGGAAAGGTAAGGTAAAACTGAAACCAGTCACTTCCTCTGTTACTCTCTCCTTGTTGTGCTTTTGTGTAGGTGTTCCAAAACTCCTTCTGAAAATAAAAGACAAAATAAAAATCAGTGTGATCAAAAGATGGGAAATATCAAATGAACAAATGTCTGGGTTCTGTTAACATAACGAACCAAAACCCAAAACCAGATTTGTTGGTTTAAATGACCTACTGCTTATATTTTCCATGATAAGAAATTACAAATAAAGCATCCTGTTCTCTCTGTATCCTTCCTAAAATGGTCAGTGAGAACCCAGAGTCTTTTTCAAGACTTGGAAGTTATTTATATTTTCAGCTATGACATTTTAGAAGGAAAAACAAAGCGTAAGAGATTTCCTGTTTCCCAATTAAACCAAATAGTATTCCCTTAAAATGTCAAATATAATTTTCCATGTCCAACTATGAAGTTTCTGATCCCGAATCCCCATCATCATTAATGGTATGTGCTATTTTAGGCTGTTGTAGGCTTTCAGTGGTCAAACAATTTATAGATGAATGCTTTGTTTTCTTTTTTTTTTTTTTGAATGCTTTGTTTTCTAATGGTTCTGTTTGAGGTCCCTTTCCCCCAGACCTTACTCCTCAACTCCCTCTCCAGCCCTCAAAGTTTAGTACACAGATGTCCACTGACTGTCGTAATTACACATTGCCCCTAGTAGAAAGCTCAGGAAAGTGAAGGAATTGTGTTAGGTTATTTCCAAACAGAGACTGTAATCCCCAAAGACACGTGACCTAGTAGTTCAAATCTTTCGTATCTGTATAGGGGGAAGTACTGAAAACATAAAAAGGTCACCTGACGCAGTTACTAGCTATGAGACCTGGACAAGTTACTCTTTTGAGTCTTAAGTTTCCTCACCTGAAAAACAGGATAATACTAATCTGTCCTTATAGGCTGTCTAAGCATCATATGAAATAACATACATAACACATCTAATTAAGTCCTTGCCATATAAACACTCAAAGAGTAGTTATTATGATTTTTGTATATCGTAATCAAATCGCTGCCTCAAATTCACTGATTAATCTAGCCCATACCTTGGTGTAAAGACCACCCCCAATCCCAATGTTATTGACTCTCTTTTCAAAGCTTAAACCTAACCAGTAAGTGCTTTTCTCACAATCCTATTTATGTGCAGGCACTACACATCACTGATAGTACATATCTGGCATCAAGGAGGGAACCAGGGCATTATCCAAATGGGCAAATAGAGGGAGTCGGACTAGACTGGGGATTGTCATGCCAGATGTCCCATGATAGCATGGAGTTAACGTAAATCTGTGAATCTGGTTATTAAAAGTAAGAATCTGAGCACTAAAGCTGGTTGTTTTGTAGTCATATATTTTATCAGTCACATAGGTTTTTTTTTTCAAAGAAAGAATATTTAGCATTTACAACATTACCAATTCCTAGTCACTATACCATTATCTATTCAGACTTAATTATACATACATTGCATGAGTCATTGCTCATTACTATTTGTTCTCTTCATCTTCCCTGATTTTGAAGTTGCTGTTCTGGCTTATTTTGCAGTTGAATAGTCCTTTTGGAAGAATTTTCCATAGATGAGGCACATGGGAAATAGTCTATAAAATTTTGCAGCTCTATGAATAACATTCCTTCACCCTGATTAGTAAATGTTATCATAATGATATTTCAGACTCTCAGGTCATAGCTATCCTTTTTTTCCCTAAGAAGTCTAGGTAATGTTCCATGGTACTGCAGTTTCCAGTGTGCAGCTGAGAAATCCTATACTTGTTCATTGGACTTTATTATTTCTTATTTGTAAGATTTTATTTTTATCCTTGACTTCTTTTCACCAGGCTGAAGCTTTCGGTTTTTGTTTTCTATCACTTTTATTTTTTATTAGATTATAATTGATAAGCAGTATTATTATTAGGTGTGCAATAATGATTCGATATTTGCAACATTACAAAATGATCAGGTAGGTCTAGTTACCATCTTTTACCATACAAAGTTATTATAGTATTATTGACTATATTCCCTCTGCCGTACGCTATATCCCCATGACTTATTTTGTGACTGGAAGTTGTATGTTTTAATCCCCTTCACCTATTTCATCTGCCCTCCCTCTCCTCTGGCAACCACCAGTTTGTTCTGTTTCCATGAGTCTGTTTCTGTTTTGTTTTTTCTTTCTTTGATTCCACATATAAGTGAAATTTTATGGTATTTGTCACTCTCTGACTTAGCATAATATCAGGGTCCATCCATGTTGTCACAAATGGCAAGATTTTGTTCTTTTCTCTGGTTAATAGTCCATTGTGTGTGTGTGTGTGTGTGTGTATCTTTATCCATTCATCTATGGATGGACACTTAGGTTGCTTCCATATCTGGGCTATTATAAATAATGCTGTAATGAACACAGAGGTCCATATATGTTTTTGAATTAGTATTCTCATTTGCTTCAGATAAGTCCCCAGAAGTGGAATTGTTGGATCATATGGTAGTTCTATTTGTAATTTTTTGAGAAACCTCTGTATTGTTTTCCATAGTAGCTGCATCAATTTACATTCCCAACAACAGTGCACATGCTCACCAATACCTACCTTTTTGATACTAGCCATTCTGGCAGGTGTGAAGTGGTATCTCATTTGTAATTTTGATTTGCATTTCCCTGATGAAGAATGTTGTTGAACATCTTTTCATGTGTTTGTTGGCCGTATGTATATCTTCTTTGGAAAAACGTCTATCCAGGTGATTTGCCCATTTTTAAATTGGGTTGGTTTTTCTTTGCCATTACTTAGTTGTATGAGTTCTTCATATATTTAAGATATCAACCCCATATCAGATATATCATTTCCAAGTATCTTCTCCCATTTAGTAGGTTGCCTTTTTCTTTTGTTGATGGTTTTCTTTGCTGTGGGAAGGCTTTTTAGCTTGATGTAATCCCATTTGTTTATTTTGCTTTTGTTGCCCTTGCCAGAAGAGACAGATTCCTCCCCAACCAGGAAAAATTGCTAAGACTGACATCATAGAGCTTACTACCTATGTTTTCTTGTAGTTTTATGGTTTCAGGTCTTACATTCCGTTCTCTTTTCTTTTTTTTCTTTTCTCTTCCCTCCCATTCCTTCCTTCCTTTCCTTCCATTGTCTCCCTTCCCACCCTTTACATCCCTTCCTTTCTACCCTTTACATCCCTTCCTTCCTTTCCTTCTTCATTAAGTAGGCTCCACACTCAGTGTGGATCCCAACACAGGGTCCAATCCCGTGACCCCGAGATCATGATCTGAGCCACCCAGGTGCCCCATACTGCATTCTTTAATCCACTCTGAGTTGATTTTTGCCTGTGGTGTAAGAATGTGGTCCAGTTTCTTTCTTTTGCATGTAGCTGTCCAGTGTCTACGACCCTATTTATTGAAGAGACTTTTTGCCATTGTATGATCTTGCCTTCTTTGTCATAGTTTAGTTGACCATGTAAGCATGGGTTTATTTCTAGGCTGTCTGCTCTGTTCTATTGATCTATGTGTCTGTCTTCATGCAAATACCATACTGTCCTGAGTACTATAGCTTTATAGTATAGTTATAAGAGATCATGACACTCCAGCTTTGTTCTTCTTTCTTAAGATTAGCTTTGGCTATTTGGGGTCTTTTGTGGTTCCATACAAATTTGGGGATTAGGGGTGACTGGGTGGCTCAGTGGGTTGAGCCTCTGCCTTTGGCTCAGGTCATGATCCTGCGGTCGTGGGATCAAGCCCCACATCGGGCTCTCTGCTCCACAGGGAGCCTGCTTCCCCCTCTCTCTCTGCCTGCCTCTCTGCCTACTTGTGATCTCTGTTGAGTGAATAGATAAAATCTTTTAAAAAAATTTTTTGGGATTATTTGTCCTAGTTTTTTGAGGAATGCCACTGACATTCTGCTTTGGGTAGTATGGACATTTTAACAGTATTCACTCCATGAGGATAGTATATCTTTTTATTTATTTGTGTTCAATTTCTTCAGTGTTAAGTTTTCAGAGTATATGTCTTTTATTTCCTTTGCTAAATTTATTCATAGATATTTTTTGATGCAATTGTAAATGAGATTGTTTTCTTATTCTTTCTGCTCCTTTGTTAGAAGTATAGTGTGTAGAAATCCAACAGACTTCTGTATATTAATTTTGTATCCTGCAAGTTTACTGAATTCATTTATTCTAATAGTTTTTTGGTGGAGTCTTCAGGATTTTCTATATATAGTATCATGTCCACTGCAAATAGTGAAAGCTTTACTTCCTCCATCCTAATTTAGATATCTTTTATGTCTTGTCTAATTGGCGTGGCTAGGAATTCCAATACCATATTGAATAAAAGTGTTGACAGTGGGCATCCTTGTCTTGTTCCTGATCAAGAGGAAAAGGTATCAGCTTTTCACCACTGAGTATAATGTTTCCTGTGGATTTGTCATATATGGCCTTTATTATGTTGAGGTATATTTCCTCTATACAAACTTTGTTGAAAGTTTTTAATCATAAATGGATGTTGAATTTTCTCGTGTTTTTTTTGTCTATTTTAATAATCATATAACTTTTACCCCTCATTTTGCTAATACAGTGTATCACATTGATTTGTGAATAATAAAGCATCCTTGCATGCCTGGAATGAATCCCACTTGGTCACACTGTGTGATTTTTAGTGTATTGTTGAACTTAGTTTGCTCATTTTATTGAGGATTCTTGCATCTGTGTTCATCAGAGATATTGGTGTGTAATTTTGTGGTTTTTTGTAGTGTCATTGTCTGATTTCGGTATTAGGGTAATGCTGGCCTTGTAAAATTAGTTCAGAAGTGTTCCTTCAATTTTGGGGGAATATGTAAGAAGGGAAGGTATTAACTTTTTTTTTAAATGTTTGCTGGAGTGGTGCCTGGGTGGCTCAGTTGTTAAGTAGCTGCCTTCGGCTCAGGTCATGATCCCAGGCTCCTGCCCTGCATTGGGCTCCCTACTCAGCGGGAAGCCTGGTTCTCCCTCTCCCACTGCTTGTGTTCCCTCTCTCAATTCTCTGTCAAATAAATAAATAAAAATCTTTAAAAAAAAGTTTGTTGGAATTCAAAGTTCTTTGTCAAATAAATAAATAAAAATCTTTAAAAAAAAGTTTGTTGGAATTCAACTATGAAGCCATCTGGATGTGGAGTTTATTAGGAGTTTTTTAATTATTAATTCAATTTTGTTACTAAAGTCTCTTCAGATTTTATATTGTTTCTTGATTCAGTCTGGGAATACTGTATGTTTCTAGGAATATATCCATTTCTTCTAGTTGCCTAATTTGTTGGCATATAATTGTTCATAGTATTCTCTTATCCCTTTTATATCTGAAGTATTGATTATAGTTTCTCCTTTTTTTAAATGAGTTTGGCTAAAGTTTATCAATTTTGTCTATCTTTTCAAAGAACCAGCTTTTAGTTTCATGGATCTAAGTCTTTCATTTATTTCTGCTATGATCTTCATTATTTCCTTCTACTAACTTTGGGCGGAGATTAAGATTTTTCTTTGTTTTGGGGTTAGCCTGTATTGCTCTGAACTTCCCTCTTAGAACTGCTTTTGCTTCATCCCAAAGATTCTGAAACATTTTATATCCATTTATCTCATGGTATTATATTTTCCTCTTATTTCTTCACTGACGCTTAGTTGTTTAATAGCATAACAAGCCTCTATGTGTTGTTTGTGCATTTTCCACTTTTCTTCTCATAACTGATTTCTAACGTATTGAGAAATGTTTTATGGCCCAACAGGTGACCAATCCTAAAGAATATAGAACATTCCATCCCTAAACAGCATAATACATATCTATTAAGTCCATCTTGTCTAATATCTTATTTAAGGCCAGTGATTCCTTATTACTATCCATTGATGAAAGTGGGGTATTAATGTCCTTTCCTATTATCATACTGCTCTTTCCCTTTTTATTCCTGTTAAAATTTATGCACCTGACATTGAGGTACCTAAATGTATAAAGCAAATAATAATACGTTCTATCCTGTTGTTGGATTTACCCTTAATAATTCTGTTATGCCCATGATCAGCAAGTCAGGATGCGATTGCAGAAACAGGGTCTGCTGGCACTTCCAGCCTCACACAAAACCCCTCCCAGTTCCTGCTGCTTCTGCAGTCACTTTACACTTAGTAAGTGGGTCTCCCTCACTATAGTCTGGGTACTTTTCAATCTGTTACTTTGATGCTGATTATCAGGGTAAGTGGATTTAAGAGCAGAATCTCCCTTCCCCATAGTTCTATGATTCTTCCGGTCTTAATCTCCATTGATTTTTAGAACCAGATGTTTTGGAGGTTCATCTCTCCAATGCCGGCCCTCAGGGTGGCACGACAGCTTCACTTCTCAAGGGACAGTTCTGGCTGTGGGATTCCTGCATTTGGGGTGGGTTCCCAGGTGAGGCCATGTCTCTGCCTCAGCTACCCTTCTTGATCCGTCTCTTTTATTGTGACGGTGAAGTTCATCTAGTTCTCAGGTACTTTACAGCTACATATGGAATAATTTTCTTATAAACTTGTGGTATCTGTGTGAGGAAGTAAGTTCTAGGTCTTTCTATGCTACCATCATGAGTCCCCTCCCACACAGGCTTTGAAAGTACTCTGGGCATAAAAAAGACCCAAAGTTAGTTATGTTCTACCCTTGAACTAGATTTTCTAAAAGGTACATTATTACTCTAATATTCTGTGACTCTAGATTTGCACATGTTATAATATTGCATGATCGCTTAATGGCTATATACAGATGAAAATATACAAGGTTCAATATTAAAATAAGCCAAACGTAGAAATAGCACACTCCCAAGAACACAGCATTTGTTTTAGGACAATACCAAAAACCTTAAACTGTCAAGTGATTCATTTTTTCACTAATAAAAATTTAATCACATGTCAAAACTAATGATATTTAGAAGAAAGTAGATGTCCTTTTAAAGGTGTACACTATTAAATTTTTGTGTAAAATTGTCACTTAAAAATAGCCAACTTTAAACATCTAAAAAAATACAAGTCTGCAAAAACAGATATCATCACTGTGAACAAATGCTTAAATATACTTTTCTCAACTCACATTTGAATCCCTACACAAACTAGATTTTATTCTAATTTGATAATCGTGTATTCATGGATACCTACCAAATATCTGATTTGTAGTAAATTTTCTTTAGCTGCAGATGACAATTTCCCATTTCCTCCTAATCTCTCAAGTCACATGTACTTGCTTTTTGTGGGTAATATTAAATGGGGCAGATGGTGATTTCAAATAATTATGTAATGCTAGCCTTAGACAAATACAATAAAAAGTGGCTTTTTAATATTGTCCTATCACTTTGAGATAAACATTAATAATGCACATGAAAATGACCCTTTTTGTCATGGTTGGTTTGTATAATTAAATTTTTCTGGCTTATTTGGCATCCTAGCAAATAATCTATAGACTAAAACAATCAGCTTTTATTTTGAAGTGTTACAAAGCTTAGACAAAAATTAAAGTATAAAATCAGATTTTTGTTTTTGAGAGAAATTGAGCAAGCAGGGGGTGGGGCAGAGGGAGCGACTCTTAAGTAGACGGCACACCCCACACAGAGCCTGACACAGGGCTCGATCTCATGACCCTGAGATGATGATCTGATCTGAAATAAAGAGTTGACACTTGGGTGCCTGGGTGGCTCAACTGGTTGGGCAACTGCCTTTGGCTCAGGTCATGATCCTGGAGTCCTGGGACTGAGTCTCACATCGGGCTCCCAGCTCCACGGGGAGTCTGCTTTTCCCTCTGACCTTCTCCCCTCTCATGTTGGCTCGCTCTCTCTCAAATAAATAAATAAAATCTTAAAAAAAAAAAAGAGTTGACACTTAACCCACTGAACAGCCCAGGTACCCCTATAAAATCAGATTTTTACTTTATCTATAGTGACTCAATCCACACCCAATAGCAAAGGCAATTGTTATCCATACTTGAAGATGCAAAAATGAAGGCACAGAGAGGTTACCTAATAACAAATCAAAGGTGGGGTGCCTAGCTGGCTCAGTTAACTGCCCAACTCTTGATGAGATTCTCTCTCCCTCTGCTCATGTGTTCAATCAATCAAATCTTTTAAAAATAATAAACGTTGGACTAGAACTTGAATGGGCCAGGCATCAGAACAAGCCAAAAAGCAATTTGCCTTTATCTATAAGATATTTTGAACCTGTCTGGCCCTTTTCCTAGAAAATTTAATTTTTTCATCATGTTAAATGTATAGTCAAAAGCAAGTGGGCTCGGGGCACCTGGGTGGCTCAGTGGGTTAAAGCCTCTGCCTTCGGCTCGGGTCATGATCCCAGGGTCCTGGGATCGAGCCCCACATAGGGCTCTCTGCTCAGCGGGGAGCCTGCTTCCCCCTCTCTCTCTGCCTGCCTCTGATCTCTGTCTGTCAAATAAATAAATAAATAATCATTTTTTTAAAAAAAGGCAAGTGGGCTCATTTTATGGATTAAAGTAATATTATCTGAATAAAAGGTAATTATTCCATTTCTTTCTTTCTTTTTTAAATATTTTATTTATTTGACAGACAGAAATCACAACTAGGCAGAGAGGCAGGCAGAGAGAGAGGAGGAAGCAGGCTCCCCGCAGAACAGAGAGCCTGATGCGGGGCTCAATCCCAGGACACTGGGATCATGACCTGAGCCGAAGGCAGAGGCTTTCACCCACTGAGCCACCCAGGTGCCCCTATTCCATTTATTTCTTTGGGAACTAGAGAATCACATGAAAATCTACATGAAATAAAGACTAATATTATAATTGTTATTCAGACCAAAAAATCCAAGTTTGTATCTCTGTAAGCTATTTAAATACTCCTTTATCTAACGGAAGGCAGCCAAAAGATACTCAGAAAGAGCTTATGATTTCAATACTTGGTAAAGTAGTGCTTTTAGAGGAAATGGAAATTTGCTTAATGAATAAAATATCCTTAAAGGATCTCAGTAGTTCTAGATAAGGTTAAAATTATATAAATAATGAATGTAATCTGAAGCTGCCAGAGAGATCCGAACCATTTCAGAGGGAGGAGCCCCAAAGTAAATGTTACACCACAGGTGGGTTTCAGAACAAAATTCAGTATGTACAAGATTCTATCAGGCCATGTGTGCTTTTCGGTTGAGAATTTTCTCACTTCCATTTTGAACAGTCAAACTGTATTCCAGTCACTCAGACTGTGACTCAAGACCTGAAGGACTCTATTCATAATTGGAAGGAACAGAGATAAACATGTCTTACAATCTGATTAATCATCTGGAAGTGGGTGATGTTTTCAGTGGGTGTGTATTGCTGGAAAGGGCCGAGCAGCCTTTATACACAGCACTCATGTGGCTTCTTCCTTTTCTGAATAAGTCTAGGCAATACCTTGTTGTAATGCACATTGCTTTATTAATTACTTCATAGATACCGTGTTTTTTTAAATTGATGGTTTGTGACAACCATGCATGGAGCAAGTCTTCCAACAACGATTGTGTCTCTTTCACATTTCGGTAACTCTCAGAATATTTCAAACTTATATTTATTATGGTAATCACTGATCTTTGATATCACTATTGTAATTGTTTTGGGGTGCTACCGAATGTGTACAAAGAGACTGAGATTATACCATGGATATTTTCAGATCACAATTTTTTTTTTCAAAGATTTTATTTATTTACTTGACAGACAGTGATCACAAGTAGGCAGAGGCAGGCAGAGAGAGAGTGGGAAGCAGACTCTGCAGAGCAGAGAGCCCGATGTGGGGCTGGATCCTAAGACCCTGGGACCATGACCTGAGCCGAAGGCAGGGGCCTAACCCACTGAGCCACCCAGGTGCCCCTCAGATCACAATGTTTTAAGACTTGAACTCAATCACAAGAGAAAATTTGGAAGGAACACAAGTACATGGAAGTTAAAGAACATCCTACTAAAGAATGAATGGGTCAACCAAGAAATTAAAGAACTAAAACAATACATGGAAGCAAATGAAAATGAAAACATGACAGTTCAGAACCTCTGGGAGGCACCAAAGGTGGTCCTAAGAGGGAAGTATATAGCAATATTGGCCTTTCTCAAGAAGTACGAAAAGTCTCAAATATACAACTTAACCTTATACCTAGAGGGAGCTAGAAAAGGAACAACAAATAAAACCTAACTCCAACAGGAGAAGAGAAAAATAAAAATTAGAGCCAAAATCAATGATAGAGAAATTTAAAAAAAAAAAACAGTAGAACAGATTAACGAAACTAGCTGGTTCAGAGAAGCTGGTTCTCTGAATCAGTTAACAAGATTGCTACACCTCTAGCCAGACTTACCAAAAAGAAAAGAGAAAGGACCCAAATAAACAAAATGATGAATGAAACAGGAGAGATCACAACTGACACCGAAGAAGTACAATTATAAGAGAATATTATGAGCAATTATGTACCACTAAATTAGGCAATCTGGAAGAAATAGGTAAAATCCTAGAAACATATAAACTGCCAAAACTGAAACAGGCAGAAATTGAAAATCTGAACAGACCAATAACCAGCAAGGAAATTGAAAATTTCCCAACAAACAAGAGTCCAGGGCCAGATGGCCTCCCAGCAGAGAAGACTTAATATCTATTCTTCTGAAGTTGTTTCAAAAAATAGAAATGGCAGGAAAACTTCCATGCTCATTCTATGAGGCCAACATTACCTTGATCCTAAAACCAGACAAAGACCCCACCAAAAAGAAGAATTACATACCAATATCCCTGATGAACATGGATGCAAAAATTCTCACCAAGCTATTGGCTAAATGGATCCAACAGTACATTAAAAGCATTATTCACCATGACCAAGTGGGATTTAGTCCTGGGCTGCAAGGGCGGTTCAACATCTGCCAATCAATGTAATATACCACATTAATGAAAGAAAGGAAAGAACCATGTGATCCCCTCAACAGATGCAGAAAAAGCAGTTGACAAAATACAGCATCCTTTCCTGATAAAAACCCTCAACAAAGTCGGGATAGATGGAACATACCTCAATTTCATAACTCACCACTGTTGTTCAACATCGTACTGGAAGTCCTAGCCTCAGCATTCAGAAAGCAAAAAGAAATAAAAGGCATCCAAATCAGCAAGAAAAAAGTCAAACTTTCACTCTTCACGAATGACATGATACTTCATGAAGAAAACCCAAAAGATTCCACCCTAAAATTGCTAGAACTCGTACAAGAATTCAGCAATGTGGCAGGATATATAATCAATGCACAGAATTCACTTGCGTTTCTATAGACTAACAATGACGCAGAAGAAAGAGACATCAAGGAATTGATCCCACTTAAAATTGTACCAAAAACCTTAGGATGCCTAGGAATAAGCCTAACCAAAGAGGTAAAGGATCTGTGCTGTGAAAACTATGGAACACTTATGAAAGAAATTGACGAAGACATAAAGAGATGGAAAAACATTCCATGCTCCTGGATTGAAAGAAAAAAATAATTGTTAAAATGTCTGTGCTACCCAAAGCAATCTATTCATTCAAAGCAATTCCTAGCAAAATACTATCAGTATTTTTCACAGAGCTGGAACAAACAATCCTGAAATTTGTATGGAATCAGAAAAGATCCCCGATAGCCAAAATAATGTTGAAAAAGAAAACCAAAACTGGAGGCATCACAATTCTGGACTTCAAGCTCTATTACAAAGCTGCAATCATCAAAACAGTATGGTACTGGCAAAAACCCAGATACCTAGATCAATGGAACAGAATAGAGAACCCAGGGGCGCCTGGGTGGCTCAGTGGGTTAAAGGCTCTGCCTTCGGCTCAGGTCATGATCCCAGGGTCCTGGGATCAAGCCTCGCATCATCAGGCTCTCTGCTCAGCAGGGAGCCTGCTTCCTCCTCTCTCTGCCTGCCTGTCTGCCTACTTGTGATGTCTGTCAAATGAATGAATCTTTAAAAAAAAAAAAAAAAAGAATAGAGAACCCAGAAATGGACCCTCAATTCCATGGTCCACTAATCTTTGACAAAGCAGGAAAATATCCAACGGGGAAAAAAAAAGACAGTCTCTTCAATAAATGGTGCTGGGAATATTGGACAGCCACATGCAGAAGAATGAATCTGGACCACTTTCTTATACCATACACAAAAATAAGCTCAAAAATGGATGAAAGACCTAAGTGTGAGACAGAAATCCATCAAAACCCTAGAGGAGAACACAGGCACCTCTTTGACCTTGGCTGCAGCAACTTCTTGCTAGACATGTCTCCAAAGGCAAGGGAAAGAAAAGCAAAAATTGGGACATCATCAAGAGAAAAAGCTTTTGCACAGCAAAGGAAACAGTGAACAAACTAAAAGGCAACCTATAGAATGGGAGAAGATATTTGCAAACATCTTATCAGATACAGGACTAGTATCCAAAATCTATAAAGAACTTATCAAACTCAGCACCCAGAAAACAAAAAAAAAATCCAGTCAAGAAATGGGCAGAAGACTCTGAAGACATACAAATAGTCCACAGTCACATGAAAAAAATTGCTCAAAATCACCCAGCCTCAGAGAAATACAAACGAAAACCACAATGAGCTACCACCTCACATCAGTTCAGAATGGCTAAAATTAACAACTCAGGAAATGACAGAGGGGAACCTCTGGAGGGGAACCTTCTTACACTGTTAGTGGGAATGCAAACAGGTACAACTACTTTGGAAAGCAGTACGGATGTTCCTCAAAAAACTAGAGTTACCTATGACCCAGCAACTGCACTACTAGGTATTTATCCAAAGAATATAAACTTAATGAGTCAAAGGGGCACGTGCATCCCAATGTTTATAGCAGCAATGTCCACGGTAGCCAAACTATGGAAAAAGCCCAGAGGTCCATCAACAGATGAATGGATAAAAAGAGGTGGTATATATATATATATATATATATGTGTGTGTGTGTGTGTGTGTGTGTATGTGTATATATATATGTGTATATATATGTGTGTATATATACACACATATATATACACACACACATATATATACACACACACATATATACATACATACATACACACACAATGGAGTATTAGCCATCAAAAAGAATGAAATCTTGCCATTTGCAATGACATGGATGAACTAGAGGGTATTATGCTAAGTGAAGTAAGTCAGAGAAAGAAAAGTATCATATGATTCCTCTGTATGTGGAATTTAAGAAACAAAACAAATGAACATAGGGGAAAGGCTGGAAAAATAAAGTCAGAGAGACAAACCAGAGAGACAAACCACAAGAGACTCTTAACTATAGGAAACAAACTGAGGGCTGCTGGAGGGGAGGTAGGTTGGGGGATGGAGTAACTGGGTGATGGGCATTAAGGAGGGCACTTGTTATGATGAGCACAGGGTGTTACATGCAACTGATGAATCACGAAACTCTACCACTGAAACTTAAAAAAGAAAAAGAAAACATTCTGGAAAGGAATCCCCATTCTAGATGCCAGTAAGAACATCTGTGATTAATGGGAAGAGGGCAGAATATCCACATTGTTGGGAGTTTGGAAAAAGTACACCCTCATGGATAACTTTGAGGAGTTCAAGACTTCAGTGGACGCAGTAACTGCAAATATGGTGGAAACAGCCAGAGAACTAAAATTAGGAGTGGAACTTGAAGATGCGACTGAATTGCTGCAATCTCATGATTATGTTATGGATGAGCCAAAAAGTGGTTGCTAGAGATGGAATTACTGCTCAAGGGGCTATGAAGATTGTTGAAATGACAAGGGATTTAGAATAGGACATAAACTTAGTTGATAGAGCAGCACTAGAGTTTGAGAGGACTGACTCCAATTTTGAAAGTGGTTCTGTGGGTCATACACTATGAAACAGCACTACATACTACGGAGAGACTGTTCATGAAAGGAAGAGTCAATCGGTGTGCCACAACCACCATCCTGATCAGTCAGCAGGCAACAACATCAGAACAAGAACCTCCACTAGCAAAAAGATTATGATTCATTAAAAGCTCAGATGATAGTTAGCATTTTCTAGCAATAATATATTTTTAAGTTAAGGTGTGCACATGATCTCTTTATACATAATGCTATTTCACACTTAATAAGCTACAGTGTACTGTAAACATAACTTTTATATGCACTGGGAGACTAAAAACTTCCTCTGACTAGCTTTACTGAAGTATTCAGTTTATTATGGTGGTCTGGAATTGAACCTACAATGTCTCTGCGGTATGAAAGGGAAAGACTATCAGAGAGGTGGGACAAAAATCACAATCCTGGGGCGCCTGGGTGGCTCAGTAGGTTAAAGCCTCTGCTTTCAGCTCAGGTCATGATCTCAGGGTCCTGGGATCAAGCCCCGCATCGAGCTCTCTGCTCAGCGGGGAGCCTGCTTCCCCCTCTCTCTGCCTGCCTCTCTGCCTACTTGTGGTCTCTCTTCTCTTCTCTCTGTCAAATAAATAAATAAATAAAACCTTTAAAAAAAATCACAATCCTCACTCCAAAAGCTGCCTCAAGTGAGAACAAGTTGGGGCACTCCAGCAAGAGATGCTTTACCAAGGATGACTGATGTTCTACAGAAAACAGCTGGCATTACACAAACGTCACTTAACATCTTTGTGTTAATTCCTTCATCAATAGGGTAGGAATATATGAATATAACTTCTCAGAAAAGATAGAACATTTATAAACTATAAATTACATTAGGAAAAGTAAGGCATTATCTTGAAACTGCCACTAGTGTGCAAATTGTTGAGAAACAATATTTCTGCTGAGTATGGTGTCAACTCAGTCTTTAAAATTAATTTATTGGGGCGCCTGGGTGGCTCAGTGGGTTAAGCCTCTGCCTTCGGCTCAGGTCATGATCTCAGGGTCTTGGGATCGAGCCCCGCATCAGGCTCCCTGCTCAGCAGGGAGTCTGCCTCCCCCATCTCCCTCTGCCTGCCTCTCTGCCTACTTGTGATCTCTGTCTGCCAAATAAATAAATAAAATCTTTAAAAAAAATTTATTTATTTATTTGAGAGAGAGATTGAGAGAGAAAGCAGGAGCAGGGAGAGGGAGAAGCACACTCCTTTCAGAGTAGGGACCCCGACGTGAGGGTCGATCCCAGGACCCTGGGATCATGACCTGAACCGAAGGCAGATGCTTAACCGACTGAGACACCCAGGTGCCCCAATTCAGTTTATTTTACTATGAGTTGAAAATGGTATAGCTAAGGGAGAAAGAAGATGGTACAGTTTTGTTGTCTTTTTAAAATTAATTATGGGGACTATTATTTTGCAAGGTAGCAAACATAAAATAAGACCCTCTTTAATTTACATGTAATTTTTTGTAAACTGTTATAGTCACGAGTCAGGATACTTGAGGAATAAATGGATAGTCGTCCTGGCATATGAGGCAACAGGAGCAATCTCAAGATCCAAAATACCCCTAATGCCCAGTATCAAAATTTGTTAAAAATTTATTCTTTCGGGGTTCTGGTTCAAGATAGCAACTTAGCAAGATTTAGAACTCACCTCCTTCCACAGACGCACTAAATCTATAGCTACATATGAAAAAAATTCCTATGAAGAACACCTAAAAACTAACAGCAACTTGTACGCATTGGGCAAATGAGAAAAAACCCACATGAAAGCACCATAAACCCGACCCGTGGTGCTGTGACCCGCAACCAAGAGTAAGGGAACTCAAAACCATGAGCTGCTTTTCCCTGAGGAGTGAAAAGTTGGAACCCTACATCAGATACCCAATTTTTAACACATGCACCTGAGATCTTCGAAAGCTAAAGGGACTTACATCCACAAGACGTATAAGGCTATGGAAAATTGAGAAAAGGTTCTGAAAGGGCTCATATGAATGGACTCCCCATTGAGTATAGATGCAGCCAACCGAAAAGTGCCCAGACTTTCCTTGAAAATGACCTACTGAGGCACCTGGGTGGCTCAGTGGGTTAAAGTCTCTGCCTTCAGCTCAGGTCGTGATCTCAGGGTCCTGGGATCCAGCCCTGTGTCGGGCTTTCTGCTCAGCGGGGAGTCTGCTTCCCCCGCGCCCACCACCCCACGCCCTGCCTGCCTCTCTGCCTACTTGCGATCTGTCAAATAAATAAATAAAATCTTAAAAAAATTAAAAATTAAAAAAAAAAGGAAACTGCCCTACTTGCTTAATCTTAATGCACTGGCAAGAGGGGCAGGCATCTAATTTAAGATGCATCTAGGGGCTTACTGAAATACTCTCGGGATGGAGGATAGGAGACACCATCTTTGCATGCTCTCTCTGCCTTGTTTCAACTCATCAGTATTACCTGGAAAGGAGACTGTTTCTTTTTCTGGTGCTCTGACTTTGGTAGCTTCTGCCCAGAAGACGCTTCTATATTGCCTGGCACTGGTGGCCAGCAGAACTTACACCTGTGGTCCCAAAGAACTATGCCTGCATACTTTAAAAGCTGCTGTCTGAGGTTCTGCTTCCAGTGAGCTTTGGTCTTGATGCTGGCTGACATCCTGCCCTTAGGGATACTGGCATGTCTTGGCATATCCTCAACTACTGGGAGGCACTAAAAATAGGCTGCTTGGACAGTCACAAAGGTCTGAGAGGCATCAAAAGCTGGTGCAGGGGCCACTTCTTTAAGATCGGAAGAGGTGGCTGTTTCATCTCATGCATAGAAATCAGCATAGAGAGTGAAGCAAAAGAGAGAAAGAGGAGTATGCTCCAAATGAAGTAACAAGGAAAAACCCTCAGAACAAGACCTTCGTAAAGCAGAGTTGAGTGCTGTACCTGATAAAGAGTTCAAAGTAACAGTCATAGATGCTCACAGAGCTCAGGAGAGGAATGGATGAACAGTGAGGACTTTGACAAAGAGGCAGAAAATAGAAGACAGTGCCAAAGAGAAGTCACAGAGTTAAAGAATGCAATAATTGAACTGAAAAATACATGAGAGAGGTTCAAGAGCAGACTGGAAAAAGCAGAAAATTGGATCAGTGAGCTGAAATATAATGGAATTTACCCCATCAGAAAAACACAAATACAAAAATACAGTCTACTATCTACAGAGAATGTGATATATGAACGTCATGGTTACCACAATCCAAAAAACCTGTAACAGATTTGCTTGGATTCCTTTCTTTATATTTTTTTCTGTAACACTAAAGAAAGTCATCAAAGCACAAGGGAAGAGAGGAAGAGAAAAAGAAAGAAGCAAAGAAGAACCCCCCAAACAACCAGAAAACAATTACTAAGAATGCATTAAGTATATATGTATCAGTAATTACTTTAAATGTATTAAATGCTCCAATCAAAAGACATGAGATGACTGAATGGATTAAGAAAAAAAAAAGACCTATCTATATGCTGCCTATCAGAGACTCACTTCAGATGTAAGCACACACACACACAGTAGAAAGCGTAGGGATGGGAAAAGGTATTCTATGACACATTAGACAAGATGGACTCAACAGGTATATACAGAACATTCCACTCAAAAGCAATAAAATACACATTGTTCTCAAGCACACGTGGAACATTCTCCAGGATCACATATTATGGCACAAAGCAAGTTTTAATAAATTTAAGACAAATCATATCACCCATCTTTTCCAACCACAATGGTAAGAAACTAGAAATCAACTAAAACTGAATAATTCACAAGCAGGTAGAGATTAAACATGTTCCTGAACAACCAATGGATCAGAGAAAAAAAGAAATTTAAAAATATCTCTAGACAGGGGCGCCTGGACGGCTCAGTGGGTTAAGCCGCTGCCTTCGGCTCAGGTCATGATCTCAGGGTCCTGGGATCGAGCCCCGCATTGGGCTGTCTGCTTAGCTGAGAGCCTGCTTCTCTCTCTCTCTGCCTGCCTCTCTGCCTACTTGTGATCTCTCTCTGCCAAATAAATAAATAAAATCTTTAAAAAAAATCTCTAGACAAATGAAAATGGAAACACAACATACCAAAAGTTATGGGATGCAGCAAAAGCAGTTCTAAGAGGAAAGTTCATGGTGATAAATGTGTACATTAAGAAGAAACAAGGAAAAAACCCTAAACAACCTAACCTTGTACCTCAAAGAATTAGGAAAGAAAAACAAAGCCCAAAGTTAGTAGAAGGAAGGAAGTCACACAGACCAGACTGGAAATAAAAAAGACACTAAAGACAACAGAAAAGATCAATGAAACTTAGAGGTGGTTTTCTGAAAGGATTAAAAGAGAAGTTAAAATCAGATAACACATAAATACAAAAGATCATAAAAGAGTACTGTGAACAATTAAACATCAACAGATTGGGCAACCTAGAAGAAATGGATTATTTCCTAGAAATATACAACCCAGCAAGACTGAATCATAAAGAAACTGAAAGTCTGAACAGACAAGTTACTAGGTAGGAGACCACATCAGTAACCAAAACCTCCCAACAAACAAAAATCCAGGACCAGATGGTTTCACTGGTGAACTGTATCAAACATTTAAAGAAGAATGAATACAGATCCTTATCAAACCACTCCAAGAAACAGAAGAGAACACTTCCAAACTCATTTTACAAGACTAGCATTATCCTCATACTAAAACCAGACGAGAACATCACATGAAAAGAAAATTACAGGCCAATATCCCTAATAAGCATAGATGTAGCTCCCAAACACAGAATTAGCAAACAAGATTAAACTGTACATTAAATGGACCATACACCATAAATAAGTAGGTATTATTCCAGGGATGCAAGGATGGTTCAGCATCTGTAAATTAATCAGTATGATATACCACTTTAACAAACTGAAGCATAAAAATCTTATATCCCTGCATCCTGCATCTCAAGAGATACAGAAAGCATGGGGAAAAATTCAATGGCCATTGAACTCAACAAAGTGGGTTTAGAGGGAACTTACCTCAACTTAATAAAGACCGTATATAAAAAGCTCACAGCTAGCATCATACTCAATGTCAAAAAGCTAAAAGCTTTTCCTTTAAGATCAGGACAAAGATGACCATTCTCACCATTTTTACTCAAGGTAATTTTGGAAGTCCTAGGCAGAGCAATTAGGCAAGAAAAAGAAACGAAAAGCACCCAAAATGGAAAGGAAAAAGCAAAACTGTATTTGTAGATGACATATTATATATAGAAAATGCTAAAGACTGCCAAAAACCATTAGAACTAATGAACAAATTCAGTGTAGTTGCAGGATGCAAACTCAATGTACAAAAGTCTGTTGCATTTCTATACACTAATAACTATCAGAAAATAAGGAAACAATCCCATTTTCAATTTCATCGAACCAAATACCTAGGAACAAATTTAACCAAGGAGATAACCTGTACTCTGAAACCTCTAGGATGTTATAGTGTAAGCCCTGATAGTTTTTCCTTTCTATGATGCAAGCATCTGACTTAAGGTTTGATTGCAGAGGCATCCACTTTAAGACGGCTATCTTGAATAAATGTATTGCCTGCTATACATTTAGATAAAGAGCCACCCCCACAACTCCTTTCCTCCTCCTTTGTTTTAGAGATCTTCGCTGATTTAGATAACTGACCATTTGGATGGCTTGTTTTTCTCTTCCTGTGTTTTAAATTCACAAATAAAGAGTGAACACACAAAATCCTAGCCCTGTATTCTCTCTCCTTCCACGACCTTGCTGTGTGTTCTCCAGGACCTGTAAGCAATAAATCTTGTTTGTTTCCAACTATCTTGATGGTCTTACTGAGGGCATCTTGCAATCATAATAAAAACCACAAGGGCTGGTCCGGCCTCAATACTGGTTACTGATAGCTTGAGACCCGCACGCAATTGAGGTAGTCAGCAGGACTGCGTGTTTGCCCTTGCAGTTAACTGAATGTCATTTAGCTGCAACTTGCTTAAAAACCACCTAACTCAAGTGGGGAACCTCATCTGAGAAAAGAACACTGCTTCCTGGAGGGCTGCCGCACCACCCCGTGCTTTCACATATTGTCTCTGTCATGTGCTGCCTGTGGTGTGGAACCCAAAATATCCCAGCTGCTCTGATAATTCAATGTTCTTCCCAGAGCAGCCTGATGAAGACCATATGGTCTAACCAGACGATCAGATTATAAGGGCCTTAACTGACTACTGAGATGCACAAGGGTCCTCTACGCCTCAGGTCCGAGCAGAACTAAGTCGGGTGGAGCGGACTGCAAAGCCATTGCCGCTGCCCAAGAAGAGGCTGTGGAATAAAGCAGGAAGAAAGGATTCCTGTAGTTGAAGAGGATAGGCAGCCTCTGTCTGTAACAGCTGAGTCAGTGGGTTGTGCCTAGATGGTACGTCCTAACCCAGAGAGGAAAAGAGCCTTGCAACAGCAAACCAGTGGCCCAATGAAAAGGCAAATGCAACAGAGGCCTATGGTCTCTATGCTGCCATTTAACACAATGTGTTGTTGCTCTTTGTCCTCTGACCTGATGAACTATCATGGGTCAATCCCTGATTCAAAGTTGCTAAAAAAAAAAAAAAAAAAAAAAGTCAATAAATTTCCTGAACATCTATTGCCAGCACCCCCTAAGAACCTTGAGGAGGTGCACTAGCTCCTTGGTAAATGTAGAACCCCATGGAAGATTCCTGGGAATTGCTCAGTGCTGCAGCATACCAACATGCCAAGGCTCTGGCACTACATTCCAGACGCCCATGGGCTTTTCCCGAAGACCTTGCGTATATCAGGCTAGTAGAAGTGGACCCAATTCCTGGACAGGTTGATTGGGACACCCTGGAAAGCAACTGCCTACGAAGGGGGTGCACAGTAGCATCATCCAAAACTTACTGATTAACAACACGTAAGATTGAGGTAATGGGAGAAAATGAAGAAGTGGAAACAGATCAGAAGCTAACTGGAAGTCAAACTTTTAAAAGATTGTATGCAGCAGGACTGCATAAGATAGAGGGAAGCTAACTGGCTCTCGCAGGTTGTTTTGTGTATGGACTGTTATTCATGGTGGCCAAAATGGTCCAAATGGTCAGCATCTCTAAAGGCTTTAAAATCCACAATGTTCTTAAAGATCCATATGAGCTATACGCTTATTTCCCCTAAGATATACCACAGATCGTGAGCCCTCTCCGCTCTCCCAGGAACTGGGCAAAAGCAAGAAATGTGATTCATAAGGGGTCCGTGAAACCAAGGAAAAAGCTGACAGGGTTATCAAAGCCTCCAGTGAGGAGGAAAAGAGAAAAGAGAAGGCAAAGAAAGGCCCCTGGAGCCAGTTATTTGTATAAGGGGCCTTCCTCTCCTCACATAGATCATTTACTGCCTGATGCTGTGCCCATCCTTCCAACAGTGATGACTGCTAAGGATCACAGTGAAAGCAAAACATTAAGATGAAGTCTATCTCCGGCTGTGCAAAATGGGCAAGATCCAATGGGCTTACCATTTCCCTGTGTTTAGTGACCCAAATGACCTCCTTCAATTGCAACCCTAAAGATGACCTATTCGACCCTTAGTCCAGAGAATTCCTCTGACCAGACATTCCCCTTAATTACGGGTCTTCACTGCAACATTTTATTACAACTGCTGAAGTTATCCAAATGGCACCAAAACTAACAGGAGAAAACTTTCATTCTTTCTCTGTCCCTTGAAGATGTAAATTTTACGTCTTTAAAATGTAAATACCCAAGAAGGTAAATAAGACACTGCCCTCAATCACCCAAGAATGGAGAAACAGTGGAGGAAAGAGGCCTTTTAAAATACAACCTGCTATAAACACTCCTTTGCCCAAATCTAGTCCATACCTTCCAAAAGATCGCTTGTGAAGGAAAAATACAAATCTTCATAATTTTTTCCACAAATATTAGTAAAAAGCCTTAGCCACTGAAGCAGGTAACTTTAACTTTGTCTGCCTGGAACATAATTTGAATTCAAACATTATTATCAACTAGTGGAGTTTGTATTGTACCTGATTCATAGCTAAAATTTTGAATGGAAGCTACAGAGTGGTCTGTGTTTCTGCCTATGTCTGTGGGTGTATGATACATATGTGACATATTTTTCTTCCCCTCGATGGTATTGCCAAAATTGCTTTGTAAAAAAGTTTGATTTAATTGACTCAGAAGAATAAGCACTTATCAAATTTAGTATTTCTAAACTCTCCAGAATATAGAAACAAACCAAAATGCTTTATAAATTTATGTGATCTGGAATAATATTTGGTAAATTAAAGCTAGTTTATTTTGGTTTAACTAAAGTAGAGATATTGTCAGAGTTGTCAGCATTGAATGTAATCATATATCTTGTATTCAACCTGAGCTGGTAAGTCAAATAAGCTCACTCCATATGTTTTGCAAACTTTGTCACGATGGCTGTTTCACTCTCTCATGAAATTTGCATAAGTAATCTGAATATGACTGTTAAAAATATGTTAAACATATAATTGGGATAAAAGCTTACAACAGTACTTACCAATAGCAATGTTTTATGGTATGCGTACTGAAAAATAATTACCCAATTATTCTTGGTAACCTGGAACTTTAGAGTTTTTCTCGGTTGTGATGGAAATTCATTGAATATATAGATCATTTCCAAATAAGATAAAATACTGAAACATTAATTACTAAACATAGATGTATCTGCTTTTGGCTCTCATTACCTAAAGATATTTGGACGTGTCAGCAAACATTTCTTGTGCCACATTTTGTACTGTTAGAAAGCACATGCTACCAAAAATAATGAAATCTACTCATAAATTTGCCAATCTACTCTAAATGTGGTGTAACAATTCACAATTTCTTACTTCTTAGTTTTTATTAGAAGTAAAGGGTTCTAAGGCTTAAGAATTATAGTACCTGTAATTAGATCTACTAAAATAATACAAGAACATCTCACTGCAAGAAAAGTACTATGTGTATTGGTTAAGAAAAGGTATGGGGTGCCTGGGTGGCTTGGTGGGTTAGAGCCTCTGCCTTTGGCTCAGGTCATGATCCCAGGGTGCTGGGATCGAGCCCCGCATCGGGCTTTCTGCTCAGTGGAGAACGGGCTCCCCCCCCCCCTCTCTCTCTGCCTGCCTCTCTGCCTGCTTGTGATCTCTATCTGTCAAATAAATAAATTAAAAAAAAAAAAAGAAAAGGTATAAAGTATGGGATTATGGCGGGAGTTGGTAGAGTAGGAAGACCCTAATAAGCTCACCTTGTCCCATAGATACAACTAGATAACACTCATACCAGTGTAAATAACCCAGAAAACGACCCAAAGACTGGCAGAACAAACTCCACAAGTAAACGAAGAGAAAGGGCCACATCAAAGAGGGCAGGAAGGGTGGAGATGTGGTAAGGAGCTAAACAGCCTGCAAGTGGACCATAGGATGGAGGGACCCCTAGGCACAGGGAAGGGAGAGGAACAAGGCTACTATACCAGGGAGGCCGTGCAGCAAAAATGATTCTTTATTACATCTGACTTTGAAAACCAGAGGGACCAAATTTCGTAAGTTCCTAACAATCAGTGGGACCTAAAGCCTGGAATTTTAAAAATCAGTAGGCTTGGCTCTGGGAGAGCCTGGAAAGTGAGAGGAAGCTGAGTCCCCACCTTTACAGAGACAGAACAAACAGCCCCTGAAATATAGCACGGAAGCACTAGTTTGAAAAACCCCTGAGTCATACCGGAGGGAGAGTTGTTTACTCATCTCAGAGCATGTCTTGGAGGGGCAGGGATCCCTGAGGGACGTCTCCAAGAACAAAGCAGCTTGGCAGGCACCATTTCCCTCCCCCGCCCCCTGCAGGAAATAGCAGGGAGCTGACATTCACTACCTAACTTATACCAGCCCCAACCCACAAATCCGCCCCTTTCAGATAGGCCCACTTCAGTCTAGAGTCTGCAAGGCCCCTCTCACAGAACACCTGGGGAATGTGAAGCTTGCTAACATGACTGCCCAACTAACCCCCACCTCCCCACACATTGAAGATCTGCCTTTTCCGGAATGCTCCTGGCCAGAGACCATTTAAACCAGGGCTAGAAGCCTGGCAGCATGCAGGAAGCCCTGACAGGAGCCAATACCACGCCAAAGTTAACTCCTGCCCTAGGGAGAGGGAAAGATAACTACACAAACCAGTCAGACTGTGGACCCAGCAGTGGGCTAGGAGCAGACAGCTGGTCTGATTAAAGCTTACAATGAAAGCTTCTCAAGAGGACAACGCAGGGTAAACCCCCTGCCGTTTGGTGCTACTGCATCTCTGGCAAATGCTTGGTCTGACTAAACTCGAGCTCCAGGCGGCCCCAGACTATTCCGCTAAAACCACAGGGACAAAATGCTGTCCACAACAGGCAAAGAAGGCCACTGCAGACAACCAGACTGAAGGAAAATGTGGCTCACAACAGCAGGGCACATGCTACACACATAGGGGGCACCCCTGAAGTGCCAGATTCCAGAAAACAGGGGACAGTGCACTGCAGGGCACTATAAGAGCTCTTCTTCATAAGGCCACTATTTTCGAGAGCAGGAGACATAGCTGACTCTCCCAACAGAAAGAGACACAGAGTTAGACAAAATGAGGAAACATAGGAATATACCCCAAATGAAAGAACCAGACAAAACCCTAGAGATAAGTAATATGTCTGAATCATTTAAAGTAATGATCATAAAGATACTACTTGATTTGAGAAATAGTGGCGAAAACCAGTGAGATCCTTAACAAAGAGATACAAAAGAATCAGAAATGAAGAACATAATAAATAAAATTTAAAACACACTAGATGGAATAAACAGTAGATTAGAAGAAGTGAAAGAACAAATCAGGAACCTGGAGGACAGAGTAATGGAAAGCAATCAAGCTCAGCAGGTTAGAAAAAACAAAAAACAAAAAACTAGGCAAAACAAGAACAGACTTAGGGAACTCAGTGATTCCATCAAGGGTAATAATGTTCACATTACAGGGATCCCAGAAAGAAAAGAGAGAAAAGGAGGCAGAAAATTTATTTGAAGAAAGAATAGCTGAAAACTTCACAAATCAGAAAGGAAACAGAAATTCAGAGGCAGGAAAAAACAGAGAGCCCCCAACAAAATCAACCCAAGGAGTCCACACCAAGACACATAGTAATTAAAATGGCAAAAAGCAGCAATAAAGAGAGAATTGTAAAAGCACTAAGAGAAAAGAAAATAGTTAAATACAAGGGGAACCTCACAGGCTATCAGCTGATTTTTCAGCAGAAACCTTGCAGGCCAGAATAAAGTGGTATGATACATTCAAAAAGCTGAAAGGGAAAATCTGCAGCCAAGAATATCCAACAAGGCTATAATTCAGAATATAAAAGACAGAGTTCCCCCATCAAACAAAAGCTAAAGGAACTCATGTCCACTAAACTAGCCATGCAAGAAATGACAAGGGGGACTCTTTGGAAAGGAAAGACTAGAAATAAGAGTAAGAAAAGGAGGAAGCACAAAAGCAGTAAAAATAAGTATATCTATAAAAATCAATCAAACGACTCACAAAAGGATATAAAGTAGGACACCATATACCTAAAACATGGTGAGAGGTAGAGGAGTAAAAAATGGGTTCAAACTCAAGTGACTACAAACTGAATACAGACTGCTATATGCAGAAGATGTTACATACAAACCTAATGGTTGACACAAATCAAAAACCAGTAACAGAGATGCAAAAAAATAAAGACAAAGGAATCCAAGTATATCACTAAAGAAAGCCAGTGAGCATGGCAAGAATCGGACAGAGAAGAACTACAAAAACAACCATAAAACGTGTAACAAAATGGCAATAAATACATATCTATCAGTAATTACTTTGAAGGTAAATGGACTAAATGCTCAAAGTAAAAGATGGGGTGATGAAATGGATTAAAAAAACCAAGATCCATCTATACACTGCCTATAGGACACTCATTTCAGATCTAGATACATGCAAACTGAACGTGAAACGATGAAGAAATATTTATCATGCAAATGGCCGTGAAAAGAAAGCTGGGTAGCAATACTTATATTGGACAAAATAGACTTTAAAAAAGACCCTAACAAGAGACAAAGAGGAACACTATACACTCACTAAGGGAACAATCCAATAAGAAGATATAACAGTTTTAAATATTTATGCACCCAACATGGAAGCACCCAAATCCATAAAACAGTTAAATATAAAGGAATTAATTGATAGTAATACAATAATAGTAGGGGACTATAACACCACTTATATCAATGGACAGATCATCCAAACAGAAAACCAACAAGGAAAAGAGTACCTCTGAATGACACACTGGACCAGATGTTTTTAACAGATATACTGAGAACATTTCATTCTAAAACAGAATACATATTCTTTGCAAGTGCACATGGAACATTCTGCAGAATAGATCACATAATAGACCACAAAACAAGCCTCAACAAACTCAGAAAGATAGGAGTCATACCATGCATCTCTTATGACCACAATGTTATGAAACTAGAAATCAACAAGAAAAAAATCTGGAAAGAGCACAAATACATAGAGGGTAAGTAACATGCTACTAAACAATGAAGGGTCAACTGTAAAATCAAAGAGAAAATAAAAAAATACATGGACACAAATGAAAATGAAAACCTAACAGTCCAAAATCTTTCAGATGCAGCAAAATCAGTAGTAAGAGGGAAGTTTATAGCAAGGCAGGCAAGAAGCAAGAAAAATCTCAAAAATCCTAAGTTTACACCTAAAGGGGCAGAAAAAAACAAGAAAAAGTAAAACCCAAAACCAATATAAGGAAGGAAATAATAATGATTAGTGCAGAAATAAATTATATAACTAAAACAAACAAACAAACAAAAAAACCCCAACAGATCACCGAAACCAGGAGCTGGTTCTTAAAAAAAAAAAAAAAAAAAAATCAACAAAACTGACAAACCCTTAGCCAGACTCAACAAAAAAAAAGAGAAAGGACTCAGGGTGCCTGGGTGGCTTAGTGGGTTAAGCCTCTGCCTGTGGCTCAGGTCATGGTCCCGGGGTCCTGGGATCGAGCCTTGCATCAGACTCTCGCTCAGCAGGGAGCCTGCTTCCCCTCTCTCTCTCCCTGCCTCTCTTTCCACTTGTGATCTCTCCCTCTCTCTGTCAAATAAGTAAATAAAATCTTTAAAAGAAAAAAAAAAAGAGAAAGGACTCAAACAAAATCAGAAATGAAAGAGGTGAAATAACAGACACCACAGAAATACAAAGGGCTGTAACGAGAATGTTATGAAAAATAATATCCCATCAAATCAGACAAACTATAGGAAATAGATAAATTCCTACAAACATATAACCTACCAAGAATGAAATAGGAATAAATAGAAAATTTGAACAGACCAATTACCAGCAAGGACATTGGATCAGTAATCAAAAAACTCTAAACAAACAAAAGTCAAAATAGATGGCTTCATAAGTGAATTCTTTAAAAAAAAAAAAAGGATTTACTTATTTACTGGAGAGAGAAAAAGAAAGAGATTGTGGGTAGGAGGAAGAGCAGAGGGAGAGGGAGAGACTCTCCAGCAGACTCAGCAATGAGCACAGAGCCCCATGCGGGATCCCACAACCCTGAGCCAAAACCAAGAGTTGGACACTTAACAGACTGAGCCACCAAGGTGCCCTGCTTCACAAGTGAATTCTACCAAACATTTAAGGAAGAGTTAATACCTATTCTTCTTAAACCATTCCAAAAAATCGAAGAGGAAGGAAACTTACAAATTCTATAGTCCAGTATTACTTTGATACCAAAACCAGAAAAAGAGACCACAAAAAAGAACTATAGGCTAGTACCTCTGATGAACATAGATGCAAAAATCCTCAACAAAGTATTGGCAAACCGAGAACAACAATTATATTTAAAAAATCATTCACCATGATCAAGTGGGATTTATTCCTGGGTTGCAAGGATGGTTCAATATTTGCAAATCAATCAAAGTGATATATTATATCAATAAGAGAAAAGGATAACAACTATATGATCATTTCAATAACTGAAGAAAAAGCTTTTGCCCAAGTACAACATTCATTCATGATAGAAATCTTCAACAAGGTAGGTTTAGAGGAAACATACCTCAACATAATAAAAGCCATCTTTGAAAAACCCACAACTAACATCACACTCAATGGTGAAAAACTGAGAGCTTTTCCCCTAAGGTCAAGAACAAGACAGGGATGTCCTCTCTCACCACTTTTATTCTACACTGTACTGGAAGGAGATAAGAAAAATGGAATAAGACACATCCAAATTGGTAAGGAAGAAGCAAAGTTTTTACCATCTGCAGATGACAAGTTATGATATATAGAAAACACTGAAAACTCCACCAAAATACTACTGGACAGACAAATGAATTCAGTAAGACTGCAGGATACAAAATCAATGTACAGAAATCCACTGCATTTCTATACATTAATAATGAAACATCAGAAAGAAAAATTAAGAAAACAATCCCATTTATAATTGCACCAAAAATAATAAACAAGAGATAAACAAGGAAGTGAAAGAATTATACTCTGAAAAATATAAAATATTTATGAAAGAAATTGAAGATGACACAAATGGAAGAACATTCTGTGCTCATGGGTTAGAAGAAAAAAATACTGTTTAAATTTCCATTCTACCCAAAGCAATGTACAGATTTAATGTAATCCCTATCAAATTACCAACAGTAATTTTCATAGAACTAAAACAATCCTAAAATTTGTATGGAACTACAAAAGACCCCAAATAACCAAAACAATCTTGAAAAGGAAGAATAAAGTTGGAGGTATCACAATTACAGATTTGAAGTTATATTACACAGCTGTATTAATCTTAACAGGATGGTACTGGCATGACAACAGATACATATATCAATGAATAGAAAGCCCAGAAATAAACCCATGATGTTACGGTCAATTAATCTTTGACAAAGGACGCAAGAATATGCAATGGGAAAAAGTTCAACAAATGTGCTGGGAAAACTGACCAATTTCTTTCACAATACACAAAAATGAACTCAAAATGGGTTAAGGACCTAAATGTGAGACCTGAAATCATAAAAATCCTAGAAGAGGGCATAGGCTGTTATTTCTCTGACATGGGCCATAACATCTTTCTAGATATGTCTCCTGAGGCAAAGGAAATAAAAGCAAAAATAAACTATTGGGACTGCGTCAAAATAAAAAGCTTTTGCACAGCAATGGGAGAACCCGCAAAACTAAAAGACAACCCAGTGAATGGGAGAAGATATTAAAAAATGACTTACTTGATAAAGGGGGAGTATCCAAAATGTAAAAAGAACTTACACAACTAAACACCAAAAAAACAAATAATCCAGTTAAGACATGAACAGACACTTCTCCAAAGAAGACATCCTGATGGCCAGCAGACACATGAAAAGATGTACACCATCACTAGTTACCATGGAAATGCAAATCAAAACTACAATGAGATATTACCTCACACCTGTCAAAATGACTAAAATTACAAATACAAGAAACAAGTGCTGGAGAGGATGTACAGAAACAGGAACGCTCGTGCACTGTTGGAAATGCAAACTATTGGAGCCACTGTAGAAAACAGTATGAAGGGTCTTCAAAAATTAAAAACAGAATTACACATGATCCAATAATTCCACTATTGGGTATTTACCCAACGAAAACAAAAACACTAATTCAAAGAGACATGCATCCCTATGTATTGGAACATTATTTACAAGAGCCAATATATGGAAAAAACCCAAGTATTCACTGACAGATGAATGGATAAAGATGTAGTACATAAATAATAGGGTATTACTCAGGCATAAAAGAGAATGAGATTTTGGGGCAGTGGCTCAGTCAGTTGAGCAGCTGACTCATGATTTAGGCTCAGGTCCTGATCTCAGGGTCCTGAGAGAAAGCCCCATGTCATGCTCCATACTCAGCAGGGAGTCTGCTTCTCTCCTTCTCCTTTTCCTTCTGCCCCTCCCCCCTGCTCATGTACATGAGCACTTTCTCTTTCTCTCTAAAAATAAATAAATAAACCTTAAAATAAAAAAAGGGATGAAATCTTGCAATTTGCAACATGGATGGATCTAGAAGGTATAATGCTAAGTGAAAGAAGTTAGGCAGAGAAAGACAAATACCATATGACTTCACTCATATTTGGAATTTAAGAAACAAAACAAATGAACAAAGGAAAAAAGAGACAAAAAAACAGACTCTCAAGTATAAAGAATAGATGGTTACCAGTGGAGAGGGGGAGGGGAGGATCGGTGGAATAAGTAAAGGGGAATTAAGAATATACTTATCATGGGGCGCCTGGGTGGCTCAGTGGGTTAAGCCTCTGCCTTCAGCTCAGGTCATGATCCTGGGGTCCTGGGATCGAGCCCCGCATCGGGCTCTCTGCTCAGCAGGGAGCCTGCTTCCCTTCCTCTCTCTCTGCCTGCCTCTCTGCCTGCTTGTGATCTCTGTCTGTCAAATAAATAAATAAAATCTTTAAAAAAAAAAAAAAGAATATACTTATCAGGATGAACAGTGAGTACTGTATGGAATTGTTGAATCACTATATTGTACACCTAAAAATAACACTGTATGTTAAGTATACTGGAATTTTAAAAAATTAAAAAGTGAGTGTGTGTGCACATATCCAACATCAGTGGAAATTAGATAAGCTTTTCAAGTCTTTTTAAATATGTGCTCATTCAATGATAGCTGCTGAAGTTACAGTAAGTTTTCAGTGTGTTTCTTCCAGTATATTCAGAAGGATATAACTGGGTAAGTTGCTTAAGTCTGAGCACAGGTACTATTTTCCAGCATCCCAGGTTATCCCAATGTGTTGCCATAGTTGAAAACCAGGGTGATAAAGCAGTGCTTCAAAAACATCAAGGTGCATATTCATCAGCTTGGGCCTTATGAAAATGGAGATTCTGATACTGTAGGTCTGGGGTGGGGCTTGGGATTTTGCATTTGTAACAGGCTCTCAGGTGACTGCTTGCCATAGAGCACACTTTGAGGAGCAAGGTGCTCACACTGGTTTGACTGCCTGGAATGCCTAAATCCTGCCCCAGAGACTGATGTAACTGGTCTGGAATGTAGCCTGGTGGTAATTCTAATTTGTAATGAAGAGACTCTCCATGGCAACATGCATTATGATTTATCAGTTTTTATTATAATTTTATCAGTAGCTCTAATGTGATCCCCTTTGCCCACTGCCCAACCTTCCTCTTATGTCAAAGTCTTTAATCCATTTGGGTTGATTTTTGTCTCTGGTGTAATACAGAGTTTCTTTTTCATTCTAACACATATGGGTATCTAATTTTCCCAACACTATTTTTTTAGCAGACTATACATTCCCCATTGTGTATTTTGGCATCCTTGCTGAACATCATTTGAGTGTGTATCTGTGGGTTTTATTTCTGGGCTCTTGATTCAGTTCTATTTGTCTGTCTTTATGCTAATACCATACTGTTTTTGCTACTGTAAGTTTGTAATGTGTTTTTAATTCAGAAAGTGTGAGGCCTCCAGCTTTGTTCCTCTTTCTCAAGATTGTTTGGCTATTGTGGCCTTTCTTGGTTCTAAATGAATTTAAGAGGAATTACTGCCATCCTTCTCAAAGTCTTCCAAGAAACTGAAAAAGAGGGGACCCTTCCACACTCTTTTTATAAGGCCAGTATTATTCTGTTTGCAAAGCCAGAAAAAGACACTACAATAAAAGAAAACTACATGCCAATATTTCTGATGAATACAGATGCAACAAACCTCAACAAGTGGGATTTATCCTTGGGGCATGAGGAGAGTTGAGCATATGATAATCAATGTGACACAAAACACTGATGAAAAAATTAAAGAAACAAATACATATAAAGACAGATCATGTTCATGGAATAGAAGACTTAATACTGTTAAAATACTTGTGTTACCCAAAACAACCTACAGATTCAATGTTATCCCTATCAAAATCCCAAAGCCATTTTTTACAGAAATAAAAGCATCTATCTTTGAGAGGAGTCTCAGCTAATTTAATGTGAATTCTACTAAATCTTCTTAGAACAAGACAACCTATAATATGAAAACTATTCCAGAGCACATAAAAATGAAAAAAAAAAATGTTTGTTTTACAGGGCCAGAATAAGCCTAATACCAAAATAGGACAAAGATGGTACTCACACACCTGAAAAGAAAACTACATCTTGAGGTAGAGAGATGCAAAGTCCTGAATAGAAATATTAGCAAGAGTGATGTCAGCATCATGGTGTACTAAGACAGCTCTTTGTTTTTGCACTGCCCCACCCCAACCACCATTTGGCATCCATCCACAGATAGAAGTGCCTTTATGGGAGCTATGGAATGATCCAGCTCCATATACCAGATGACTCAGAAGGAATCTCAACCACTTATGCACTGGGTAAAGGCATATAGACTTTGTTCCCAGCTATGGACCGTGCAGTGGCCTGTGAACTCATTCTAGTCCATCCTGGCTACAGTTCAGGAGCCCCTGGAAAACAATGATTTATTTACACAAGCATCCACGGATTGGAGAGCCTTTATAGAAGTTCAGGTTTCCAGAGAACTTCTGTACACCAATGGTACAAAATACAAATGTGGGACACACTGGAGAGAAGTACCCAATCTTCAGGTACATGACTGGGAATCAGGAAGAAGCTAGGAGAGCCAGCACATAAGACTCTCAGAGGGTATTAAGGGGACACAGATCAACCAACTATGTCTTACATTTCATCAAGAAGCCTGCCCATGAGTTGCTGGTAAAACCCACAGATGACCTCAACTGGCCCATGCGTCCCCCTAGCACTCAGAATGCCTCCACCACACACTTCTGCCACACTGTGGTCAGCTCCCTGTGTGCGTGCTTCTCCCCTTGGTCTTCCAAAAGGTGGCACTATAGCTCAAATTTGTGGTCTCTGACCTGCAGATTCTGGTGGTTTTCTGTGCCTCCTCATTAGCACATTCATGTCAGCAGTGGCAAAAGTGAGCTTGGGCAAATGGCTAGTTACCACAAACTTAAGCTTTAGTACCACTCTTCGGAAAACAAAAGTAAGAATGTCAACACCTGGCCTGGTGCATTGCAGAATGGAGAGAAGGCCTAAGAGAGAGCTCAAGAATTCTGCCACAAGAGGGAGTAAGAAGTGCAGAGCAGCTGTATCCATAGAAAGTCTGAGAAAGTCCGAGAACCACTATCAGGGCTAATAGCAAGTATTTCTCTCCTGAAGGCAGTTAGTAAAGATTGTAAAAGACTGCTACTTCAAATGAGAACAGTGCAATGCAAAACTTCAAGGAACATGAAAAAAATCAAGGAAACATGACACAACCAAAGGAGACAATAATCTTCCAGTAACCAACCCCAAAGACAAAGGAAAAAACTGTGTTAGATACCCCCCCCCCAAAAAAAAGATTATGATAAAAGAGTCAAAGAAAACCACTACAAATAGTCATCAAATCACAAAGGAACACAGCAAGAGAGAAAACAAGGAACAAAGGATCTGCAAAACAAAATGGCAATAGTAAGCCCTTACCTGTCAATAATTATTTTAAATTTGAAAGGATTAAATTCTCAATCAAAAGACACAGAATGGCTGAAGGGACAAAACAAAACAAACCAAAAACCAAAAACAAAACAAAACAACAAGGTCCAAAGATACGCTGTCCATAAGAGACTTATTTTAGGGGCTCCTAGCTGGCATAGTCAGGGGAGTGTGCAAATCTTGACCTGAGGGTCATAAGTTCAAGCCCCACAATGGGTGTACAGATTACTTAAAAATAAAATTTTTTATTCTTTCATTTTTATTTATTTTTTAGAGAGAGTAGAGAGAGCATGTGCACAAGAGTGGGGAGGAAGAGGAGCAGACAGAAAGGGAGAGAGAATCTTAAGCAGGCTCCATGCACAGAGCAGAGTTTGATGTGGGCTTGAGACTATGACCTGAGCCAAAATCAAGAGTTGGAAGCTTAACCGAATGAGCCACCCAGATGCCCCCAAAATAAAATCTTTTTTTTATTTTTTTTATTTTTTTTTATTTTTTTTTTTAAAGATTTTATTTATTTATTTGTCAGAGAGAGTGAGCACAGGCAGACAGAGAGGCAGGCAGAGGCAGAGGGAGAAGCAGGCTCCCTGCTGAGCAAGGAGCCCGATGTGGGACTCGATCCCAGGACGCTGGGATCATGACCTGAGCCGAAGGCAGCCGCTTAACCAACTGAGCCACCCAGGCGTCCCTAAAATCTTTTTTTTAAAAAAAGGTTTATTTTAGCTTTAAGGACACATGTAGAGAGTGAATAAGTGAGAAAAAGACATTTCAAACAAAAGGTACCCAAAGGAAAGCAGGGGCAGCTATATTTCTATCACAGAATGCAGACTTGAAGCTAAAAAGGATCAACACACACAAAGAAGGTCATTATAAAAAGATAAAGGGATCTGGAACGCCTGGGTGGCTCAGTTGGTTAAGCGGCTGCCTTCGGCTCGGGTCATGATCCCAGCGTCCTGGGATCGAGTCCCGCATCGGGCTCCTTGCTCCACAGGGAGCCTGCTTCTTCTGCCACTCTATCTGCCTGTGCTCGCTCGCTCTCTCTGACAAATAAATAAATAAAATCTTAAAAAAAAAAAAAAGATAAAGGGATCAATCCATAAAGAAGGTATATGTAAATATTTAGGCACCCAATAACAGAACACCTAAAGATATAAACCAAATGCTACTAAAAGGAGAAATAAACAGTAATACAATAAGCTGGGAATTTTAAGCTTCCACTATCAAAAATGCATACAATATCCAGAAAAAAAAAAAAAAAGGAAATGTTGGACTTGAACTACACTTTAGACCACAGGGACCTAACAGAAATCTACAGAACATTCCATCCGACAACAAGAAAATACACATTCTTCTCAAGTGCACACAAAACATATTTCAGGTGGACAGACCATGTGATAGGTCATGTAACAATTTTTAGCAAATTTCAGACCAAAATCACACCAAGTTATCTTTTCTTTTCTCTCTTTTTTAAAAGATTTATTTATTTCAGAGAAAGCGAGAGAGAGCATGAGCAGGAGGGGGAGAGGAAGAGAATCTCAAGCAGACTCTCTGTTGAGCAGAGAGCCCAACGTGGGGCTCGATCCCAGTACTCTGAGATCATGACCTGAGCAGAAACCAAGAGTCAGATGCTTAACCGACTGTGTCATCTAGGCGCCTCATCAATTATCTTTTTTGAACACAACTGTATGAAGCTAGAAGTCAATAACAAAAGGGAAGCTGGGAAATTCACAAATATGTGGAAATTAAAAAACAAACAAACACATGCTCCTTGGTGTGGCTGGCTAACTCAGTATGTGGAGTATTCAACACTTGATCTCAGGGTTTTAAGTTCAATCCTGATGTTCGGTGTAGAGATTAGTTAAAAATAAAAACTTAAAAATAACAACAACAAAAGAACACACTCCCGAGCAACCAGTGGGTCAAAGGAGAATTCAAAAGGGAATCAGAGTAATATCTAAAGGAAACACAACCTACCAAAAAGATGGGATGCAGGAAAAGCAGTTTTAAAAAAATTTTTTTAATTTTTTAAATTAACATATAATGTATTATTTCCTTCAGGGGTACAGGTCTGTGAATCATCAGTCTTACACAATTCACAGTACTCACCATACCACATACCCTCCCCAATATCCATAGACCAGTCACCCTACCCCTCCCCCCCCACCCCCCAGCAACCCTCAGTTTGTTTCCTGAGATTAAGAGTCTCTTATAGAGGGACGCCTGGGTGGCTCAGTTGGTTAAGCAGCTGCCTTCAGCTCGGGTCATGATCCCAGCGTCCTGGGATCGAGTCCCACATCGGGCTCCTTGCTTGGCGGAGAGCCTGCTTCTCCCTCTGCCTCTGCCTATGCTCGCTCACTCTCTCTCCCTCTCTCTCTCTGACAAATAAATAAATAAAATTAAAAAAAAAAAAAAGAGTCTCTTATGGTTTGTCTCCCTCCCCAGTCCTGTCTTGTTCCATTTTTTCCCTCCCTACCCCTCACGACCCCCCACCCTGCCTCTCAAATTCCTCATATTGGAGAGATCATATGATAATTGTCTTTCTCTGGCTGACTTATTTCACTTAGCAAAATACCCTCTAGTTCCACCCACATCGTTGCAAGTGGCAAGATTTCGGCTGGGTTTTTTTTGTTTGTTTTTTTGTTTGTTTTTATTTTTTGATGACTGCATAGTAAGGAAAAGCAGTTCTAAGAGACAAGTATATACTGATAAATGTCTACATCAAGAAAAAAAGATCAAAATAAAAAGCTCTTAAATAAACAACTTAACTTTACATATCAAGGAACTAGAGAAAAGAACAAACTAAGCCCAAAGTTAGTACAAAGAAGCAAATTAAAAAAAAAAATCATAGGAGAAAAATGTGAAATAGAGATCAGAAAAAAATTTTAAAAGATCAAGAAAATTAACAGCTCATTTTTGAAAGGATAAATAAAATCAAATGGTCAGAAGACCCCCGCTGGCATTCTTCAACCACCTCTATTTTCTTAAAATTCTCCTGCCCATTCATTCATTCATTCATCTATACTTTCAGTTCTCAAACCTCTGGGGGGAAAATGCTCATCCCTTCTGTTAGGAGATCTTCGAGCAAGAACAACTCTGCACACTGCAAGGAGTCAGTGGCAACAGCTGCTGTCCGTGGTGATGCTTACTATGAGTCCCTGCTAATACTCCTATAGTTGGCTTCAGTTGGGCACCTTCTGACAGAAGCACTTCCTATGGATTTAGGCAAGACTGGTCTCAAGTGTAGGAAATAGGTTTTGTTGCTGGAATATTACAGCTGTATCTGAGATCACAAGACCCTTTCCCACACTCAAATCAGTGCTTATAGATCACTATGAACTTTGTCCTCCAATAGTTACTTGGCAGGACACGCCCAAGATACTGCTATTATTCGGAAAGTTAAAAAAAAATGGCAGAATATATGTAATGTTATTTATTTTGGAATGTTTTTAGAAGATTTTTTAAATTTATAAATGTGGATATTACATTATAGAATGTTCAGAAAATGAAATGAAAATTTAAAAAAAATCAATAAACTTTGGCTAGACTGAGAAAAAAAGAGAAGAGTCAAACAAAATCAGAAATAGGAGACAATTACAACAGAAATATAAATGAACTTAAGAGACTGCTACAATTACAGTTGACACTTAAACATGAATTTGAACTGCAAAAGTCCAATTATATGTGGACTTTCTACAGTACTTTAAGTGTATTTCCTCTTCCTTATGATTTTCTTAGTAACATTTTATATTCTCTACTTTATTGTAAGAATATAGTATTATATGCATTTAACGTTAAAATATGTGTTAATTGGCTATTTATGTTATTGGTAAGGCTTCTGGTTAATAGTAGGCTATAGCAATAAGGTTTCTGGGGAGTCAAAAGTTATACTCAGATTTTGGACTGCATGGGGTGGGGGTGGGGTTGGTGTACCTAACTCCCATTCAACTATATGCACCAACAAATTGGACAAACTAGAAAAAAATGGATAATTTTGGAGAGACATACAACCTACCGAAACAGAATCATGAAGAACTAGAAAATCTGAACAGACCAATTACTAGTAATGAGATTGAATCAGTAATCAAAAACCTCCCAACAAACAAAAGTCCAGTACCAGTTTTACTGGTGGATTCTGCCAAACATTTAAAAAATAATACTAATTCTTTTCAAGCAATTCCAAAAAAATATGACAGAGCACTTCAAATTCATTTTACAAGGCCAACATTTTGATACTAAAGCCAGACAAGGACACCACAAGAAAATTACAAGCCAATCTCTCTGAAAAACACAGATGCAAAACTCCTCAACAAAATATTAGCAAACCAAATTAAACGAAACTTTAATAGGATTATATACCATTATCAAGGGGCAAATTATTCCAGGGATGCAATGATGGTTCAACACCCATAAATCAATCAACGTTATACACCATTTTAATAAACTGAAGGATAAAAATCATACGATCATTTCAATAGATGCAGAAAAAAGGATATGGCAAAATTCAACATCTATTTATGATTAAAAACTCTCAACAAATTTAAAGTATAAAAAGATACCTCAACAGGGGTGCCTGGGTGGTTCAGTGGGTTAAGCTTCTGCCTTGGGCTCAGGTCGTGATCTCAGGGTCCTGGGATGGAGCCCAGCATCCTACTCTCTGTTCAGTGGGGAACCTGCTTCCCACCCGCCCCCCCCACATCTCTCTGCCTGTCTCTATGCCTACTTGTGATCTCTCTCTGTCAAGCGAATGGATAAAATCTTAAAAAAAAAAAAAAAAGATACCTCAACATAATAAAGGTCACAAAGGACAAGCTGTAACATCCACAATGGTGAAAGCTTTTCCTCTAAGCAGGAATGGGACAAAGGTGCCCACTCTCACCACTTACATTCATCATAGTACTGGAAGTCCTAGTCAGAGCATTCAGGCAAGAAAAAAAAAAGGCATCCATATTAGAAAGGAAAAAGTTAAATTGTCTTTTCAGATGATATGCTTTTATATCTATAAAGTCTTAAAGACTCTACCAAAAACCTGTCAGAAATAATGAATTCAGAAAAGTTATACGTTACAAAATCAACACAGTTGCATTTCTACACACTAACAACAAGAAAAAGAAATAAAACAATCCCATTTACATTAACATCAAAAACAATAAAATATTAGGGATAAATTTAACCAAGGAAGTGAAAGATCTGTACACTGAAAACTTGAAGAATTTCATGAAAGAAATTAAAGATGACACAGATAGATAGAAAGATGTCCTGTGTTCATTGATCAGAACTGATGTGGTTAAAATGTCCCTACTCCCCAAAGTCATCTATAGATTTACTGTAAAACCCTATCAAAATTCCGATGGCATTTTTTACAGAAATAGAAAAACAAAACTAAAATTCCTATGGAGCAACAAAAGACCCTGAATATCCAAAGCAATCTTAAGAAATAATATAGCTGGAGGGATTGTACTTCTTGAATTCGAACAATATTACTAAACCTTATAAATCAAAACAGTATGGTACTGGCATGAAAAAACACATAGTCCAACGGAACATAATCAAAAGTTCAGAAATAAACTTACACATAAATGATCAACTAATATTTGACAAGGGAGCAAGGAATGGGGAAAGGACAGTGTCTTTGATAAATTGTGGTGGGAAAACTGAATAACCATATGCAGAAGAATGAAACTGGACCCCTATCTTATACCAAAAACAAAAATTAACGCGAAAAGTATTAAAGACTTAAACCTAAGATCTGAAGCCATAAAACTCCCAGAAGATAACATAGTAAAAATGTTCTTTGATATTGGTCCTAGAAATGATTTTCTGGATATGACACCAAAGGCACAAGCAACAAAAGCAAAAAATAAATCAGTGGGTCTACAATAATCTAAAAAAACTTCTGCACAGCAAAAGAAACAATCCGTAAAGCAAAAAGGCAAACTATGGAATAGAAGACAGTATCCAGGTGCCTGGGTGGCTCAGTGGGTTAAGCCTCTGCCTTCGGCTCAGGTCATGATCCCAGGGTTGTGGGATTGAGCCCTACATCAGGCTCTCCACTCAGCAGGGAGCCTGCTTCCCCCTCTCTCTCTGCCTGCCTCTCTGCCTACTTGTGACCTCTGTCAAATAAATATGAGCTTTGGGGGGGAAAAAGTATCTAGAAAGCATATATCTGATAAGGGGTTAATATCCAAAATATAGAAAGAATTTATACAACGCAATTAAAAAATGGGCCGAGACCCTGAATAGACATTTTCCCAAAGAAGACATACAGATGGCTAACACATATATGAAAAGGTACTGAATAGCACTAATCATCAGGGAAATGCAAATCAAAGTCACAATGAGATATAACCTCATTATGTGTTAGAATGGTCATCATTAAAAAGAAATATAAATTGTTGGCAAGGATGTGGAGAAAAGGACACCCCTGTGCACTGTTGGTGGGAGTATAAACTGATACGGACATTCCTCGAAAAATTAAAAACAGAACTGCTATATGATCTAGCAATTTATTTTCTGGGTATTTATCCCAAAGAAATGAAAACGGGATCTCAAAGAGATAACTATTTCCTAATGTTCACTGCAACATTATTCACAACAGGCCATATATGGAAACAATGGAAGTGTTGGTCAGTGGATAAATGGATAAAGAAGATGTGATATATATATATATATAAAACGGAATATTATTCTGCTATAAGAAAGAAAGAAATGCTGCCATTTGCAACAACTTGGATGAAACTTGAGGACGTTATGTGAAATAAGTCAGGAAAAGACAAATACTGTAATCTATCAATTATATAAGGAACTTAAAAAAGCCGAACTCAGAAACAGAGTAGAATGGTGGTTACAACAACCTGGAGGTTAAAGGAAATGGGGAAATATTGATCAAATGGTACAAACTTTGGAGATCTAATGTATAGTATGGCCATTAGAGTTAACAATATTATATCACTGAATATTGCTAAGAGAATAAACCTTAAATAATCTCACTACCAAAAGGAAATGGTAATTATATGAAGTTGATGGAGGTTTTTGCTAAGGTTCTGATGGCAGTCATTTCCCAACATATAAGTGTATCAAATCAACACAGTGTATACCTTCAAATTACACAATGTTACATCTCTAAATTATATCTCAAAGAACTGTAGTAAAACAAATCAACAGTAACCAAATAAGTTTCACTCTATGAATTAAAAAAATAATTCCACACAGGAAAATCTATTTTTTAAAAAGATTTTATTTAATTATTTGACAGAGATCACAAGTAGGCAGAGAGAGAGGCACAGAGAGAGGAGAACAAGGCTCCCTGCTGAGCAGAGAGCCCGATGCGGGGCTCGATCCCAGGACTCTGAGATCATGACCTGAGCCGAAGGCAGAGGCTTTAACCCACTGAGCCACCCAGGCACCCCACACAGGAAAATCTATTAATGTAATTCAGAACATTAGTAAATTAAAGAAAGCATATAAAATAGAAGCATTTGGATTATACTTAAAAAAAATTATTTCTTGATTATTGTCTACTCCCTCTGAACCACCCCTTGTTTTCTCCTTCTGGAATTTCTACTGAGTGGTTGTTATTGTATAGGGTCCTTTTATGACTATGAATTACTATTGTTATGAATTATTTCTTTCTTGGAGATTTGATCTACTTCATATTATCAAGTATTTTGATGTTCAGCATCTTTGTTTAATTTTCAACTCTTACTACTGGATCTTCTTTTTATACCAAGCTATTAGAAAGTATACATAAAAACCGGTAACTGGAGGTTTTGCATTGGCAGCATGCATGCCTGGCAGTGATGGCCACTTGAAATCACACCTGTATCTCTACAGAGTCTGAAACACAGTTCTGTAGTCACTGACTGACAAGGGTGAACCTGCCAAGCCCGTAATCCACTATGCCAGTTTCCAGTGCCCCCCAGCTGTTACTGAGAAACAACAAACATTAACATTTGTCTGACTTAATGAGCTTAAAAAGATTCAGATAAAGTTGACTCCCATTTATTTTAATCCCTACCCAACCCCATTTTTCACTTCTTTCCCAGAAGCAACTACTATTATAAATTCTAGACTATGTTTTTTCTATAGTTTCGTCAAACACCCCCATCTACAGCAACTAGGGCTCCAAACCACCCATCTGACCCCATCCCACATACCTACACTGTTTATAAGGGGAAACAGAAGTTTCCTAATGACAATATGCACGTCCTGCACAGGAGTCCAAAGGTAATCACTCTCATATCGTGGAGGAAGCCAGCCTAATATTCAGTTTCTCTTATCACTGTTGTCCATGGCGAGCTTGTCAAAGAGGTATCCTGCCATGGCTTCTGCAATCCCTTTTTTGCTATCTAGAATCAACAAACATTAGTATTTACATATTTTAACAAACTAAAAGTTTTCAGGTAAAGCTAAAGACCTCCTTTACTTTAATCCCTGCCCAAACCCATTTCCGTCACTCTTTCCCCAGATCAACCCCAATCATAATTTTCAAGCCATATTTTTAATACTTTTACTATGCACAGGATCCCACATTCATCAGGGCCCTAGATCACCCATCCACCGCAACACTGTTTACAAGGGTAAGATTAATTCTGTGTTTTCCATGGGCCCATGAAATATCTTCTCCCTCTTACTTTCAGAGATCCTGAGCTGCATGTAGATGGGGTTGGGTGGGTGGAGAGATTCCTGAATACGTTTTAAAACTTAAAAGGTGAGAGATATGCATACAAATCAACCAGAGACCTTTATTTAAGAACCAAATAACTTTATTGAAACCAAACAACTTTTTTATGGCAAAACTGGGAGAAAAGAACTGGAACCTTTTGCAAAGGCAATACTGCAATACGCATGCTCGGCATGGTGATCAGCGAAAGTCACCATGCGCCCTGGGCTACGGGGAAACAGTCCCAACTCAGTTCTTTCTGTCGCGGTGGCCCAGGGTGAGCTTGTCAAACAGGTACTCTGCCAGGCCGTCTTCCGGAGCCCCCATCTTGCGCAGGCTGGTGACATAGCCCCCCAACTGTTTGACGACGTCGACTTGCTCATGGAGGTAGTGGCTCTCCAGGAAGTCGCACAGCTGGGCGTCGTTCTTGTCGGTGGCCAGCTGGTGCAGGTCGAGCAGGCTCTGGTTCACGCTCTTCTCCAGGTGCAGGGCGCACTCCATGGCCTTCAGGCCGCCCTCCCAGTCGTCGCGGTCCGGCTTCTTGATGTCGCGCAGGCGGATGTGGCCCCCGCGCTGGTTCTGCAGCTCCATCAGCTTCTCGGCATGCTCGGTCTCCTCGCGGGACTGGCGCAGGAAGAAGCGGGCGAAGTTCTTCAAGGCCACGTCGTCGCGGTCGAAGTAGAAGGCCATGGACAGGTACACGTAGGAGGCGTAGAGCTCCAGGTTGATCTGGCTGTTGATGGCGGCCTCGCAGTCGGGGTGGTAGTTCTGGCGCACTTGGGAGAGCTGCGGGGTGGCCATGGCTGGCGGCCCGGGCACCAAGGCGAAGGCGAAGGCGGTGCGGAAGCGAGGGCTGCGTGGCGAGCAGCGGCGGGGCCGAAGGCGGTGGCGGCCTCGGAGATTTCCCAGCGTGAGCGGCAAGGGAGGCCAGAGGCAGAAGCAGTGGCGGTTTGAGACGTTAGGGAAGTGACCGTTGGATATTGGGCGAGCTCTGGGATGGGACCGGAAATGGGGTCCAGGGAAGGGGGGGGCGAGCTTCCGTTTGGGTGGGGCTGGGGGCGGGGCCTAAGTGATGTGTTCCAGGTTCTGCTGGAGCTTTAGTGATGCAGGGTAACCCTGCACTGGGCAGTTAGCATTTATAAAGTTTTAAATTATGCGATAATGTGTCTATTTTCCAAGTACTTTTTTTGGTTCTCTAACTGATCCCCTCTATTACAGCCTCTTATTTAAATTCAAATATGTACTTATTCCAATTCAGTCTTATTCGATTCAAATTCATATTCTCTTTAAAAATTTCTAATTTTTTATTAACATATTCAAATTCATATTCTCAAAATTCTGGGTATGAATTTGAATTTTTGATAAAGTTCTCTTCTGTTTCCTGTATTTTTTTTAACCTCAGAAATTGTTCAGTTTGTTCATCATGACCTTCCCTTGCACTTTTCTCAAATATTTTGCAAAACTTTGTCCATGCATACTTAGGAATAAGGGGCACATTTGATTAACCTATGTAATTAGCATGTATCTGATCCACAGTTGTGATGTCCATTTCACTAACAGGTTTTCCTTGGAACAGGAAGGCAAAGTATTATCAATAACGGAGTGGTCTCCTCCTTGTCAGGTGTATCATTGGTCTTTTTGGCATTCACAATATTACTCCACGGATGGAAAGAATAGTAGCTGATCTGCCTGTCCCAAATGGTACTTTTCTCAAGCATTTTAAAACAGTAAAATTAAAATTCCAGCTAAGAGTAGGTACCAGCCACCAATTCTTCCATTTCAATCATATCTGAACTTGAATAAGTATATTGTGATGTGTCTTTATGGCCTAAAAATGGCCTAATAAGAATCTAGAGGTAAGTTGTTTCATTGTAAAATCCCTGGCATAACCATCACCACTTAAATTAGGAGGGAACTGTGTTCAATGCAAAGCAAGGAAAGGGGAAGGAGGGAAGGAGAAGACACTGAATTAGGAGACCTGGGTCCTATTTTGGGCTGCACCAATCAGTATCTTGCTATGGAAAAAAGTAAATTGACTTCCTTGGGGCTATTATTTGAAAAATGAAGAGCTTGACCTATTTGGTTTTCATGGACCCTATCAATTATAAATATTACTGGAGCCTATTCTATGAATCCTTCTTCAGCTGTGGAATGGAAGGAAAAATCAGCCTTTAGTCTATGCATGACAAGCAGTGACTGGTATCAAATATTAGCTTTGGGAATGGGACAATACCTTAATGTTCAAATAATAATGCTGTTTTAATTTATGGCATTAGTGCAAGTCTTTAAAGCATACACCTGAAGAAAAGGCACAGCCCTCTTTGCTCAGTTCGTTGTTTATGGGCAGTGAGAGAATAAATGGTCTGTTTCAGCTTGATAGTACCCAAGACCTAGGGCTAACAATACAGGGCTATTGCAAAGTTCCAGTCCCTTTGCCACTGATTTTATTGTATCTTGGAAGTAGCTAAACAAAATCTTATTTCTACAGTTACTGATATTCCACCTATGAGAGCCACTGTCAGCCTTGTCCTAAGGAGACTATGGCCTAAGAGTGGGTGGACAGTGAAAACCCCAAATATTAAAGGAATCGGCAACTATCTACTATAACAGAACGTGAATTAGAGTGGTGGCTGCAGCCAGATGGGAATCTCTGAGTGGGCATGAGTGGTGATTCGTTGCTGTATTTTATCAAGTATACCATGAACTGAAAAGCACACTATTTTTTTATGTATTAAAAAAGAAAAAAAAATGCTTTCTAATCCATGACATGTCATTGATTGTAAACTGCACTTCAATTTTTCAGAGATGTTAAAATGTGAATAAGTGATCAATCAACGAAACACGGTTAATATTTTTTTCATATGCTTGTCTGAGTACATTGATCAAAGTAGCTACTTTCAAAAATATTCATAATTTTTTAATACTTTTTGGTAACTTATTTGTGCCCCTATAATCTACATTATATACAGAGAGAAAGTATTAATAAGGAAGAAATTTGCATTTTGTCTTGGATATTCTGTCATTTTACATTTCAGTCTCATCCTAAAATGGGTAGTTTCTGACATTTTTTCTTTTCCTTTTGTGGAGCAAAAGGTTTAGTGATTAGGCCAAGGAATATAATTCCTTGGGAAAGAGGTAAACCCCTGTTCTTTGAATTCATGGCTAACCTCCTCCTGGCATGCTATAGGAGGCATGTGATATCATCTTTCAAATGAAATAACAGATACATAACCATTTAACAAGCAAAGTTGCTGATCTAGGTTTCTACTCAAATCCCAATTTGAATGTGAAAGTTTTATTCTCATGATTGCAGCTCACTGTTACAAAATGTGAGCCATTTCTAACAAGGACAGTACCACTTATCAAGCAATTACCCATCCCAAAGCAGCAGCATGGTAGCAGACAAGGCCATTAGGATCACTGCTGCACATGCTAGGTTAGCATGTCACATTTCAGAGTCACAGTTACTATTTAGACCCTAAGACTCTGAACTACTGAGGGGAGCTCTAAGAAAGCCAGCTGTTAGGATATATGTACGTAGAAACCACTGACATTGCAGTCCCCGAGTGGACATCTGCTTAAGCAGTGGAATGGCTGATGTACCCCACTCCTGCCCCCTGTGCACATAGGAAGGGCAGGGTGGATATGAGGAAAGCAAGGTAGAGAACAGGGTCAGTGCTGGTAGAGAACTTTCCTAAAGATTAAAAAAAAGAGTGTAAGGATTTTTCACCAGTTAGGAGGATACTGTGGAAAAACTGAGCCATGGTGCAGCTACTCTGTCCCAGAGGGCTGTCTGCCAGCCAAAAGGCCCCAACAACAAGGACATGAGGCATGCATACTAGGATAGACGCCAGCTGGGGAAGCGGGTGGAAGAGGACAACAAGAAGTCCTAACTCCTATTCCTGGAACTATGTTGTACGGAGGTTTCTTTTAGGGACCCTTGAAGAACACTGTGCACTTCCTACCCAATTTATAATTAGGCTCACCAAAGAATTAGTGACAGCCAAAAAGGGGACAGAGCAATACTAGTTATGTTAGAGACATCCGTCCTCTTTCCCCTTCCTTCCTCCCCAAAATACTTAAGGAGAGAGATGGGAAGGGGTAAGGGTTAAAGAGCAGATCATGCTCATCTCCTCACTCCATGATCTTAAGGATAAGGTCTAGCAGGAACTGAAGAAGCAAAGGAGAAAAAAGTGAGCATAAAAGAAATCCAACACTGAAGTTTTAAATGGAAGAGAGTGGGTAGGAGTTTTTATAAACTTTTATATATGCCCAGAAGTGCCCAGAAAGGTAGGCGATCTGCCTATCACTAAGGAATAGGAGTTGAGACTGTCAAACTAGAGTAGCTACACAAAGCAGGGTCTTTTAGACACCCGACTCATCATTTATGTGACCTCAAACTCTGGTGCAATATTGTCATGGGATCCTTGGATTTCCACCATATCCATTGGAAGAACATCTTCTGGTAAATTCTAATAAGAATAATTCTTCTAATAAGAAACAGTGATGAATTCTGAAATTTTCTATGTGTCTTTAGTATAATCCTAGGTAAACAGCATATTTAGAGGTTAAATAGGGCATCACTAACATCGTTGCCTACAATAATATGCAGTTACATTAAATCTATGATCCAAATGATTGTACAAGTGACAAAAAATCGGGGCCATTACTCCCACCAGTACCCAATCTATGAGGGCAGATCTGAAAAAGAGTAACTCTGTAGTGGGAAGGGAAACCTGCTGAGGTAACTTCAGGTCAAGGTTAACAGTCTGCTGGCATGAGCAGGAGAGACCCACACTGGAACAAATCCACTGTTTTGGTAATACACAGCCTGAAACCCTCCAGATTAAGTTCTTACTGTAACCTGAAAAGAATAACTGGGACTTCAAAGGATTTATAATCTAGAAAAGGGCCCAAATGCCAGAGAATAAAACACCACTAATTTAAAAGTATCAACAATTTAATGAATAAAAACTTACTTTAATTGGTCATATAAGGTTTTTCAAAGGGTCCAAGATGGTGGCATTGGAAGACTCTTAACTCACTCCTCCATGGACACACCGAATCTACACCTATATATAAAGCAATTCCTCCTGAAGAACTGAGGATGGACTGAACAGCTTCGGCACAACAAAGAATAGAGGGACAACATATAAAACAGCAGGACAGAAAAAGACCAGAACTCCCACCTCCTACGCTGTGAACTACAATGGGGAGGGATAGTACTGAGGGATCAGAAACAGATTTGTCTGCCCTGGAGCACAGAAAAGAAGACACAGTTTAAACAAGCAACTAGAATGTAAAGGAACCAGTCTTAGAACTCTGCCAAACAGGAGGAAGCTTCCCGGCTGTTTGGGTTGAAAGGGTTGGTAAGCACCACTGTTTACATTCCCTCTCCACCTTGGCTGCACAGATGGGAGTAGTGTCTGGCTGCTCTTGCCAATGAGCTACCTTAGTAAGCCCTGAGCCCCTAGCCCACATTAGCCCCAGCCTTCCCACTGAAGTGGCCCCAGCATCACACGTACCTGGACATTGCTAGACAGTGTCCACTACAGCTCTAGTCATCTCACCAAGGCAACACAGGTATCAAGCATCCCAAGACAGCCCAGCCTTGTACCCACTTTAGCTCCAGGGGACTCCCCAGGGTACCCCTATGTAGAGTGCCCCAGGGACTTCCCAGACCACACCTGTTACAGCTCCAGCTATATTGTCAGGTTCCCCCTACCCAGAGAGTTCCAGGGCCCCCCAGCCTGTGCCCACTTCAGTTCCAGCTGTCCAAGCAGGGTGGCCCCAGCCTGGAGTGCCCTGGGACTTCTAGCCCATGCCTGTTAAAACTCCAGCCAACCAGCCAAAGCTGCCAGGCACACAAAGTCAAAACAGGGGATGTCCCTACACAAGGCCATTCTTCAAGTTTATAGGTAGATATTCTGCCTAATTCATAGACACAAACACAGAAAGTCAAACAAAATGAGGAAACAGAGAAATATGTTGCAAATAAAAGAATGAGACAAAACCTTGTCTCATTGCTTATCAGGTAGATAAGCAATCTACCTGATAAAAATTTCAAAGTAATGGTCATAAAAATGCCCACTAGACTAGAGAAGAGTGGATGAACTGAATGACTCAATGAGAACATCAACAAAGAGACAGAAAATACAAAATAGTATCAGTCCATTGAAGGATACAGTAAAAGAAATGCAAAACACATTAAAAGGAATCAACAGCAGATTAGAAGATGGAGAATAACAGAGAAGCAATCTGGAAGATAGTGTAATGTTAAGCACCCTGCTGAACAGCAAAACAGACAAAAAAAGAATTCTAAAAAATGAGAACAGTCTAAGGGCTCTTTAGGACAATATCAAACATAGTAACACTTGCATGACAGAGATCCCAGAAGAAGAAGAGAGAAAGGGGCAGAAAATTATGTGAAGAAGTAATAGTTGAAAACTTCCCTAATCCGGGGAAGGAAATGGACATACAAGTCCTGGAATAAAGAGAGCACCAAACAAGATGAACTCAAAGAGGTCTACACCAAGACATATAATAATTAAAACGTCAAAGATTAAAGATAAATTGGGAGTCTTAAAAGCTCCAAGACAGAAGCAACCAGTTATGTAATAGGGAAACCCCATAGGCTGTTAGCTGATTTTTCAGCAGAAACTTGACAGGCTAGAAGAGAATGGCATGATATATTCAAAGTGCTGAAAGAAAAAAAAAAAAAACAAAACACAACCAAGAGCACTCTACCCAGCAAGGTTATCATTCAGAATTGTGGGGAGAAAGAGTTTCCCAAACAAGTTAAAGGAGTTCATCACCAATAAAATGGCCTTACAAGAAAGATTAAAGGGACTTTAAGCAGACAAGACCATAATTAGAAGAAAATTATGAAAGGAAAAAAATTTCACAAGTAAAAGCATACATGTGATAAAGGTAGTAGATCAATCACTTATAAAGCTAGTATGAAGGTTAATGACAAAAATAGTAAAGTCAATGATATCTAAAAAAGAGTTAAGGGGAGTCACAAAATAAAGATATAAAATATGACAACATATACATAAAACATGGAGGAAGAAGTAAAAATAAAGTTCTCTTAGAATGTGCTCCAATTTAAGCAACCATCAACATAATATAGACTGCTATATACTTGGGATATATGAACCTTATGGTAACCACAAACCAAAAACCTATAATAGATACACTAAAAATAAAGAGAAATTAATCTGACCATAACACTAAAGTCATTGATTACAAGGAAAGACAGCAAGAGAATAAGAAATGAACAGAGAAGTAGTACTAAAACAACTAGAAAAAATTGACAAATGGCAATAAGTACATATCTATGAATAATTACTTTAAATGTAAATGGTCTAAATGCCTCAATCAAAAGACACAGGGTAAATGAATGGATTTTTTAAAAAAAGATCCATCCATATACTTCCTATAAGAGACTCACTTCAGGGGCACCTGGGTGGTTCAGTCAGTTAAACACCCGATTCTTGAATTTGGCTCAGGTCATGATCTCAGGGTTGTGAGATCAAGCCCCGTGTCAGGCTTTATGATGGGCATGGAACCTGCTTAAGATTCTCTCTCACCCTCTGCCCCTCCCTACTTGTGAACTCTCTGTAAAAAAGAGATTTCTTCAGATCTAAAGACACATACAGACTGAAAATTCTCCATGCAAATGGAAGCAAAAAAGAAGCCAGAACACCAATACTTATATTAGACAAAAGAGACTATAGCCAGAGACAAAGAAGGGCATTACACAAGGATAAGGGGATCAATCCAACAGGAGGATATAACAATTGTAAATATGTATCCATCCAACATGGGAGCACCTAAATACATTAAGCAAATATTAGCAGACATAAAGGGAGAAATTGAAAGTAATGCAAAATTAATAGTAGAGGATTTTAACCCACTTACATCAATGCACAGATGATCCAGACAGAAAAGTAAGAAGGGAATAGTGACTCTGAATGACACACTAGACCAGATGGACCTAATAGATATATACAGAACATTCCATCCAAAAACATGAGAATATACAGTCTTTTCAAGTTCACAGGGAAAATTCTCCAGGACAGATCATAGGTTAGGCCACAGAACAAGTCTCAGTAAATTTAATAAGATGAAATCATCTCAAGCGTCTTTTTTGACCATAACAGTATGAAACTAGAAAGCATATACAAGAAGAAAACTGGAAAAAACACAAACATGTGGAGGCTAAACAAAATGCTGCTAAACAACCAAGGGGTCAATGAATTAATCAAAAAGAAAATAAAAGGGGCGCCTGGGTGGTTCAGTGGGTTAAGCCTCTGCCTTCAGCTCGGGTGGTGGTCTTGGGGTCCTGTGATCGAGCCCTGCATCAGGCTCTCTGCTCAACAGGGGGCCTGCTTACCCCTCTGTCTGCTTGTGATCTCTCTCTGTCAATGAATAAATAAAATCTTTTTTAAAAAGGAAATAAAAAAATACATGGAGAATAATGAAAATAAAAACACGATAGTCCCTCAGGGCACCTGGGTGGCTCAGTTGGTTAAGTGTCCAACTCTTGATTTCAGCTCAGGTCATGATCTCGGGGTCATGAGACTGAGTCCCTCATTGAGGTCTGCACTCAGTGTGGAATCCACTTGAGATTGTCTCTCCCCCTGCCCCTCTTCTCTCTTTCAAATAAATAAGTAAATAAAATCTTCAAAAAAAAAAACAAAAACAAAAACAAAACAAGGGCGCCTGGGTGGCTCAGTGGGTTAAAGCCTCTGCCTTCGGCTCAGGTCATGATCCCAGGGTCCTGGGATCGAGCCCCGCATCAGGCTCTCTGCTCAGCAGGGAGCCTGCTTCTGTTCCTCTCTGCCTACCTGTGATCTCTGCCTGTCAAATAAATAAATTAAATCTTTAAAAAAAATTAAAAAAAACAAAACAAAACAAAACCCACACAGCAGTCCAAAATATTTGGGACACAGTGAAAGCATTTCTAAGAGGAAAGTTTATAGCGATAGAGGCCTACCTCGAGAAATAAGGAAAATCTCTAACAATCTAACCTTACATCTAAAGGAAACAGAAAAAAAAAACATAGCCCAAAGTTAGTGGAATAAAGGAAATAATAAAAATCAGAGTGGAAGTACATGACAGAGACTAAAAAAAGAAAAAAGAAAGGATCAATGAAACTAAGAGCTGGTTCTTTGAAAAAAATAAAAATGATAAACGATTAGCCAGATTCACCAAGGGGCGGGGGGGGGGGACACAAATAAAATCAGAAACGGAGAAGTAACAACTGACAGCACAGAAATACAATGATTATAACAGATTGCTATGAAAAATTTATGCCAACGAAGTGAACATAAAATGGATAAATATCTGGAAATATATAATCTTCCAAAACTGACTCAGAAAGAAAAAATCTGAACAGACTGATTACTAGTGAGGAAATTGACTTTTGTAGTCAAAACACTTCCAACAACAAAAGTCCAGATGGCTTCACAGGTGAATTTTAGCAAACATTTAAAATGGAGTCAATCTTTATTCTCCTCAAGCTATTCCAAAAATTGAAGAGGAATTAACACTTCCAATTCATTCTAGGAGGCCAGCATTACTCTGATATGAAATCAAGACAAAGACACTAAAAAACAAAACAAAAAAACTACAGGCCAATATCCCTGATGAACATAGATACAATAATCTTCAACAAAATATTAGCAAACTGAATTCAACAGGGCATTAAAAGGATCATTCACCATCATCAAGTAGGATTTATTCCAGGGTTGTAAGGATGGTTCAGTGTTTGCAAATCAACTGATATGATATACCACATGGCTCAGTCGGTTAAGTATCTGCCTTTGGCTCAGGTCACTGATCCCAGAGTCCTGGGATTGAGTTCAGTGGGGAATCTGCTCTTTCCTCTCCCTCCGCCCCTCCCCCTACTCACGTGCACACACACACGTGTTTTCTCTCTCTCAAATAAATAAAATCTTTACATCACAATAGATGCAGAAAAAGCATTTGACAAAATCCAACACCATTCATGATAAAAACTCTCAACAAAGTGGGTTTAGAGGGAACACGCCTCAACATAATAAAGGCCGTATGTGACAGACCCACACCTAAAATCATATTCGGTGGTGAAAAATTGAGACTTTTCCTCTAAGACCAGGAACAAGATGAGGATTTTCAAAATACACACAAACATACTTTGGCCCTGCATAACTTATTATCTTATTCTAAAGAGATCCCAAAAGAAGTAGCGAGGATACCTGCAGGAGCCCCAGGAAACGAGTCTCATGCGGTTGAAGGGAAATTTCACATCTGGCTCCCCCAGAGGGTCTTGGGATAGGTCTAGAGAACGTGTGGGAAGATGTGGATGAAAATGCAGAGTATGGCTGGGAGATGGTGGCAGCAATGCTCCACGTCTGCCCCTACACGTCTATGCCCAAACTCAACTCCTACCTCCTTTCCTTCCCGAAGTCCCTCATCCCTCAAAGGGCAAAGCTGTGAGTAAGTGGTGCAAGTGCTATCAGAGGCTTAGTGAAACAGGAGCTCCCTTAACAATGCCAAAGAATCTGAGTTTCTGCCAGCACGTGTGATGACAAATCTCTGGGGAACTAGTGACCAAGTCTAAAACACCTCAGACGTGGAACACTTCTTGTAATTGTTGTCTCCACACAAAGGTGTCTACATGCTATCTCTTGCCACGGGCTCTAAATTCAGAGATTTCCAGTGTAGCTTTTGTTAACAACATCTAGTAGTAAGGGGCTCTGCAGAGTTCTTCAGTTACTCTTTCAGCAATTTTCATGTAAGACCAATTTAAATAGCAATACTTTGGAATGATAGGTATTATCTAAAATGCAATCACTGGCCTAGATCTAAAACCCTTGGATATTACTGACTCAGTTTCTAAGATGCAACCACAGCACGGGGGTAGAGTGGAGCATGGAGGACACAGGGAATGGGATAAAGACTTGGCATGATGCACCTAGGCAGGACACCCCAGTCATCCACAACCCTGAGAATACCACACACTGCAAAGCTCTCTGAGTACTCCAGCTACATGGTTTCAGTTGAACAGCGTGCTTTACGATCTTATAAAATGTGATCTGCTGACCATGAGCATTAGAATACCTAAGACTGCTCTTTAAAAAAGCAGGTTTCCTTGCCCCATGGAGACCTGTGGACCCTGAACTATGAGTTTTAAAACTAAGCTTTTTTATTTTGCAGTAATTTTATATTGCAGCGAAGTTGCAAAGATAGTACAGAGCATTTTCCTATACTCCTCAGCCAGGATCCCCGAACATAAGCATCCTCCATTGGGATAGTACATTTCTTAGAAATAGTGAACCAGGGCGCCTGGGTGGCTCAGTTGGTTGAGCGACTGCCTTCGGCTCAGGTCATGATCCCGGACTTCCAGGATCAAGTCCTGCATTGGGCTCCCAGCTCCCTGGGGAGTCTGCTTCTCCCTCTGACATTCTCCCCTCTCTCACTCATTCTCTCTCAAATAAATAAATAAAATCTTAAAAAAAAAAAAAAGAAATAGTGAACCAGTACCCGTCCGTTAGTATTAACAACAGATTTGGATTTCACTAGTTTTTCCATTAAAGACCTTTTGACCCATATTTCATTTAATCATTTATTTAGTCTCCTCTGGTCTGTGACAGTTTCTCAGTCTTCTTTTTAATGATCTTGTTTTGAGGAGCCAGGTATTTTGTAGAATGTCTCTCAATTTGGAAGTCTTTGGTAATTCTCTCATGATCCCACTGGCATTATGTGGGGGAAAATACCACGGAAGTGAATTCCTTCTCATCACATGCTATACATGACTTATCACTGATGGTGTGAACCTTGATCACATGGTCAAGGTAGTGTTCACCAGGTTTCTCCGCGGTAAAGTTATTTCCCAGCACTTCCCATACTCTGTTATTTGGGAGCAGATCATTAGGTCCAAACCACACACAAGAAAAGCAGAGAATTAAGCTCTGCCTCCTCGAAAGGGGAATATCTCATATATAATTTGGAATCCTTGTGTACTGTATATTTTTCGCAGCTATTTATTTTTTCATTCACTCATATCATTGTGGACTCATCTGTATTTACACTGTATGCTTTGGGTTATAATTCGATACTGTATTACTTGCTCAGTGACTCAAATTGTTCCAGCTTTGACTACCGAGACTTCCTTCATACTGGCTCCTATGTCCCTGGGACATGCTCCCATTCGTTGTTTTTATTTTTATTTTATTTTTATTTTTTTAAAAAGATTTTATTTATTTTATTTGACAGAGAGAGAGATCACAAGTAGGCAGAGAAGCAGGCAGAGAGAAGGGGGAAGCAGGCTCCCTGCTGAGCAGAGAATCGATCCCAGGACTCTGAGATCATGACCTGAGCGGAAGGCAAAGGCTTAACCCACTGAGCCACCCAGGCGCCCCTCCCATTCGTTGTTTTTAGCACTTCCTTACTTTCTAATACTACAGTATACTCTAGTTCATCTTGTATTCTCCCTGCCCCAGCCCTAGAATTGGCCATTTCCCTAAACAGTCATGGTTCTTTTTACTTGGAATAGTATTGGAAACCCAGATCTGGATGCTAAGTGGAACTATGCAGTTTTGACAAGTAGCCAATCTGAGTCTTATGCAATCTAGTAAAGTTTGAGGACAACCGTTTTGAAAAGTCAAGCACAAATAAACCAGAATTAATACATGAAGAAAAGTCCTCAAATAGTTGTTTTAAAGAATTACTTATATTTTATTCATGTTAGATCAAAATTGAAAATTCTAACATGTAAAGTATTTTGATGGGCCAATAGAGAGGAAAACAGGAGATAACGGAAGAGATCAAATAATGATTCTGAAATAAAGTGACTGCAATGCAGGACCTTAAAAACCAGAACAGAATTTATTTATTGAGAGCATCCTCTGTGCCAAGCACTAAGCTAAGTGCACAGCCTCAAACCTAATGGTGTAGGTATAATTTCTACTTTTTAAAAGACACAGAAATCAATGCCTAGAGAAAGGTGAAATATTTGCACAAAGCACTAGAGTCAGTAGGTGGCAGAGTTGAGACACCAAATCAGGTCCACGTTATTCTCAAAGCAGAGGATTGTGGCATAGAATTCTGATAACTACCACGTATGTGAGATTCTGTGTGTATGTTCGCTGTCTCTGTCATATCTCAAATGCCACGATGGAGGGTCAGCTTATTCACTGTTTTACGTCCCATGTCTTTTATATATAAGGTACTCAGCAGACAAATCTGATTAAATCTGACCAAATTTCTACATGGTGAGAATGAGAATGAGAACCATGAACTACATTTTCTTCCACTATATGTTATAATTAGACTTGTGTTCCAATTACATAAAAAATTACCAAAAAAAAAATCCCACCATATCCTACTGAAAGCATACTTCTAAATTAACACAGTTCAGATTTGGGGGTGATGAAAATATGTATGAGTAATACATATTCGTACATATGTATGAATGAGTGATAAATTTTAGTAAACAAAAAGATAGTTAATAAGTAGTCTAAGTGCAAAAAGCAAATCCCAAAAGCCAATCATTTTCTGCACTGCCAGAATTCATCAGTCATGAACTTCAAAGATGAAATGTGTTCAGTACTTCTTAACACAGAGCAGATCCTTCTTAACATGTAACAAACACTATTCTGAAGCAGATCAAGGACCAGAATGCTACTTCTACTGTATTTATTAAACCAAAAAACTTTAGGCACATCTTATTGTGAATGGTATGGCTTTCATGGCATAAACTAACTCAGAGGACAAGCTATAAACCATAAAGGAAAGGAACCTAATACCAGTATAATAATAAAAAAGCTTTTAAAATTAAGCCCACATCTATCAGCTAATCTGTGAATAAGTTTTAAATCACTACTTTCTATGAAATAAACATACCTCATAATATGCCAATCCAGTCGTTCATTCTTCATTCATACATCAAATATTTAATTAATTCCTACTATATGCCAGCACTGTTCTATATGCTAAGGACCACAGCTATGACCAAAACAGACAAGAAATGCTGCTGTCGTAGAGCTAACAGTTCACGCGAGAGAGCAACAATAAATAAAATCAACTGTCAGATGGTGAGAAGCGCCGGAAGAAAAATAATTCAGAGAAGGGGGAAGAGGTTACAATTTAAGGTAGGATGCGTTCTTGCTGAGAAAGTGAACTTGATCTGAGAGTGGTGAGGGAGCTCAGACATAACTATCTGGAAGAGAAAAGCACAAGTGCCAAAGTGAGTACACCGGCAGGACATGCGCTGTATATTTCCAAGGAGCCACAAGAAAGCCACACAGCGAAGGTGTGGAGGAGAGGGATGGGGACAGCCAGTACAGTGCCTTGTGGCTGAGCACTCTGACGTTAACTGAGGAAGACGGAACATTTCAGAGAAGATACTTTAAAGGATCACTCTGGCCTGCTGTTTTTAGGGCGCCAAGAAATCATACAGATAAGGGATGGTGGCTTGGAATGTAAAGTGGTAACAGGTAAAGAGAGGTGAAAGGTGGTTAGATTCTGAATACATTTTCATGTTAGAATCAACACTATCAGCAGATGGGATGTGCATGTGAAACAGAGAAGAGTCAGGGATGACAACAAGGTTTGGGGGCTTAGCAAAGAGATGGACAAACAGTTACCACTCACTGAAATCAGGAGGGCTGTGGCAGAAGCAGATTTGGGGGGAAGGGACATGAATTTTTTATGCTGACTTTAAGAAACGTATTCAAATCCTGGAGGAGATGCTGAGTAAGCAGTGAGTCACATAGTTCTGCAGTTCAGGGTGGCCCTCCACGATATAAATTTGGATTGTTAACATTCCAAACCGTGGCACTGGGAAACCTCACCAGGGGAGCTGAGTACAGACAGAACAGAGTTTCAAGATATGAGGTACTTGTTGGAGCAGATGAGGGGTGAAGGGAGTTCTTTTTAAAGGTGTGTAGACTAATGAGAATGAATCTACAGAGAAGAAAGGTGATGCTGGAGAGGACAGAGAACTGCTTGAGCAACTGCTGAAGGAGTTTCTTCTCTTTGCTTCAAAGACTGCTGAAATGCAGCATCCTATCTCTGTGAGCGGGAAGATACAGAGAAGCACTAAGATGCATAAGGGCAACGAAAAATCACTGAAGCAAAGAGGGATTTTTTTTTTTTTAAGAAATGGTCTTTGGACAACTCTATAGCCCTGTGAAAAAAATCATATCCATAACTCACACTATACTCAAGAATAAACTAGTGAGTGAATCAGAGATCTAAACGTAAAAACTCAAGTATATGAGAAGTAACTGTGTGAATTCCTCTCTAACTATGGCTTTTCCACTATGAACAAAAATCCACATTAAATAAAATGTGTTTAATTTATGGCTACAATAAATATGGAAAAAACACTTGCAGGGACACCTGGCTGGCTCATTGAGTAGAGTATCTAACTCTTGATCCCAGGGTTGAAATTTCAAACCCCACATTGTGTGTGGAGCCCACCTAAAAAAAAAAATTGCATTTAAAAAAAGCCATAAGCAGGGATGCCTGAGTGGCTCAGTGGGTTCAGCGTCTGACTCGATTTCGGCTCAGGTCAAGACCTCAGGGTTGTGAGATCAAGCTCCAAGTCAGACTTTGTGCTGGGCATGTAGCCTGCCTAAGATTCTCTCTCTCCCTCTCCCCCCACTGTGTGCACATGCATGTGCTCTCTCTCAAATAAAAAAAATAAGTAAAGAAAATGATAATGTCAAAAAGACAGAGAAGCCAGTTTGAAATTAAAGAAACTTCCATTAGCCAAATTTGGGACAATCTGATCAAAACAGTGACAGTAAGAGATTACAGTTCATTGATATAAAGTAATCTTTGAATCTGTACTAAAAGATAGACAGATAGACAGACAGACGGTTAGATAATGGGAAAGTTCCTGCCCACAGTGGAATGCCAGCCAATAAATGCACATATGATGGAGTTAGAAATCACCATTTAGCAACTATGATTTTACTGATTTGGTCAAGAATCATCAATAGAAGATGTTAAAACTACTGAGTAATAGGCTGATGAAGAATAGAAGATTTACATAATTTCAAAATATCTTCCCACTGAAGTTCTTACTTTTCCATTACAGAAGAATGATAAAGCAGGAAGAAAAGTCATTAGCTTTATGAAAATGATGGTAGAATATCTAAAATTTGTATTTTTTGAAAAAAGGTAATATCAAAAACTAAGCTTTGCTTGTTTGAAAAACATGCACCAGATTTCATTAAAGCCTGCATGCTATGAAGCACTATTTATACTACAGTCTTACTGTTATTTAAAAATTATCTATATATTAAAAATAGGCTAGAATAATATATGCCAAAATTTGAAAACTGACAGTGCTAAAAATTGAAATGATTTTATTCATGTTTTACTATAGTTTAAATTTCTCTATAATGACCATATATTAATTTCATAAGAAGAAAAATAAAAATGTGTAAAATAAAACAAATGAGAACTAAGCAGGTGCACGGCAAAATAGCTGGAAAGAAACTAAAAGGCCAACAGTGCTTTGTGATTGCATGACAGGATTGTAGATGGTTTTTTTTTTTTTTTTTCATTTACAACTGTGGGATTTAACTTTAGGGGTGCCTGGGGGGCTCAGTTGGTTAAACATCCGACTTTGATTTTGGCTGAGATCATGATCTCAGGGTCGTGAGACTGAGCCCTGAGTCCGGTTTCATGCTCAGTGCAGTCTTCTCTCCTTCTCCCTCTGCCCCTCCTCCAACTCATGCTCTCTGTCACTAAAGAAATAAATACATTTGATTTAAAGTAAATAAAAAAATAAAAACCACTTTAAACAAACACGTAATCAGATTTTAAAAATGGGCTGAGAAGCTGAAAAAGCATTTTGCCAAAAAAAAGACATCCAGATGGCCAATAGAGACATGAAAAGATGCCCAACATCACTCATCATAAGGGAAATGCAAATCATAACCACGAGATATCACCACATAGCTGTCAGATCGGCTAGTATCCACAAGACAAGAAATAATGTTTTCAAAGGATGTGGAGAGAAGAAAGCCTCATGCACTGTTGGTGGAAATGTAAACTGGTGCAACCACTGTGGAAATCAGTATAGAGGCTCCTCAAAAAATTAAAAACAGGGGGCGCCTAGGTGGTTCAGTCAATTAAGCATCTGCCTTTGGCTCAGGTCATGAACTTAGGGTCCTAGGTTGGAGCCCCACGTCAGGCTTCCTGCTCTGTGGGAAGTCTGCTTCTCCCTCTTGCTCGGTCTCCACCTCCTTCCCCTACTCATACTCTGTCTCTCTCACATAAAATCTTTAAAAAAAAATTAAGCAAGAAATATCATATGACCCAGTAATTCCACTACTGGGTGTTTACCCAAAGAACACAAAAACCCTAATACAAAAAGATATATGCATGCCAATGTTTACTATAACATTATTTACAGTAGCCAAGACACAGAAGCAACGTAAGTGTTCAAGGATAAACAAACAGATAAGTAATGATGTATTTTATGGTGGCTAACATAATACAATAAAAATTAAAAAAACAAAGAAGATGTGGTATACACACACACAGCAGAATACTACTCAGCCATAAGCCAGAATGTGATCTTGTCATTTGCAACAACATGAACAGGCCTAGACGGTATTGAACTAAGTCAAATAAATGAGGCAGAGAAAGATAAACACTATATGATTTCACTTATATGTGGAGCCTGAAAAACAAGCAAACAGACCCTAAATACGGACAACAAACTAGTGGTTGCCAGAGGGGAGGTAGATGGGGGATGAGCAAAATAGATAAAAAGGATTAAGAGGCACAAACTTCCAGATATAAACTAAGTCACAGCAGAGGGAATACAGCCAGTGATACGGTGACAACACTGTATGGTGACAGCAGATGCCTAAAAACTGATGCTCACAGCTTATCAACTTATACACTGACTTTGCTTCTGCTTTACACACTGGAATCCAATGATGATGCTTCCCTGATCCTCTCTCCTCAAACTCCTTCCTTGTAACTTCTGGGTCCTTTTCTACCTAACAAAAGGTCAGAACCCCTTTCTCTGGGGCACCTGGGTGGCTCAGTGGGTTAAGCATCCAACTTGTGATCTCATGAGCTGTGAGATCAAATCCTGGGCTGGGCTCCATGGTGAGCAGATAGTCTGCTTGAGATTCTCTCTCCCTCTGCCCCTCCCCCCACTCATAGTCTCTCTCTCTCTTTCTCTCTCTAATAAATAAATAAATCTTTAAAAGCAAACAAACCCTTTTCCTCAAAACTGCTATACTGGCTGCTTCTGATACATAATTGATATCCCGCGCTAAGCACATCTGACATCACATGTTTAGCACCTAGTGTTACTTTCTTGGTCAGTGCACAAAAATGGATCTTTATATAATGGCTACCCCTGGTAATGTCATTTTCAACTGCAGAGCAGTGCCACAGAATTTATACCACTCCCTTTTGCTTTCCCATTCCTGCTCTCCTTGAATAGCATCCCATCTAGAGTAAAAAGAGGTAAGGAGTATTCTTCAGAGTGGGGTAGGGAGTTTGAATATGGATATGTTCTCTTTTGTACATGAAGTAAAAAATATTTTTAAAAGATTTATTTATTTTAGAGAGAGAGTGTGTGGAGGAGGGACAGAGGGGGAGAGAGAATCCTTAAGCAGACTCCCTGCTGAGTGTGGAGCCTGATGCGGGCTCAATCCCAGGACCCTGAGATCATGACCTACGCTGAAATCCAAGAGCTGGACACTTAACCGACTGAGCCACCCTGGTGCCCCAAGAAGTGAGAGATTTTAAAACAGTGTCAGTATGTATTAGGTTCCTCCACACTTTCTCGCTGATGTGGCAGAGTAAGGTGATGATACTGTGACTTTCCCCATCACAGCCTCACGTGACACAAGCCCTCCCCCCCTTGCTAGGATGATCAGTCTTGGCTCAGCAGGGTCCTGGGGAAACAGGGGCCCTCAAAGACAGACCAGCACACGGGGAAGTGAACCCGCCTCCCATCCACAGAGTATCCTTACTTCGATGCCATTCCAGAGTTCTTCACAAACATAATTTGGGATCGAGCTGTAACTGATAGCAGTGCCCACAATTCGGGAATGCAGATTGCAAACCTACATCCAAAAGGTAGGCAAAGCTGTGAACGTTTCTTAAAAACTGCCAATATACTTACGGTTTTCTCCGTATTTTCAAAAGCTTCTCTTGCTTCTTCAAACGTGCAGATTTCTTCCTTGCACTCACGATCGATGTTGCCCTGTCTTATTTCTTCAAAGAGTCCATTCGCTCTTGGGTAGCGTTTCAATACTGAATTGGCTTTTTCTCCTGTGAGGAAAACTAAGAAGAGATAAAATCATAAGCATAAAATTATAATTTGAGAAACATGCAGAAGCTTAATGCACAAGGTGACAACTGCTAGGTGCTCTTTAGAAACCATGGCCAACATCCTCAACCTCTTCCCCTGAGTCAGCAACGACGTAACATTTAGCTCCAAACCACCACCTGTGCTGCCCTCCTCCTCCTGTGAGCATGTCCTTTTACAGTAGCAGTTGCCCTGGGCAGGGACAGGGACATAATTCGTGGTTAGATTCAGACTTTAGCACATCCCTGCCAACCATCAGTGTTTATTTATTTTTTTAAATATTTTATTTATTTATTTGATAGGCAGAAATCACAAGTAGGCAGAGAGGCAGGCGGGTCGGGGGGGGGGGGCAGGCTCCCTGCTAAGCAGAGAGCCCGATGTGGGGCTTGATCCCAGGACCCTGAGATCATGACCCGAGCTGAAGGCAGGGGCTTTAACCCACTGAGCCACCCAGGTGCCCCTAATCATTGGTTAAGAGTGCACCACTTATACTCAGTGTTGTAAGTGGATGCCTCCAGGCATTGTGCTGTTGGACACCAGCAACCAAATCAAAATCCAATCTCCAGACTACCAGTCTCTGTCCCCCTAAATAAAAATAAAGTTCCAACTGACCTAGTAATACAAACCCAGGGAACCCTTACTTGTATGAAAAGAAGAGCTGACAAAACAATATCAAGAAATTTAGATGAATTTGGCCATAATTCATTCCAAGGAACACTAATACTTTTGTCCTAAATACATTTAAGTTAAATATATTGTGATATTTTAATAAATCAACCCAATTTCACTGTCCTATAGAAAAAGAAAATTCTTCCATTATGACTTATAGAAGCATTTCATATAAACACTCAAAATACACATTTATGATACCCACTGAAATAAATAAGGCACTAGTTATAGGTACACTTATGGGGAATTATTTTTAATTTTACATAATCATTTTAAACTGTAATTTCATTCTTCTGAAAGTGTCATTCATACTTCTTTGTATAGATAAATACAATGCTACAAGAATTTAATCTCTGCTAATGCAAGGAAATCAGAAAAGTCTCTAATCTTATTGATTTTTAAAATAAGAAAGGGCACATTACAGATTATTTTAAGATGTTAAAGTCCACATTTCACAAAGAACATTTTAAGGTAAATGAAAAACAGTAAGTGCTCTTAAAAATGGCAACAATACCAATGAACTTAAGGTTTACCTCATAGAAATGAGTATTTCACTTCATAGAAGATATGGATTCATTATTTAGGATTCTTTACAGTATCCAAACCACCTGGATGGCACCTACATTAGGCTGAAAACTATGGTAAGCCTTTCATAAGAGTTTCCTTCCTTCTATACCACAGAAGGATAACTATCTATAAAAATGAACTATTGAGTCAAAGAATATCATTAGAAGAAATTGTAAAAACCAAAAACTGTGGCAAGTAGTACAAAAGAAATGAAAAGGGTGCTGCTGAATTGGAAAAAAAAAAAAAAAAACAGAGAAATTTTCTATCAGTACTTCTCACATTTGCAGCATCAGAATCCCCTTGAGGACTTATTATCACTGAGGTTACTGGGCCCAGCTCCCAGAGTTTCTGATTCTATAGGTCTGGGGTAGAGCTAAGAAAGATACATTTCTTTTTTTTTTTTTTTAAGATTTTATTTATTTATTTGACAGACGAAATCACAAGTAGGCAGAGGAAGTGGAGAGGCAGGCTCCCCACTGAGCAGAGAGCCCGATGTGGGGCTCGATCCCAGGACCCTGAGATCATGACCTGAGCTGAAGGCAGAGGCTTTAACCCACTGAGCCACCCAGGCGCCCCAAAAGATACATTTCTAATACATTTCCAGGTAATGCTGGTGCTGCTGGTCTAAATACAATGGAATGTTGGCATTAACAAATTTAACAAGATGTTTCACTGCATGACATTTTAGGGACCCTAACATGTATTTAATCTGTATCTGCAAAATTCTAGAACAGAAATATGATACATACATTTGTCATATTTGTTTGATTACAGAGCCCTTTATCAAAGGACATTTCACTGAATTAACAACTTTCTAGCCGTTGTTCTTATTTATGCCTTCTGAAATGACATACAATTCCCTTCCATAAACAGACCACCTAATACATGAAGACAGTAACTGAAGCTGAGGCTTCTCTTGTGATACTTAGCAGACCTGCTTGGATTCTTCATCTGTTGGCCATATAAAATAGACAGGAGTCTGCACCATCTTTATTTCATAAAATAGTGTCCTACACTGAGTGCAGTATTCTATGAGTGGTCTGACAAGTGTAAAACTGGTCCAGACTGTCTGCTTCCTTGTTTTTAAACACAATAGATTCCTTAATACAGTCTCAGATATCCCTGGATTTGGGGCAGTTTTCTTGAAAACAAACCAAACAATCAACAACGATGTAGTTTAAGACTTTAAGAGAAAAAACTAAATTCTCCTCAGAAACAATTTTCTCATGTACTATCTACATGGAAAAGGGGGTCAAGGAAAGCAGCCAACCCTTGTAACCAGAAAGCAGGCTAATTCAGAAAGTTAAGCAGCTCTAAGGTAATGTATAGCAGAACACAGCTCTCTAATCCCAGCCTAGTCAAATTACCAAGAGCATTCCACAAACACAGTATTTGTACTTCTTGTATGGGGCGACAAGGTAAGATAATACTGAGAAGTCTATGTAGAACATGCTCACAAGTAGATTTTATCTCATTTGCCAAATAAATTTGGTCAATTAGAAGATACCACCCAGAGAGTTATGGTGGCAGAGTAGTAGGGGGACTCTAAGATTGCCTCATCCCCTGAACAGAGCTAGATCAAAATCATGTCATTTTGAACAACTAGGAAATCGATCTAAGGATTAAGAAAACAATCTGCACAACTGGAGGAAGAGAATGTGGCAGATAAGAGGTTCGCAGACATGAACTGAGAAAGAGAAAAGCCGCAGTGCCTCCGAGAGGAGGAAGCCCTTTTCGGGCAGAGAGGTTAAGGAGAGAGGGAGAGAGTGGAGAGAATGGTAGGGTTCCTGCAAAACACTGTGGTGTGGGGATCCCCTGGGTCACACTGAGAGAGAACGCTCCCCTTCCTGTAGTACATTTGCAAGAGTGTACCTTGCCTCTCCAAAGACAAAAGGCCTACCAGGAGCCATAGAGCAGCCATTAAACAGCAGGGGACAACTTTTTGCTGTGCTTCACTACAGACTCCGGGCACCAGCGCAGCAGTGGAACTGCTTTTATGGGGCAGAATGGTGCTGGAAGCAGCGCTGTAAGGCTCTCCTCTAGGGAAGGGCAGCGGGCCTGCTCCTTGCCAGGTCACTTAAGATTTGGAATTTTGAATCCCAGCCACTGGCCAGAGATAAAACACAGAACTGCTTTCAGTTCAGGGATCTGAAAAAAGCCTGGAACAAAGGAGGGGAGTTTGTTCGCTTTTCTGTGAGGGCCTCCCGAACAGCAGCAGCAGCTGTGAATTCCCCTCCCCCCAGGTTGAGAAGGTGGGTGACACCATCTTCCACCCCAGCTCCTACCAGCAAGGTCCGACTTCAGAGAGAAAAACACAGCACCTCCAGTGGAGACTGAAGTTGCTTACACCAAACCCCATGCCCCTGCACCAGGCCAGGGCACCCATAGTAAGGCTGGTCTGTCTGTGAGCCAGTGCAGCTGGCCTCTCCCTCAGAAGACCAACACAGGTCCTCTGCATGTACCAAGTCTACTGATCAGAGCGTGCTCCAAAGCATCAGCTTTAGTTCTGGTGGAAACAGGACCAGACTTTCTTTTTTAAAATTATTTTTAAATTTTTAAAAATTTATTTTACTTTATATTCTTTTTTTTTTTTTGTCTTTCAAAACAGGCTTATAGTTTTTTGTTCAATTGTTGTTTTACTTGTTGACTTTTTTCATTTTTTGAATCAGGCCCCTTTTCTTTCTTTATTCCTTCTTTCTTTCTTTTTCTTTGGAATCAGGCTTACAATTTTTTGTTTCTTTGTTGTTTTGTTCTTTTTCCTTTACTCTTTTCTTAGATCAGGCTTCTTCTTCTTTATTTTTTTAAATCAGGCTTATCTTATCAAACAAATAAAAGCACACCTACATAAAGGTCCAAACACTCCCCACTGCAAACAAGGAGGAGCTCTGCAGAGGACTGACCTGTGGGAAATAGCAGCCAAAACACAATGGCTGAGTGCACACAGCCTACACTGGAAACACTTCCTGAAGCACCAGGCCCTAGACAGTGTATGAACCCTTAATATAGTCCCACACTAAGGAGCAGGAAACATAACAAGCTTTCAAAATGCAAAAGACAGAAACCTAGACATAATGACAAGATGGAAGAAATCTCTCCAAAACAAAGAACAAGAAGAAATCACAGCCAGGGATTTGCTCCAAACAGATATAAGCATTGTATCTAAACAAGAATTTAGAACAACAGCCATAAGAATACTAGCTGGGCTTAGAGGAGCCCAAGTTGCTGCTGCTGCCACCGTCACCACTGCTAAAGATGAGCAAGTCTTCAACTCACGCCAAGACAGTGAAGTTGGTCAAGTCATGCACCAAGTGTGACCAACAGGTTACTGCTGCATGTAAATCCTGTCCCACAGGGTGGGACAAGTAAAACACTCAGAGAAATCATCACCTTTTACATAAGTGAATAGTACCATATCTTTGAAATATTTGTGAATACTGTTTTTATATGAATTTACACTAGGATATTGTGCAGCCATACCAAGTAAAAAACATCAATTCTGTCTTTGGAGAAGGCTCTGTTAGTGAAAAGACTATACGGTGGTAGTTTTAAAAATTTTATTCTGGAGATCTGAGTCTGAAAAATGAACTTCAAGGGAGACCAAATCTGTTTTAAATAAAGATCAATTAAGAGCCATGGTGGAAGCTAACCTCAAAACAGCAATTTGAGGGGCGCCTGGGTGGCTCAGTGGGTTAAAGCCTCTGCCTTTGGCTTAGGTCATGATCTCAGGGTCCGGGAATCAAGCCCCGCATTGGGCTCTCTGCTCAGCAGGGAGCCTGCTTTCCTCTCTCTCTCTGCCTGCCTCTCCGCCTACTTGTGATCTCTGTCTGTCAAATAAATACATAAAATCTTAAAAAAAAAAAAACAACAGCAGCAATTTGAGCCCTCGAACTAGACTTAGAAGTTTCTGCTAGAATTTCTCAACACCTGGCTGCAACAGGAAAGGTAAGACTGTTGGTAGGTAACAAACCAACTGATGAGGATCATAAACTGAGATGATCAGAGATGGTCTAATATTTTAATATTTGAAAGAGCAGAGACCTATTTTGAAAAGGAGCATAAGCTTTGACAAAAAAATGAAAGTAAGTGGTCTGGAAAATGGTTAGGTGTTGATGAAGTTCACAAATGCTTTAAAACCATCACTACAACGAAAAAGAAGGTTCTGGTAACTGTACGGTAGTCTGCAAAGAGAGTATTCCATTACTTTTAACTCAGGCAAAACTATTAACTCAGGCATCTTACTGTCAAGAAGTTAAAATTATGTATCAAAAATGGATCTAAACACACTCTACATTGGTTAGCAGACATGGATGGACCTATACTTTTCCATGACAACATCTGACCACCATAGGTAATAAATGAATAGGACCATAAACTTTTGCAATATCCATCACACACACTTGACTTTTTATCAACAGATTACCACCTCTTTCATCATTTAGAACTCTACGAAACAAAATATTCTCCAAAAGAGAATAATTGAAGAATCTGAATAAATTTTAACAATGATGAATATTATAAACATATACTATTTGGAGAAATTTATCATTTGGGGAGAGCGGTTAATGCTAACTGCATAATTTCATTGAGTAAAACTCCCTCTGAAAAATAAAAGTTAATTAATTAATTAAAGGAATACTAGCTGGGCTTGGAAGAAATATAGAAGACACCAGAGAAACCCTGGCTGCAGGCATAAAAGACCTAAAAACTAGTTAGGCTGAAATAAAAAATGCTATAACTGAGATGCAAAACTAACTGGAAGAAATCACAACGAGAATGGAAGAGGAGGAATGAGTAGGTGATACAGAAGATAAAATTGTGGAAAATTATGTACCTGGAAAGAAAACTATTAGATTACAAATACAGACATGGAATGCAGTGATTCCACAAAGCATGATAATATCTATATCACAGAAGTCCCAGAAAAAGAAGAGTGGGAAAAAGGGCCAGAAGGTTTATCTGAACAAATTTTAGCTGAGAATTTCCCTAATCTGGGGAAGGAAACAGGCATTCAAGTGCAAAAGGCAGAGAGAACTCCCCTCAAAATCAACAAAAACAGGTTAACACCAAGACACAGCATAGTGAAACTTGCAAAATACAAAGATAAAGAGAGAATTCTGAAAGCTGCTAGGGATAAAAGATCCTTAACCTACAAGGGTAGACACATAAGGTTAGCAGCAGACCAGTCCACAGAAACGTGGCCAGCAAAAAGAAAGTGGCATGATGTATTCAACATGCTGAATGGGAAAAATATGCGGATAAGAATACTATATCCAGCAAGGCTGTCATTCAGAATAGAAGGAGAGATAAAGAGTTTAGTTTCTAAGATAACCAAAAACTAAAGGAATTGGTGAACCCTAAGTCAGCTCTGCAAGAGATATTAAAGGGGAGCCTTTGAGCGGGAAAGAGAGACCAGAAGAAACAAAGATTAGAAAGGAACAGACATAATCTACAGAAAGTGTCTTTACAAGTAATACAAAGGCATTAAATTCACAACTATCAATAATTATTCTGAATGTAAATGGACTTCAATGTTCCAATCAAAAGACATAGGGTATTAGAATAGATTAAATATGCTACTTACCAGAGACTCATTCTAGAACCACACACACCTCCAGACTGCAAGTGAGGAGGGTAGAGAAATATTTATCATGATAATGGACATCAAAAGAAAGCTGGAGTAGCAATCCTTATATCAGACAAACTAGATTTTAAACTAAAGACTGTAATAAGAGACAAAGAAGGACACTATATCATAATAAAGGGGTCTATCCAAAAAGAAGATCTAACAATTATAAATATGTATGCCCCCACCTTGGGAGCAGCCAAGTATATCAACCAATTAATAACAAACTTAAACTCATTAATATTAGTAATAATAGTAGTAGACTTCTACACTCTACTCACAGCAATGGACAAATCATCTAAACGGACCAACAAGGAAATAATAGCTTTGAATGACACTCTCGACCAGATGGACTTCACAGATACATTCAGAGCATTTCATCCTAAAACAGCAGGGTACACATTCTTTTTGAGTGCACATGGAACATTCTCCAGAAGAGACCACATACTGGGTCACAAATCAAGCTTTAAGCAGCACAAAAATATTGAGATCATACCAGGTATATTTTCAGACCACAGTGCTATGAAACTTGAAGTCAAACATAAGAAGAAAGCTTGGAAAGACCACAAATACATGGAGGTTAAAGAACATCCTACTAAGGAATTAGTGGGTTAACCAGGAAATTAAAGAAGAAATAAGTATATGGAAGCAAACAAAAATGAAAACATGATAATCCAAAACCTTTAGGATGTAGCAAAGGAGCAAGAAGCAAGAAGAGTCTCCAACACACAACCTAAACATAAACCTAAAGGAACTGGAAAAAAACAGTAAATAAAGCCTAAAACCAGCAGGAGAAGGGAAATAATAAAGATTAAAGCAGAAATCAATGATACAAAGATTTAAAAAAAACACAGTAGAACAGATCAATAAAACTAGGAGGTGGTTCTTTGAAACAATTAACAAGATTAATAAGCCCTTACCCAGATTTATCAAAAAGAAAAGAGAAAGAACCCAAATAAAATCACGAAAGAAAAAGGAGAGATCACAATCAACACCGAAGAAATACAAACAAGTATAAGATAATATTGTGGGCAATTATATGCCAACAGATTAGGCAATTTGGAAGAAATGGATAAATTCCTAGAAACATACAAACTACCAAAACTGAGACAGGAAGAAATACAAAATCTGAACAGACCCATAATCCTCAAAGAAATTGAGTCAGTAATCAAAAATCTCCCAAAAAACTAGAGTCCAGGGCCAGATGGCTTCCCAGGGAAATTCTACCAACATTTGAAGAAGAATGAATCCCTGTTCTTCTGAAGCTATTCCAAAAAACAGAAAGGGAAGGAAAACTTCCAAACTCATTCTATGAGGCCAGCATTACCTTGATTCCAAAACCAGACAAAGACCCCACAAAAAGGAGAATTCCTGACCAATATCTCTGATGAACATGGATGTCAAAATTCTCAAAAAGATATCAGCCAATAGGACTTAACAGTACATTAAAAGAATTATTCAACACGATCCAGTGGGCTCTATCCCTGGGATGCAAAGGTGGTTCAGTATCTGCAAATCAATCAACGTGATACATCACATTAATAAAAGAAAGTATAAGAACCATATGATGGTTCTGCATCTCTCAACAGATGCAGAAAAAGCATGACAAAATACAGCATCTTTTCTTGATAAAAAAACCCTCAAGAAACTAGGATAGAAGAACATAACTCAGGATCATAAAGGCCATATACAAAAAACCCACAGCTAATACCCTCAGTGAGGAAAACCTGAGAGCTTATCCGCTAAGGTCAGTAACATGACAGGGACGCCCACTCTCACCACTGTTGTTCAACACAGTAACAGAAGTCCTAGCCACCGCAATCAGACAACAAAAAGAAATAAAAAGATCCAAATTGGCAAGGAAGAAGTCAAACTTTCACTCTTCACAGAAGACATGATACTCTGTAGAAAACGCAATAGACTGCCGAAAATTGCTAGAAGTGATGAATTCAGCAAAGTTCCAGGACATAAAATCAACGTACAGAAATCTGTTGCATTTCCATACACCAATAATGAAACAGCAGAAAGAGAAATCAAGGCATTGATCCCATTTACAGTTCTACCAAAAACCTAAGATACCTAGGAATAAACCTAACCAAAGATCTGTATGCTGAAATCTATGGAACACTTATGAAAGAGACTGAGGAAGACACAAAAAAATGGGAAAATATACCATGCTCCTGGACTGGAAGAATAAATATAATTAAAGTGTCTATACTGCCCAAAGCAATCTACACATTCAATACAATTCCTATCAAAATAACACCAACATTTTTGAGAGCTAGAACAAATAATCCTAAAATGTGTATGGAAACAGAAAAGGCCCCGAATCGCCAAATGAATGTTGAAAAGCAAAGCAAAGCAGGAGGCACCACAATCCTGGACTTAAAGCTCTGTTGCAAAGCTGTAATCATCAAGACAGTATGGTAGTCGGGGCATCTGGGTGGCTCAGTGGGTTAAAGCCTCTGCCTTCGGCTCAGGTCATGATTTCAGGGTCCTGGGATTGAGGCCCGTATCTGGCTCTCTGCTCAGCAGGGAGCCTGCTTCCCCCCCACCCCTCTCTCTCTCTGCCTACTTGTGACCTCTTGGTCAAATAAATAAAATCTTTAAAAAAATTAAAAAGTAAAAGATACCACCCACAGTTAGAATCTGACCAGTAGGAATGATATTGATATAGGTTAGTTTTGTCTGCCATATGTTAGGAACAGGAAGTTGTGTCAGGTCCTCATCAAAGCAATTTGGAAATCTAATGGATGATACCAGAATTAGGAGTGTTTCAAAGTGGAAACAAAATAAAGGAAGGTAGCAGCGTGGACCTATAGGATAAGATCAGACTACATTTTCGTAAAACCCTGGGCACTTCCCAAGATGCAAGGGCTTATATTTGGACTTCCAAAACTAAGGCAGTGATGTTTAAAACTAACGTTGATCACTTTCCTCTGCTTCCTTCTCATCAAAGGGTGTGAGCCAGCCCACAGCTATCTGGAATCATTTGTATACCTGCATCAGAGAGTAAATGATATGACAAGTATACAGGATGTAAATTTATTTTGAGAATAGAACACTGAGGTGTTATTGAAACATGTACTTCTCTTATTAAGGAAATAAAGAAAAACCTAAACTGTTTTCTTTAGATTCAATTAGAAAACACCCTTACTAGTAAAAATATTTAAAATCTAACACATACACACACACACACACCTACTAAATAAGTGTATTTATTTTTAAAATGTAACTACTTTTCATAATTTCAAAATAAATAGCTCTCACCTATGCCTTCTCTTCAAAAGAGAAGGATAAAAATAAATGAGAATGGCTCAAGTAACTACCTAAATTACTGCCTTAAGCAAAATACGTCATTGTAGAATATAGTTCTTAATGCATTGTAGGACACTAAAACTGGTATTTTAATGCCAAAAAATCTTTAGTGCAAGTGCAATCACATACAAACATTTGCTGAAAAACAGCAGACAATAATGCCTGCAAATTAAGAACCACCTCCAAAAAATGTCTATTCCTATTAACCAATCAGTTCTCTCATGTTGCATCTGATTTCACTGAAGTAGCCACTATTTGAAGTTGCAAATATGTACATTTTTTTTAAGTGAACACAATTCTTTTTCTTAGGACATTCTTACTGAATATAGACTATGTAGGAGATCATGACAAATTACAACGATGACTAGCAGATGGCCTCTGCCCTCAAGGTTCTTCAGTGTAAAAGATAACAAGGATAAAAGAAACACAAAGAAATCTAATGAAAGACGGACTATGGTGGATGCTCTTCGAGGTCAGAAGGCAGGCATAGTTCTACGGGGTACATATGTTTGAGAGTGGGAAAGTAACCTGGAGGGGGAGTCCTGGAAAGTTTTGGGGGGCTGGCCTTTTAAGGATTGGTAGGATCAGGATGTGCAAATATGACGAGGAAAGACATCCTAGGAAAACAAAATACTGAATGAGAGTTTCCAACTGAATAAAAGCAAGGGACATAGATAAGGTACAGTGAGCTTGGTCAGTAGGGCCTGAGTATAAGATTCAAAAGAGGAAGAGTGGAAAATGAAACTGGAAATGGGGGCGAATAGCCACGTCATAGAGGCACTCAGTATTAAACTACAATATTTAAACTATTCAATAGCACTCAAGATTTTGGAATACTACTTCATTACTTAGAAAAAGGATGAATACCCAACTTTTGTAGCAACATGGATGGCACTAGAAGAGATTATGCTGAGTGAAATAAGTCAAGCAGAGAGAGTCAAGTATCATATGGTTTCACTTATTTGTAACAAATAACATGGAGGACATGGGGAGATGGAGAGGAGAAGGGAGTTGAGGGAAACTGGAAGGGGAGGTGAACCATGAGAGACTATGGACTCTGAAAAACAACCTGAGGGTTTTGAAGGGGCGGGGGGTGGGAGGTTGGGGGAACCAGGTGGTGGGTATTAGGGAGGGCACGTATTGCATGGAGCACTGGGTGTGGTGCAAAAAACAATGAATACTGTTACGCTGAAAATAAAAAAAAATTAAAAACTATATAGATACAACAGATTTGGGGGTAGGCTGAAGAGAAAACGGAGGGATAAAGGCCAGGTAAAAGGCTACTTAAAATAGACCAGATTAAGAAATAATGAGGTCATGCATTAGAGTGGTGGCAATAGGAATGGAAAGAAGGGGAAAGATGGCAAAGATATGGCTACTGGGTGGTTTTTTCAGCCACTACACCCACCATGCACCTTATCCCTGTCAAACCATATCTTATCATTCATCATTTCTTTATGCCTCCCTAATTTTGTACCTAACATTTCCTCTGCCTAATGAACTATTCCATTTAGATGTAACAGCCGCTAAAAACTTTCCCCAGATTCTACTACCCACTTCATTAGACAGAGGTGCTATTGACTCTCAGTATTTGTGAATACCTCCATTACAGCAATTAATTAAACTGTGTTGTAATTTTTGGTATGCCTATCTGGTTCCCCCTGAAGACTGTAAGCTTCCTGAGGGCATAGCTCCATATATTATTAATATTTTGACCTACCTAACCTGTCTCTCGTAACACCTGGTAAAGAACTTGGTTAAGAATAGGATTCAATAAGTGCGGAATAAATGAAAAGGCAGAATGGGAAGAACTTGAAGATTAAGTAACTAGAACCTGGGAAACCATGGACTGTGCCTCTGATTATGAAGCAGTACTGCAAACTTAATATACAACTGTGAAATAAATACATTTACAGCAAAGCTTCTAGTGAGACAGCACTTAAATATCCATTTTTTAGCAAGAGAAACTATCTTTTGAAATGTGTAGAATACTTCTATATGTGCTCCCTTTGGAGGAACACTTTTGTTCTAAAAGAACCATCTCGTGTTCTAAAAGAACACTTTTTTGTTTTTTTTTTTTTAAGATTTTATTTCTTTATTTGACAGACAGAGATCACAAGTAGGCAGAGAGGCAGGCAGAGAGAGAGGGGGAAGCAGGATCCCTGCTGAGCAGAGAGCCCAAAGCGGGGCTCGATTCCAGGACCCTGGGATCACGACCTGAGCCGAAGGCAGAGGCTTAAGCAACTGAGCCACCCAGGCGCCCCCACTTTTTTATTCTAAAGAACACTTTTTGTTCTAGAAGAACGATCTCCTTTCCGCTAATAGTAGAGGTGGAGTAGCTAGACACATACTGTTTTGGGGAAGAGGACATAGCCAGATGCTTTTTGGCTTGGCAAGGAACTAGCACATTGGTACCCAACCTGTGTACCAAGGGCCCCTACGGTGCTGCAGCAAATTCATGGAGAATGTGAAGATATTTTACATTTTTAAAAGAAATGCACTGATCCTCAACAACTGTTGGCCACACAAACTACCAGCTTAAGGTAATTAACAGTTTCATCATTAGAAAGTTCTATGCCCACTTCCTTTGTGAAGCTGGATTTTCAGCTGTGATTTTAAAAATATGCTGTGTGAAAAATCAATATGGAACAGGAAATGGAGGTGGTAGTATCCAATTAGATTCCAAGGTGTGAGAAGCTGGGTAGTGCCCAACAGGAACACACATCCTATGCATGGCTATTTAAGATTGAAATAAAAATATTACTCTCTTTCAATTTAGGTATATTACCTTTTTTTTAATTTTTTAAATTTTTTTATTTTAATAAACATATAATGTATTTTTATCCCCAGGGGTACAGGTCTGTGAATCGTCAGGTTTACACATTTCACAGCACTCATCATAGCCCATACCCTCCCCAATGTCCATTTCCCCACCACCCTCTCCTGTCCCCCCTCCCTCCCGCAACCCTCAGTCTGTTTCTTGAGATTCAGTCTTTTATGGTTTGTCTCCCTCCCAATCCCATCTTTTCATTTTTTCTTTTCTTACCTCCTCCCAACCCCCCCGCCTTGCATCTCCACTTCCTCATATCAAAGAGATCATATGATAGTTGTCTTTCTCCGATTGACTTATTTCGCTAAGCATGATAGCCTCTAGCTCCATCCACGTCGTCGCAAATGGCAAGATTTCATGTCTTTTGATGGCTGCATAGTATTCCATTGTGTATATATACCACATCTTCTTTATCCATTCATCTGTTGATGGACATCTAGGTTCTTTCCACAGTTTGGCTATTGTGGACATTGCTGCTATAAACATTCAGGTGAACGTGCCCCTTCGGAGCACCATGTTTGTATCTTTAGGATATATACCCAGGAGTGGAACTGCTGGGTCGTAGGGTAGCTCTATTTTCAGTTTTTTGAGGAACCTCCACACTGTTTTCCAGAGTGGTTGCACCAGCTTGCATTCCCACCAGCAGTGTAGGAGGGTTCCCCTCTCTCCGCATCCTCGCCAGCATCTATCATTTCTTGACTTGTTAATTTTAGCCATTCTGACTGGTGTGAGGTGGTATCTCATGGTGGTTTTGATTTGTATTTCCCTGATGCCAAGTGATGTGGAGCATTTTTTCATGTGTCTGTTGGCCATCTGGATGTCTTCTTTGCAGAAATGTCTGTTCATGTCCTCTGCCCATTTCATGACTGGATTATTTGTTCTTTGGGTATTGAGTTTGATAAGCTCTTTATAGATTTTGGATACTAGCCCTTTATCTGATATATCGTTTGCAAATATCTTCTCCCATTCTGTCAGTTGTCTTTTGGTTTTGTTCACTGTTTCCTTTGCTGTGCAAAAGCTTTTGATCTTGATGAAATCCCAATAGTTCATTTTTGCCCTTCCTTCTGTTGCCTTTGGCGATGTTCCTAGGAAGAAGTTGCTGCGGTTGAGGTCAAAGAGGTTGCTGCCTGCATTCTCCTCAAGGATTTTGATGGATTCCTTCCTCACATTGAGGTCCTTCATCCATTTTGAGTCTATTTTCGTGTGTGGTGTAAGGAAATAGTCCAATTTCATTTTTCTGCATGTGGCTGTCCAATTTTCCCAGCACCATTTGTGGAAGAGGCTGTCTTTTTTCCATTGGATATTCTTTCCTGCTTTGTCGAAGATTAGTTGACCATAGAGTTGAGGGTCTATTTCTGGGCTCTCTATTCTGTTCCATTGGTCTATATGTCTGTTTTTGTGCCAGTACCATACTGTCTTGATGATGACAGCTTTGTAATAGAGCTTGAAGTCCGGAATTGTGATGCCACCGACTTTGGCTTTTTCAATATTCCTTTGGCTATTCGAGGTCTTTTCTGGTTCCATATAAATTTTAGGATTATTTGTTCTATTTCTTTAAAAAAAATGGATGGGATTTTGATAGGGATTGCATTAAATGCGTAGATTGCTTTAGGTAGAATAGACATTTTCACAATATTTGTTCTTCCAATCCATGAGCATGGAATATTTTTCCATTTCTTTGTGTCTTCCTCAATTTCTTTCATGAGTACTTGATAGTTTTCTGAGTATAGATTCTTTGCCTCTTTGGTTAGATTTATTCCTAGGTATCTTATGGTTTTGGGTACGATTGTAAATGGGACTGACTCCTCAATTTCTCTTTCTTCTGTCTTGTTGTTAGTGTAAAGAAATGCGACTGATTTCTGTGCATTGATTTTATATCCTGACACTTTACTGAATTCCTGTATAAGTTCTAGCAGTTTTGGAGTGGAGCCTTTTGGGTTTTCCACATATAGTATCATATCATCTGCAAAGAGTGATAGTTTGACTTCTTCTTTGCCAATTTGGATGCCTTTAATTTCTTTTTGTTGTCTGATTGCTGAGGCTAGGATTTCTAGTACTATATTGAACAGCAGTGGTGATAACGGACATCCCTGCCATGTTCCTGACCTTAGCGGAAAAGCTTTCAGTTTTTCTCCATTGAGAATGATATTTGCGGTGGGTTTTTCATAGATGGCTTTGATAATATTGAGGTATGTGCCTTCTATCCCTACACTTTGAAGAGTTTTAATCAGGAAGGGATGCTGCACTTTGTCAAATGCTTTTTCAGCATCTATTGAGAGTATCATATGGTTCTTACTCTTTCTTTTATTAATGTATTGTATCACATTGATGGATTTGCGGATGTTGAACCAACCTTGCAGCCCTGGAATAAATCCCACGTGGTCGTGGTGAATAATCCTTTTAATGTACTGTTGGATCCTATTGGGCAGTATTTTGGTGAGAATTTTTGCATCTGTGTTCATCAAAGATATTGGTCTATAATTCTCTTTTTTGGTGGGATCCTTGTCTGGTTTTGGGATCAAGGTGATGCTGGCCTCATAGAATGAGTTTGGAAGTTTTCCTTCCATTTCTATTTTTTGGAACAATTTCAGGAGAATAGGAATTAATTCTTCTTTAAATGTTTGGTAGAATTCCCCTGGGAAGCCATCTGGTCCTGGACTTTTGTTTGTTTGGAGATTTTTGATGACTGTTTCAATCTCCTTACTGGTTATGGGTCTGTTCAGGTTATCTATTTCTTCCTGGTTCAGTTGTGGTAGTTTATACATCTCTAGAAATTTATCCATTTCTTCCAGATTGTCAAATTTGTTGCCATAGAGTTGCTCGTAGTATGTTCTTATAATTGTTTGTATTTCTTTGGTGTTGGTTGGGATCTCTCCTCTTTCATTCATGATTTTATTTATTTGCATCCTTTCTCTTTTCTTTTTGATAAGTCTGGCCAGGGGCTTATCAATCTTATTAATTCTTTCAAAGAACCAGCTCCTAGTTTTGTTGCTTTGTTCTATTGTTTTTTTAGTTTCTATTTCATTGATTTCTGCTCTGATCTTTATGATTTCTCTTCTCCTGCTGGGTTTAGGCTTTCTTTGTTGTTCTCTCTCCAGCTCCTTTAGGTGTAGGGTTAGGTTGTGTATTTGAGACCTTTCTTGTTTCTTGAGAAAGGCTTGCACCACTATATATTTTCCTCTCAGGACTGCCTTTGCTGTGTCCCACAGATTTTGAATCATTGTGTTTTCATTATCATTTGTTTCCATGATTTTTTTCAATTCTTCTTTAATTTCCTGGTTGACCCATTCATTCTTTAGAAGGATGCTGTTTAGTCTCCATGTATTTGTGTTCTTTCCAAATTTCCTCTTGTGATTGAGTTCTAGCTTCAGAGCATTGTGGTCTGAAAACATGCAGGGAATGATCTCGATCTTTTGGTACCGATTGAGACCTGATTTATGACCCAGGATGTGGTCTATTCTGGAGAATGTTCCATGTGCACTAGAGAAGAATGTATATTCTGTTGCTTTGGGATGGAATGTTCTGAATATATCTGTGATGTCCATCTGGTCCAGTGTGTCATTTAAGGCCTTTATTTCCTTGTTGATCTTTTGCTTAGATGATCTGTCCATTTCAGTGAGGGGGGTGTTAAAGTCCCCTGCTATTATTGTATTACTGTCGATGTATTTCTTTGATTTTGTTATTAATTGGTTTATATAGTTGGCTGCTCCCATGTTAGGGGCATAGATATTTAAGATTGTTAGATCTTCTTCTTGGACAGACCCTTTGAGTATGATATAGTGTCCTTCCTCATCTCTTATTATACTCTTTGGCTTAAAATCTAATTGATCTGATAGAAGGATTGCCACCCCAGCTTTCTTCTGATGTCCATTAGCATGGTACATTGTTTTCCACCCCCTCACTTTAAATCTGGAGGTGTCTTCGGGTCTAAAATGAGTTTCTTGTAGGCAGCATATGGATGGGTTTTGTTTTTTTATCCATTCTGATACCCTGTGTCTTTTGATTGGGGCATTTAGCCCATTAACATTCAGGGTAACTATTGAGAGATATGAATTTAGTGCCAGTATATTGCCTGTAAGGTGACTGTTACTGTATATTGTCTCTGTTTCTTTCTGATCTACTACTTTTAGGGTCTCTCTTTGCTTAGAGGACCCCTTTCAATATTTCCTGTAGAGCTGGTTTGGTGTTTGCAAATTCTTTCAGCTTTTGTTTGTCCTGGAAGCTCTTTATCTCTCCTTCTATTTTCAATGATAGCCTAGCCGGATATAGTATTCTTGGCTGCATGTTTTTCTCGTTTAGTGCTCTGAATATATCATGCCAGTTCTTTCTGGCCTGCCAGGTCTCTGTGGATAGGTCCGCTGCCAATCTAATATTTTTACCCTTGTATGTTACAGACTTCTTTTCCCGGGCTGCTTTCAGGATTTTCTCTTTGTCGCTCAGACTTGTAAATTTTACTATCAGGTGACGAGGTGTGGACCTATTTTTATTGATTTTGAGGGGCGTTCTTAGCATTTCCTGGATTTTGATGTTTGTTCCCTTTGCCATATTAGGGAAATTCTCTCCAATAATTGTCTCCAATATACCTTCTGCTCCCCTCTCTCTTTCTTCTTCTTCTGGAATCCCAATTATTCTAATGTTGTGTCGTCTTATGGTGTCACTTATCTCTTGAATTCTCTCCTCGTGGTCCAGTATTTGTTTGTCTCTTTTGCTCAGCTTCTTTATTCTCTATCATTTGGTCTTCTATGTCACTAATTCTTTCTTCTGCCTCATTTATCCTGGCAGTGAGAGCTTCCATTTTTGATTGCACCTCATGAATAGCTTTTTTGATTTCAACTTGGTTAGATTTTAGTTCTTTTATTTCTCCAGAAAGGGCTTTTATCTCTCCAGAGAGGGTTTCTCTAATATCTTCTATGCCTTTTTCGAGCCCGGCTAGAACCTTGAGAATTGTCATTCTGAACTCTAGATCTGTCATGTTACCTATGTCCGTATTGATTAGGTCTCCAGCCTTCGGTACAGCCTCTTCTTTTTTTTGAGGTGAGTTTTTCCGCCTTGTCATTTTGTCCAGATAAGATTTGCTTTCTCCTGCTGTGGAATTCCGCTGTTCTTGGTGACTGAAGTTGGTTTTGGATGGTTTCTTGTTGATCTTCTGGGGGAGGGGTCTGTTGTAGTGATTCTCAAGTGTCTTTGCCGCAGGCGGAATTGCACCGCCCTTGCCGGGGGCCGGGCTAAGTAATCCGCTCGGGTTTGCTTTCGGGAGCTTTTGTTCCCTGAGCGCTTTCCGTAGAGTTCCGGAGGACGGGAATGAAGATGGCGGCCTCCCAGTCTCCGGCCCGGAGGAGCCGAGAGCTTGGGGTTCCGCTCCTCAGTGCGCTCTCAGAGCAAAGCGCCTACCGCCCCGCCTCCCTGGCCTGCGGTCGCGCCTTGAGGAAAGCAGTCAATTGCTGGAGCTGGAGAAAAGCGCTGGGTCGCTTTCGTCTCCGTGGCCTCTGGCCGCGCTCCGAGCCCACCCAGCCTGCGACGGGCACAAGGTAACCCCGGGCTTAGAGCTCACTCCTCGGCTTTGTCGCTGTAGCCGGCTTCCCAGCTCTAATACCTGCGAGCTCTGCGGCACTCAGACACCCCCGGTCCTTCTGTGACCCCGCGGGACCTGGGGTTATGCTGACCCTGCCTGGGTTTCCCCCCAGTTTAGCCCCTGGATCTATGTCTCCCAGTGGAGCAGACTTTTAAAATTCCTGATTTTGTGCTCCGTCGCTCCGCCGCTTGCCGGGTGCCGGCCCCTCCCCCCGGGGTCTATCTTCCCGTCGCTTTGGATTCACTTCTCCGCAGGTCCTACCTTTCAGAAAGTGATCGATTTTCTGTTTCTGGAATCGTTGCTCTTCTTCTCTTCGATTTCCCGTTGGATTTGTAGGTGTTCACAATGGTTAGATAAGCTATCTAGCTGATCTCCTGCTACCCGATGTCGTCTCAGCCTGCTACTTCTCTGCCATCTTGACTCCTCCCCTAGGTATATTACTTTTTTAAATGGCTACTAAGCTGTCAGGATAGAAATATTTATTAAATTGCCTGGACCTAATTATGTAATAAATGGAATTATTAGGTACTTCTTTCGGCCTATGGCTGCTATAAAAAAATCACTCTGACAATTAAGGGCACCATAAACTCAGGAAGAGGGAGACTCTGACCTACAGGTTCTGGAGACATGGAATCTTGCCACCGCTCTTCCAAATCTATTTGGCACTCTAAGCTTAAATGGGTGGGAAGTTCCTTCTCTGAGAAAGGAAACCATGATCATTTTGAAGGTTCAAAGTTACAGAAACCTGTCATATGGGTTACTACAGCCCTCATAAGAGTTACAGGTAGCAAGAAAAGAATACAGTGTAGTTCCCCTAGTCACATCACTCAGTTGTAGATTATACTAAGTTAGCCCTTTCTCAATTATCCCCTCTGGTTCTATGAGTTTGTCTGTAGAAGAGACCAGGAATACAAAAACTGAAACAAGGTCACTAAATAGCTGAAACACTGGGAAATCAGGCCTACTATATTATGGAGTGGGTGGGCAAAGGTAAGTGAAATGCTAAATAGAAAGGTATCCTTTTCTTTTCCCAGAACTGCTGAAAATTACTACCAGCCCAGCTAGGGCAACTTATTCGATTACTTTAACTGATTCCTTTAGTGTACTTGGAATTGCTCTGGGTACCAGAACACCTGGTTTAGTTGCCCTGGTTTTGATATAAGACTACATCCTGGCAACAGTAGCAAGATTATCAGGAGCAACAGAGAATGGGAACTTTGCACAATTAATCTAGCATTCGATTATCTTTTCTTCAATGCAAGAGTCAAGACCTACTCTCCTAGACCCAATGTGTAATCCTAGAGTTCTCGAATTTCCCCTGGGAACAAGGTTGGTCAGGGAAGGAAGACATTCTTGTATTACCAGGGGTTGTGGTTGTTCGAGTAACAAATGTGATCTCATTGGTATCCCAAGGTTGTTCAGTGGTACACATCAGTTACACATTCAGAAAGTAAGAAAAAGTTGTTACAGCAAATAGCTATGGGAGAAAAGCAAAAAACCCTAAGCTTGCTTTCTTCATCTGTAAGACTGGAATAATAGCACCGATCTCATGGTTGTAAATGAGGTAATGTACATAACATACTTAACTCACGGCTTGGCAAAAAAATGAATGCTCAATAAATAGTGGTATGACTTGTCACCATCACAGTGGCAGTTATTGCATAAAGGGAAAAACGAGATCTGCCAAACTGATAATAAAGACACTCAGAAAATACAGAATGAATAAGGACTGGGTTAACTTGCAGTGAATCTGTATGCTTCAATCTAGGGCTGCCTGGGAGTTTGGTCCCCCTGGTCAAGTTTAGGATGAAATGTACTAGCTTCATAAAGTGCTATTTTAAGTCTGAAACTCCCTTGGAGGCACTCCGTACTAGTCTGTCTAGACTGCTTATTGAAAATGTATAGATTGATGGTGTGCATCTGACTTAACTGACTATGCAGCCTACCTTCAGCTATATGGCTGGCAGAGTGTCAAAGATTCTCAGTGAACTTGTGACTTGCTTGGCTCCCCTGAAACCAAGGTTATCTTAGACATATCTCAGTGGTTCACAATTAGAAGACAAAGTTATCCCATGCAACTAAAAAAATCACCTTAGCCATTTTTCTCCTGCTGTACCGTATCTTTAGCCACTATTAAAGCCTTATGAGAATCTCATAGGTTCTTTCAATTATCTAATGTCATGTAGTGGCCACAATATACTTTGATGATTAATAAATATTTGGGAGATAAAGAGATTTTAAAATATCAGAAATTCTTCAGAATGTAAATCAAGGTCTATTTCTGGTCCTTATTATACAGATCTGATATCTGTAACAAAATCATAAGGAAGCATCTTTTACAATAACTTATATGCTTACTTTTATTGACTTCAAGTTTGGTCAAATGTATGCTGACAGCCTATTATCATTAGAATTTTAACAATAGACCACAAAGAAGATCTTAAGAAGGCTAGAATAAGAAATGAAAATTTTATACATGACTTATATGAAGAGAATCAGGAGAAGCTGCAACAAAATACATTGAATAATTAAATTATTTTCTATTCATTTTTAGGTTATCTGATAGTTTAGGTAGCTATTCAATATTTTACATGAGCATTGTGGATACTGACTGTAATATATAATTTATGCAGAAAACACTCAAATAAACCCAATCTCGTGAACTTAGAAACAAGAGATGACCAAGGTCGCACATTACAATTTATCTTGTGCTTTACGTGCAGGAAGCCTCAGCTCCCTTAGATTCATCAAGGATCAATTTATGCAAACCTCATCCACGAGCCTGGCTATGAAACTTGAAAGCCTCACTGCACATTAAAGCTGAAAAGCAGAAGGGATAGGATGGGCTGAACTACTTCAACACACTGAAAGAAACAAGAAGTGAAAGCTGATTACTCTGAAGGCAAGAGAAAAGAGAGACAGAAGGCCCTTTGAGGGCTATTTGGAATAGGCTTTAACCTCACCCTTCCCCCATACTAACAACTCCCAAAGCCATAGGCATCAGTGATTATGTTTATAATGATGAATCTGAGTCATCAAGAAAGGACCATGATGTTCAGGATATTGTTTAGGAAGGAAGTAGATTATGTGATCTGTTTTAGAACTATTTCCATAAAAATACTTCTTAATAAGTGTTTTTAAACACTTATTAAAAAGGTAAGCATCAGCAATTTGCAAAATGTATTTATTCAAATGGAAAGTTTGTTCCTAGAGAATGTTGTGTCAATGTTGGCATAGCAACAAATGAATCTATAATGGGTCCACACGCTAACCAGGAAGCTGTTTTTCTTTTCTGAATAAAACTCTAATACCTTGTTTAGTTGTGAATTTCTCATAAGACTGCAGAATATGCTAAGCTATCCACTTATATAAGCCTCCCGTTTGTCACATGAACACTGACTTTTGAAACAATCTTTTCGAAGCCAATAATCTGTTCACCACTTTCACCAACCCTGACTTAAGACTAGTGAAACTGCAAGAAAAGAAAGGAGTGTAATATGGTGAAAAGGTCCTGAATTTGCAGTCACAATATGCAGATTCCTATTCCAGCTCTGGCACTAAACTGGCTGCGTGGTTCTTTATTTTGTTGCTTAATTTATCTGGGCCTGTCTCCTAATTTGTGAAGCTAAGGTGTTGTATATGATTTCTTAGGCCTTTTCAGTTGTAACTGTGAAGTTTTATAACTGGGAAGATTTTTGTTGTGTAGGCATAGTTTATCTTATCCAAATCCTTTTGAGATATGAATACACTATTTTCCAGCCAACCAACCACCATCCCCTAAACCAACAGCAAATAAATAAATAGAAGGGAATATCAACAAGGCACACCCACCCCACCCAACCCTGTGCTAAGATTTATATAAAAATCTATGATGCGGGGCACCTGGATGGCTCAGTGGGTTAAGTCTCTGCTTTTGGCTCAGGTCATGATCTCAGGGTCCTGGGATTGAGCCCCACATCGGGCTCTCTGCTCCACAGGGAGCCTGCTTCCCCCTCTCTCTCTGCCTGCCTCTCTGCCTACTTGTGACCTCTCTGTCAAATAAATAAATACATAAATCTTTTAAAAAAATCTATGATGCATCATATTCAGAATTCCTTGTTTTCTTGCTTCTGAGCCATTTTGATACTATTATTTACTCAGTTGGTCATGCATACAATGCCTTCAAGGTTTTTTTCTGGCTGAAAAAGGTATGAAGTAAGTAGTTCTTATCACAGACTGATGGAAATAACTTTTCCTAGAAAAACAAATTCTCACATTCCAAAGTGACATTTCATTTACTAAAAAACAAAGTCATGTAAACTAAAAAGATGCCATTTGGACCATCTTCCTATTTCTTGATAAGGTGGGAAAAAGGCATTTCCCAATTGTATCTCACCTCTGAAACCTATCTGAGGAACTTAAAATTAATTTTTTCATAGGGGGTAGGTTTTCTAATTCAGAATTTGTTGTATAGTCTAGGTGTTCATATACCCAATCAATATGTCACAAATGTATAGCTTAGGGTGGCATGTAGTATATATATGTTTTCATGGGAATTAGGGAGTTAAAGGCTATATAGGAAGTTGGACATTTAAAAAATGAATTTGAAGTTACAGGACTGAGCTAGTGAGAGTGGGAAGCCTCAGTGTTTGAGAGAAGAAAAAATCCTGAAGCTGCTTCTTAAGGACAATGTGGTGGTTATGATCACTACCTAACACTTAAAAAAATATATATCTTTGTGCCTCCAGAGGTATGTGACAAAATGCCAGCTGATAACAGGCAGGTTTCCAGGAATACGTCTGGTGCAAATGCCAGAAATGGATTTCTACAAGAGAAAACAACAGAGATAATGTATGTCTATAAAGTCAGTATTCTCTAAAGACAAAACAAACATGGTTTCCCCCAAGAGTGAGTCTTACTAACTCAACATGGTTTTCTTGTAAAACCGAAATTTACAATGTATATTCAGGTGTCTCTTGTCCAATGATTTTAAGCTTAATAAGGAATAATGAGATACAGAGAAATGTCCTAACAGATTGTCTCATAAAAAAAGGTAGAAGGCCAAATTTTCTTTTGAAGGAATTTCACAATTCATAACTCCTTATTAAAGAATTTTTCTGAGATGGTAGATGGCAGCAATCAAGTTACCAGCAATCATTAAGAACTGATTTAAAGGTAGAATATTCTAATACATGATATTTATGGATGAGGGGGGTACACCTTACCCACAGAAAACAAACAAATACAGAATTAGCAAATGGTCTAATTTATACAAAATTAAGCACACAATCAGATGGAATCATCAAAACAGAAGATAGGTATTTCTCCTGTCACTAGTGCCCCAATTATATTAGCAAGGATATCATTTGTCTTAGTGTTTACAGTTCTTAGACATAAAAGTTTCTTTTTAATTTATGGATGCTATCTACACTGATTATAGTTCTGTCCCATATGGAAGAATATGGAAAGAACTGTAACTGATAATAGCCATTTAATGGGGAAAAAGGCAGGTAGACGAAGTCACCAAATACGAAATATGGTTTTAAATACCAAACTCTATGTTATAGTGAATGCTTTACAACCTGTCAGCATAGACAGTATGATATTACCTCTGTGATAGTTAGCTGCAATCTAGATCCAGGAGTGGATGGTTGGCTTAACAGAACATGTTCTACAGTTCATCAAAAAGCCACATTCCAGGGGCGCCTGGGTGGCTCAGTGGGTTAAAGCCTCTGCCTTCAGCTCAGGTCATGATCACAGGGTCCTGGGATCAAGCCCCGCATCCTGCTCTCTGCTCAGTGGGGAGCCTGCTTCCCCCTCTCTCTCTGCCTGCCTCTCTGCCTACTTGTGATCTGTCAAATAAATAAATAAAATCTTTAAAAAAAAGCCACATTCCAGAGGTGGCTATTCAGATAGCACTTAAGAGAGAACACTCAGCTACCTCTTTCTCCTGCCAACAACGGCAGAGCATAATGGGTTTAGGAAATGGAGTCTCTCTGACAAATTAATGCCTTTGGTAATTAGGACATGGACTCCAGAAATGACTTTTTACTGGTGGAATTAATATTGTTTATATGTGAATTTTATCCAGGAATGACAACAGAATGCAAACTTTTGCTTGCTCTGCCTAAAGGGAAGGTGTTAATTATCAGGATTACTTCGTTTTCTTCCTTTCCCTCACGGTGGCTCCTCAGGGATCCCTTTAGAAAACCTGGGGCTTCGCTGAGCAGTACACTGGAAACCACTGATCTGTCTCAATCCCTTCATTTTACTGACAAGAAAACTGAAATCCAGAAGTTAAGTGACTCACCCAAGGACACAACTGCTTGATTATAGAATCAGGGCTATACCTTGGTTTCCAGAACCATGTAATGCTCTTCTTTAGACTCAAATTACTTCTGTGAAAAACATCATAATATGTGTATTATGGCTTGTCTCTAAAGATTTACTTTCCTTTATTTCAAATCAGTGGTTCTCAGCCCAGAGCAATTTTGCACCCCTAGGGAATGTTTAGCAATGTCTGGATACATTTTTCGTTGTCACAACTTGGAAAGGAAGAAACCACTGGCATCTAGTGTGGAGAGGCCAACAATGTTGCTAAACATCTAATAACACACAGGACAGCACCCCCCACATACAAAGAATTATCCAGCCAAAAATATCAACAGTCACTTCTAGATACACATCTCAAAGAACTGAAAACAGATATTCCAACAAAAACTTGTATAACAATGTTCACAGCAGCATTACTTAAAATAGCCAAAGAGTGGAACAATCCAAATGCCCACCAACTGATGAAGAGATCATCAAAATGTGGTATATTTATACAATGGGATATTATTCAGCCACAAAAGGGATAAGGTACTAACACGAATACAACATGGATAAACCTAAAAAAAGCAGGACAAAGCTAGACACAAAAGGTCTTATATTGTATTATTCCCTTCATATGAAATATCCAGAATAGGTAACTCTATAGAGAAAGCAAGCAGATTACAGGTTGCCAGGGCCTAGGGAGAGGGAGGAATGAAGACTGACTACTTCATGGGTCTGGAATCTCCTGTGGAGGTAATGAACATTTTTGGAAATAAATAGTCACGTAACATTGTGAATTACTGTCACTGAACTGTACACTTGAACATGGTAAATTCTATGCTATGAGAAAAAATGTCAACAGTGCAAACCTAACTTATGTACCAAAGGTTATTTTGTTAAATAGGTAAAAGGCAGAGAGGATTGTATCAAAGACAAAAAGCATCCAGCACTATAATGACTTTGTTTTGTTTGTTTTTTAAGTGGCTTGACCCTTCTTAAAGAGTTACCTCATTTTCCTAGTGGAAAAGACTTGCCAGGAAAAAATAATGGAAGCTGTCAACCCCAAGCAGATCTGTATTACTGTTATAAAATTATGAAGATAAGGGTTTACAATAAATTGGTGACCTCATCTAAACGGCAGAGGCATGAACATGCTGCCGTAATAAAGAGACTCTGAAATTTAATGCAGGCCAGAAAAGGAAATAATTAATTGGCTTTAACTGTGTGCCTTTACTTGAACTATAAACCAGGGAGCTGTCAAATAAAAGCAGACACTACACTAAGAGAAAGTCACTTTACAAGGCTTGTCACTTTGCATGTTCATTCCTTGGTTGAAAATATAGAGCTGTATGCTCAGAGTTAAAGTTTAGGACTGGCCTCAACTGAGCAGTAGTTCAGCAGCAGATCGAACAGCTTGGAGATTTACTGTGGCGGCTCTAAACCATCTTTCCTTCTGCTAAGTCTTGGTAAGTAGGGTAACGTGTTTGCGTTTCTTGGGCTAAAGGAGCCAAGTACATCCTGTGACCCAAAGAAATTACGCTGCTACGTTTTAATAAAAAACAGACTGTAACTGGCACACTGCCGCTGTTTTTTTTTTAATATGTTTGTGGATATGAGAACATCAAGGGCATTAAGTTACCATTAGGTATAGAAAATGAAGACAGAAACTGACTTTTCAGATTCAGACCTTAGAGACCCAGGATTTTCTTCTAGGCTAGGTAAATCTTTAAAGACTACTGGAAGAGGAGAAACAAAAAATGCAAAGCTACGTCATTTTAATTATTCTCCACAAATAAGCCCTGTCTGCTTGTCATCATTCAGTTATTCCCAATACTGTTTTCTATACAATGAAGCAAAATTAATCCTTTTGAAGATTGATGGCTAAATTCTATTCCCATTTTGTATAACAGGTATAGGAGCATCTTGTAGCCAGCTATTACTGAGACAACATAATGAATTTCTTCCAGAAGCTCTGTTCTTAAGGTAAAGACAGTGACATTCACCATCAATAACTATGTATTAGGCTAATACATACCATGAATTGCTGCTCTAGCACTATAGAACATTCAGTAAGAGAAGTGTGTTCTGTTATAAAGAAAATTCACATGGAAAACAAGTATGACTTAAAAATCAAATTCTACACAAACATCCTAACAAAACAGGGGTGCCTGAGTGGCTCAGTTGGTTGGATGACCAACTCTTGATTTTGGCTCAGGTCATGATCTCAGGGTTGTGGGACTGAGCCCTGCACCGGGCTCTGCACTCAGAAGGGAGTCTGCTTAGATTCTCTCAACCTTCTCCCTCTGCCCCTCCCCACCCTATGCTCTCATTCTCTTTCTAAAATAAATCTTTAAAAAAAAAAAAAAAACAAGAACATTATAATGAAACAATAGCTCCAAAAAATTTTGGCAAGAAAAAACCCAAGGAATTGCTTTGTGGAGTACTAAGACTTGTGTCATTTTGTCATGAATATACCAGTTGCTCAGGGGATGGGGGGGAATGGAAGCATAGAATAAAGTTTTAATTTCCATCCAAAGACGATAAAGATAAATATTCCAGCATTGTGTATATAACATTTTGTGAGCCAATACATACACATTTATATAATCCCCACATTCTCTTCCTTGTGAAAACGTTAATTCTTCAATGAAATGTTATACATGATTTTATTTACATACACTGTTCCTTTTTGTAACAGCATCTCCCCTTGTTGTCTCCTACTATTCTGGTGTTCCATAATGTATTCTATTCTTCCTGTTAAGAAAAACCTCAAGGCGGGGGGCGCGCCTGGGTGGCTCAGTGGGCTAAAGCCTCTGTCTTCGGCTCGGGTCATGATCTCAGCGTCGGGATTGAGCCCCACATCAGATTCTCTGCTCAGCAGGGAGCCTGCTTCCCCCTTTCTCTCTGCCTGCCTCTCTGCCTACTTGTGATCTCTGTCTGTCAAATAAAGAAAAGAAAAGAAAAAAAAAGAAAAACCCCAAGGACAAAAACCTATTGATCAGGAAGGGTGGCTTTCACCAGCTTAAGTGGTATTTTAAACCCCTTACTTTAGGCACCTTGCAGTATGGGATGTGTCCCTCGCTGCTCAGAAGACTGGTATTTGAGGCACTCCACTACCTGATACATGTCTTTAAGCTGTTATCATAAATGGTGATAAACAATGAGTCAATTCTCTTTGCCTATCTGTCCAGTCCTCCATGGAATATATGAACATAGTCATAGATCCGAGAAAATATTTTCTTCCGTACCTATCAAATCAACAGATAGCTCCTAAGTTTTTAATTGACTTTATACACTACTAATGACTAGGGTATTCAAACCATGGTCTACTAGAAGACAAGAAAAACTGCATAGCCCATCAGGAAACCTAGGTTTGCATTATGGCTCTCCATTTTATAGGCTGTGGAGTTTAGATTACCTTCAGTTTTGTAATCCATAAAATAAAGATAATATCCCTATTTACATCATAGTGTTCTCTGACAACTCAAATTAAGATAATGTATGAGAAATATCTGTGAGTTATGAAGTGTTCCATAGACACTTGTTGATCTCAAAATAATTATATATTCTTAAGTCCTAAATACGAAGCTCTAGCTCAGAACTCATATATCTGTAGTAAATGTGATTTCAATGACACATAAATGGACATAAATGGTGGTCTAATAAAAAGTTAAATAGACAAGTGTGTTCTCATCCTCCTACTACCACGTTTAAGACTTGGCTCACACTTTTTTTCATGTCACATAAAAGAATGATTCATCTAGCACATATTAATAAATGATTTCTTCATCCAGTATCAAAGAATATTTAAAGAAATTCATGCCAATATTAATTTTAACTTTTCACCTACACTGTATGGTTTTCCAGCTGTGTTCTTTGTTCTCATGCCTCCTTGTTAATGAGGCTAGTGCTATGTCTTTGTGATATTTTCCTCTGCTGTCCCTTTGTATGACACATTGAGCTATGTTTGTGAGAATCTTTGCCAAATCCAGTAAAAAAACTTCATTGTATGTTGCCAGAAGAGAAAAAAAATTACCACATAGTAGCATCTTTTTTCCCCCACTAACAGTGACAGCAATTAGCAAGTGAAATCAGGCAAGCTAAGTAAAGCTCAGAGAGTAAAGGATAGAGTCTTTGAGATTCAGGATGTGAAGGATGTTTTTAAAGTGGCCAACACAAACAGTCAAAATGCTATTATAAGTTTCCATGGGTTTGTAAAGTAGCATTTTTTGGAGCATTTCCCTTATCTCATCTCCAGACTGGAAATATGCCCATCCTTGCTGATAACATTACCATGTCCTATCCTTTAGCAAGAACTCCTTTCAGTTGCCTGACCATTTAAACAAAGACTTGCTGAAGAACCTTTTAAAGTAAGCTCCTAATGATCTCCTTGCTAATGACCTGATGATCATTCTGAAAAGGAAGAGAGGACACAATAAGGAATGTGTTGCTCTCAGTGCAACTTCTCCCTGTGGTCATGATGAAATCCAACAATCCAAACATTCTTCACATCCACCTGAAGCTTGAAATTAGGTGAGGACCAAGCCACAGTGAGTTACTCTGGAAACTTCTGTTGATAGCTGACTTGGAGTTAGGACATGGCAGGAATTCAGTCCCAGAACTTTCACCAGTTCTTTTCAAATTTACTCATGTTTTTTACATTTTTAAACTATGAGGAGATTGCTGTATTTTGTGGAGGCTGGAAAAGAACTAGAATCCCTGGGGCTAATCAATCCCCCAGGAAATCACTGGAAAAAACAGGTAAAATCTGACTCAACAAGGTTCAGGAAAAAATTTTTCATGATTGATCCATAATCCCTGGGGCTGCTTACCAGGGGGCTCATACCAAGGAGTGGCAAGCAAAGTGCTTAGAGCACAAACCATAAGGAGGCACTCCTTGTCCGTTGCGTAACCCTGGTCCCAAGCACTGCTGCCTACGCAAGCATCTGACCAAACCACTTCATTTTAACTGTTAAAAGACAGAGCCAATGGGGGTGTCTGGGTGGCTCAATCAGTTAAGCGGCTGACTCTTTGATTTCGGTTCAGGTCATGATCTCAGGGTCACAGATCTAGCCCTGCATCAAGATCTGCACTCAGCGCAGAGTCTGCTGAGGATTCTCTCTCCTTTTTCCTCTGCCCTTCCTCCTGCTTGTGCACACACTCTCTCCCTCTAAAATAAATAAATCTTAAAAAAAAAAAAAAAGAACCAATGAAAGTATACTTATTCAATAAGGACAGCCGAGAACAGATTGCACTGCCCTCTTCTATAGAATTCTTAAGACACTTTTACATGCGTCATTACATTATGACAGCCACAACTTTCCAAGAATATATAAATCCCACTTGGGATATGGACAAGCAAATGCAGGGGAACTCTAGGACATGATCAAGGTAGTAGAAGTAGAATTTGAATTCAGGCCTCTAACTCTATGACCAATACTCTTCTCGTTATACTACACAACACGAAGTCTCCCTCTGAGCTCCTTTATGCATACGGTTTTATGGTCTATGTTGTTTTTTATGGAGTCACTGGTGGCTGGTAATATTAACAACAAAATGACCTTGAATTTGTCTATTGTCTACTGCCCGTAAATAGCCTCATGAGAAAGGAAATATCAAAGGAGTTCATCTAATGGTTCTTAAATGCCAGGCTTTAACATTTTAGGGGAAATCAAAACCATTTATAAATCAACTTCACAGATGAATTTTTTAATACTGTCACTGGCTGCACAGCAGAATCATCTTTTTGTTTCTGTCAGTTATCAACAAGGCTTAGAAACCATTGGAAGCATATGGGTAACTTTGCTAAGAGTTGTAAGGAAGCTGGGATTAGGACAGGTCTATATATATCAAGTTTGAGCCTTCTCTCCCTCTACTGGGAGATGTTCAGAAAAGAGCAGAAGGAAGGAAAACAAAAGACCCTAGCCAATGAGCAGCATGTGGTCTGTTTTTCTCTGCACTGTCCTGCTTCAGACAAAAACTTTCTAACACTAACCAGAAATACAATTTAGATGTCCACAAAATACTTGGAATTGCAAATTTAATTTCTTGGATACATAGATTAACATGGAGAAAGTATGAATTATTAAAAAGCAAACAGAAACTTACTCTTCCCCATGTTTTCTTGTGGTCTCTGGCAGGTCCCTGGATGATGACTCCCTGTATAAAACACAGCACATACACACAGTCAGATTCACAGAGGTTGAGTCACTACATCAAGTAAGTTCCATTAAAGCCGATGTGGTCAACACGAACATTTCATTTTAGTGCATTCCAATCCTGCCCCCTACACAAATGTACTCTTCATCACAAATAGGTATCTAACTTCAGAGAACAGAAACACAGCATTCTGAAAGCACGGACTCTATCTGTATCAACTTACTATGTCCTTGTTTGTCTAGCATTAGTTTCTGCCCTTGCCAAATAAAAGGCATCAAATTGGTCACACGCTCATTTCTTAGGAGGGCAGTGACATAAACAAAAAATGTTAAACAAAATGATGAAGGGCCCAATTTTAATAACCAAGCAGCATGTTATTAGTTTGCCTATCCCTGGCTTCTCTTCAGTGTCACTCTGTGACAAATCCAATACCCTTTACAGTGTAACATTTTCCTGAATGGTGTCAAACAGCAGTACCCCTAATTAAATTATCCCTGAAGCAAAGCAGCCCACAGAGCTATTACCAATAAACAGTATGAATCAATAACCATGAATTACTGACAATGGAAATTTTGTAGGAAAAAAACCACATAATCCAAATGCAGGTATGCATGGAAGAAAAGCAATTCTTTTTTAATTTTTTTTTAAGATTTTATTTATTTATTTGACAGGCAGAGATCACAAGTAGGCAGAGAGGCAGGCAGATAGAGAGAGAGGGGGAAGCAGGCTCCCTGCCGAGCAGAGAGCCTGATGCGGGGCTCAATCCCAGGACCCCGGGATCATGACCTGAGCCGAAGGCAGAGGCTTTAACCTACTGAGCCACCCAGGTGCCCCAGAAAAAGCAATTCTTTTTTTAAAAGATGAAAATACATTACACAGAAGCTAATTCATACCATAATGCTTCATTTTCTTACAGGGTTCAATCACAGAATTACCACACATTTATTATTTACCTGCCACATTCCCAACATGGAGCTAAGCACCAGAGGCAAAATTATAAGACATAATCTATCTGTCCATTAATGAATGTATAACCTACTTGAAGTTAAGCATGTACGAGAGAATGATATCATCAAGATGGCCATATAGGTCATTCGCAACTATAGTACCCCTCACAAGAAGACCAACTGGCAACTATCCATAGAAACATCAGTGTGAAATCCGGCATTAGAAGAGGACTGGACACATTCTGACCCACTGCCTTTCCCCTACAGTGCCATATTGAGAGGGCTTCCCCCCACCACCTCAGCCCAGGAGTGATGGTTCCTACAGTGGGAAAAGAGAGCCTAAGGCAGACATCTAGCTCCCTCAGCACATGGGCCCCTTTGCAGGAAGTCCACTCATGTCTTGCCTCATAGGGGTCAGTGGAAGAATCTGCAGAGCTTGACCACTGGGGATCAGCTAGAGAGGGAGAAGGGCGTGGGGCTTACAGCAGGTCTTGGCAGATGGCATTCTTGCTTGCAGCAACACTGCTGAGCAGAGATCCTAGCCAGCAGCTCTGGCCATCGGCAGAGTTGAGCCAGTGGCCCTCTCTGGCTAGGGAACTTGATTGGCAGTTTTGCCTGATTTGGATCCCCAGTCACTGAGCCATACTGGTAGGGGAGCCTGTTCTACCACCCTGCCCAAGAAGGGATGCAAATTCCCAGCCCTACCTTAGTGCTAAACATAGCCTCCAGCTCTGCCCACCCAGGAGGCCCAGCCAGAGAACTAGAGTAGCCACAGAGCTCATCCTATAGCCCTGGCTCAGTCAGGAAGTCAAGCCAGCAGCCATGCGCAACAGTTCAGCATAGCCTCTGGCGCCATATAATCAAGGAGCCTGGGTAGTGACCTGGGAAACGTGGGGGCACAGCCTATTGTACTGTGAGACACAGCCCAGCCTACAATCTCATCCAGTCATGGAGCTCACTTTACAACCCTGATAAGCAGAGGACCCCAGACTACTGGCCCTATCCAATTGTTGAAAACAGTCTGTAGCCTTGCCCAGGTAGGAAACCAAGCTGGTAATCTGGCCAGTCAAGGAGCACTGCCTGTGATCCCACCAGACAAGGAAGTCTAGCCAATGACCTTGCCTTCCAGGTGAGCACAGCCCATGGATCACATGATCAGGAAGATGAGCATGCCCCACTCAACTTCAGGGCATAAACTGTGGGCCCTGTGTAAACACAGACTTCAGCCAGTGGCACCATCTGGTTGTGGAGCACAACCTGAGACCCCATACAACCAGGGGTTATTGTGGAGCCCATCCTGTAGCCCTATACAATCAAGAAGTTTATCCAGTGGTGCCACCCTGCCAGGGAACACAGCCTGGGACTTTGACCAACCAGAGGTGATTGCAGAGCCTAGCTAGTAGCCCCACCTGACTGCAGAGCACAATCAACAGCCCCACCTAAACAAAGAGATGGTTGCCCACTAATCCTGCTTGAACATGGAGCCCAGTCAGCAGGACCACCCAACTGTGGAGCCCAGCCAGCATCATTCCCCCCAACCTCAGAGCATGGACAATGGCCTTGCCCAACTAGAAACGCCAAGAGCAAGCCCTGCCTTCTCACAGAGGCTACCAGATGACCTGTCCAGTACTCCCAACCTTTAGTGACTGGTGAAGGTCTTTCCGTGCTAAAATGAACTTGTAAAGTGTGAAAGAGGAGATTGCTAAAGCAAATGCAGAGACACCAATGCAAAGAATCAAGAATCATGAATAAAAAGGTAAACATAACATCACCGAAGGAAACTAATGAAGCTTCAATAAGTGACCCTAACAAAATAGATTTATAGATTGCCTGAAAAGGAATTCAGAATAATCCTCTTAAAGAACTTTAATAAACTACAAGAATACACAGATAAATGAAAATAGGAAAACAATGCCATGAACAAAATGAGAAGTACAACAAAGAAAGAGAAACCATCAAAATCAGAAATCTTAGAGCTAAAAATAGAACTGCAGAATTCAACAGAACAGAACAGCTTACCTATCAATAATTACTTTTAATATAAATGGATTAAATTCACCAACCAAAAAACACAGAAAGTCTGAACGGATTTAAAAAAAAAAAAAACCAAAAAAAAAAAACAAGGTCCAAATGACATACTGTCTACGAGAGACTTTAGTTTTAAGGACACATATAAAATGAAGTGAAGAGACAGAAACAGATATTGCAAGCAAATGATAACCAAAAATAGTAGAGATAGCTATATTGGTTACAAGATAGACTTTAAGCTAAAAATGGTCACAAGAGACAAAGAAGGTCATTATATAATGAAAAAGGATCAATTCATTAAAAAGATAAAACAATCGTAAATATTTATTCACCCAATACTGAAACATGTGAATACATAAAGCAAATGCCAACACAACTAAAAGGAGAAATAAACAGCAATACAGTAATAGTTGGGGACTTTATTTTTTTTTTAAAGATTTTATTTATTTATTTATTTGACAGACAGAGATCACAAGTAGGCAGAGAGGCAGGCAGAAAGAGGGTGGGGGAAGCAGGCTCCCTGCTGAGCAGAGAGCCTGATGTGGGGCTTGATCCCAGGACCCTGGGATCATGACCTGAGCCGAAGGCAGAGGCTTTAACCCACTGAGCCACCCAGGCGCCCCTAGTTGGGGACTTTAATATCCACTTTCAGTGATCGGTAGATTGTACAGACAGAGAATCAATCAGGAAACAGCAGATTTATACCACAGTATAGGCCAAAGGGACCAAACAGACATAAACAGAACATTCCATCTAACAGTAGAATACACATTCTTCTCAAGTACACATGAAATGTTTTCTATGATAGATCATATGGCAGGCCACAAGTCTCAACAAATTTAAGCAAACAAATTATATCACCTACCCTTTATAGGCACAATGGTATGAAACTAGAAATCAAGAATGGGAGGAAAGCTGTAAAATCCTCATACATGGGAGTTAAACAACATACTCCTGACCAACCAATGGACCAAAGAAGAAAGCAAAAGGAAAATTAAAAAAAAAAAAATCTTGAGATACAAGAAAATAGAAACACAGTGAAAGAAAAACAATGGAATGCAGGAAAAGCAGTTCTAAGAGGGAAGTTTATAGCAATGAACTTTCAAGGAAAAAAAAAACAAGCCCTAAGTTAGTAGAAGAAATAAATACTAAATATAAGGCAGAAATGAAAGATAGGAAAAAAGAAAAAAATTAACAAAACTGAGAGTTGATTCATTAAAAAGATGAACAAAATGGACAAATCTTAAGCTAGACTGAGAAAAAAAATAAGATCAGAAATGAAAGAGGACACATTACAAGTCATACCACAAATGCAAAGGAAAATGAGACTACTATAAACAGCTATACACCAACAAATTGAACAACTTAGAAAAAATTGGTGTATTTTTATAAACATATAAGCCACCAAGGCTAAATCATGAATAGAAAACGTGAACAGACTAATAATGAGTAAGGAGATAGAATCAGTACTCAAAAACCTCTCAAAAAAGAAAAGTCCTGGACTAGATGGTCTCTGTGGTGAATTCTAATTTTTTTAAAGATTTTATTTATTTATTTGATAGAGATCACAAGCAGGCAGAGAGGCAGGGGGAAGCAGGCTCCCTGCTGAGCAGAGAGCCTGATACGGGGCTCGATGCCAGGACCCTGAGATCATGACCTGAGCTGAAGGCAGAGGCTTAACCCACTGAGCCACCCAGGCACCCCATGAATTCTAATATTTAAAGAATTAGTCAATCCTGTTCGAACTCTTCAAAAAAAAGATAAAAATCATATAATCATCTCAATAGATGCAAAAAAAGCATTTAATAAAATTCAACATTCATTCATGATTAAAAAAAAAATCTCAATGAACTGGGTACAGAAGGAATATACCTCAATATAATAAAGGCCATATAAGAGAATCCCACAGTTAACATCATACTTAATGATGAAAGTTGAATGCTTTTCCTCTAAGATCAGGAATGGTCTTAGATTCCCAAGGATGCCCACATTCCCCACTCCTACCCAACACAGTAATGAGGTCCTAGCCAGAGTGATCAGGCAAGGGAAGAAAAAAAAAAACATCTAACTCAGAAAGGAATAAGTAAAATTCTCCCTGGTTGAAGATGATATGATCCTATATACAGAAAATCCTAAAGATTCTGCAAACAAACAAACCTGTCAGAATAAAAGAACTCAGTAAAATTGCAGGATTAAAAATCAACATACAAAAAAAAAAGTTGTTTACAGAGCCTAGCAATGAACTGTCTGAAAAATAAAAAGTAACCCCACTTATAATGGCATGAAAAAGAAAAAAAAAATACAGGAATAAATTTAACCAAGGAAGTGAATAATCTATGCACTGAAAATTGGGTAAGATGTTCACAAAAGAAAAAGAAACGGATAAATGGAAAAATATCCCATGTTCATGGATTGGAAGAATGTTATTAAAATGGCCATACTACCAAAAGCCATCTATAGATTCAACACAATCCCTATCAAAATTCCAATGGCATTTTTACAGAAATAGAAAAAAACAATCCTAAAATTTGTATGGAACCACAAAAGACGCTGAATAGCCAAAGCACTCTTGAGAAAGAACAAAGCTAGAGACATCATGCTTCCCGACTGCAAACTATAATACAAAACTACAGTGATCAAGACAATATGATACTGGTATAAAAACAGACAAACAGACCAAAGAACAGAATCCCAAAAGCAGAAATAAACTGAGGCATATAAAGTCAACTAACACTCACTTGACAAGGGAGCCAGGAAAACTCAATGGGGAAAAGACAGTCTCTTCACAAATAGTGCTGGGAACACTAGACATTCACATGTTAAAGAATGAAAATGGATCTCCGCCTTATACCACTGACAGAAATTAACTCAAAATGGATTAAAGAGTGAAATGTAAGACCTGGAACCATAAAACTTTTGGAAGAACAAACAGAAAAAAAGTTCTCTGAAACTGGTCTTGAAAATGATTTTTTGGATATGACAACCAAAAACACAAGCAACAAAAGCACAAATAAATGAGATTACACCAATCTGAAAAGCTGCCGCACAACAAAAGAAATGATCAACAAAATGAAAAGGCAACATAGGGAACTGGAGACTTTATCTGCAAACCACATATGTGATAAGGGGTTAATATCCAAAATACAGAATGAACTCAGACAACTCAATAGCAAAAAACAACCAAATTTAAACATGGGCAGTGGACCCAAGTACACATTTTTCAAAAGAAGAAATCCTTAACAAATGGTTAAGAGGCACATGAAAAGGTGCTTATCGTAACTAATCATCAGGGAAATGAAGATCAAAACCAAAATGTTTTATTACCTCACACCTGGTAGGATGTCTATTATCAAAAAGACAAAAAATACCAAATGCTAGCAAGGATGGGAAGAAAGAGAACCCTTGTACCCTGCTGGTTGGTAATGTAACCTGGTATAGCCACTATAGAAAACAGTAAGGAAGTTGCTCAGGAAATTAAAAAAGTAGAGCTGCTGGGGCACCTGGGTGGTTCGGTCAAACATCTGCCTTCGGCTTAGGTCATGATCTCGGAGTCCTGGGATCATGCCCCTAGTCGAGTCAGGCTCCCTGCTCAGTGGGGAGTCTGCCTCTCCCTCTATCCCTCCCCTTGCTCATGCTCCTGCTCTCTCTCAAGTAAATACAAAAAATCTTTTTTTAAAAAAGTAGAACTGCTATATGATCCATCAATTTAACTTTGGAGTACGTATCTGGAAGAAATGAAATCAGTATCTGGAAGAGATTTCTATACCACCATGTTCACTGCAGCATTATTTACAATAGTCAAGACACAAAGATCCACGGAGATGAATTTTAAAAATGTGACATATATACACACACACCCACACAATGGAATATTATTTAGCCACAGAAAAGGAAATTCTGTCATTTACAACAACACAGATGAACCTTGAAGGCATTATGCTGAGTGAAATACATCAGACATTGAAAGACAAATATTGTATGACCTCATTCATATGTGGAAGCTTTAAAAAAGCCCATAAAAACAGACAACAGACCGGTAGTTGCCAGGGGCAGGGGGAAAGGGGTTATGGGTGCAGGTGGTCAAAAAGTACCAACTTCTAGTTTTAAGCTGAATGCATTCTGGGGTATAAAGTACAGCACAGGGGCCCCTGGGTGGCCCAATGGGTTAAGCCTCTGCCTTTGGCTCGGGTCATGATCTCAGGGTCCTGGGATCGAGTCCCGCATCGGGCTCTCTGCTCAGCAGGGAGCCTGCTTCCCCACTCTCTCTCTCTGCCTACTTGTGATCTGTCAAATAAATGGATTTAAAAAAAAATTAAAAAAAAGTAAAGTACAGCACAGTGACTACAGTTATCAATGCTGTACTGTATATTTGAAAAACACTAAGTGAGTAGAGATTAAAAGTTCTTGATACACACATTTTTTTTTCTACTGAGTAAAGCAACAGAAGTTTATTAAGTGAAGATACAGAAAAAGCTCTCAAGAGTGAGAGGGGTCCTAACAGGGTCGCCAATGAGAGCCTTTGGTGTTGGTCTTTTATAGAAAGCTAACCAGGGAGGGGCACCTGGGTGGCTCAGTGGGTTAAAGCCTCTGCCTTCGGCTCAGGTCATGATCCCAGAGTCCTGGGATCAAGCCTGCATCGGGCTCTCTGCTCAGCAGGACGCCTGCTTCCTCCTCTCTCTCTGCCTGCCTCTCTGCCTACTTGTGATTTCTGTCTGTCAAATAAATAATAATAAAAAAAAAAAAGAAAGAAAGCTAACCAGGGAACTTAAATCCTTTTAACATCTCTATTGGTAACACCTTCAATGGTTTACTTCCTCTTTTAAAGGCTGGTTATTCTGCATTGGTCACAGGTGATTATCATAAAGACACCCACCTCACACACCTAGGGCAGGAACACACACACACACACAATTAAAACTATGTGAGGTGATCTGTTAACTAACTTTGTGGTAATCACTTCACAATATATATGTGTATCAAATCAACATCTTTTTTTTAAAGATTTTATTTATTCATTTGTCAGAGACACAGCGAGAGAGGGAACACAAGCAGAGGGAGTGGGAGAGAGAGAAGCCGGCTTCCTGCCGAGCAGGGAGCCCGATGCAGGAATTGATCCCAGAACCCTGGGATCATGACCTGAAGGCAAAAGCCTGGCGCCCCTCAAATCAACATCTTCTATACCTTAAACTTACACAATGCTTTATGTCAACTATATCTCAAAAAAAGCCATAAAAAGAAGCGCCTGGGTGGCTCAGTGGGTTAAAGCCTCTGCCTTCAGCTCAGGTCATGATCCCTGGGTCCTGGGATCGAGCCCCGCATCGGGCTCTCTGCTCAGCAGGGAGCCTGCTTCCCTTCCTTTCTCTCTGCCTGCCTCTCTGCCTACTTGTGATCTCTGTCAAATAAATTTAAAAAAAAGAAATTAAGCATATATGAAACAGAGACAATTAGGGAATATATATGAGACTGAGACCTGATAACTAGTTGTGTGATGCTGGAAAATAACTTTCTATCTCAAATTCCTTAGAAATGAAGGGCACTGAACTACACGTGTTTCCCAGATTGTCCTCCACAGGATGTTAAAAGTGCATTATTCAAAATCAGGGCTCTGATCAAATAAATGTAAGAAATGCTGTGTTAAAGTTAAATGGGTTTATTATAAGACTTTCCAGAGTCTTAAAAATGCCAATTAGCAATGTGATCAAAGTATAGTCTCTCAGAGTATTTGGCTACTTAATCCGTTTGTAAGTAATCAATATTTCTCAGGAGTCCTATTCTTTGGAGCTCAGTTTGGGAAACTGGACAAGGCAATTACGAAAGCCTCTTGCAGCTCTGAAATTTCATTATTTTCTAACAAGGTAGTAATTGTACAGAACAAAATTAACATAAAGTGAATGAAGAAAGAACTCAGGGGGGGTTAGATTCTCAGAGAATTTTGGAACCAAAAGGAACTTCAGAAATCATCTAATGGTTTCTCTCACTACTGCCCCCACCCCTTTTATTTAAAGCTGCAAACCACTCTCAAAAAAATCTTATACAGAACACCAGTACATAAAATGGGTCAGGGCCAAACTCTGCAGGTTCACTTGACGTGGACAGCTGTCGTCCCACCCACTGGGATTTCTCCTTGAGGCAGCACAGATATACCTCATGAGAAAGCCCGCACCACAGGAAGCAGAGTCTGAAATTTAGTGACTCCCTGACCCATCAGATGAAGCTATTTGGGGAAGGCTCTAGGAAATAGCTGGAACTCTCATACATATTCATAGAACGTCTTTTACCCTTCTCAAGTATCACCTTAACTTTCATCGTAATCCCTCCAACTCAGATAAATAAAATCAGTATTATGTAAAAAGAACGACAAAACCGACCTCACTCCAGGAAAAACTGTATGAAAGCTATTGTACTAAAACGCAACCCCTGTGCGAGAAATCATGAAAGAGTTAAGCACAGGAGTCACAGGGCTAAATTTCAATTTAGAGACGGTATCTCTGATGGCAGTAGGGAAAGGAGCTCTGACTGGTGAGAGTACAGTGATATCAGACACTAGGGAAATCTGGCAGAACTTCTTGTATTTTATTTCTTCTTTCTTCCTTAATATTTAATAAAGCCTTTTTGAAAAGAAACAAGCCCCTTGCATTTGTGTGTCAGAGGAACCACAAAGGAAAGGTTTGTCATGCATGGGCCAGGACTTTTAAAGAGGACTTGCCTCTCTAGAGGTCAACATGGTGGAGCGGAAAGGCATCGAAAGCAGCCGTCTTCCAGGGCAAGATGAAACTCAGGAGGCAAAAATCACTATTTCCTGTCAGCTGCCTCACCTAGTGTTCCAGGAGCAAACCTCCAACAACCAGAACCTTATTTTACAAAAGACAACTTCCTTACAGAGGTAAGAGGTTCAAGGCCTACTGTCCACATTACTCCCAAACCCCGAACTCCCCCAGTCACAGGTTACCACCATGCTTCTGATGCCAGGTGTAGCCTGCTCTTTCCACTCTATTTTCTTTTTTTCAGCCCTGTGTGTGTGTGTGTGCGTGTGTGTGTGCGAGTGAGTTCTAGTTTTTATACCTCTCTAAGTAGGAGTATTTGTCAAACTTGATTCTCAGGTCCCCATCCCAAGCATCACTTCCAGAGTAATAGCAACACACTTGAAAAAATGAACAAACAAAAAACAATGTCAGCAGAGCAGGTGTTAGCCAGACATTAGGAAATAAAAATCACTGTTCCATGGATTTACCCAGCCTGGCATTAAACACTCTCTATAACCAGGTTCCACCTTTCTTAACAGTTATACCACACTCTGGTCAAATTGGCCGCCACCCATCCCTTAAATACGCTTTAAACTGTCCCAATTCTATGTCTCTGCTCTTTTCCTCTGCATTATCGACACCTACTCAAATTCCACCCATCTCTCAACATCAGTGAAGACTTTCCTCATTACCTGAACAGGAAGTAATCTCTTTTTCCTTTGTTCTCTCGTATAATATGGAATTTAGGTGCTATCTCATACAGATGTGAATATATTACAGTATATCTCAGACTGTCCAATTCTCAGAGGGTAAACGATTTGTCTTCTACTTCTTGTCTAGTTTGCGCAGGGCACTAGATCATTCCGTGGGAGGGTTCTAGTGCCCTACGCAAACCAGACTTAGGGGAAGCTCCCATACCAAGTGTATTTGGGACACATCATGTTTGCCTAAGTTTCCCTTAGTATTGATCACTGCATCAAATTATAGTCATTTACATACCATCTTAATCAATTTCATGATTTTTGCTAGATGCATTTATCATCTATACTTCCTATTTTTTTTACTTCAGTATGCACTTTAGTCCTGTCCTATAAAATAGAACAGGAAAGCATGGGTTCGACTATATTTTATTTTTCTAATGCACATAAAATGCGTAACTATTAAAATTCTCAAATTTTTTCAGGATTTCCTACAGTTATTTTGCATACCACAAGCAGTACACTTTGTAGAACAATGTTCATTCCTGTCATTAATCAAAAAATATTTATTGATAGTTGTCTTTCTCCAATTGACTTATTTCGCTAAGCATAATACCCTCTAGTTCCATCCATGTCGTCGCAAATGGCAAGATTTCATTTCTTTTGATGGCTGCATAGTATTCCATTGTATATATATATACCACCTCTTCTTTATCTATTCATCTGTTGATGAACATCTAGGTTCTTTCCAAAGTTTGGTTATTGTGGACATTGCTGCTATAGACATTCGGGTGCACGTGCCCCTTTGGAGCACCACGTTTGTATCTTTAGGGTATATACGCAGTAGTGCAATCGCTAGATCATAGGGTAGCTCTATTTTCAGCTTTTTGAGGAACCTCCATGCTGTTTTCCAGAGTGGCTGCACCGGCTTGCATTCCCACTAACAGTGTAGGAGGGCTCCCCTTTCTCTATATCCTCACCAGCATCTGTCATTTCCTGACTTGTTAATTTTAGCTATTCTGACTGGTGTGAGGTAGTATCTCATTGTGGTTTTGATTTGTATTTCCCTGATGCTGAGTGATGTGGAGCATTTTTTCATGTGTCTGTCGGCCATCTGGATGTCTTCTTTGCAGAAATGTCTGTTCATGTCCTCTGCCCATTTCTTGATTGGACTATTTGTTCTTTGGGTGTTGAGTTTGCTAAGCTTTTTATAGATTTTGAATACTAGCCCTTTATCTGATATGTCATTTGCAAATATCTTCTTCCATTCTGTCAGTTGTCTTTCGGAGAAAGTAGGAAAAGAAAAAATGAAAGAAGATGGGATCGAGAGGGAGACAAACCATAAAAGACTCAATCTCACAAAACAGGCTGAGGGTTGCTGGGGGGATGGGGGTCGGGAGAGGGTGGTGGGGTTATGGACATTGGGGAGGGTATGTGCTATGGTGAGTGCTGTGAAATGTGTAAACCTGGCGATTCACAGATCTGTACCCCTGGGGATAAAAATACATTATATGTTTATAAAAAAAACAAAAAAATTAATTAAAAAATAAATAAATAAAATATTTATTGAGTGTCTTTTACTTGCCAGGCACTGCTCTATTCTTTAGGACAGTTGTTCTCAGCTATGGGCAATTTTCTCCCCACAGGACACTTTGCAATGTCTAGAGATATTTTCATTTGTCACAACTGGGGAGGAGTGCTACAAGCATCTAGTGGGCTGAGGCCAGGGATACTGCTAAACATCCTACAATATGCAGAACAGCCCTCCCACAACAAAGAATTACTCAGTCCAAAATGTCAATAGGGTCAAGGATGAGAAACTTTGCTTTAGAGAAACAGTAGGAAAGAAAAGAGACAAATTCTCTGCTTTTCTGGAACTTAAAATCCATTAAGACAATATCATAGATAGTCTCTTCCAGTATGTTCAAGTAAGATTCCTTAGTCTACAACTGACAGAACATCTTCTTTGTGTGTTATTTCTTTTTTTTTTCCCTAAGATTTTATTTATTTGACAGAGGTCACAAGTAGGCAGAGAGGCAGTCAGAGAGAGAGAGAGGAGGAGGAAGCAGGCTCCCTGCCGAGCAGAGAGCCCGATGTGGGACTCGATCCCAGGACCCTGAGATCATGACCTGAGCTGAAAGCAGAGGCTTAACCCACTGAGCCACCCAGGCACCCCTGTGTGTTATTTCTTATATATGGAAGGCATGCTGGCACTAAGCTGATTTCTAGTATCAGGGCCTCTTAAATAACAGTAGGTTATACACATCCTTATGGGAGTTCCAGCCAACAGGTCAGAGTATGGGTTTTGTCACCACACAAGCCAGGGTGTGGGGTCTGCCCTGCCAACTACTATCCGACCTTGGGCAAGTTATTTACCTTCTTTAAACCTCAGGTTCTTCATCCATAATGGGGTTATTAATGGTAGCCCTAATTTCACAGGCTTTGAAAGAACATGAAATGATACCAGAACAGTTACTGATAACAATAAACATGCGTTCGGCAGGACTTACGAGAATGACAATAATTTCCTTCTGCTAAAATGTCTTGGTTCAGTCTAGTTCTGGTAGTTTATTTTCTAGTTGATCAATCTGGTTCAATACATTAAGTATAACGATAACTAGAGAGAATATATTTTATGAGCTGAATTTTTAACAATAAAATCTGATTTTAAAGCTGCAGCTTTAGCTGCATGTACTATTAAAATTTGGAATGTGTACCACCAGTTTTCTAAGAGCTTCCCTTCCCATCTTTTAGGTCCCTTTACATGCACTTACTCCTCTTTTCCCAGCCTTCCAGTGACAATCATAGTTTGGAAACTCCTAACCCTGGGAGTGATTCTTTTTCTAGTGATTCTTTGAGATTCAATTATATCTAGCTTTTCATTATTTTTGAAACCCTGCAAGCTACATTTTAATCTGTAGATAAGCACTTCAATGCTGGCTTTAATTTTCAGCCACATGGGTCTCTCATGACTGGTTAGGTAGGTCAATCACTTCACTATCCTCCCTGGTACTCAAATACACCATTACATTAATTTCTGGCCACCCTACTAAAGGCTTTGCCCGTCCTAGTCTCCTGCTCTTCCTGAAGTCCCAAAGCCCCTTCTCATTTTTTTAAAAGATTTTATTTATTTATTTGACAGAAAGAGACACAGCGGGAGAGGGAACACAAGCAGGGGGAGTGGGAGAGGGAGAAGCAGGCTTCCCTCCGAGCAGGGAGCCCAATGCAGGGCTCCATCACCGGACCCTGGGATCATGACCTGAGCCGAAGGCAGAAGTTTAATGCCTGAGCCACCGGTGCCCCACCCTGTTCTCATTTTTAATACTAAGAAGGACTAAGGGTCCTGCTGCATACTCTAGAGATGAGATGAAGTCCATTCTTCCCTCAGTAACTTTTTAAAAAAGATTTTATTTATTTATTTGACAGAGAGAGCTCACAAGTAGGCAGAGAGGCAGGCAGAGAGAGAGTGGGGGAAGCAGGCTCCCCGCTGAGCAGAGAGCCCGATGCGGGGCTCGATCCCAGGATCCTGGGATCATGACCTGAGCCGAAGGTAGAGGCTTAACCCACTGAGCCACCCAGGTGCCCCTTCCCTCAGTAACTTTTAAAGCCCCAGCTCTGCTCAGCTGCCTAAGGGCTTTTCTGTAAGAGATGGGTTCTACTAGGTTTCTGAGTGCTTCCCCTCTGCATCTTCTCCACTTGAAATAATAATGATTCCACTGGTATATATTATATCTCCACAACCATAAAGCAGTTTCACATATATCATCTTATCAGTGCTTGCAACAACCTTATGAGGTAAGTACACTAATACCTATTGATAAATGATAAAACTAAATTTAAGAGGAAGTGACTCACTCATGTTCACACAGTAAGTAGGGGCACCCCATGACTGTTGTCTTTAACTTATCAACATATTCACATCAAAAGCGCTCACATTATAACTGTATACCTCAATGACTTCACAAACATATCTGTGTAACTGGCATCCAGATCAAGACTCAGAACACAATCCAGGATTTTAATCTAGAGTTCCTGACACCAACTCCAGTGCTCTTTCAATCATGTATATAGTCATTCCACACATATTTACTTACTGCTTACCACATTTGAGTAATTTTGTTAGCAGTTGGGATTTGATGGTAAATAAAACAGATGTGCCCTAATAAAGCTTAGAGGCTCTGGGGAAGCATAATAACTTTTTAAAATATACATAAAGGAACAAAAGGTATTAAAGAAACTGAAAGAAGTTTTGTATGGCTTCAGCATGACCAGCAAGAGAGAAGCTGGGAGTCAGAGACAATAGGTCAAATTATATAAAGCTTTACTGGGTGAAAAGCTCAGATTTTATTCTAAATATAATGGGAAGCCACTAAATACCTCTGCATTCATAAAGAAACTATTCCCCAAAAGCCTCCTTAATTAATTCTTCAATTACCCTAACCTTCAGGTACTTACTATGTGCCACTCACTTTCCCAAATACATTATCTTCAACGTGTAACAAATGACATAAAGGCTTGAGAAACATGTAAGTAGCATGTACTAATATATGACAAAATTAATAAATTAGAAAACTATAACATATAAAATAGTTTTTGAAACAATATATGCAATGTATTAATATTTATAGATGCTGTTCCTTCCAGTGATATACACAAGGCAGCAGTATCAAAAGTGCTGTCAGATATTATGGAATTCCTTGGACACTTACCTTTCAGAATCTAGAAAACAAAATTAGGAAAATTATGCAAATGAAGAAAGTAACATTTTGTTTCCATCTGCTTGCCAGTTATCCTGAGATTTGGATAAAGTTGTATATAGCAGATTCAGCACAGTCATCTTTTCAATTCAACAAATATATACTGTGTAACTCTCAAACACACATTGTGTTTCTCCTACTTGCCTAGGTTCTAGGGATACAACAGCAAACAAAAGATGAAGAAAAAAAGTCTCTGTTCTCATGGAAGTTATAATCTAGATGGGAAGAACTAATTCACCTGTGCTTGTTTAGACAAAAAAACAAGAAAATGTCCCACATGTTAAATTGTGACAAATAGTGGTACATTCCAATAAAAAAACAAGACTGGAAAGGAAGACAAAAATTTAAAGATGATTGTCTATGTAAGTACTTTTTAAAAGATTTTACTTATCTATTTGAAAGAGGGAGAAAGAGAGCACAAGTAGGGGAGAGGGGCAGAGGGAGAAGCAGGCCCCCCACTGAGCAGGGAACCTGATGTATGGCTCAATCCCAGGACCCCGGGGCCATGACCTGAGCTGAAAGCAGATGCTTAACCAACTGAGTGACCCAGGTACCACTCTATTTTTAACTCCTTGAGGAACCTCCATACTGTTTTCCAGAGTAGCTGTACCAGCTTGCATTCCCACTAACAGTGTAAGAGGGTTCCCCTTTCTCCACATCCTTACCAACATTTGTTGTTTCCTCTTTTGTTCATTTTAGGCATTCTGACTGGTGTGAAGTGGTATGTCATTGTGGTTTTGATTTGTACTTCCCAGACGCCAAGTGATGTGGAGTATTTTTTCATGTGTCTGTTGGCCATTTGTATGTCTTTTTTGGAGAAATGTCGGTTCCTATCATCTGCCCATTTCTTGACATTTCTTTGTTTTTTGGGTGTTGAGTTTGTTAAGTTCTTTATAGATCGTGGCTGCTAGCCTTTTGTCAGATATGTTATTTGCAAATACTTTCTCCCATTCTGTAGGTTGCCTTTTAGTTTTGTTGACTGTTTCCATTGCTGTGCAGAAGCTTTTTATTTTGATGAAGTCCCAATAGTTCATTTTTGCTTTTGTTTCCCTTGCCTTTGGGGAAGTGTCTAGCAAGAAGTTGCGGAGGTCGAGGTCACAGAGGTTGCTGGCTACATTCTTCTCTAGGATTTTGATAGACTCCTGTCTCAGTCTAGGTCTTTCACCCATTTTCAGTTTATCTTTGTGTATGTTGTAAGAAAATGGTCCAGTTTCATTCTTCTATATATGGGTGTCCAATTTTCCTAGCACTATTTATTGAAGAGACTGTTCTTTTTCCATTGGCTATTCTTTCCTACTGTGTAGAAGATTAGTTGGCCATATAGTTAAGGGTCCATTTTGGGGGTCTCTATTCTGTTCCATTGACCTATGTGTCTGTTTTTGTGCCAGTACCATACTGTCTTGATGATTACAGCTTTGTAAAGAGAGCTTTCATTCTTGCATCACAGCTTCCATTCTGGCACTGTGATGCTACCAGCTTTGGTTTTCTTTTTCAACATTTCTCTGGCTATTCCATACAAATTTTCCTGATTCCATACAAATTTTAGGACTGTTTGTTTCAGCTCTGTGAAAAACTGTCAGCGTTATTTTGATAGGGATTGCACTGAATGTGTAGATTGCTCTGGGTAGCACAGACATTTTAACAATATTTATTCTTCCAACCCAGGACCATGGAATGTTCTTCCATCTCTTTGTGTCTTCCTCAATTCCTTTCATAAGTGTTCAGTGGTTTTTAGAACACAGATCCTTTACCTCTTTGGTTAGGTTTACTCCTAGGTATCTTATGGTTTTTGATGCAATTATAAATGGGATCAATTCCTTAATTTCTTCTTCTTCTGTCTCATTGTTAGTATAGAGAAACGCAAAAGATTTCCACGCACTGATTTTATATTCTGCCATGTTTCAGAACTGCTGTATGAGTTCTAGCAATTTTGAGGTGGAGCCTTTTGGGTTTTCCACATAAAGTATCATGTCATCTGCAAAGAGTGAGAGTTTGACTTCTTCTCTGCCAATCTGAATGCTTTTTGGAGGGAGAGGGTTAAATTTTGTTAAAAATCTAATTTATTTATTTGAGAGAGAGAGAGAGTAAAGGCCAGGGATAGAGGCAGGGGGAGAGAGAGAGAAGCAGACTCCCCACTGAGCAGGGACTCTGAAGTTGGGCTTGATCCCAGGACCCTGGGATCATGACCTGAACCAAAGGAAGACACTTAACCAACTGAGCCACCCAGGCATCCCTTTTTGTTTTCTGATTGCTAAGGATAGGACTTCTAGTATTATGTTGAACAACAGTAGTAAGAGTGAGCACCCTGTCACATTCTTGACCTTAGGGGAAAAGCTCTGTTTTTCCCCCAATGAGAATGATATTCGTTGTGGGCTTTCCGTAGATGGCTTTTATGATATTGAGGTATGTTCTCTCTATCCCTACACTGTGGACAGTTTTAACCAAAAAAGGATGCTGTATTTTGTCAAGTGCTTTTTCTGCATGTACTGAGAGGATCATATGGTTCTCATCCTTTCTTTTATTAATGTGATGTATCACGCTGATTGATTTGTGAATGCTGACCCACCCTTACAACCAAGGAATAAATCCCAATTGGTCATGGTGAATAATCCTTTCAATGTACTGTTGGATCCTATTGGTTACTAGCTTGGTGAGTATTTTGGCATCCACCTTCATCAGGGATATTGGTCTGTGATTCTTCTTTTTGGTGGGGTCTTTGTCTGGTTATGGGATCAAGGTAATGCTGGCCTCATAGAATGAGTTTGGAAGTTTTCCTTCCCTTTCTGTTTGTTGAAACAGCTTCAGAAGAATAGGTATCAGTTCTTCTTTAACTATTTGGTAGAATTCCTCTGGGAAGCCAGCTAGCTTTGGACTCTTATTTGTTGGGAGATTTTTGTTTACTGTTTCAGTTTCCTTACTGGTTAATGGTGTTTTCAGATTTTCCATGTCTTCCTGGCACAGTTTTGGTAGTTTATAAGTAAAATGCATCCATTTCTTCCAGACTGCCTAATTTATTGGCATATAGTTACTCATAATATGTTCCTAAAATTGTTTATATGTCCTTGGTGTTGACTGGGATCTCTCCTCCTTCATTCACGATTTTATTAATTTCAGTCCTTTTGCTTTTCTTTTCAATACGTCTGGCCAGGAGTTTATCGATCTTATTAATCCTTGAAAGAACAAGGTTCTAGTATTGTTGATCTGTTCTACTGTTCTTTTGGTTTCTGCTTCACTGATTTCTGCTCTAATCTTTATTAGTTCTCTTCTCCTGCTTGGTTTAGGCTTTATTTGTTGTTCTTTCTCCAGATCCTTTAGGTATAAAGTTAGTATGTGTATTTCAGACTTTTCTAATTTTTTGAGAAAGCCTTGTATTGCTATGTACTTCCCTCTTAGGACTGCCTTTGCTGCATCCCGTAAGTTTTCATTGTGCTTTCATTTTCATTTGTTTCCATGAATTTTTTAATTCTTTAATTTCCTGTTTGACCCATTCATACTTTAGTAGGATGCTCTTTAACCTCCATGTGTTTTGAGTTATTTCCAAAGTTTCTCTCATGATTGAGTTCAAGTTTCAAAGCACTGTGGTTTGAAAATATGCATGGAATAATCCCAATTTTTGGTATGGTTTGAGACCTGATTTGTGACCCAGTATGGGATCTATTTGGAGGAATGTTCCATGTGCACTCGACAAGAATGTGTATTCTGTTGCTTTAGGATGGAATGCTCTATATGTATCTGTGAAGTCCGTCTGGTCCAGTGTGTCATTCAAAGCCCTTGTTTCCCTATTGATCTTCTGCTTATATGGCTTGTCCATTGCTGTGAGTGGGGTGTTGAAGTCCCCTATTATTACTGTATCATTATCAATATGTTTCTTTAATTTGGTTATTAATTGGTTGATAAAATTGGCTGCTACCAAGTTAGGAGCATAAATATTTATAATTGTTAGATCACCTTGTTGGATGGATCCTTTTAAGTATGATATAGTGTCCCTCTTCATCACTTCATCAGTCTTTGGTTTAAAATCTAATTTATTGGGGCACCTGGGTGGCTCAGTGGGTTAAAGCCTCTGCCTTCGGCTCAGGTCGTGATCCCGGGGTCCTGGGATCGAGCCCCACATCAGGCTCTCTGCTCAGCAGGGAGCCTGCTTCCCTTCCTCTCTCTCTGCCTACCTGTGATCTCTGTCAAATAAATAAATAAATAAAATCTTTAAAAAAAATAAAATCTAATTTATCTGATGTGAGGATTGCTACCTCAGCTTTCTTTTGAGGTCCATTAGCATGGAAAATGGTTCTCCACAGCCTCACTTTCAATCTGAAGGTAACTTTAGGTCTAAAACGAGTCTCTTGCAGCCAGCATATAGATAGGTTTTGCTTTTTTTATACAATCTGATACCCTGTGTCTCTTGATGGGAACATTCAGCCCACTTACCTTCAGAGTAACTATTAAAAGATATGAATTTAGTGCCATTGTATTACCTACAAAGTCCCTGTTTCTGTAAATCGTCTCTTTCTTTCTGGTCTATGTTACTTTTGGGCTCTCTTTTCGCTTACAGGATCCCCTTTAATATTTCTCGCAGGGCTGGTTTAGTGATCACAAATTCCTTTAGTTTCTCTTTGTCCTGGAAGCTCTTTATCTTTCCTTCCACTCTAAATAACAACCTTGCTGGATAAAATATTCTTGGCTGCATATTTTTCTCATTTATTATCCTGAATATATCATGCCAGCCCTTTGTGGTCTGCCAGGTCTCTGTGGCTAGGTCTACTGCCTAATGTTCCTACCCCTGTAGGTTAGGAATCTCTTGTCCCAGGCTGCTTAAGAGGATTTTCTCTGTATCTGTGAAATCTGCAAGCCTTCCTATTATATGTTGGAGTGTTGATTTATTTTAATTGATTTTTGAGGGGGGTTCTCGCTGCCTCTTAGACTTGAACGCCTGTTTCCTTCCCCAGATTCGGGAAGTTCTCAGCTATGATTTGCTCAAAAATACCTTCTGCAGCCCCTCTCTTTTTCTTCTTCTGGGACCCCAGTAATTCTAATACTGTTATTATTATATCATAAAGCTATGGTATAACTGATTTCTTGAGGACTCCCCTCATGGTCCATTAGGTGTTTTTCTCTCTTTTCCTCAGCTTCCTTCCTTTCCAACATCTTGTCTTCTATGTCACTGACTTTCTTCTGCCTCATTTACCCTAGCTGTCAAAGCACCCATTTTAGAATTCATCTCAGTTACAGCATTTTTAATTTCGGCCTGATTAGATCTCATCTCTGTGGTAAGAGATTCTATAGTGTCATTTATGCTTTTTTCAAGGCCAGCTAGTAACTTTATAATCGTTATCCTGAATTCCAGCTCGAACATTTTACTTCTATCCATATTGATTAGATCTGTGCCAAGAGTATTAGCTGTTTCTTTCTTTTTTCATGACTTTCTCCTTTTAGTCATTTTGCCTAGAGAAGAATGGGTGAACAAGACAACAAAATCAAAAATACTAACCATGACCCAAACGAAATATACACTAGACAAATCCAAAGAGGTCAGAAACCAGAAAAGAAAAAAAAAAAGTTAAAGGGAGACTATAATCTCCCAAGGAGGCAAAACCAGGTGATCTGGGTGTATTTTGGTCTGTAGGTTAGATTACACTAAATCCTAAATCCCAAAATTATAAAGACAGCAAAACTTATATATATATGCAAAAATAAAACTGAATATAGTGAAAGGAAGCCAAAAATGAATATATCTACAAAATACAAATGTAAAAATGAACGTTTAAAAAACACTTAAAAACAAAGAACTGATAAAAAAAGAAACTAGTTGAAAAGGAAAATTTTAAACTGAAAGGTCAAAGTATCATGAGAAAAAATTCAAATTCTATATACTTTTCTCCTCTAGCACTGGAGTTTTGCATTTATGTGTGTTCCATAAACTTGGTATTTGCCTGATGTTCCAGCTGGTCTTCTGGGGGAGGGGCCTGCTGTGCTGATTCACAAGTGTCTTTGCCTGGATAGGAGTTGCACTGCCCCTTGCCTGGAGCTGGGCTCAGTGTAAACTTGTGAGGGCTGCTCTGTGTGGCTTTTGTTCCCTGAAGGCTTTCTGTGCTACTCTAGAAGATAAAAATGTTAAAAATGGCCCTGCCCTAATCTCCATCCCCAGAGCCAAAGGACGGCACCCCCCTCTCATCAGTAAACCCTAAGGGAAAAGCAGTCTTCACTTTTATGTGTGCCAAACTCTGCAGACTCCTGCACTGCTCACTGGCGCATATCCTGGGGTGGGAATTGGGGGGAACTGCCATGATTCTGCTGCTTGCAGGCCGCCCCCACCTCAGATCCTGCCACAGTTGTGGTTTCTTGCCAGCTGAGCTGAGAGCCCACTCCTGGGCTCACTGACCATAGCCGGTTTCCCCACTCCAATCCTTAGGAACTCTGTCAGCTCAGGTACCCCTGTTCTTTCTGTGACCCTGAAGATTCTGAGACCACACTGTCCCACCTAGGATTCTGCCCTGCTTCACCACTGGGAGCACCCTTCATGCAGGGAAGTCTCACTGGAGACAGTTCTAAAAGCTCCGATTTTGCACTCTAGAGCTCTATCACTTTCTGGAAGCCAGCCTACTGAGGCTCCCTCCCTTGAAGTTTATCTCTGATATATCTCCCCAGATTCATTTCTCCACACCTCTTATCTTGCAAAAAGTGGGTACTTTTCTATTTGCAGAATTCCTGCAATTCTTTTCTTACATCTCAGGCTGAATTCATAGGTATTCAGAATGATTTGACAGTTATCTAGCTAAATTCAAGGGACCAGATGAAATGAGGTCCCCTACTCCTCTGCCATCTTGTCTCCTTCCTCCTTAGTTCAATCTAACATAACCAATCAGTAAGACCTACTCAGTCTTCCTTTATTTTATCTCTAATAACTGATCCTAGTCTTTCCATACTCACCACTGCAAAATCTAATCATATTTCTTCAAGTTAATAGTAAGCTTCAAAAGGACAGAAAATATCTTAATTCTCTGAATCTTTTATAGAATATATACTTAGTTTGTATAAAAGGAATAGCTATTATACATGTACCATCACCGCTATCTAAGTGATCACTAATGACTTTCAATATAGACATGTAAGTGGCATTTTAACATCTTATAGTCTTGGGATTTTTCTTAACATACTATTTTAGGTACTTCTTAGCACACAGAATGTCCCAAAGGTACTACCTAAATACTAAAAGATCCTAACATTAAGTACATACCTCTCCTCTTCTTTAGTTAGGAGCTCACAGGGATGTGAATGGGAGCAAAAGGAAGAGATAAGTGTTGGTAGGATATTAGAACACAGAACCCTATCAACTCATAGTTGTGATACTGTCAGAAGAAGCTTGACAATCTAAGCTTTTAGCAATAACAACCATGAGAAAAATAACAGCAGACAATAACATAGTACCTGGTTGGTTATCACATCAGTATGTATATAATTCTCTAATCTTTGCAGTCTTATGAATTAGGTATAGTACTATCATTAGTACTAGAGGTACAGATAAAAAAAATATGAGGCTAAGTAGTTAAGCAATTTGCTCATACGGTTTGTAAAGTGGCAGAGCTAAGATTCCATTCTAACCCAGGTAATCTGGCTTGCATGTTCTTAACTGGGGAGGGGGAGATTTCTTTCTTCAAATGGCATGAGAGTTTTACAATCTAAACAAAAAAATTAGACCTATTGGGGGGAAATTTTAAGTATGGATTTTAAAGACACTTTACACATGTCAATAAAGTTTTTCAGCCATTAAAAAGGGTGAGATGAGGAAACTTTTTAGAGTGACAGATTACTCATTACCTTAACTGTGATGACAATTTTATGGGTGTATACATATATAAAAACTTACCCAACTACACACTTTAAATATGTGCATGTATGTCAATACTATATGTCAATTATACCTCAATGAAGCTATATGCAAAAAGGATGAAATAGAACTATAGATGAGCCAATCATTAAAAAGAAAAGGATGCCCACAATATATTGAGTGGAGAAAACAATTATGAGAATTTTCAAGATATAATATGCTAAAAACATGTAAACACATGTAAAAATATACTTTATATATACATACACAGTTACCTGTGGGTTCTGTATTTTAGTCTGTGGTAATAGAAGGAGTTTTCACTGAGGTTTTCTGTCAAGAGAAAGGTGACAGAGCCATGTTGAAAGAAATCCTCCAGCACCATTCAAGCCTTCACATGACTGCTGGCCTGCAGGCCATCTTAATAGCAACTTCATGAGAGACCTTGACCCAAAACTACCCAGCTTATCAGCTCCTCCATTGCTGACTCTCAGAAACTATGTGAGATAATAAATGTTCATAATTTTAAGCTGCCAGGTGGGGTTGTAATTTGTTATGTGGCAGTAGATAAGTAATATATTATTTATCACTCTTTTATATAAAATATCGCATCCATACAGACAAGTGTACAAATTATAAGTACACTCCAAATTGAATGGAGTGTACTTTTCATAAAGTGAGTACACTCATTTAACTAGTACCCACATCATGACACAAAACAGAACATTACCAGCACCCCATAAACAACTCCTTGTGCCTCCTGTCTGGTCACTATCTCCCAACAATGAAAGGTAGCCATTACCCTGATGTCTTGTATCATAAGTGAGATTTGCGGTGCTTCAGTGGCATGGTCAGTTAAGCCTCCGACTCTTGTTTTCAGCTTAGGTCATGATCTCAGGGTCCTGGGATCAAGCCCCTTGTCGGGTTCCACACTCAGTGCAGAGTCTACGTGAGATTCTCTTCCTCTCCTTCTACACCCCCAACTCGTGCTCTCTCTCTAAAACAAATAAATAAATCTTTTTAAAAAATAAATGAGGTTCACATAAAACAAATAAATAAATCTTTTTAAAAAATAAATGAGGTTCACATGTTTGTGAACTTCATATTAATGGAATCATAGCATATACTCTTGGATCTAGCTTCTTTTGTTCAACATGATGTTTGTAAGATTCATCCACACTGCTGCATGTAATTATAGCTTGTTCATTCTCATTACTGATTCTGTATTAGGTATATATCCCCACTAATGTGTTCATTCTATCACTTGATGGACATTTGGGTTGTCTCGGGCTTAGGTTTATTAGAAACAATGCTCAATGCTGTGAACATTCCTGTACATGTCTTTTTATGAACCTATATCCCTATTTCTGTTGTGTATAATCTTAGAAGTGGAATTGCTGGGTCACAGGGATGCCTGTATTCAGCTCTGCTCATTACTTGAGAAACACGTTTCCAAGGTGGTTGTACCAGTATACTTTCCCAATAGCAGTATAGTGGAGTTCTAATTGCTCCGCATTCTTACAGACTCTTGGTATTTTTTGTCTTTGCTATTCTTATGGATGTTAATGGTATTTTGTCATTTTCCTAATGAGTGAAGTTGAACATCTCTTTGTACATTAACTGGCCACTGGACATCTTTTTTTTGAAATGCCTGTTCCAAGTCTTTAGTTCATTTAAAGAAATATTACATTTAAGATGAGCAAAATGCCATGATAATTTTCTAAAATAATGAGTTATTTGTATAATTGTGAAAACAAGTACTTTTGAGCAGAACAGAGTCATCAAAAAGAAAGACAAACCTAATAGAGCAGGAATGTGGTTAGGTACCCCTTCTAAATTTAGAAGTGTTTTGAGAAGAGAAACAACAAAAGCAGGAAAGCAAAAGGAACCCTTAATGTAGGCATGAGACAAAAAGAGAGAGGCCATTATGAAGATGATGCATGTGGGTAGTAGGGTTTGCTTCATTTTGGGGGATGGGAAGGAAGTACAGCACACACAGGACATAGCTAAGAATCCCATTAGCCATAGTCACTACCTACAAAAGCTTTTCTGAGGAAAACAAGGGGCATAGATGGGCTTTAACCCCAGTATGTAGTGTTATATAATTCAGGGTAGTTCAGTGCTGGTACAGGGAAAACACTAAATATTCTGCAAATGAAAATGTGTATCACCTGTGAGGTCCTAGTACATCATACCTCCGAAGAGAGGAAAAATGGTAACATACATATACCCTTGAACAGCCAATAAAATATATACACTCACCTTCCTTTAACCTCACAAGCTACATTAGGCTTTACTTTTTTTTTTCCTTTATGAGTTACCAGAATGCATTATGGCATTAGCTGCTTATTTTTAGTTTACTGATTAAATTTTAATAAGACTCTTCAGATAGCAGAACAATCAGTTAAAGAAAGTTAATACTGTTGGACAAGATCAATGCATAATGGACACCATGTGTGAGTGAAAAAGTAGAAGAATAAATAATGTGGCTTTGGTTGTATTATCTTAGGTACACCACAGCACAGAATCTTAGCTCCTAATGTAACAAACTGGTGCTTTAAATGTGATCACATAATAAGTTCCACTATTCCATTTTTTTTAAATAAATGAGATCAGATATACTTAAATAACTTCAAGAGCCCAATATTTACAATTCAAGCAGAAAAAAAATACATTCTCACATAATAATCCCACTGTCCTACTGTGTATGCACATCACACAAAAAATGGCACTGAAAAATAACCATAAATAGTATATGGAACAAATGTGATACAACTCTGAGGCTTAGAAGAAGAGTTATTTCCATAACATGTAATACTGTTGCATCACTAACAATACATATCACTGTAGTGAGTACGTTCAAGGACATTATATGAAAGCTGCTGAGAGAACCACAATTTAATGGTTTAACACAGACAAAACATTAAACTCAACTCTGAAGAAGGTATATTTTGAAGGATGAAGTTCTTAAATAAACAAGATTTACAGCTTTCTTCAAAAAAAACTATTCCTAAGTAAAGGTCCATTTCCTATAAGTACCATTCAAATTTTTTAAAGGAAATTTGTCTCAAGAACAAAATTAAGTTCATAAGGCTACATAACAATAAGAATTACATTCTATGAAAGCATGAGTATGGCTTTGTTTGTAAAGTAAAATAAAAAGGCAGAAATGCTTTTTTTTCTTTATTACTTAGTACCTTCTCTTGTAAGAGCAGCCCAGACAAAATCTCAAGAATGGATTCCTATGAGAAGCTTTTACACTGATGTTGTTTGGCAACAGTGATCACATACATAGGGGAAAAAAAAAATCTAAAGATGAGAGGGAATGCTAGGCTTGAATTGTCTGTTGCTACTGTTTTTAAACTCCACTGTTCAATCTAATTGAACTGGAGAGCTCTGAATTCTCAGACAAAAAGCAGAAGAGAAATGAAACCAAGGTCCTGGAGCGTCCACAAACTAGAAAATGAGCTTAATCACATTAGATTAGAACTCACCAATCCCCAAAGGGAGATTTAATTTCATAATGATATCCTATTTTGCTTAATGCTGGGCAGGGATCATGTATATCTTGTTTGATGCTATATTCCCATACTCATCACTACATTTGGCACATACTAGACATGCAAAATTTAGTGAATAAATAAAATATTGTATTTTAACAAGTTGAGCTCATATGTTATTCCATTTTGTGTCAAACTAGTTTTATTCATATACTGCAATAATCTTTCTATAAAATTAAATACTTCATGAACATAATTCTTTTTTTTAAAGATTTTATTTATTTATTTGAGAGACAGAGATCACAAGCAGGCAGAGAAGCTGGAGAGAGAGAGGAGGAAGCAGGCTCCCTGCTGAGCAGAGAGCCCGACGAGAGGCTCGATCCCAGGACCCTGGAACCATGACCTGAGCTGAAGGCAGAGGCTTTAACCCACTGAGCCACCCAGGCGCCCCTTCATGAACATAATTCTTAACAACTGCATTATATTCATGTACTATAACTTAACCATTTCCTAAATATTCTATCATTCAGAAATAAACTTTGTTCCATCTCATACAATAAAAAATTATGCATTCATGAAGAATTTATTCTATTTCTTGCTGTCATAAAGTAATAGTGCATTTTTAAAATATAAACTGTTATTTTCATTTTTTATATTTTCTTGGGACAGATAAGTGGGGGAAGATGGATTTACTCATCTAAAGACAGATGGGGCAAACAAATATATATTACTGAGAAAATCAGAGGAGGTTATCAGCTCTTCACACATATGTAAATTAATTTAATCAGCTTACTTAATACCTAGCTGTAACAGACTACAAAAATTGGAGTTTTCCTATGGTGGAGATGGTCTGGCAGTGAAACAGTTGGATTATATAGGGTGGGTATGGGAGAACTAATCCTGACCAGGGACTATGCATTGCACTTAAGTTTTTGTTCTGTTACTTAACTAGCTACAAGACATTTCTGGGACCTTGTTCACTCTCTCGTAAGAGGTTTCCTGGCGAAATGAACTGAGACTTGGAGAAGCTTGAGAGGAAAAGGCCAAGATATAACTTGGGCACACCTTGAGGTACTCACAAGGGTTACTATAGGCATATAATCGCTTCTTGCTTTACCTCTCATGCTAGCTTATCTAAAGGTTCAATAGTTAGATGCTTCTGGACATCACCCAATCTGGCACCAAGGTCATCACCGAATCATGATAAAAAAGCAAAACAGATACCAATTCAACACATTAAACTTAATATCTCAGTATCAAATTCATTTTATTTACTCGTACCCTACCCAGTTTTGGAAAGAATTAAAGATGATTTATGTAAAATACCATATAAGATAAAATAAAATATAAATATAAAAAGGATTTGAGGGAAAATGTGACAAAGGAAAAAAATCAAGAAGGGATTCAGAGAAATAGAGAGGACCCACGTTTGTAAATAAAAACCTTGTTGAAAGGCTGAATTTTTTTCTTTAGGTTGAATCTTCGTTAAACAAAGAGATAAACCTCCGAGCAGCCAATGCCAAAAGAAAAACACAATTAGTTACATGAGCTACAGTATCCCTAAGATAAAAATAAAGCTGTAAAGCAATTCCCCAGAAGCCTCATTACTTATGATTTTCACATTAAATAGAAAAATTATTCCTAATGTCTTCAAAAGAAGAAATATAATGAGCATCTTCAACATCCATGTTGTAAATACAACAAAGTATTTTATAGCACAATTTCTTGTAGCTTCTTCAAGTCGGCCAATGACAAGATAGCACAGAAGCCGCGTACCCTACATTTGTGTAATATATTTAGAAATTGACCCAATTCAAATGGTTTGCTAAAACTGCCTAGATACAACTGAAAACGCCCCAGGCCCAGTGGGATACCTATGCCAAAGGAAACTCGTTGCACCTAGCTGATCCATACAAATACCCTGATGGGCACTTTCTACCCAAAACCTACATGATCTGACTCACTGTACTGTCCCTTCTCCAAAACACAATGGCAGCCCTGAAAGATATGCTTATAAGCAACCCCAGGGGCCAAGAGAATTCAGAATATCATTCTATTCTAAATAATTAAGAGAGAGGGACTATAGTTTACCCATGGGTAGCTTTGGGTCCCTAAGAATTACTACTCCTTGCAAGTATGTTGTGGAAAGCCTGCTAAATTGGTTTACCAAATAAGTAATCAATCAGCCCAAAAAAGATGTTTGTTATGATACAGTAATGGCTGAAAAGTAAACCCAAAACCTTACAATACTGGAGTCCAACTGTCTGGGGACAATGCAATGAGGATTGTGGTACTGGGTGAGGGGCACATTTTTCTGGACTATCATCCCTTTAGTACTCAATTTTTGGATGGGTTCAAATTTCTCTATCATTGGTTTATTTCTCCTAGTTATACATCTTTTCACCAAAGTTGAGATGAGTAAGCAGAGGGCCCAGAGGGGGCTCTATCTGAAGGGTTTTTTGCTCTGCCAGCACTACAACAAGAAGACCTCACAGGGTTCCTAATATACGGATTAAGTAAAATGATATATCATTTACTCGATCTGTATATTAGGAACCCTGTGAGTCCAGTAAGGTGAATATCATACCTGTCTTACAGATGAGGAAATCAAGCCTTGGTTTGGTTACACTGTCACTACTTGGTAGAGCCTGAGGCACATTCCAGGTCTGATTCTCACTCTAACACTTTCCCCACTGAGGTAACAAACCAAGAATGTAAGTTTTGCTTACTATCAGCTTAATTTCATGAGTCCTTTCTAATACTAAAATGGCTGTTTTTGCAACTTACAATTAAAAGCAACAAATAAAATAAATACACCTGCATGCAAACCTGAAGAGAGAGGTCCTAAGACAAACAAGGTTGACATTTAGGTTGAGTTGTAGTTTCTTTTATTTGCTTTTCCACTCCAACTGGAATCCTACAATCAAGTCAAGCTAGCTCTCTAAACATTACTATATATTTTCTCACTTTCAAGGCTTTGTTAATACCATTCCCCTTAATTTAAATATGACGCCCCCATGGGGCACCTGGCTGGCTCAGTTGGAGGAACGTGTGACTAATATTGGGGTTGTGAGTGTGAGCCCCATGTGGGGTAGAGAGATTGAATATAAACAATAAAATAAATACAGTATCCCTTCCTTTTGGCTTCTTTTTACCCTAAAGCCATTATTAATGACAGTATACCCCCATCTCCTTAGAAATAAATATAGCTCTATCAGCTTAAAAGGATATAATCTCTCTGTCCTCTAAATTTCTATAGTATTCAAATCTGTAGTACTCTTTGGTTAAATCTTACTTTCACTTGTTTACTCACTGGTTTTCTGTGTGTGTATTATCTCTTCCCGGACTATAAGCTGCCTGATGGATGAGGCCATCACTTGACCTTTCTGCAGTGATGATAGTATCTAGCACCCAGCTGACACAGAGAAAATACTTAACTGATGGCTAAGACTTCAAGTCCCCTGAACAGCCGAAACAACCAGCTGCCTACTTCACCATCTTTCATTAGAAACTCAACCAGTCTTTCAATTTCCCAATTTCAATTTCACCTTTCTTTTTCTAATTTTAACTGTCCATAACACAAAACCAAATTACATGTTTTTTTTAACACTGGACTGACTACAGATTCTTACATGACATCTATGGGGAATAATTTCTATTCACCAAACTGAAGTATACTTAAAGCAAACAACTTTGAACATACATAAATTGTCATTGCTACTTTACAATTCATCATATAATGTTTTCCTTGATTTAATTAGTCCTCTATTGATCTTCATTTAGGATGGTTCTATTTCTTTATCATAAATAACGCTGATAAATCCACCTACCTACATTTATATGCATATCTCTTATTATTTTCTGAGATTAAATTCCTAAGGTGATATGTATTGCTAACTTTCCAGAAAGTGTGAAGCAATTTCATTTTCCCCGCCAATGTACAACGGTGCTTGTTTATGAAGAGTAGTTGCCTGATGTTCTCTTCGGGGGCAGGGGGAAGTAACAATGATGTAAAGAGAAAGAATCAGATTAGGGAGGGTCAGGCCTTTTTTTTTTTAAAAAAAGATCTGAAAAAAAAAGGTAGACATGTAAGTTTTTATTATATTGGCCTATTCTTTGTATGTTTATTTTTCTTAATTACAAAAAACTTTTAAAGACTGTCTATTCCCTACTTGTCAACAATGAGTATGAACATTTTGTTTTTCAAATCCGTGAATTCAATGAATCAAAAATGCTATCTCAATGTTTTAGTTTACAACTCCTTGATCACCAGCGAGGTTGAATATGTATGTATGTATGTATGTATGTATGTATGTATCTACCTGCTACCTATATGTTCTTCTAACCTATAGCTTTTAGTTAAGATTTTGTGCTCTCTGGGGCCCCTGGCTGGCTCAGTCAGTACTACATGCAACTCTTGATCTTGGGGTTGTAAGTTCAAGCTCCATGTTGGGCATGGAGTTTTAAGAAAATTTTGTGCTCTCTGTTCTTTATGGGTGTGTGCACTCTCTGTTTTTCATTTTGAAAGCACGCATAAGGAACATTTTCTCTCAAACATTAAGCTTCTACCCAAAAGAATGAACCTCTACATAAGATCTTAAATGTGTGGCCCTTATTTGATCTCTTCCTTTTTATATACGTGGCCCTCAAAGGAAAAAAAAATTCTCCACTACCAAATTGGACATAAATTTCCTAGATGTAACTCAAAAATAAAGAAAACTGCAGAAAAGCTCCTGCCTTTCCTAGAACAGTTAAGTGGAAGGACTGTGGAGGAAAGCTTGGTCTCTGAGGAAAGGGATCTAATATATATGACTGCAGAGTTTTCTGTTGCTGTGGTAAGAAGAGAATTTATGGCTGAAAACAAATGTTCTGTATTTAGATCAAGAGACATTAACATTCACAATTATCTACAGAACACAGTAAGGAACACATGTAAATTCATGAATCACAGGGAAGGAGGACCCTAAGAAAGCAACATAGAGTAACAGCAGGGGGAAGTAGCAAGGATTAGAGCCCTAACGGTTCCCAGCTACCCTCGTCTTCATTCTTAAAGCTTAAGAGGCCACCCAGAGACTCTTTGTTGATAAGGAAATTACATAAACTCACACTATAAATAAGGGACACAACAAGAATTGCAGCCTCTCACTCTATCAAATGTAATTCACAGAGGAAGAAATTGAGAGCAAAGGACATCTAAAAAAAAAAAAATCATAGAATCCCAGGAAGCAGATATATTATTTATGGAGTCCACCACTTACAGAATTAAATGGTTTCCATGCTGCTGGGGCCAAGTTCCTGGAACTAAATTCTCTTGTACTACTGCTTATTTCCATCCCTGACCATATCCTTCACTTTGGAAATGGCCAAAGTAAGTTTAACTTGAAACCACAAGTCAGGCCATACTTTTAAAACAGGTAACAAAAGAGGCGCCTGGCTGGCTTAGTCGGTTAAGCGTCTGGCTTCAGCTCAGGTCATGATCCCCGGGTCCTGGGATGTAGCCCCACATTGGGCTCTCTGCTCAGCTGGGAGCCTGCTTCTCCCTCTCCTTCTCCTGCTCCTCCTGCTTGTGTTCTCTCTGTCAAATAAAGAAATGAAATCTTTAAAACAAACAAACAAACAAAAAACAGATAACAAAGAGTCTGAAGAAATAGCAAAGAAACAGATTTTCTCCTTGACATTTAAGATGGTAAGCTTACTGCTAAATTATGTTCAATATGTGATATAATTGATTGGACATGTACCAAAACATTTTTTAAAGATTTTATTTATTGGGGCGCCTGGGTGGCTCAGTGGGTTAAGCTTCTGCCTTCAGCTCGGGTCATGATCTCACGGTCCTGGGATCGAGCCCCTCATCGGGCTCTCTGCTCAGGAGGGACCCTGCTTCCCCCTCTCTCTCTGCCTGCTCTCTGCCTACTTGTAATCTCTGTCAAATAAATAAAAATCTTTAAAAAAAATATAAAGATTTTATTTATCTATTTGAGAGAGAGAGCGAGCAAACAAGCAAGCATGAGCAGGGGTAGGGGCAGAGGGAGAGGCAGACTCCCTGCTGAGCAGGGAGCTGGAAGAGGGGCTCGATCCCAGGACTCTGAGATCATGACCTGAGCCAAAGGCAGACACTTAACTGACTGAGCCACCCAGGTGCCCCTGTACCAAAACATTTTTGAGGACAATCCCAATCCTGAATATGACATTGCAGACTACCTACACAAAAGCCATCCATAATGCCTTGGCCCCCTGACCTTCTCCAATATAAGTACTAGAAAAGTGTGCCCATGTAACCCAGTTCTAGCCAATGTGATATAAGGGGAAAGTCTTTCTTTCAAGAGGACATACTTCTGGCAAGCCCTTCTGCCATTTGCTCTTTCTTCTGCTTGGTATACAAATATGAGATGTGGAGCATAGCCGGTGTACGAACATGAGAATGAGAACCATATGCTAAGCTTGTTGGGCTAGAAAAACGTAAAGATATGTGCCCTTGAAGACACCTACACCTGAACTGTCTATCTCCAAAACTTTTAAGATAAATACACCCTTATCTAAACGTCTATTAACCCATTTCCTGCTAATTGCAGCCAAACACATTCCTACTAATATATTAGGAATAGACAAGTAGTAACTGAGTTCTCCACTATGATAGAAAGAGAAAGAATACACACCAAAAATGCAATAAAAATGTCATCGATGCTGTAAAAGAAGCAAAGGATACATTAAGGCAAAAGTGGTCAGGTCAGTTGTACCCAGAAAAGACATGAAGGCTTCACAGACAAGGCAACATTTGAGTCTTGAAATATGATGAGTTGTTTGTTAGGAGCAGAAGAAACAGAATATCTATCCTACCTTGTCTTCTGTCCAACAGGGCTACCTCTTTTCCTAAGCTAAAACAAGTAAAGAAATGCAGCACATTGCAATACAGTATATTCTCATTCTTCCCTACCACAGCCGAGCATTGTGCCAGGACTTAGTGATTACCAAAATGACATTAAACCTACCCTCATGTTGCTCACAGTCAAATGGACATTTTCAAGGCTATCTCAATCAAACAAGTAGTGACAACTCAGTGGCTACATAACTATAGCTTAGATACACTGATGTGTTTGGCCTATAAGAAGTCTGATCTTCCAAGTCCTCCAACCCAAAACTTACTCTTGTTTCCTTATCATCTAGGAATCACCTCTCTCTTAAAGTAAAAGGATGAAATACCATGTTGTCATTTGTGAGTATTAAAAATCTCAGTGCAGTTACTAATCTGGCAAAAATCCCAGGCGATGAAATCAGTCTATTTTGTAACTCATGGCTTCAAAGCCTCTGGAGACAACCAGGATCCAAGCACTTAAGAAAATTACCTTACCATCTATTCACCTCCTTGGAAGCTGCTTCTGAAATGTCTAGCTACAGTTTTAGCTACCACAGAAAGTCGGTCTTAGGGAAGGCTCCTTCCATAAACCAATTAAGTTATTAATCTAAAGAGAAAATTCTTTTTGGAAAAACATCTCACCAAATTTCCCATAAGCATTATAGGATTTTTTTAAAAGAATATTTATTTACTTACTTACTTAAAAGAGAGAGACAGATCACAAGCAGGCAGAGAGGCAGGCAGGCGGGGGGCAGGGGGTGGGGAGGAAGCAGACTCCCTGCTGAGCAGAGTGCCCGATGCGGAGCTCGATCCCAGGACCCTGAGATCACGACCTGAGCCGAAGGCAGAGGCCTTAACCCACTGAGCCACCCAGGCGCCCCGCATTATAGGATTTTAATACCTCATGCAGCTTACTCTAAAACAGACTTCCTCCCTATCCTTATCACACAGACACCATTGAACATGAGGCATAGTTTCTTAAAAATACACCTCCTTATATCCCATTCAACTGAAGTATTCAACTACCTCAGAGATATGAGAGTAAGACGAAGGGTAGTAATGAAGATGGTCTGGTACAGAAGCAACAGAAATGCAATGGGGTGCTCAAAAGAATCAAACACAAATTTGTTAAATTATAAATGATCTCTGAGAATCACTTGGAAAAAAACTGAATCTTGTTAGCAACATACATGAGTATCCATAAAAATATTTTTTGGCCTTACTTACCCGTTCTTCTGGTCTATGATTATTTTCACATTTACTGCTCACTCATGCAATTAGGGCCTCAAAGCAGCTTGGGGGCACTGGATTTCACCCCAGGTTATGTGAAGAAGAAACAGGCTGCAAACAGGGGGATCTGTAGTTATGGGTCACTAGAGCCAAAAGCAAAGCAGCCACCACAGCCCCAAAGCAGTCGTAAGCCTTCTCAGGACTCACCAGTTTGCCTACAGTTTGCCTATTTTTTTATAAACCTATTTGATATATGCATTTTTAAGGTATTCAAGTTAATAATCTCATTTACTGTGGTTGTCATATCAGGTAGAAACTATAAAATGAACTTTATTACTTAGCTCACTATTGCCTATAGTCCTTCAATAAATGAGTTCAAACAGAAGTAAGAAATAACCATTACAGGGATTTTCCCCCAAACAATTCGTATATATAGCACTATATAACAAAGTATATCATAGACAAATTAATCTTTTAAATGGCTTGAAATATTATTAGCCATTTATCCATACGAGTAAAAGAAACATATACAGGGGCAATTGGGTAGCTCAGCCAGTTGGGCGTGGAGCCTGCTTGGGATTCTCTTTCCCTCTCCCTATGCTCCTCCCCCACCACACTCCCTCTCACACACTCCCTCTCTCTCTCTCTCTCAAAAAAAAAAAATATATATATATATACACATACATATATTTATACACACACACACACGTGTATATATATATATATATATATATATACACACACAAATATCTTTAATCATCTTATTTGACATAATCAAAATACTCTTGCCTAATTTATTAATGGTGAGTGATTTGTTATGGTGAATCCATAATTAATGGATTCAAACAGCATTTACTGAATATTTACATTGAGCTCTAAAGACCCATAATATGTTTTTAAAAATTCCCAGGCTTTATAAAGTTACTTTATTTTCAAAACAACTTAGTGAGGTGGGATCACATAGTTAATGCACAGTCCCCAAAGAATTCTGCTTAATTCTAAATGTCTCCCTCTCCTACTCTCTTTTTTTGTCATTAGATACAAGTTTTCATTTTTTTTCACTTTTTATTTTTCTTAAGTTTTTATTTAAATTCAAGATAAAATACAGTTTAATATTAGTTTTGGGTGTATAATACAGTGATCCAACACTTCCATGCAATACCCAGTGCTCATTACAACAAGTGAACTACTTAATTCCCATCATCTATTTCACCTATCCCCCCACCCATCTCTCTTCTGGTAACCATCAGTTTGTTCTCTATAGTTAAGAGTCTGTTTCTTGGTTTGCCTCTGGCTCTCTTCCCCCGCCCCCACCTTTGCTCCTTCATTTTCTTTATTAAATTTCACATTTGATTCAAATTATATGATAATTTGTTTTTCTCTGACTTATTTCACTTAACCTAATACTGTCTAGCTTCATCCATGTCATTCCAACTAGCAAGATTTCATTCCTTTTCATGGTTGAGTAATATTCCATTGTGTATATATACATACCACTTCTTCTTTATCCATTCATCAGTTGATGGACACTTGGGCTGTTTCCACAATTTGGTTACTGCAGATAATGCTGCTATAAACACTGGGATGCATGTATCCCCTTGAATTAGTATTTTTGTATTCTTTAGGTGAATACCTAGTAGTACAATTGCTGGATCAGAAGGCAGTTCTATTTTTAACTTTTTGAGGAAGCTGACACTGTTTTCTACAATGGCTGTACCACTCTGCATTCCCACCAACAGTGCAAGAGGGTTCCCTTTTATCCAAATCTTCACCAACACTTCTTGTTTCTTGTGTTGACTTTAGATATTCCGACAGGTGTGTGGTGATACCTCACTGTTGTTTTGATTTGCATTTCCTTGATGATTAGTAATGCTGAGTGCCTTTTCATGTCTGTTGGCCAACTGTATGACTTCTTTGGAAACATGTCTATTCATGTCTTCTGCCCATTTTTTAATTGGATTGTTTTTTGGGTGTTGAGTTTTGTAAGTTCTTTATATATTTTGGATACTAACCCTTTTTTGGATATGTCATTTGCAAATATCGTCCTTTGTTCTGTAGCTGCCTTTTAGTTTGGTTCACTGTTTTCCTCACTGTGCAGATGCTTTTTGGTTTTGATATAGTCCTAACAGTTTATTTTTGCTTTTGTTTCCCTTGCCTCAGGAGACATGTCTAGAAAGAAGTTGCTATGGCTGATATCAAGTATGTTACTGCCTGTGTTCTCTTCTAGGATTTTTAGGCCTCAGGTCTCACATTTAGGTCTTTCATCCATTTTGAATGCATTTTTCTGTATGGTTTAAGAAAGAAGTCCAGTTTCATTCTTTTGCATGCAGCTGTCCAGTTTTCCCAACACCATTTGTTGAAGAGACTGTCTTTTTCCCACTGGATATTCTTCCCCGCTTTTTCAAAGACTCATTGACCATATAATTGTGGGCTCATTTCCGGGTTTTATACTCTGTTCAATGTAGCTATGTGCCTATTTCTGAGCTGGTACCATACTGTTTTGAATACTACAGCCTTGTAATATAACCTAAAGCCTGGAATTATGATGCAACCAGAAGTGCTTTTCATTTTCAACGTTGGTTTACCATTTGGGGTCTTTTGTGGTTCCATACAAATTTTAGGGCTGTTTGTTCTAGCTCTGTGAATAATGTCGTTAGTATTTTGACAGGGATCGTATCAAATAGATTGCTTTGGGTAGTATAGACATTTTAACATTATTTGTTCTTCCAATCCATGGCATGGAATGTCTTTCCATTTCTTTGTGTTATCATCAATTTCTGTCATCACTGTTTTACAGTTTTCAGAGTACAGGACTTTCACCTCTTTGGTTAGGTTTATTCTTACGTATCTTATTGCTTTTGTTGCAATTATAAATGGGAATGATTCCTTAATTTCTCTTTCTCCTGCTTCATTATTGGTGCATAGAAATGCAAGACTTCTGTACATTGATTTTGTATCCTCTGACTTTACTGTATTCAGTTTTTCAGTTCTAGCAGTTTTTTGGTGGAATCTTTTGGGTTTTCTATATACATCCTACTCCCTTTTGTATGGAATACAAGAGGATAGGACATCATGAGATTCAATCTTACAGACACTCATCAAAGGAACACCTGGTCTTGGTTTCTAAGAGGTTATTCAGAAAAAATTTTTTTGCCCTCAAGGAAATATGACAGGTATGATAAACAGAATCTATAGGACTTTCTCCATCCCCTGCACATATAAACACAGAAAGCAACTATAAAACCTGGTTTTAGTAGAAAGAAAAACAATCTTAAGGTACTGGACAGTGAACAAAAGCATACAGGCTCTCACAGGGGACTCATACTTGCTACGAGGAACACAGACACGGAGCTAAACAAATTTTCATCACCATGGCTTTTAGCCTGTGGGTAAGTATAGCACTTGTAGTGAACAGCAGTTAGAGGGGCACACATGGGGGGAAAAGTCATTATTCAGATCTATGGAATCAGAAAAGTTGAGTTGGGAAAATGCTGAAGGAAGTGGAGGAAGGAAGAGAGCTAGAGAGAGAATGCCCAAATTCTGTCTACCCACATCTTTAACTGGACCCTGGACCATACTGGTGTTAAAGAAATGCAAAGCATGAGAACAAATTATGAACTGAGACAATAGCTGCCACCCAGAAGGTACTAGCGAATGAAAAGCAGCAGACACTGGCAGATTGTGCACTCAGTTTGAAGAGGGGAGATGGTGTGCCTTTTAGTCTGGGACCAGGTGCAGTCCATAGCAGAAGTGAGCACATATTTAAAAACCCAGTCAGGGGCACCTGGGTGGCTCAGTGGGTTAAAGCCTCTGCCTTCGATTCGGGTCATAATCTCAGGATCCTGGGCTCGAGCCCCGCATCGGGCTCTCTGCTCAGCAGGGAGTCTGCTTCTCCACCCCACCCCCCACTCCCCCTGCCTCTCTGCCTACTTGTGATCTGTCAAATAAATAAATAATATCTTTAAAAAAAAAAAGTCATTCAGGCCTAGATAACCACATAAAAAAATCCAGAAAATCATAAGCATTGAAAAGAAAGGGCCAAAGAGTAGATCCCTAAGCCCTGATTACCCATATCTTTGACTAAACCCTGAACAATACTTGCAGACTAGACTCTTAGAAGCCCATCCCAGAACAACAGATCTGAACAAAGAAAAGAGCTACCGCACTAGAAAAAGTTAGCTGTTCAAGCCCAGCCAAAACAACTACCTTCTAAAACAAAGGAAGTAATACTTATTAGAGAAAAAATACACAGTCCAGAATCTCACTTTAACATTCATAATATCCAAGATACAATCCAAAAGTACTCAGTATACTAAGATTCAGGAATATATAACCCATTATCAGGAGAAAAGACAGTCATTCTTGTCTAACTCAACGATAAACCAGATGTTGTAATTAAAAGAGGAGAATGTTAATTGGCTAGCCTCAATGAGATATAAGGAGGGATGTTTTTAATTCATAAAAACTTGATTTCCAGTTTCTGGTCTGTATATAAGGACCCTGGAAATCATCATCCCATTCTTACAGCAAGAGAAAGAGTGAACAAACCGAAAACCAACAACTCTTCCTAGAGCCATCAGACAAACGAGGTCACAAGGCAAACCACTGCCCCCATAATTGTAGAAACAGACAGGAAGATACAGAAAATCCAACTCACCAAAGCAGAAACCCAGAAACAGAAAAGTCTAGAACCAGTACTACTAGCATCACTGATAGCTGGAGGCTCAGTGTGAACACTGTGAGAGTTAAAAACTTCAGGGGGTCCTCATCTTGGGGACCTTCAAATTTTTGTGAGTTTTACCTCCAGGACCCCTTCCAGGTTCTCCAGTAAATATCAGAGAAAACTTTCCTCAGATTTCCAAGTGGGGGGGGGAAGTAGGCATTTTTTTTTTTAACACGCCCAGAACATTCTCTTCTTAACAAGACCTGCCCTTAAGAGAAATTATTTACCAAACCTTAACCAGCCCTGAAGAAGTAAAGTACTCACACTGGCTCAAAATACCCAAATACCCAGCTGGCTCTAACCTTCTCTAGACTTCCACATGAGAAAAGGGAAATACCCAATTCCAGCCCCCATCTAACCTTCCTGTCTCACTCAAGGGGGAGAAACACTTGTGAAAATCATAACCCAGGGGCACAGGCTCATTAAAAGACTGAGACCCAACTTAAGATTACAGAACACTTCCTCTCTTTCCACACCTTGCCATCACATCAATATGACTCCTATATAATAACAGGGGAACACAACTGAAAGAACTGCACATCTTGGACTTTAGTTAAGAACAAGTCCCAGGGTGCCTGGGTGGCTAAGTGGGTTAAACAAAGTCTGCCTTCAGCTAAGGTCATGGTCCGAGGGTCCTGGGATCGAGCCCTACATAGGGCAGCCTGCTGAGCAGAGAGCCTACTTTTCCCTCTCCCTCTGCTGCTCCCCCTGCTTGTGTCCTCTATGTCAAATAAATAAAATCTGAAAGACAAAAAAAAAAAAAAAAGAACAAGTCTCCAGGGGAACCCAAAAACAGAGGAGTCAAAAACAAAGACTACCTGGGAAATTTTATCCTCTGATACCTATAGCTACAGCAAACACAAAGCACCATCTAACCTTTAGCCAGATAAACATCAAACCTCATACTAAAAGCTTATTTACCCAGTAGTACATCATGTCCAGCTTTCAACAAAAACTTCCAAGGCATAATAAAACCAACCAAATGAAAACAAAACAAAACCAGTTTGACGAGACAGAGAAAGCATCAGAACCATACTTAATTATGACAAGAGATATTTGGAATGATCAATTCATGAAAACCCAGCAGAAACAATTAAGAAAGAAATTTTAAAACAAAAAAATATTTTTTTTCAAGATTTTATTTTTCAGAGAGAGGAAGAGAGACCGCACACATGTACAATCAGGGGGAATAGCAGGCAGACAAAGAAGCAGGCTCCCCACTAAGCAAGGAGCCCGATGCAGGACTCGATCCCAGAACACTGGGATCATGACAAATGTTTAACCAACTGAGCCACCCAGGTGTCCCCAAAAAAATAATTTCTGGAAAGAAAAATAAAAAACCTGTAGATTGAATTTATAGCCAAATAGACATAACAGAGGGGTAAGTGAACTAAAGACAGATTGGGTTAAGCATCAGATTCTTGATTTCAGCTCAGGTCATGATCTCAGGGTTCTGAAATCAAGCCCCAGGTCAGGCTCCATGGCAGGCATGGAGCATGCTTAAGAGACTCTCTCTCTCTCTCTCTCTGCCCCTCTTCCCCCTCCCTCTTAATTTTTTTTTTTTTTAAGGCACAAAAGCGAATAGGGAGGAAAACTGAAACAAAATGAACAGAAGCCTAGAGATCTGTTAGATGATACTAAATAGTCACAAATAAGTGTAATTAGAATATCAGATGAAGAGGAGAGAGAAAAAATATTTAAAGAAATAATGGATAAAAATTGCCCAAATTGACGAAAGACAGAAATTCACAGATACACAATACTAAATGAACACAAAACAGAAAAACACAGAGAAGCCCAAAGTACATAGTAAATCACTGTAAGTCAAAGATCAAGAGCAAACCTTAAGGGCAGCAAGGGAAAAATTACATATCACAGTCAAGAAAACAATGTTCCAATTAATGGTTAAGCTACTAGAAACCATGGAGGAAAGACTGGAACAGCATATTTAAAGTCTTGGGGGGCGGGAGGCAGGGGGGACTGACATGGACAAGTGTTGTCCCAGAATTCTATGTCCAGCAAAGATACAACTGAAGAGTGAAAATGAAGTAAAGATATTTACATATTAAAGGAATGGTTAAAGGCATTTGTCACTGGCAGATTGGCTCTATAAGAAGTATATTTGTTGGCAACAGATCTGCACTGTAAGGAATGCTACAAGTTATTTATATGGAAAGGAAATAATACCTAATGGAATTGAGATACTCAGAAATGAATAAAGAACATCCAAAATGGTAAATGGCTGAGTAAATGCGTAAATGCAAAAGACTATTTTTTGCCTTTTTCCTCTACTTTTCTTTATAAACCAAATAACTCTTTAAAACTTAAACAGCAGGGTGCCTGGGTGGCTCAGTGGGTTAATAAGCCTCTGCCTTCGGCTCAGGTCATGATCTCAGGGTCCTGGGATCGAGCCCTGCATGGGGTTCTCTGCTCAGCAGGGAGCCTGCTTCCCCCTCTCTCTCTGCCTGCCTCTCTGCCTACCTGTGATCTCTGTCAAATAAATAAATAAAATCTTAAAAAAAAAAAAAAACTAAAACAGTGCAGGGGTGCCTGGGTGGCTCACTTGTTAAGCGTCTGCCTTCAGCTCAGGTCATAGTCCCAAGGTCCTGGGATGGAGCCCCAAGTTGGGCTCCCTACTCAGTAGGAAACCTGTTTCTCCTTTTCCCACTCCCCCAGCTTGTGTTCCCTCTCTTGCTATGTCTCTGTCAAATAAATAAAACCTTAAAAAACTAAACTAAACTAAACAGTGCCGTGTGTGTGTGTGTGTGTGTGTGTGTGTGTGTGTGTGTGTAAGAAATGTAACAAAAGGACAGGGATGTGTGCCTGTAACTTTGTTTAAGATTTCCATGTTCCACTTGTAGTACATTATTAACTAATGTACTGAGAAGTACATTAATTAAGTGGACTGTGAAAAGTTATGTCTGTACATTATAATCCCTAGGGCAGCTGCCATTAAAAAAAAAAAAAGTACAAACAGTACAAAAAAGGAATAGCTGAAATATCAACAGAAAAAATGAGACAGAATTCTAAAAACATATTCAAATATTCTAAAAACAAGCAGGAAGGAGGAAGAGGGGAAGGAAAAACAGAGATGTGTAGAAAATACAAAATAGGGGCGCCTGGGTGGCTCAGGGAGTTAAGCCTCTGCCTTCGGCTCAGGTCATGGTGTCAGGGTCCTGGGATCGAGCCCCACATCGGGCTCTCTGCTCAGTGGGGAGCCTACTTCCTCTTCTCTCTCTGCCTGTCTCTCTGCCTACTTGTGATCTCTGTCAAATAAATAAATATTTTAAAAAAAGAAAATACAAAATAATATACTAGCCCTAAGCCCAATCATATCAGTAACTACATTAAAGATTACCAAATTAAATGTTCCATTGATTGTCAAAGAGCTAAAGTAAAACAAACCACACAAATATATACTTCTTACAAGACATTCATTTTAAATATAAATAGACAGGTTCAGTGTGAAAAGATGAAAATATATTCCTTGCAAACAATAAGCAAAAAGCTGGAATGACCTTTAATATCGCAAGACAATTTTTAAAATTAAATGTATTACTAAAGACAAAGAAGGAGCCTTCAATGATAAAAGGTTCAATTCAACAGGAAGGCATCATCTCAAATGGGCATGAATCCTACAATAGAATTTCAAATATATAAATCAAGACCAACAGAATTAAAGAGAGAAATAGACAGGTGTACTTGGGTGGTGTTTGGTTAAGCATCTGACTCTGGTTTGATCTCAGGGTCCTGAGATTGAGCCCCATGTTGGGTTCTGCACTCAGCAGGGAGCCTACTTAAGACTTTTTCTCCCTGTCCCTCTGCCTCTCCCCACAATTTTATGCAATCCTTCTCTCTCCGTAAAATAAATAAATCTTTTTTTTTAAGAGAGGAATAGACAATTCCCCAATCGTAGTTGGGGACTTTAACCCCTGCTTCAGCAATAGACTGAATTGGGGGGGGGGCGGGAATCAAAAAAGGCATAGAATTAAAGAACATTACCAGCCACTTTGACCTATATTTATAGAACAACATACCAAATAATTCCAGAATACATACTCTTTTCAGGTTTACATGGTATACTTACCAGGACAGGCCATATTCTAGGTTAGAAAACAATTTTTAGAAAATGAAATCATACAGAGTATGTTCTCTGACCACAATAAAATTAAATTAGAATACACTTTTAAGGGGTCGCCTGGGTGGCTCAGTGAGTTAAGCCTCTGCCTTTGGCTCAGGTCATGATCTCTGGGTCCTGGGATCGAGCCCCAGCTTGGGCTTTCTGCTCAGTAGGGAGCCTGCTTCCCCCTCTCTCTCTCTCTGCCTGCCTCTCTGCCTACTTGTGATCTCCATCAAATAAATAAATAAAATCTTAAAAAAAAAAAGAATATACTTTTAGGGCACAAGACCACCCTCAAGTTTATGACTCATCAGGACTCAACAGTAGGTTCTACTCATGGCTAAGATATATCACACCAAAGGGTACAAAATAAAAACATCAGGGTAGAACCCAGAAGGCTTAGACATAAGCTTCTTAGATATGCTTTCTTTCTAGAAGCAAGATAGAGGGACATGTGCAAAATATCTTTGCCCACGAAAGGGCAGAAAGAGCATCTGAGTTTCGGCATTAATGGCTTCCACAGAGGGCTGGTCAGGTAGGCGTATCCTGCTATGCAACCAGCCATGGTAACTGAAACTCAGGACCCCAGTAATGAAACCAGGTACACATGATCGATCAATTTGCATGTTTGTACAAAGCAATTCAGACAAACAGGTAGAGCACGGTCTGTTGCTCCTAATGTATAAAACAAAACCAAGCATTAAAATAAAAACATTCAAAGGGCCATATTCCCAGGGGTTGACCAAGAGTCAACCATGATTCCAGGTTCCCTCGCAGTCATGGAGTTAGCAACCAGCCCCACTGTGTTAGCCTTTTCCTCACAAACGGCAATATGAAAACCAGGAAAATCCTACATATTTAGAAAGTAAACAATAAAACTCAAACTAATAATTGGACCAAGAAATAAGTTATAAGAGAAACTGGACAATATTTTGAACTAAGTGGTAATGAAACATCAAAATCTGTGAAATGCAGTTAAAGTAGCGCTTAGAGGGAAATTTATACCCTTAAATGCCTACATTAAAAATAACAATGCAAAATCAAAGAGTATTACGAAAATCTTTCCAATGATATGTAAGCAGAAATTACCCTCCATGGTATCTTCTATTTTTTCCAGATCTGAGGCCAGAATAAGAATGTTTTATAGATGCTGGTATGGCAAAACATTTGGTTTCTTTGGAAATCAAAATACTATAGACTGAAGAAACCACAGGATCTAAGAGCAGGAGGCAACCACCTCCTGAGTAGGAACGCACCATTTTAAGTAGACCGTTCTGAGGAGGCCCAAATACTGTGATTATGTTTTGTTTCCTACCACACTGAGGGTTGAGTGGTGGGGATAGACAGGGAGGCAGGCTCAGAATCTTTGTGGTTCTTCCAGTTGTATAAGACTTCCTAACGAGCAGGTCTTGGTATTTTCCTTGGCCTGCATATGTGAGAAAAGGGTAATTCCATTAAAAAGTCCTGGCTTCTATCCACCTGCAAACTAGGGACCCCATTCTGCCCAGAGACCAGTATAAGGCTCATGGTACATAAAGTAGTTGAGTATTTGTCCAGTGAGGGTCCCAGTGTGTCACACATTCACACATACCCAAACGAGCAACACTGTGGCTAATGGGGCCACCAAGTATTACCACCACAGTTACTGGACAGCCTTGCGTCTTGCGACACTTCATAGATTCAGCAGGTAAAGGGACAATGAGCTCAAATGGATTCAGACAATTTTTTACTTACATAGACAGCAAAATCAAAACCAGCATCATGTCAATTTCCCTAGTTCCTACATGATGACATCAAACAGGAGGAGCCAGATGACAGACAATCCCTAGAAGCGAATGTGTCATGCTGTTGTCAAGGAGCTAACTCTAAAATGAACCCAAGCAGTTTTATCAACTTACAAAAACACCTGAAGTTGTACCCCACAGGGTACAAGATGGAAAGTCCTGAACTCAGCTGAAACCAGGAGATGGGTGAGAAATGTCCTGATAGTAGTTTCCCACAAGATGCAGTATGAGAAGCTACCTCACAGCAGCTCCTCACCAACTGCTTATCTTCCCTTGTTCTGGGAGACATCACAGGGCGTTTTGCCAAAACTTAAGTCAGATTACCGTCAAACGTTGCCCCCGTGGCCTGAATGAAGACATACAAGGCTGCCAAGGTGCCGCACAGAGAAGCTTTTCTACAAAATGCTGAACTAATCTGCTTCTCTGGAAACCAGAAGTACAAGAATGATGTTCAATGCCAAGATTTCTGAAGCACTTACTAAGAGGTGACAGAGTATTTCAGCTGGGGCCTAAATTAGTTAAAAAAAAAAAAAAAAGTCATGGTGAAGTAAGATGAGTGTGAAGTTTTTAACAGAATATCCTCTGTCATCTATCTGTACAGGCTAATGGAGTTAACCACCCCATATACAAGCACCCTTGAAGCCGGGGGGCCTGTATGGGGGAGGTATGTGTAGTGCACAAAGAAGGAAGCCGGATACCAGGGGATGACTTCCCTAACCACTCACTCTTGGTCCTACAGGATATTCTCGAGATCTGGTAATACTCTCTGGGATTAATGCTGCTTAAATACTCGTTACATAGACTAGGGTCAGTCAAAGGTTGTGGTTCAGAAACAACCAGTGCATTATAATCAGAAACATCTACACCAGAGAGTGTTGGAACCTTAGGCTGTAAACAAACTTGTATCAGAGCTTTCTGAAACATCATGCCCTCGTCCTGGCTAACTGGGGAACCTATCACAACAAAATGAGTGTGAATTACATTTCTTTACAGATATGAGCAGACAGAAAATGGAAGTTCATACAGCAACTAAGATTTACCTAGACCAAAATTAAAGTTAGAAATGCAGAAACTTTCGATCTTAAAAAAATCCATTTTTGATATTAAAAGAATCTTAAAAGAAACTTTTGATCTTAAAAGAATTGATCTTCCATCAATACTACATAAGGGCTTGAACAAAAAGAATGAAATACTCCTTATAAATTTCTCTTTAACATGACTAAATATAGGACGGGAATGTTTGAGATTTTGTTGGCAACATTATACAGAGACAACATTTAACTTAATTAAAGTTGTTTGGAGACAATTCATATACTGCTTAGAAAACAGGTCCCAGCCAGTGTGTGATGGAGAAAAAAGAAGCGAAACCGCATGCCATTGTAGTAATGTAATAGGAAAAAAAAAAACCACTATCAGCTGAAGTCCAGTAACTGCAGCACAAGAAGGGGAAACCATGGATAGGTCTGGAGAAGCAGGTAAAAGTTAATAGCACAATGTCACTGGGCAGGCCCTCTGTGAGGACTGGAAGGAAAAATAACCCCCAAAACAATCTCTGGTCTATCATCCCGTTAAGAAAGAAACAGACAATAGAAGAAAAATCCACACAAACCTAGTGAGAGTTCTGTGATGTGAAACCACAATGAAAATTCAAAATAATGTAACTGTCCTAATTAAGGGCCACCGACAGACAGTGGGATAAGTTAAACCTGTAATCGAGTATAAGCACTCAAAGTAATTTACCAAGTCATATGATTACTTTAGTCAATTAAGTATTAGATGAAAAATAAGAATTTAATGCCAAGACTTGTATATTAGATAAAATTTGGAATGAGTCTTGTTATAAATGGTAATCGGAGTACATTCTCTCACACATTATGCTTGAGGAGAGAAGGTATAATGAGAACAAGGCCCTCGCCATCCCTGACTGCATCAGCAAGAAGGGGGAGAAAGTCAAAAGGACCAAAAGAGAAAAACTTCTGTGAAGAGAGTGATGCAGAGTCCTGTTAGCCCCTTAATGTAGAGCCCAGAAGGCTAGGACCAAGACTGCAATTTCTCCAAAGAAATGACCAAGGAAACCCCAAGTGTCACATTCACGTTTATACTCAGGCTGCTTCTTACCCAGAAGTCTGTCTTCTGAATACACGGCCTCCTTCCCTTTTAACAACACGGGACACAGAGAAGTAACAGATACATAAGTGGAGTGAGTAATGGGTGATGAGGAGAACAAAGGCCAAAGAAATGTAGACAAAATTAAATCTCCTTACATCTTGTAGTCCATTGACAAGTACTTGAGACATTCCTCCAGGAACTCACAACTGCTTGAACATTAATGCTTTTTTGCTAGAGGCAAAAAGCAAGTTTACCTTGACAACAGCCAGACCTCCAGGATCCTGTAACTCTTCTTTAACATATGAAAATCCTTTTGGAAACTTCTTTTATTCTCTGCCCCTCCCAGCTTAAAAATATATAATCAATGGCTTGTCACAATCCCAGGGAGCTCTTTCCGCTCACAGGTCCTGTTGATCCCTCCCTCCCTCCTCCCTTCAATAAAACCAACTTTTTGCACTGAACACGTCTCAGGAATTCTTTCTTGACCATTCGCTCCCAGATTCCCACCATCACATCAGTGGGCAGGGGCAAAAGTTTTAAGACATGTCAGTTTAAGGTACACTGTCATTTATACAAACCTGGATCTTAAAGGAAAAATTCTGACTGGATATCACTGTGGGAACTGTCAGTGCGCAGAATGAAGCTGAAGTCATGGGCATGGTGGCATCATCCAAGAAAAGGGCATTAACCAAGGAAAGGGCAAAAACAAGGAAGGAGTGTTAGGGACTCAGTCAGTAAGAGACCCAGTAAGATGCAGTAGGTAAATGAAGTCTTCCAGAAGTAGAGTTCATCACATGATATGCATTAATATTTTGAGGGATTCAAAGGAAAAAGCATCCATTAAAACACATTTTTACTTCACCAGAAGACTAGATCTAGGACTTAAATACTTACATTCATTATCATCTGTTTTAACAGAAGAGTATGGTGAATAATCTAAATCAACAATATTTGAATGGATAATCTCATCAAATCAACAAATATTTCTCCAGTACCTATTGCATGCCAGCCATGGTGTTAAGAACAGGGAGATTACCCTTTCTAACTAATTTACCTAGTACCCTCTCATTCATTCATTCATTCATTCAACATTCATTAAACACTTAATGCTTATTAGACCATCGACGGTTGATACTTAAAATGCATACACAGTTCATGTTTGATATACACTTTCTCTTCCTAAACACAGTTTCACAGTGTGCTCACTCTGTAAACTGAGAATGGGAAGAGGCAGCTCAAAAGCATCCTTCATGCAATAAGACCTCCTGAGAAAAGCTCCAAGACTTAGTGTCAGGGAGACCTAGATTAGAGTTCCAGCTCTACCACATATCCCAAAGTGACCTGAGGCATTTAACCTCTCTGAAATGCAGTGTCCTCACTATAAAACTGAGATAAATATCACATACCATACAGGGTAATAAAAATAATGGAAGTAACACATCTGGTACAACACAGAAGGGTTACTGTCATTGCTGCTACTGCTCCTGTTGTAATTATTACTATCAAGAAAGATAACCCATGTGGCCAGGAGTTACTTATTATTACTATTATTATTATTATTATTAAAGAACATAAGCCCCGTGGCCAAGAGATGAGAAGAAAAAATAGTTCAGACAATCTTCTGAATAATAAACCCAATATACTCTTGTGAAGAACAGACCAGCCAAGAATGGGTTTGGGTTCTAGAGAAAAAACAAAATCCCACTCTATACAGGATTTGCCCCCCAGTCCCCTTCATGGTCTTCTGAGGGCCCTGACACTAGCCCTGTTGAAGCAGACTAGAGAATACCCAATATAGATGCAAGGAGTCCAAGAATATTCATCATCCTGACTCTTGGTGTTGGGAACCAGGCAGAGATCAAGTAGATAAAAACAATATAGACGCTCTGACTCCTGGTTCGAAGGCTGAGATTGTGGCACAGAAACAGCCCCAGTTAAACAATTAAGAACCAAAATGCACCTGAGGAACCTAAACAGAAAAGGCAGAAGCCAACTCAGAAAGGTTAGGCATATACTACCCTTGAGAAAGTGAGAGTTGGGTCCATAACGGTGGATGGGACTTTCAAAAAGCAGTGTGAAGGGGCGCCTGGGTGGCTCAGCGGGTTGAGCCTCTGCCTTCAGCTCAGGTCATGATCTCAGGGTCCTGGGATCGAGCCCTGCATCGGGCTCTCTGCTCGGCGGGGAGCCTGCCTGCCCTCCCCTGCCTGCCTCTCTGCCTACTTGTGATCTCTGTCAAATAAATAAATAAAATCTTAAAAAAAAGATAAAAGCACTCTGAAGTGTGGTACCCTTCAGTTGGAAGCTTTGAGTATCTGTAGATGGGCAGATTTGAGTTAAAGACTGGTAATAAATGACTGGGAAGACCACCAAAAGAGATATGATTACAGTGTTAGGAAAGAAGTAATAATCTCTGAACTAGGATAATAGCAGTGGAAAATGGACTAGTGAACTTTGCAAAGGTCAGTTCTATAAATTGAGTGAATGTTCACAGTTTAGAGAATAAAATATAAATATAATGCTAATAGTAAATACTAACACCTACCATTTACATTTTAAAGAAATTTTTAGGGTGCCTGGGTGGCTCAGCGGGTTAAAGCCTCTGCCTTTGGCTCAGGTCATGATCTCAGAGTCCTGGGATGGAGCCCCGCATCAGGCTCTCTGCTCAGCAGGGAGCCTGCTTCCCTTCCTCTCTCTCTGCCTGCCTCTCTGCCTACTTGTGATCTCTGTCAAATAAATAAGCAAAATTTAAAAAAAAATAAAAAATAAGAAATTTTTAAATTCAAAGAACACATTGATTTTGCAATATAATACTAATACAACAAAAACATCTGAATACTGACATTTAAAGACTGCTAATGGGGGTGCCTGGGAGGCTCAGTTGGTTAAGCACCCAACTCTTGATTGTGGCTCAGGTCATGATCTCAGAGGTTGTGGGATCAAACCTTGCATCATTAGGCTCCGTGCTCAGTGGGGAGTCTGCTTGAGGTTCTCTCTCTCCCTCTCCTTCTGCCCCTCTTCTCTCACCCCACTTGCGCACAATCTCTCTCTCTCTCAAATAAATAAATCTTTTTTAAAAAATAAAGATTGCTTATGAGCCTAAAGAAGTATTTTTTACTTCTCTATGTAATATTTTCTTGGTTAATCCTAAAGAAAAAAATGAGTGAGATACTCAGGCATGATAAAATTACATGGGAAAATAAATATATCCTTGCCAAAGTCATTATTCTGGTCCCATGAGTAAGACTAACACAGAGAAAGAAACTAGAATTATTCCATTAACTTCCCTTTTTTTCCCCAATGACAGCAAATTTTAAAACTAGGCATTTGTTTCTAACTTTGCCAGCTTTCTCTCTGAAGCAAACATGTCAAAGAGGATTACTGTGGCAAGTCAGTCATATGGATTTTTTTTAACAAAACTGGAATGCATAACATTAGAAACCAAACCACAAAGAACAGGCATACTGGAGACAGATTGGAGCAAATACACAGAACATATAGTGCCTTGAACAACAAGACTTTGCCACTCAAAAAGGAAGGGATTGATTACCGAGGACTCCAGAATAACACATATCTTCTAAGACTCAGTTTTGAAAGAAGGGAAAAAATAAAACACAAGGAATTTACTCCAAGTCAGGAATATAAAATATAACACATTTTCCTAAAGAAATCCTGGGTTCTAAATCCTGAGACACTGAACCTAAGAACTTCAAACTGTTATTTAAATTATAACCCATTTAACTGCCGAGGCTTTCAAGAAGATAATGAGCACTCTGAAAAACTCATCATTAGTATCTGAATGAGCTTGAAAGTAAGTATACCAGTTATTACCACCCAATCATGGAGAAAGCAAAGCAACCATTGAGCATTTTTAAGAGCTCTGATTATCCCAGAAGACAGTGGCACTTTATTTCTCACTTCATTATGCTCAATAATACTCTTTTTTCTTTCTCAATAACATTCTTGAGAGGAGTACCTGGGGGACTCAGTTAAGAAGCTGACTTGATTTTACCTCAGGTCATAATCTCAGGGTCCTGAGAGAGAGCTCGGTGTTGGGCTCTGCATGCAACAGGGAGTTTGCTTGAGATTCTCTCCCTCTGCCTCTGTCCCTACCCCAACTTGCTTGCATGCACTCGCACTCTCGCTCTCTAAAATAAATAAATCTTAAAAGAAGCATTCTTCAGAAGTATTTAGGTTTCTATTTTACAAACAGTAAAGCTAGATCACACTCTTTACACAGCAAAGGTGTTCAGTAAATGCTGAATTAAAGTATGACATATATTGTATAAAGCCATTTCCTTAGGAGACTCTAAAAGTCCACTTACGCTGACAATATTATTTGTATGGCTCCCAAGGTTTTCAGGATAACTAAATTACTTCATTATTGTGGGAAAGGTGTTGTAATACCAAGAGGCTGTCTTCTAAGGCCTGTGAATGGGGTGGGGGGGCAAAACATCTGAGTAATTACTTCCTGTCAAAAGCTCAAAATTTTTTTTTACCTTGTCTATTACTCCAATACATACCCAAGTGAGCACATATATATGCACACATGTGCACCAATTTGTCCTTTGGAATTTTGCCTGACCTAAAAATTAGCTACACAAAATAATGTCAACAAACCTTATCTACAACTAGAAATGCAATGTGAGAAATTTTACAGGACTATATTGCTAATATTTTATTCAAATATATTATGTTCAATTTACAATTATATTGGTGAAAATATCTTTTAAATGTGAAATAACTTGTTTCCTCTAAGACCCCAATTCTGGAAAATGATACTTAGCAAAGGACAGTTTCCCATTTTTCCTACTCCAGCAAAAAATCTACACAGTAGATTACCTGAGGTATTCAAAGCATATGAAGCAGTTGAAAACAGGATGCACTAGAGACTTATTATTATTCCAAGTAATGTCTACAGAAGAGCAACATCGGCATCACATGAAATCTTGTTAAAAAGACAAACTTCCAGGGTACATTCCAGAACTTCTAAATCAGAATCTACATTTTAACAAAATTCCCAAAGGATGCACATTCACAGCAATGTTTGAGAAGTATCGAACTAATGAATTTATCCCACAAATGTAATGAGCAAAAAAAAAAAAAAGTATATATATATGATCCAATTTATATAAAGGTCAAAACAAGCAAAAAGTAACTATTATATGGAGACAATTAGATGATAAAAGTCTAATGAAAAGCAACAGGGGACTTTAGCTTCCAGACTGGCACACAAGCTCAGAAATCACAACTCTCTGTTAACAAGTATAAAGTTGATCAAACTGAAAATACAACTTTTCTTAAATCCATCAGAGAAGTGAGAGGACAGGACAAACCACTGCCCCCAAACTGGAAAGACAAGCAGATACAGAGAATCTCAACTTAACCAAGCAGAAGCCCAAGAGCAGAAACCTCAAAGGGAACCAGTGCCAAGGTAGAACAACCCGAACTGAAAGTGATGGAGTGCTGGGTGGGAATGCATCTAGACAAGTACAAGAGTTAAACCCTTCAGGCAGAACGGGTCCTGGGGGGCCCCATATATCTGTGAGATTTACCTTCAGTGGCTAGAACTGGTTCGAACATTAAATGGTGGGGGAAAATTCCCTTATGCTTCCAGTGCAGGAAGGGGAAAAGGAGTCTTTGAAACATGCCAGAGCACTCTGTTCTTCGTAACAAGGACTTCCCTCAGGAGAATCTATTTTACCAGAGCCTAAAAGAGCCACACCTCCCCGGGAGTAGAGAAATACACAATACCAGCCCCCTCTAATCATACCACCACCTAATGGGGAAGAAGAACAGCAGCACTGGTGAAGTTCACAGTCCAGGCATCACAGGCTCACCAAACACTGGGACCAAACTACGAGACAAAAGACACACACATTTCCCCTACCCCCACACTTACTACAACATTACTAAAGGCCTATTTACAGCAGTTCCTTTTACCCAGTACATCATACTTACTATTCAACAAAAATTGCAAGGCATATGAAAAGGAAAAAAAAAAATCACAGTATGAAGAGACTGAACAAACATCAGAACCAGAGTTAGATATGGCAGGAATGTTGGAATTATCAGACCAGGAATTTTAAAATATTAGGATTAATATGCTATGGGCATTAATGGAAAAAATAAGCAACATGTGAGAATAAATGTAACAGAAGCAGAGAGATGGAAATTCTAAGAAAGAATTTTTAATACTACCAATCAAAAACGCTGTAACAGAAATAAAGAATGCCTTTGATGGATCATTAGTAGATCAGACATGGCTGAGGAAACAGTGTCTAAGCTTGAAAATGGAAGAGGAGAAATTTCCAAAAATGAAAAAGGAAAAAGAGGCTTTAAAATAAAAAAAGAGGGCGCCTGGGTGGCTCAGTGGGTTAACCCTCTGCCTCCGGCTGAGCTCATGATCTCGGGGGTCCTGGGATCAAGTCCGCATTGGGCTCTCTGCTCGGCGGGGAGCCTGCTTCCCCCCCTCTCTCTGCTTGCCTCTCTGCCTACTTGTGATCTCTCTCTGTCAAATAAATAAATAAAATCTTTTAAAAAATAAATAAAATAAGATAAAAAAAAAAGAACAAACTAGCCAAGAAAGAAACGTGGGACAAGTATACAAGGTAACATATGCATATTCAGAATACCAGAAAGCAGAAATACAGAAAGGAACAGAAGCAATATCTGAAGCAATAATGACTGAGAATTTCCCCAATAGATGTCAGATACCAAATCATAGATTCAGGAAGCCCAGAGAACACCAAGCAGGATAAATGCTAAAACAAACAAACTCAACTACAAGTAGGCAATCATAGTCAAACTGCAGAAAATCAAAGATAATAAATATTTAAAGAAACCAGAGGGGGGGGAAAATACCTTGGTTATAAAGGAGCAAAGGTAAAAATTACAACCGACTTTCCCTCAGGAACCACACAAGCAAGAAGGGAGTGAAGTGAAGTATTTATAGTGTTGGGAGAAAAAAATCCACAAACACAGAATTTTGTACCCTGAAAAATTATCTTTAGAAAAGGATGGAGAAATAGACTTTCTCAACAAACAAAAATTCAGGGAATTTTTTGCCAAGTACATCTGCCTGGCAAGATATGTTAGAAGTTTAGAGAGAATGAAAATAATATAGGTCAGATCTACATAAAAAAAGAAAGAGCATCAAAAAATGAATAGCTAAAGGTAACACTTTAAAACTTTTCTTATTTTGGGGGCGCCTGGGTGGCTCAGTGGGTTAAGCCTCTGCTTTTGGCTCAGGTCATGATCTCAGGGTCCTGAGATCGAGCCCCACATCAGGCTCTCTACTTGGCAAGGAGTCTGTTTCCCCCTCACTCTCTGCCTGCCTCTCTGCCTACTTGTGATCTGTCAAATAAATAAATAAAAATAAAAAAAACAAAAAAACCTTTTCTTATTCTTAACTGACCTAAAGAACTACAGTTTGAAAAAAAAAGAGAACAGTTTGTTCTAAACAGCAACGATGTATTCAATTATGACTGGTTATATTTATAATATACTTATGTCGAACTGATATGAATGACAACAATGATACAAGGACAGGAAAGAGGAATTTGAAATATTTTGTTATTATAAGGTACTTGCATTACCCATGAATGGTACAGTATCATTCAAAAGTGGAATGGGATTAGCTGGAAAAAATGCATTTTGCAAATGCTAGGGCAACCACTAAAAAAGTTAAAAAAAAGATGCATAATTAATATGGTAGGAAATGAGAGAAAATGAAATCATATAAAATGCTCAGTTAAAACCACAAAAGGCAGAAACAACATGGAAGACAAAAACAAAGAACAAGGGCAGTGATTAGAAAACAGTAACAAATATGGTAGATATTAACCCAACAATGATCTAAATACACCAATTAAAAGAGAATGTCAGAGCTGGTTGAAAAAACAAAACCCAATTACATGTTGTATACAAGAAAAACATTTTAAGTATAAAGAGCTATACAGATAAAAAGTAAAGGGATGGAGAAAGATATACCATGTTATCAACTAATCAAAAGAAAGCAGAAGTAGCTTATATGAATTTCAGATGCAGCAGACTTCTGGGCAAGGAAAGTTATCAGAGATAAAAAAGGATCATTACATAATGATACAGGGGCCAATTCTTTAAGAAGACATAATAATCCTTAATGTGTATGCATATAATAATGAAATGTCAACGTATACAAGGCAAAAACGAATACAACTGTTAAGGAGAAAGGGAATAATCCCCTATTACAGCTGCACACTTTAACACCCCTCTAACACAGATGGACAGATTCAGCAGGTAGAAATTCAGTAAATACATCGTTAAAAAGCACTATCAACCAACTGGATGTAACTGGTATCTACAGACTGCTTCATCCTACAAAATGCACATAGATGATATTCTCTCTCTCTCTCTTTTTCTCTCTCTCCCTCTGACCCTCCCCCTGCTCACTCACATGCTCTCTTACTCTAATAAATCTTTATTTTTTTAAAGATATTATTTATTTGACAAAGAGACAGAGACAGCAAGAGAGGGAACACAAGCAGGGGGAGTGGGAGAGGGAGAAGCAGGCTCCCTGCTGAGCAGGGAGCCTGATGCAGGGCTTGATCCCAAAGCTGGGATCATGACCTGAACCAGAAGGCAGATGCTTAATGACTGAGCCACCCAGGAGCCCCTCAAATAAATCTTTAAAAAATATTTTGAACTAAATGAAATTAAAATACAACTTATCAAATACTATGGGATGCAATGAAAGCAGTGCTTAGGGGGAAATTTATAGCACTGAATGCATATATTTGAAAAGAAGAAAGATCTAAAGTCAACAATCTAAGCTTCCACCTCAGAAAACTAGAAAAAGAGCAAATTAAAAGGAAATAAAAATTAGAGTATCAATGAAATTAAAAACAAGAAATCAATAAAGAAAATAAATAAAACCAAAACCTGATTCTTTGAAAAGATCCATAAAATTGATAAAACACTAGCCATGCTAAGAGAAGAAACAAATTACAGTATTAGAAATGAAAGCAGAGACATCACTATAGATGACATGGCTATTAAAGGGTTAATAAAGGATTATTATGAATAAATCTATGCCTACAAATTTGATAACCTCAATGAAATGAAGCAATTCCTTGAAAGAGACAATCTGCCAAAACTCATAGAAGAAAATTTAAAAAAGACAATATGAATGGGTCTATATCAAAGAAATTGAATCAATAATTAACAACCTTCCAAAACAGAATGTGATGGGCCCCAGTTGGGCTTACCTGTGAACTCTATCAAATACTGAAGGGAAGATTATACCAATTTTCTATGGTCTTCCAGGAGACAGAAACCAAGGGAATACTTCCTAACTCATGAGGCCAGAATTACCCTAATACCAAACCAGACAAAGGCATTACAAGAAAACTATAGACCAATACCTCTCATGAACATAACATGCAAAAATCCTCAACAAAATATTAGTAAATCAAATCCAATAATGAGTAAAAAGAATTATATGCCATAACCAAGTGAGATTTCTCAGGTATGCAAGGTTGTTTCAACAGTCAAAGACCAATTAATGTAATCCACCACATCAGCAGGCTAAAAAAGAAAAATCATCAAATGATGCCAGAAAAGGGGTGTCTGGGTAGCTCAGTCATTAAGCGTCTACCTTTGGCTCAGTCATTAAGTGTCTGTCTCAGCTCAGGTCCTGATCCCAGGGTCCTGGGATCGGGCCCCTCATTGGGCTCCCTGCTCTGCAGGAAGCCTACTTTCCCTCTCCTAGTCCCCCTGCTTGTGTTCCCTCTCTCGCTGTGTCTGTCAAATAAACAAAATCTTTAAAAAAAAAAATGCCAGAGAAGGACTTGACAAAATTCAAAACTCATTCATGATTAAAAAAAAACAAAAACAAAAACAAAAAACCCAGCAAATTAGGAATAGAGAAGTTGTCGATTTGTTAAGAACATCTACAAAAATCCTACAGCTAACATCATACTTAATAGTGAGAAACTCAAAATTTTCTCCCTGTCAGGAGGAACAAGGCAACAATGTCCCCTCACCACTCCTTTTCCACGTTACATTGGAAGTCCTAGCTAATGCAATAGGACAAGAAAAGTAAATAAAAGTTATAGAAGACTGGGAAATAAACCAGACTGTTTCCAGATGCCATTATCATCAATGTAGAAAATCTGAAAGAATAAACAAAATAATTCCTAGAATAAGCAATTACTGCAATGTTGTATAAGATTAACATATAAAAATTAATCGATTTCCTATATACCACCAATAAATCAGTGGAATTCGAAATTAAAAATACATTACTGGGCGCCTGGGTGGCTCAGTGGGTTAAGCCTCTGCCTTCGGCTCAGGACATGATCTCGGGGTTCTGGGATCAAGTCCCACATCGGGCTCTCTGCTCAGCAGGGAGCCTGCTTCCCCCTCTCTCTCTGCCTGTCTGTCTACTTGTGATCTCTCTCTCTCTCTGTCAAATAAATAAAATATTTTTAAAAATACATTCCTATTTACATTAGCACCCCAAAATGAATTATGTATAAATCTAACAGTATATGAAGTATTTGAGAAAAACTACAAAATTGTAATGAAAGATATCAAAGAGCTAAATAAATGGGGAAATATTCCCTGTTCATGAATAGAAGGACTCAATATTGTCAAGATGTCAGCTCTTCTCAAGTTGACCCATAGATTCAACACAATCCCAATAAAAATTCAGCCAGTTATTTTGTGGATATTGACAAACCTATTCAAAACTTACACAGAGAGGCAAAAGACCTAGAACTGCCAAGTCAATACTGAAGGAGAACAAAGTCAGAAGAATGACACTACCTTATTTACATATTTGTTATAAAGGTACAGTAATCAATACAGTGTGGTATTGGAAAAGATTACTAAGACATTAACGGAACAGAAAAAAGAGCCCAGAAAGAGACCCACATAAATACAGTCAACTGATTGTTGACAAAGGAGCAAAGGCAATACAATGGAGCAAAGACAGCCCTTTCACCAAATGTGCTGGAACAACTTACAAAAAAGAATCTAAACATAGACCTTACACCCTTCAAAAATTTTAACTCAAAATGGGTCATAGGCTACATATAATGCAAAACTATAAAACTTCTGGAATATAACATAGGTGAAAGCCTAACTGACCTTGGGCATGGTGATGACTTTTAGACACAACATTAAAGACATGATCTGTGGAAGAAATAACTGATAAGCTAGATTTCATTAAAATTAAATATTTCTGGGGCACCTGGGTGGCTCGGTCAGTTAAATGTCTGCCTTCAGCTCAGGTCATGATCCTGGTGTCCTGGGATCAAGTCCGATGTTGGGCTCCCTGCTCAGTAGGGAGTCTGCTTCTCCCTCTACCCTTTCACCTGCTGGTGATCTTTCTCTTGCTCTCTCACTCTCTCGCTCTCTAATACATAAATAAAATCTTTTTTAAGAAATTTCAAACTTCCTCTCTGTGAGAAGCAATGTCAAAAGAATGAGAGGACAAGCCACAAACTGAGAGAAAAAAAGACACATGATGGCGTGTCATCCAAAATATATAAGGAACTCTTGAAACAATAAGAAAATGAACAACCTGATTTTAAAAATGGGCAAAGGACCTGAAAAGATACCTCATCAAAGAAGATAGACACATAGCAAGTAAACATATGATAAGATGTTTAATATCATGTCATTAGTGAATTCCAAACTAAAACAAGATACCACTACACACCTATTTGAATGGCCAAAATCCAAAACAATGACAAAACTAAATGCTGGTGGAGATGTGGAGCAACAGGAATTCTCTGTACAAGTGAGAATGCAAAATGGTATAGCCACTTTGAAAAAGTCTGCCTGTTTCTTAAAAAAGCAAACATACTCTTACTATATGATCTAGCAGTTATACTTAGCATTTTTCCAAAAGAGTTAAAAAAAACTCATGTCCACACAAAAACCTGCACATAGATGTTTATAGCATCTTTACTTATTTGACAGATGGAGATTACAGAGAAGCAGGCAGAGAGAAAGGAGGAAGCAGGCTCCCTGCTGAGCAGAGAGCCCGATGTGGGGCTCGATCCTAGGACCCTGGGATCATGACCTGAGCTGAAGGCAGAGGCTTTAACCCACTGAGCCACCCAGGCGCCCCTGTTTATAGCATCTTTATTCACAAGTGTCAAAATTTGGAAGTAACCGAGATGCCCCTCAGTAGGTTAATGTATAAATAAATTGTGGTACATCCAGACAATGGAATATTAATCAGTGCTAAAAAGAAATGAGCTATCAAGCAATGCAAAGACACGGAGAAATCTTAAATGCATATTGCTAAGTGAAAGAAGTCAATCTGAAAAGGCTACATACTATGATTCCAATGATATGACTGACATTACAGAAAAGGCAAAACTATAGAGACAGTCAAAAATTCAGTGGTTGTGGGTGTTGGGGGATGGAGAGATAGATAATTGGACACGGGATTTTTTTCAAGAGTCTATTTATTTGAGAGAGGGTGCACAAGCACACACAAGTGGGGGGGGGGGCAGAGGGAGAAGGAAAGAGGGAGAAGCAGACTCTCCTCCGCTGAGCAGGAAGCCAGATGTGGGGCTTAATTCCAGAACCTGAAGATCACGACCTGAGCCAAAGGCAGACACTTAAGAGACAGAGCCATGTGGGCACCCCAGAACACAGGATTTTTTAGGGCAATAAATCTATTTTGTAAGACACCACAATAGCAGATACAGGTCATTAAGTGTTTGTCTAAACCCACAAAGTGTACAACACCAAGAGTGAACCTTAATTTAAACTATGGACTTGAGGTAATAAAAATGTGTCAATGTAAGTTCAAATGTACCGCTGTGTTATAAGATGTTGACAATGGGGGAGGTTGTGTTGGTGGAAAGCAGGCATATGGAACTCTCTGTACTTCTCAATTTTGCTGTGAACCTAAAGTCCTCTAAAAATAGTTAATACTTTTTAAAGCAAAGGAATGACCTCTTCTCTTCCCTTGTAATGATCTGATCCACTCCCAGAGCTTCCTGCCCACCCATACCTCTCTCCTGAATTCTACCCAGATTTCAAAGTCATCTTGAACTCAGCAAGCTTAGTACTAAATTCTTGATCCTCCTCTCAAATTTTCTCCTTCTGCAATCTTTCATATCTCACTAAATGGCTACTCTATCCTTCCAGTTGCTCAGACCACAATGCTTGGCATCATCCTTGACTCATCCTTTGTCAAACTCCCCGGCCAATTCTACTTCAATTAGGTGAACATTCTTGTGATTACTGTGCAAGCTGATGTTTGAGAACCATTGTGCAAAGCCACCTGTTTTAGATATATAGGAGGAATCTACAAATACAGGACTAAGAGTTTGAACAGAGTAGGAAATGTCAATACATTCACATTTTGAAATTAACTGCTACTGAAATTACATTCCTTATAAGAAATGGCAATTACCAATAACAGCTACCATTTTTAGGCCAATTAGTATGTGCTAAATATTATGATAAGCAGTAAATATACCTGATCTCACTTATGAGGTAAATATTATACTCATTACTTTTATAAATGAGGAAACTGATACTTAAAGAAGTTTAACAAATGCCTCCAAATTCCATGCCCTTGACCGCCATATTATTGTCTCCTACATAGACTGGGAAAGAGTCTTGGACAGAACCCTAAGAAGATGACTCAGAGGATCAAAGAATGAGAGGAAAAAATCAGAAATATGAAGAGGAAGTCTAGATGAGGGAAGTTTAAGAAGGAAGCCTTAACCACAATGGTCTGGAATATCTTTTTCAGTAAGTGAATCTAAAGACCACAGATGATGTATGTAGAATTTCTTTAAGAAGTTTTATGAACTATTCATCCTCTCTGAGACCCAAGTTTTTCTCATAAAAACCAGGCACTAACTTGAAGTGTTTTGGAGTGAACAATGGTTAACATTCTTTTTTTTTTTTTTTTTTTTAAGTGATGTGGAGAGGGTGATTGGGTGGCCCAGTCAGTTAAGCATCTGCCTCCGGCTCAGGTCATGGTCCCAGGTCTACAGATCAAGTCCCACATCTGGCTCCTGCTCAGTGGAGAGCCTGCTTCTCCCTCTCCCTCTGCCTGCTGCTTCCACTGCTTGAGCTGTCAAATAACTAAATGAATTTTTTTTTTTAAAAGAGAGAGAAAAAAAAAGAGAAAGAGAGAGAGAGACATGGGGGAAAAGTGCTTTTACATTTAGGTAGAGAGGGGATAAATTGAGAGGAGAAAAACACAAGTTACTAATAGCCCGAAATAGTTCTCTGCTTTGCTGGCACAGGTAAGACTAACCAAGAAGCCAATCCTGACTCATTTTTAGACTAAAATGAGTTCTACTCACTTATAAATTGAGTGATCATTTGCTCATATTTTCTCCAGTTGGTAAAACCACTGAGGAGACAAAAGCTAGGTGTGGGGGTGATGAGTTTGAGTGGTAAGGAGCAAAGGGAAAATAATTCCCTTCATGAGCCAAAGGTGACTATAAAGCCAACGGATGCTGGTAGAGTTAGGAGAGATGTCAGAGATAAGGCTGCAGAAATTGGCCAAGCCTACGGGGGCACACTATAACATAAAGAGGCCCATTAGCCAAGTGCTCAAACCACCTTAAGATTTAGGAGTATAATGCAACTAATTAGTCTCCTTAATTGGTCTAATAAGTTACAGTTTCTTTAGTTGTATTAGCCTTCCAAGGATACCATCTGGCCAATTGATTCACTTATAAATTCCTAAATTCCAGCAGTGCCCTGTTAGTGTTGGTCTACAAATGATTAATCTTCTGTTTCACGTTAACTTTTCACTAGTTTCAGTATCAGAAGTTGACCTGTTTTAAAATTTGGCCTTTTCATGACACCTTGTCTATATATGCAAAGATTTTGCCTCTCTCTCTCTCTCTCTCTCTTTTTTTTTTTTTTTTTTTGCACCTCTTTTAGAAGGATAAACCAGACTAATACACGGGAACTTATTTCCATACTTTTTCTCATCTACATTCCAAATAATGTCATTCAAATATGATATATAATTTCAGCATTCTCAATTTCTTCTATTACCCCATGAACTATTATTTATAGTTCATTTATTTTAAGTGCATTTATTAGGCATTTAGTACATACCCAGCAGCCCTAGGTATTGGGGTAACACAGAAGACTGAGGTTCTAGTTGCAAGAGAAAAATAAGACCAGTGGTACCAGTTTAATAGAAAAGAGGGTGATTAATTCATTCTGGGGGAGATGGCAAATGTTTCCAAGACAAACGGGCTGAATCTGAAAGGATGAATAGGGGTTCATTAGGCACTAGAAAAGGGAAAAGGTATTACTAACACCTCTCTCCCCCAAACTGGTAATGTTCATGGCATTTAACTTAAAATGACAGGAAAAGAAAAGAAAGAGTAAAACGACAACACAAGAAGAAATCCTATTCACTTCATGGGGCGGGGAGAGGATTGTGCCTTTAAACACACTTCAGATTTGAAAGTTAAATGTTTATAAAACAGGATTCACAATCAAGGGAAAGGGGTGGAGGAGGAGGAAGTTGTTGTATTCAGTTAAAACAGAGGAGTAAAAAAATCAACATTTATGCTTCAAAACACATATACCGCTTTTCCGAAAGTTCCTAATTTTGCAAATGAAAGCCTTGGAACTTTATCCAATATTACAGTTCTTTGCCCCAGTGTTTTATACTACCGATATCATTTTTAAAGGTTCTAAAGTGAGTCTACCCAAGAACTTGGCAGCACCTCCACACACGCATCCAATAATCCCCTCGTGACTGACCCAATCAACAGCACCCTAATCAACTTTGCACTTATCCCACTTGCGCACCTTCACACCCTTCCAAATCTGGCTTTATTTATACTACGACTATCAGAAGGCAGTAATTTAGCTCTAAGTTTTGACACCCCGCCTCTTCACCCTTTCGTTCAATTATTTCCTCTTCAATTTCATTAGTTTCGCTTTTCTACTGAAGGGACACTTAAAAAATACATCAACAGCACAATTATAAAAATCAATGGCTGCAACCAGAGTCCGAACACACACACTGATTTCCAATCATATCCCTCTCGAGGCTGTTCCTACCACTGATCAAAATCAGCGGACCAGGAAGAAAGAAAAAGCTGAGGCAGGAAGGTTATTCCCTTCCTTCCACTCCCTCCATGCCTGCCCCCGCCCCCCAGGGCCACACTGCGACCTCGTACTCTCCCCCCTCCACCGACCCGCCCCCGCTGTCACCCGCCACTGCCTAGAAAACAGTTATAGCCTTTGTTAAAATGTCCATGAGCACAATGTACCAGAAGACGGACACATTCCCGGGGGCGGGGTGAAGGAAAGTCACACGAAAGCCACACCCTCTTTGGCACTAGCCTGGGGTGAAGCCCACCTTTCCCAAATCCTCTCCCCCCACGACAAGGAATGTTCCTGGCAACTCCGCACTCTAAGACCGCAGCTCCGGGGAAGGGATGGGCCCGGGACGACGCTCAGGGGCACCCGGCGGGGGATACTGAACTTGAAGCTGGGACACCCTCCAGCGCCCTTGGCGAGCCTCCCGGTCCTGCCAAGCCTGAGTAAGGACTTCCAGTCTCCGGAGCCCTTCCCTTCTATTTTCCTCCTTACACAAACGCTCACCCACACCCGCCACCACGCACTCCGCTCCGCACGCGGCCGGGGCTGGACACTCTTAAGCAGTGTGGCCAACTCCCCTGCCTCACGTCCGACCAGTGCCTACTCACGGGACCGAAGACTCCCCGGGCATTCACCCGCGCACTCCCCGAACCCTCCCGGGATGTTCGGCGGGAACCAGGTTCTCCAGCCACGAGTCCCACGATCCCACCTCACTCACCGCGCGTTCCGCGCCGCTACTCCGCTCTCTGCAAGCTGCCAGCCGCGCCTGCGCGCTCCCACCGCCAACGAACCTAGTAGGAGCCTGGAGCCAGGAGCCGATGGGAAGGGTGGTAGGAAGCGGAGGGGGCGGGGCCCGGGCGGTGTTAGGAGAGGAGGGGCGTGGCCAGGCGGGGTGGGAAACCGAGGGGCGGAGCCTCCGCCGCCTTAGTCCGGAAAACCTAGTGCTCTGGACACACGGTGGAGTTTTCCACTCTCGAGGTCTGTTGATAACGTTGTCAGAGAAGTTTTCTGGTACCCTCGGTGCACCCTCACACTCATCCTCGAGAAAGCCCGCTTGGCGTGGAACCAAGCTAGCCAGTCCCCGGGAGTCACAACGCCTCTCCTTGGAGCCACCCTAGATCCTCCCTAGCCAGTCTCACTCTTTTGCACGCCTATCTCCCCACGTATTATTCCCCCACCTCTACCCTACGCGCATTTTTTCTTCTCGCACGCGCAATCCTCAGCCCTCCAGAGGTGAGGGGTTGGACATTTCTCACCCACATACCGTCTATGCAGCGTATCCTGGTTAACGGTAAGCCTACCTGAATTTCTTGGGAAGAAGAACACTGGTTGCCAAGAAGAGGCATTTTTGACCCTGCTTTTTAGGTAGCCACCTTAGAATTTGAGCCTTCTAAAAGCCCCTCGGAGAAACAGAATATTCAGCCTATGTTGTATGGACTTTGCCCTAATGGTTTCGGGTTTTCTGGCGTTTAGCATTTTAAGAAGCCCAACTTGATTATTATTCCATGCTGCATGCGTGCTTAGTTTTAAGTTCTATGCTTTTATGTTTAAAATCTGGTCAGCTGTGGTATCTCACGTCCCTTTGGATCAGCTATTAAAATAAACACACCTGAGTGCATCCAACAGTGAATTGGCCTGTGGGCCTAAAGTGATTTATTCCAAATTACTTTTCCTTTCTTTTTTTTGCTTTAGTTATGATGGAATTGAGAAACATTTGGCTAAGAATAAAAGAACTGCCACAGGGCCACACCCCTAGTCCTGCCCAGCAACTGTTTTGACTGTGATGGCAGCATTTTTGGGGAGAGTCTGGTAATTGCCCTTAGAGATCTGAATATCCTGAAATTCTTCCCATTAACCTTTGTGGTTCTTCCATTTGTGTATTTTACAAACCAGACTTTCTTGAACTCATTTCTATTTTGCATTTGTCAAATAAGTATGGGAGATTGTAGTGAGGCCATATTACAAGAGGGTATGCATATTGGTAAATATAAACACAGACCGTAGGATGAATAAATCTGTAAATACCTGGAAGTAGGATTTTGTCTTGTTCATTTCACTGAAAATGTTTCACATACAGAAGGTGCCTAAAAAAAAACCCACTAGGTTAGTAAAGGTAATGTCTGCTTTCCTAATAGATGTGTATATATGTGCATGAACTTTCATTTGATTACTGGGTTTATTTTCTTCTTCTGTGTCTGAGTTTGTCAGGATATTTTGTGAGGCGAACGTGATAACCACTACACTATGGAAACTGTCAGGATATTTTGATGGAAGTGACTAAAAGTCCAACAAAGTAGCTTAGGCAAAAAGAGAAAGTTATTGTGTAACCCAAGCTGTGAAAAGGGTAAGTATATGAATGACTTTCACAATAAATGGAACAAATAAAGGGAATGCTTCAAATTCCAGGTTAGGCTCTCAAACCTGCCTCTTATTTTTTTTTTTCAAAGATTTTATTTATTTGACAGACAGAGATCACAAGTAGGCAGAGAGGCAGGCAGAGAGAGAGAGAGGAGGAAGCAGGCTCCCCGCCGGGCGGAGAGCCCAATGCGGGGCTCGATCCCAGGACCCTGGGATCATGACCTGAGCCGAAGGCAGAGGCCCCAACCCACTGAGCCACCCAGGAGCCCCTCAAACCTGCCTCTTTTAGACAGGGTCATTCTTTCAGAATGTCTGAAAGGCAAGTTCTGTAGTTCTGTAGCAAGTTCTTAGAACCGTGGCTTCTGACAAACTGTGGGTTCATACCTATCAAGCTGTTACCACAGAGAATGCACCTCTCTTCCCTCAGTTCTAATTTTTAGAACACCAAATAAAGAGCATGATTGGGTAAGATCAAGTAACATAATCATTCTTGGATTAAAAGTACATGTGTGACATAAGAATGGTACACCCAGTAGAACCACTTAGTTGGAGGGGGAAAAAAAAGAATAGGGGAAGTTGCTATTTTCAGAACAAGAGAAAAGTGCTAGACAGATTTTTTAAAAGTTCACAATGGAACAAATGTATTTAAGGAATATAGCCTTGGAATTATATTTTACCTCTCTTATTCAAGTATTAACCATTCTTCTTAATAATAGTTTTCTGTGGCTGCTGTAAAAATAAAAACAAAAAACCCACAAACTTAATGGCTTAATACAACACAAATTTATTACAATTCTAGAAGCCAGAAGTCTGAAAAGTGTCACACTGGGCTAAAATAACAGTGTCAGCAGAATTGAATTCCTTTATGGAGGTGCCAGGCAGAATCCTTTTTCTTGACTTTCCACATTCTAGAGGCCACCTCCTTGGTTCATGGCCCCATTCCATCTTCAAAGCCAGCCAAGACATTACTCTGACACACTGACAATTCTGCCTACCTCTTCCACATTTAAGGACCTTTGTGATTATATTTGGCCCAACCAGATAATCTCATATACTCTTATTCTAAGGTCAGTTGATTAGCAACCTTAATTCCATCTATAACTTTAATTCTCCTTTGCCATGTCACATAATATTTCCACATGTCTTGGATATTAGCACATCGACATTGTGGTGGAGGAGGGTGGTCTGCATTATAATTCCTACCACAGTCTTTATTTTCATAAAAACAACAGAGCCTAAATCATTGTTTCCCAAACTGGGGTGCTTATAAAAGATACTGATGTCTTATCTGGATACCACCCCCATATATTATTATTTCATTGGACTGGAGTCCATGAGCCCTCTAAATACACACACACACACACACACACACAGCTGACTGGATCAGGATGGATGGGGAGGGAGTATCTCAGGTATGTTAGGGCAATCAGAGAACTTCCCTGGGGATTTAGAATGGGGAGAGGGATTTGGTAAGACTGGGTGTCTGGGCTATAACAACAATGTAGGGGCTATGCCATCAGGAGAAATAGAAAAAACAAGTCTGGAGAGGATAGAAGAGAGAAAAGAAGTAGATAGAGTGGAGCTGAGCCTAGATCCTCAATGGCTGTCTGCCTCTTGATTACAGTAGCATTCTTTCCCGTGGCTTCTATGAGATATCACTACATTCTCATAAGAAAGTCTTATTTCTTCAACAAAGGAGAAAAGAATATCCAATGGAAAAAAGACAGTATCTTCAATAAATGATTTTGGGAAAATTGGACAGTCACATGCAGAAGAATGAAACTGGACCATTTCCTTGTATCATACACAAAAATAGACTCAAAATGGATAAAAGACCTAAATGTGAGACAGGAATCCATCAAAATCCTAGAGAAGAACATAGGCAGCAACCTCTTCAACCTCAGCTGGAGCAACTTCTTGCTATATGTGTCTCCAAAGACAAGGGAAACAGAGGCAGAAATGAACTATTGTGACTTCATTGAGATAAAAAGCTTTCGCACAGCAAAAGAAATAGCTGACAAAACCAAAAGACAACCTACTGAATGGGTGAAGATATTTGCAAATGTGTTATGAGATAAAGGGTTAGCATCCAAAATCTATAAAAAACTTATCAAATTGAAAACCCAAAAAATAAATAATCCAGTTAGGAAATGGGCAGAAGGGATGAACAGACATTTCTCCAATGAAGACATACAAATGGCCAACAGACACATGAAGAAGTGCTCCACATCACTCGGCATCAGGGAAATGAATGGCTAAAATTAACAAGTCAGGAAATAATAGATGTTGGCGAGGATGTGGAGAAAGGGAAACCCCCCTACACTCTTGGTGGGAATGCAAGCTTGTGCAGTCACTCTGGAAAACAGCATGGAGGTTCCTCAGAAAATTGAAAATAGAGTTACCCTATGACCCAGCAATCACACTACTGGGTATATACCCCAAAGATACAATTGTAGTGATCTGAAGGGGCACCTGCACCCCAATGTTTATAGCAGCAATGTCCACAATAGCCAAACTATGGTAAGAACTCAGATGTCCATTGGCAGATGAATGGATAAAGAAGGTGTGGTATGTATATATGCAATGGAATATTATGCAGCCATCAAAAATGAAATCTTGCCATTTGCAAAGACGTGGATAGAACTAGAGGGTATTATGCTAAGCAAAATAAGCCAATCAGAGAAAGACGTGATCTCACTGATATGTGGGATTTAAGAAACAAGGCAGAGGATCATAGGGGAAGGGAGGGAAAAATGAAACAAAATGAAACCAGAGATGGAGACAAACTATAAGAGACTCTTAATCTCAGGAAACAAACTGAAGGTTGCTGGAGGGGAGAGGTGTTGAAGGGATGGGGTGGCTGGGTGATGGACATTGGGGAGGGTATGTGCTATGGTGAGTGCTGTAAATTGTGTAAGACTGATGAATCACAGACCTGTACCCCTGAAACAAATAATAAATTATATGTTAATTTAAAAATTGCAACAAAGTTAGGAGATGAGAGAGTTGCCAAAGTGGTTCTAAAGTTTATCTGTAGATATATTATTTTATTAGAAAAAAAAGAAAGTCTTATTTAACTGAAGCTAGTTCGAATTGTTTCCTCTTGCATAAAGCCCAAAATGTTCTAATTAATACATGATGTGAGCTTAATTGTTCTCTATTTTTTTATAATATACCTCTCGTTTAAGAAAAAAAGGCATGTTTAAGAACCAGACTGTCAGAGTTGGTATTCCAGAACTGTCTACATCACTAGCACATCTCCTGGTTATCCCATATTCTTCAAATCCTCCTTCCTCTTAATATTTACTCAAAGGCCCAGAGAGGCCTCACAAGTTATCTCAGCCTAATCCTCATTCACTGGTCTCCCCAAGGCACACCAGTTGGGTACAGATCCAGTTCTCAGCTTAACTAATGTCAAGTAAATCTTAACGATTTGCAAATCAAATCTCTAGCCCTCAGCCTTCTCCTCATTTTCAGATCTATAGTTACAGCTGATGAATGGATCCTGCCACCTCAAATTATAAGACACAAAACTCAATTTTTTTTCCACATTCTGCCTTTTCCTCTGCATTTTCTTTCCTTCTTCATGAAACCACCATGTACCCCATCACACACATTAGAAACAGTGAAGGCACCCATGACCCCTTCTTTTCTATCCTCAGTTGTTGATTCAGTCTACCTTGTACATGTCTCATATTAATCTCTGTCCTGCCTCACTTCAGATTCGTTATCAATTGCCTGACATGGTCTCCCAACTAGTTTCCTTGTCTTTAGTTTCTTCTGAATCCAACCCACCCTTCTGAATTATACCAGATAGCTTCATAAACACAAATAGGATTAAGCCACTGCACTTCTTAAAAACATTTCATGACTCCCACCTACTTTATCATAAAATACAAACTCCTTAACCACAATCAAATTTTCTAATTATTTGGCTCTAGCGCATCTTTGCAAACTCACCCCCCTACTAATCATATACATGATAAGCTACTCTCTATATTTATCTTACATTTTCATGCTGCTAGGACTTTTCTGTTTTCTCTGTATGGCAGACATATTCTTAAAGACCCAGGTCAGGGGTACTTGGGTGTCTCAGATGGCTAAGCATCTGCCTTCGGTTTAGGTTATGATCTCCAGGTCCTGGGATCAAGCCCCATGTTGTTGTGCCCCCAGCTCAGTGGGGAGTCTGCTTCTCCCACTCCCTCTGCTTGCTGCTTCCCCTGGTTGTGCTCTCTCTGTTTCTCAAATGAATAAATAAAATATTAAAAAAAAAAAAGACCCACCTCAAAAGACACCCACTGTGTAAAGTCTTCCTAGTGGCACACCATGCAAAGTCAATCAGTTATCCCACTACCCTTACTACCATAGTATTTGCATCCTCCTTTTTCTTAAGGCTTCTGTGTTAATGCACTTGTGCCTGAATCTTCCTCTTTACTGAGACTTCTTTGAGAGGAAGGACAGTGTAGCTCTGATATTAATCACAAAGCCTGACACATAGTAGATTAGAAAAAAATTTCTTGTGGAAAAAGAAGAAGAAACATATAGAAGGAAGAGGGAGATTCCATGCTATTTTCTGTTGATGACTTGCCCAATCTTTTTTTAACCCCTTGTGTTAACAGTCATTTCATTTATTAGTTCTACAACTTTCAAACCAACACTCATGTCTACAAAGAGTGGAGGGGTACATACCCTGATTGAGTTCTTACTCTAACAAATCCTTTTCTTTGGAACTTTTCAACGCTTATGGCTTAATCCGTACTAATGATATAATTTTAACTTTTCCTGTCTTTCTCCTATTGTTCCATGTGTTTACACTGTTAACTCCCAAGTGGTTGGTAAACTGCAAGAAAGGGTTTAATTTTGTATTTCTTCTGTTTTGTCTTGAAAAATCTTCATAAACACAGGTAGCATGATATGTCATATGATACACCATAAAACTAGCATCAATAAACTTAAAAGAACTGAAATCACACAGAGCATGTCCTCTGACTACAGTGGAATTAAATTAGCAATAAATACAATATGATAGCCAGACAAAATTCACATACAGTTGACCCTTGAATAACACAGGGGGTTGGGGCACTGACCAGCCCCACACTGTGTAGTTGAAAAACCAGTATAAATCTGACTCCCCCAAAACTTAAACTGTTAATAGCCTACTGTTGACCAGCAGCCTTAGCAATAACATAAAATGGTCAATGAACACATTTTGCATGTTATATGTATATACTGTGTTCTTACAATAAAAGAAGCAGAAGGAAATAAAGTTATTAAGAAGATCATAAGGAAGGGAAAGTTCAATTATAGTACTGTCCTTTATTTATCAAAAAAATAAATAAAAATTGTGGAGTACCTGGCTAGCTCAGTCAGTAGAGCACGCAACTCTTGATCTCAGAGTTGTGAGTTTGAGCCCCACACTGGGTGTAGGGATTACCTTAAGAAAAGAAAATCTAAGGAAAAAAAAGTATGTGCATTTAAAAAAAATGGACCTGTGCAGTTCAAGCTAATGTTGTTCAAGGATCAACTATATTTGAAATCAAATAATAGAAAAATCAATTATGTTTTATATGATACCATACAATTAGAAAATAAAATTTAAATGCTGTTTGATTAACAATAACATCAGAAATTATTAAATGCTTAGGGAAAGGGGCAAGACCTGTTTATTATGAAGTACAAGACACTGCTGACAGAAATTCAGCAAGTCCTAACTAAATGGAACGATGTAGCATGTTCACAGATTATAAGACTCAGTAATGTTAAGATATATTTCTCCCAATCTTGATTTTAGCATCAACATACTCCCAGTCATAATCCCAGTAGACTTAAAAAAATAGGCAAGCTGATTATAAAATGTATATGGGAGCATCTACATTATCCAAAGCAATTTTGAAAAGGAAGAACAAACTTATGGGACTTACAATAATTGACTTTTAAGACCTACTATAATGTCATAGTAATCAAGATAGTGTGGCATGAAGATCAATAAAAATATCAAGAGAATTGAATAGAGAGCCCGAAATGTTCTCTCACTTGTATGGTCTTTGATTTTTTTTTAAAGAATTCATTTATTTATTTGCCAGAGGGAGAGTGAGAGTATAAGCAAGGGAAGCAGTAGGCAGAGGCAGAGGGAGAAGCAGGCTTCCCACCGAGCAAGGAGCCTGGTGCAAGACTTGATCCTGGGGCCCCCAGATTATGACATAAGCCAAAGGCAGTTGCTTAACCAACTGAGCCACCTAGGCATCCCTGGTCATTGATTTTTGACAAAGTAGCTAAAGCTATTAGCTACTTTGGGAACAGGAAAAGCCTTTTCTATGAGTAATGTTGGAACAACTGGGTATTCATATGCAAAGAAATAAAATGTAATTCCTACCTCACACCATAAACAAAATTAATTTGAGATGGAACATAGACCTAAATGTAAAAAATAAAACTATAAATCTTTTGTGTGAAAACATAGACTATCTTTGTGACTCAGGGGTAGACAAAGGTTCTAACATGGGAGAAAGCAATAACCTAAATGAAAATAATGATACATTGGTCTTCATAAAAATTTAAAACTTTTGCTCATTGAAAGACATTATTTAGAAAATTAATGAACAATCTTCAGGCTGGGAGAAATATCTGCAAGACATATATCTGACAAAATACTGGTATCAATATGCATGCAGAATTCTGGAAACAATAAAAAGAAATAAATGCTTTGAAAATGAACAAAAGGGGTGCCTGGGTGATTTAGTCTGTTGAGTGTCGGACTCTTGGTTTTAGCTCATGATCTCAGGGTTTGGGATCAAGCCCCATGTTGGGCTCCATGCTCAGTGCAGAGTCTGCTTGTCCCTCTCCCTCCCTCTCTGCTCTTCACCCCCCCATTCCTGCTCTCCCAAGTAAATAAATAAAATCTTCAAAAAAAGAATTTAAAAATTTTTTAAATAAAAAGAAAATGAACAAAAAAGCACATGACAATGAGTTCAACATCATTAGTCATCATGGAAATGCACAATAAAAGCATAATCAGCTAACAAAACATACCCACAAGTTTGGTCAAAATTGTAAAAACTAACATCACTGAATGTTAGTGAAGATATGGAGCCACTGGAACACTCATACATGGTTGGTGGAGTGTAATACCATACAATTACTTTGGAGAAAGATCCGGCAATTTCTTCTAAAACAAGACATATGCCTATTCTATAACCCAACAAATCCCCTCATCAAGAGAAATGAAAACAAATATATACCAAAAAAGGCTAGTACAAGAAGATTCATAGCAGGCTGAAATTGGAAACATAGGCACCCATCAGTAAGACAATGGATAAACAAGCTCAGGTATCTTCACACACTGGGATATTACTCAGCAATAAAAAAGAAAGAACTACTGAGAAAAAAGTAACAATGTGGATGAATCTGGAAACAAAATATCCTGAACAAAGAAAGCCTTACATGAAAGAGTATGTATTTACATGGAAGAGTATATATTTATATGAAGTTCTAGAGCAGTTAAAACTCATCTGAGGCAGGAAAAAAGAGAACAGTGTTTTCCTGTAGAGTGCTGGAAGACTGGGAAGTGGTAAGGGGACAGGAGATAACTTTATGAGGTGAAATTAGCATTCTATGTTCTAATTGCACAGATTTGTGCTGTTGTGGAAACTCCTTGAATGGTAACGCTCAAGACATGTGTGTTACACTATATAGATATTTTACCTCAAAAAAATACAACCAAATATTAAACTTGAATTAAATCTAGTGTATTTGGGGGAAATATAATGATGTATACAATTTACTTTCAAATACATTAAAAATAATTTGGACTGATACAAGGATAGAGAAATGGGTAGACTGATAAATGTGATAAAGCAAGTGAATGTAAATGTTATCTGTAGAATGTAGGTGGTGAGTGTTCATAGTACAATTCTTCCCACTTTTCTGTATGTTTGAAAAATGTATAGTAAAATGTGGGAAAAAGATTGAATGAAGTGTAGCATACTTAGGAGATGTTAAATAAATGAACTCCCTTTTTTGCTACACATATTTACTAGATCTCATGAGAACACAGGAAATGTCTTTTGGCTACAGAGTACCAAAGTTAGTTACATAATAACTATGATGGCCATTTATATGGAAATAACTTACTTAAATTTTTAGATTATCCAGGGTACCAATATTCATGTTTCTTAAAATGTCTTAAAATGAATTTGAGGGGTGCCTGGGTGGCTCAGTGGGTTAAAGCCTCTGCCTTCAGCTCAGGTCATAATCCCAGGGTCCTGGGATCAAGCCCCACATTGGGCTCTCTGCTGAGCAGAGAGCCTTCTTCCCCTCTCTTTCTGCCTGCCTCTCCACCTACTTGTGATCTCTGTCTGTCAAATAAATAAATAAATAATAATAATAAGTCTTTAAAAAAAAGAATTTGAAATTTCAGTATATATCCACAAGATTCAATCTGCCTGTCCATATAACTCTGTAAAAATATATGTGAGAGACCATCTTCTGGTTTGCTGTCATGATGAATTCAGTATGGCTTTACATTTCTAATGTCCATGGTTTGTTTTGATTACAGAGTAATTCAAAAGCACAGTCTATCATCCTCCTGAATTTAGGAAAAAGGATATATTAAAAAAACCTATTCATTTTTGATGAATGTTTTACATATCAGATGGACATGAAAGGTTTTTACTTTATTTCAGTACAGTTAACATACAGTGTTATATTAGTTTCAGGTGTATAATATAGTGATTCAACACTTCCATACAACACCCAGTGCTCATCACAGTAAGTGCCCTCCTTAACCCCCATCACCTATTTCACCCATTCTCCTCACCTCTCTCCATTCTGGTAACCATCGGTTTTTTTCTCAGTTAAGAGTCTGTTTCTTGGTTTGTCTCTCACATTCTCTTTTGTGTTTCCTTTGCTCTGTTGTTGTGTTTCTTAAATTCCACATATGAGTAAAATCATATTGCATTTGTCTTTCTCTGACTTTTTTCGCTTAGCATTATACTCTCTAGCTCCATCCTTGTCATTGCAAATGGCAAGATCTCATTCTTTTTTGTGGCTGAATAATATTCCATTGCGTGTGTGTACACACATACATTATATATATATTATATCTTCTTTATCTGTTTCTCTATCGATGGACACTTGGGCTACTTCCATAGTTTGGCTACTGTAAATAATGCTGCAATAAACATAAGGGGGCATGTATCCCTTTGAATTAGTGTTTTCATATTTTGGGGGTAAATACCTAGTAGTGTAATTACTGGATCATAGAGTAGTTGAAAGGTATATTAAATAATCCCTCATTACATTATAATTAGACAGTATAGATCCTGTTGGAGTATACTTGGCAATATGGATACAATGCTTACCCTCAAAGAACTTGAAAACTAATAGAGGATGCTGTTTTGTATCTAACATGTGCTCACAGGAACACAACTATGACTTCAAAATTATGAATTTTAGTTTGATGTAAATTATGAGTAAAATTTAATGGCTAGGTATGTCAGCATTTTTAAATGCCAAGTTTATTGTTATATTTGGGAACACAGGAATGAATATTTACTTGCCTGTAAAAAGAAAATAAATCAACTTTTAAATACATATATTTTTAAATCCTTTATAATTTGTAATTCATTTAAAATTAACAACTCAAGAATTTGGTAAAATATATTCAAGAAAAGATATAAAAGCTTTAAATTATAAAATTTTAACTTATACAGGGCATGAAAAATAGGGGAGATTTTTATCCTAATAAAATACATTGAGGATTTATATATTATGGGAGCTCTCATGGGTCTACCATTCAAATCTTCCTTCAAAAAATAAAATTATTCAGATACAAGGAGCAGAGTTAGCTGGCAACCTCATGCTATATCACCTACAGGATGGGCCTCAACTTTTGATGGGGGGCAGGGAGGGTGATTCATGTTTCATGGGCAAACCCCACCAAGTGGTTGGGCATGGGGGGCCACTGGCACCTGGCCATTCCTACCCAGTGCAGCACTCCTCTAAGGAGCAATCCTTGTTCTGGAGCTCCCTCTTGGGTTGGCTGAGACTTTATTAATCTGCATCTTGATCCGAGGTTTTCTCTGACCTGTTTTTCCCCATTTGCCTTTCGAAAGGTCAAATCAGCATCTCAGGCTCAAGGTGTTCTCTGCCAGTCCTTTCACCTTTACATTTACCCATCTACCTTTCACAGATGTTTCTTTTCCATTCTTCCCCCAAACCTCCTGTAATCCTGATTACTACATCAGAGTTGGCTCCCTGGAGGACCCAAACAGGTACTCTCTCAAAGTCCTAACCTCTTTGGATTTGGATAATTTTTTTGGTGGCTAAACAGTTCTCAGTTGTTGGGGAAGTATAATCAATGTTAGTGTTGCTAATATTAGAATAAAAGCTAAAATAATTGCTGTAACTATGAACTGCCTCTCTGCATATTCTTTTATTTCCAAGGCTAATTGTTTATGATTTGACAGGATGTTTACTACATAAAAAATACTCACAGACCTATAAAAGAGCAAGATCTATGATGAAAGATTTGATTGGCTAGGGTATGGTTACCCAGGGTTTTACGTTAGAGTACCAACATTTCTTTACAGACTGAAGAATTATAAATAATAATTCTTAAAAGTAGCTCCCTTTCAATGAGCTAATGACACCAATTCTGACACTCTTTCCTTCCTGCCAGTGTCCCTAACCTCCTCCTTAACAAATGAATAAGTAAGTCACAGCTAATATTTGTTGAGCACTTGTATGCCAGACACAGTGCTATGTTCTTTACATGTTACTCCATGTAAGTATTACTTCTACCCATGGGAGTTTGGTTCTGTTTTACAAATAGCAAATCCAAGGCCAGGGAAGGTTAAGCATGGTGCTCAAGGTCACAGCTGATAAAGGTCAGGATCAATAAGTGTCTGATTCCAGTTCACTCATCTCTGAGAGGTTATGTATCTTTACCTTAATACTTAGTGAAGCTAGGATTGGAATCCAGGTCTTTGGACATATTCTCATATTGTGCTCTTTCGTCTAAGTATCCCTTATTAATGCCAGAAGTTATGATTCTTAATCTAAGATGTTTGATGGATCCTGAATTCCTTTAGTCAAATAAACATCCAGGTTTTAGACAGAAAAATAGAGGCAACATTTAATGATTTTCTATTTGCTCTCTATTTAGTGTGAATGTGTGTTGGCCATTTTGCCTTCAGCTCAAACATACCTTTAGTTTCATCACAATCTGAATTGATTTTCATAAATCTATTATCTCTGGGATCATGACCCAAGCTGAAGGCAGATGCTTAACGACTGAGCTACCCAGGTGCCCCTAAATACAACCTTTAAAGAAAAAGGGGGGGCGCCTAGGTGGCTTAGATGGTTGGGTGTCTGCCTTCTGCTCAGGTCATGATCTCCAGGTCCTGGGATCGAGCTCCACACTGGGCTCCTGGCTGGCTCAGCAGGGAACCTGCCTCTCCCTCTCACTCTGCCTCTCTCTCAAATGAATTAATAAAACATTTTTAAAAAAAGGATTGTATCTCTCCCTCTCCTACTGCCCCTTCCCCTATACTCTCTCTCTCTCACTCAAATAAATAAGTAAATCTTAAAAAGAAAGAAAGAAAGAAAGAAAGAAAGAAGGAAAGAAAAGAAAAGAAAAGAAAAGAAAAGAAAAGAAAAGAAAAAGGAAATTCCATTAATTTTGTCAGAAGGCAGTGATTCACTTCTCTCATTTCTGGTGGGTAGGCCTCCCTGGGTGACCCAGGGCAATACAACAGGCTAGGTCTCAGAAGAGTTCTAATACCATCTACTTCAATGTGATTCTGTAGGTAACCACGAGATGCAACAACACTGAAATGTTCGAAAGCAGATGCTAATGGATCCTTCTGTACCAGCTACAGGAGGCAATCTCAGCTTGAAAGGACCCTGGCCCTTATTATCATAACACGGAGACAGAACAGCAAAGCCAGTGTGGTACAGGATGCCATGGGCCACAGGCAGATTGTCTTATTGTTTTAGGCTTAATCTTTAAAAAAAATGTATATAAAGAAAGGATTGAGTCAAGTGATACTTGTATGTCATGGGAGCTTTTAATTTTCATAGGATTTGGGTCTTATATGTGTGTTTATAAGCTACTAATTTACAGAAAAAGAAACCAACCTATGGGAGAATCCGTCATTACAGGCGATTAGGATTAGAATTGGTTTGTTAACTGGCAAAGTTGGCTAAAGTAGAGAATTGAAAATTTTATTTTTATTTATGTATTTATTGATTTGAGAAAGAGAGAGAGAGAGAGAGCACAAGCAGGGAGAGAGGCACAGGGAGAGAGAAAGGGAGAAACAGGCTCTCCTGTGCAGGGAGCCCAACACGGGACTTGATCCCAGGACCCTGGGATCATGACCTGAGCCAAAGGCAGATGCTTAACTGACTGAGCCACCCAGGCGCCTCTTGAAAAATTTATTTTAACATAAAACTGTATGAACATTTAGTTATCAGTCTCTTGACATAAAGCCTAGGACTCTTCTTTGACTACAGTTCCACCAATAGATGGGCCAGATAGTCATTCTTGAATAAACCACATATATAGTAGCAGTAATAGTATTAATAATAGTTGGGCACTTGCTATGTGTCAGGCACTATCAGTCCTCCCAGTATCTCTTGGAGGCAGCAATTATTATCATTCTCATTTTATATGTGAGGTTAAGAAACTTGCCTAAGGATACACAGTCAGTAAATGGTAGAGATAAGATTAAAACACAGGTTGTCTGGTTCCCAAGTTTACACTCTTAACCAGCACCTCATCTTTAATCTCCACTTCTGAGTGTCCTTAGGGAAGGGCTTTAAGAAACTGAAGACAATTATGAAGCAATCTAAGAATCCTTCCATATTCTTATGATTTTTTTTCAAAACTTTTAAGTTGGATCCCCCATTCATACTTTAACAGCAATTCTTATTAGCTATTTAATTGTATGAAATTTTTCCAAAGCATCTTCATGAAAACAAGGGTTTTTTTTTCCAATAGATATTGCATCAACTTATGAAACATTTGGTCAAAGTGTGAAATTACGACTGTACATATAAGGGTGCCTGACTGGTTCAGTCAGTCACATTTGACTTGGGATGTTGGGGTTGTGAGTTTAAGCCCCACACTGGGCGCAGAGCTTACTAAAATAAAACAAAACAAAAACTGTATGGATACAATCACAATCTTTGTAGGGTGCCTGGCTGGCTCAGTTGGTAGAGCATGCAATGCTTGATCTCAGGATTGTGAGTTTGAGCCCCACAATGGCTATAGAGATTACCTGAAAATAAAATCTTGTTTTAAAAAAAACAAGAGGGGTGCCTGGGTGGCTCAGTGGATTAAGCCTCTGCCTTCAGCTCAGGTCATGATCTCAGGGTCCTGGGATGGAGCCCCAAATCGGGCCCTCTGCTCAGCAGGGAGCCTGCTTCTCCTCTCTGTCTCTGCCTGCCTCTGCCTACTTGTGACCTCTCTCTCTGTCAAATAAATAAATAAAATCTTAAAACACACACACACACACACACACACACAGAAAAAACAAAAACACACACACACAAAAACCAAGAATTGCAGGGCACCTGGGTGGCTCAGTTGGTTAAGTGTCTGCCTTCCGCTCAGGTCATGATCCTAGGGTCCTAGGATGGGATTCCTGGTTGGGCTCCTAGCTCAGTGGGCAGTCTAATTCTCCCTCTGCCCCTCCCATCCACTTGTGTGTGTGCTCACCCTCTCTCTCTTTCACAAAAATAAATAAAATCTTTAAAAAAAAAAGAATTACAATCTTTGTTATCAAATTCTGGATATATATTATTTATTGAAATAACTTATTGAAATAAATCTGTTTGGGAAAAAGCACAGCTATTTTTAAAGCAGACAACTTAACTGGTGAGACCAGAAGTAGGCATGAATATTATTACCAAGGAATATTCAATATGGTATGGACATCGGCTAGTATCTTTTACAGCTGAAATGGAGATTATCAGTTAATCTATAACTCCTTCAGGAGGAGGTCAGTTAAGAGAGTTTCTGCCATATTTCAATTTCATCTGTGTTTTAGCACAATCACAAGTGATATAGTAATGGCTTTTCAGCTGAGTCCAAGTGTAGTACAAGTAGTATAATGATGTTATGTATTTTTTTAAAGATTTATTTATTTAAGAGAGAGAGAGAGAGAGAGAGAGAGCTGGGGAGGGGCAGCTCTCTCTTTTTAAAAAAGATTTTATTTATTTATTTGAGAGAGAGAGAGAGAGAGAGCTCACAAGCAGGGGGGAGGGGCATAGAGAGAGGGAAAAGCAGGCTCCCCACTGAGCAGGGAGCCCAATGTGGGGCTCAATCCCAGGACCCCTAGATCATGACCTGAGCTAAAGGCAGATGCTTACCTGACTGAGCCACGCAAGCACACAGCGGGAGAGAGAGAGAATCTTAAGCAGGCTCCTCAACCAGCATGGAGCCCTACTCAGGGCTCAATCCTAGGGCCCTAAGATCATGACCCGAGCTGAAACCAAAAGTAAGACACTTAACTTACTGAGCCATCCAGATGCCCCTTATGTTATATGTCTTAAGAGTACCTTCATATGCTTCCAGTGGAATGTGTTGTATTTTCTGTTTTTTTCTAAAGATTGTATTTGTTTATTTGAGACAGAGAGAGAGAGAGAGAGAGCGAGAGCACACAAGCGGGGGAGTGGCAGGCAGAGGGAGAGGAAGAAGCAGGGGGCCTGCTGAGGACCACAACCAGACCTGAAGGCAGATGCCCAACTAACTGAACTACCCAGGCACCTGTATTTTCTGTTTTTATTAAACGCCTACCATATCAGTTATTTGATTTCATATATATGTGTATGTATGTATGTATGTACATACATACACACATATATGCATAGTCTTTTTATATTCATATATCAATAGCTTTTTATATAGAGAGCCTTTATATATGTATATGTATAAATATGTGGAAAGAGCCTTTTCTTGAGCTTTCAGATCTATTTAAACTGGCTCACTATAATAGGTTTCTTATTGTTGTTGTAACAAATTACCACAAATTTATGGACTTGACTTGAAACAATATATGTTTATTTTCCTACAGTTCTTGATCTCAGAACTGTCTAAAATGTTTAAAAAGTCTAAAATCAAGGTGTTGTCAGGATTGTGTTTTCTGGAGACTTGAGGGAAGGATTTGCTTTCACGCGCTTCCGTCTTTGGAGGTCACTTGTATTGTTTGGCTAGTGGCTCCTTTCATCTTCCTTTACATTTGCAGTTCCAATCTCTCCCTTCTCTCCAAGATCTGCTTCCATTGTCACACTTCCTCGTCTGTTGCCAAAACTCCCTCTGCCTCCCTCTCACAGGAACACTTGTGATTACATTTAAGGCCCACTGATCTAATGCAGGCTAAGCTCCCCATCCACCATCCTTAACTTAATCACTTCTGCAAAGACCCTTTTGCCCTGTTAGAGAATATAGTCACAGGTTCCAGAGATTAGGAGATGGATATCTTTGGGGGTCATTATTCAGCCTACCGTACTTGGCTTAATTCGAGACTAACGAACTCATTTCCAAAAGTAAACTGAAAAACGAATCAGGTCAATGTTTCAAACAGGAATGCCTAGAATGCCTGAACTATGAGAAATTAAACAGCAACTTAACTTTTAAAAGCAATTTAAGATCTTTGGGAATGGAGACTTTTAGATTGAATCTGGGAATTTGTAGCATACATGGCTCATTTCTTTCAAAACCAAAATCTATTTAAAACTTAAGGAAAAATCCTCCCTCCCACCTGCCTTCCCTCTTTCTCTTCTTTGCTCTTAGCCTCTTCCTAGTCTTCTCGCCTTCCTTCTCTCAGTTATGCTCCTCCATAAATTATTTAATGGTTCTATATAAGTTCTTGAGCTTTTACAGTCATTTCTTATTTGATTTGGAACTCAATAATAAATAAACCTCCAGCCTGAATATGCATTTTCTGGTATAAATCCTAAATGGAAGGGCAGTGCTTATTTAAAAAAAAAAAAGGTGCTAGACTTATGTACAAAATATATTATATATGTATGTGTGTGTATATATATATATATAGCCAAAATAAATACAAACGGAATTATTTATTTATTTCTTCATTTCTGCTTCTAGTGGGAAAATTGCCAGATTGCTCTTTCCCAACTTGGGCTGTAAAATCAGATTAATTAGTTTTACCTCATGCTGTTTATTTCCATCAGGAAGAACACTTGGAAACACTCTGGCTACTCTGAAGTTCCACAGGGCTCTTAGGGCTACTGTTATTAGCCTTTGGGGGTGACATCAGTTTTTCTATATTAGGGGCTTATGAGCTATCTCTAGTATCTCTAGCTTTTTCCTATCAAGAAACTAGCATTAGGGATTTTTCTTGATCTCAGAGATTTTGCTTGTGGCTTATCACTTCCTTTCTTTCCCCTTAAAAATGTTAAAAGTATACCTGTATAATATTTTTACTCCATTTACTTGCTTTATGCTCTTCTAATGTCAATGTCTCAAATCTTCCATTCTCTCCATTTCTACAGATGGCCTCCTCAGCTGTTCATGATTTTGTAGTGGATTGCTCTCTATCTACTTAAAAACATCATTAAGTTTTCAGTGAGAAGTCTTTAAAATTGTGAACGGAGATTGAATGACAGGGCTCAGTGATTTTTGTTTTCTTTTGACTCTGGGGTATTTTTTCATTCACTTTATAGTGTATATATTCTAGAAAATACTATATATAATATAATGTATTAATATAGTAATGTACATTAGTATAAATGAATTATTTAATAAGTCAATTTATATTATAATTTTATATATAATGCATATCTGTTTAGAAAATACTATATCTTTTATTAAAATAATAGTTATTTTGCTAAAATTACCTATGGTCACAGAGATATTGATTCTTTTAGAAAATAGCTTTTGATGATTTCTGCACTAAAATACTGCACTGTGTATAGAAGTCTAGTCTATTCCTGTATCTTGTAGTCTCTCTCCTCTCCCTCTCTGTATATATGTATGAAAGGAACTAAAAAATACATCAAACTAAGTATGCTAAACATTTAGTAAAACTGAAGAAAGAGTTTGAAGTTAGATAGTTTCAAAAATATAAAGAAAAAAAGAAAAACACTGGATAAACTATGAAAGATTAGGTAAGATATTGTAAATTTAAAAAAATTAAAACCCGGGGCACCTGGGTGGCTCAGAGGGTTAAACCTCTGTCTTCGGCTCAGGTCATGGTCTCAGGGTCCAGGGAACGAGCCCCGTGTCGGGCTCTCTGCTCAGCAGGGAGCCTGTTTCTCCCTCTCTCTCTGCCTATCTCTCTACCTACTTGTGATCTCTCTCTCTCTGTCAAATAAATAAATAAAATATTAAAAAAAAATAAAAAAAATTAAAACCCAACTATAACAGTGAAACAATCTGTGCCTAGTAAGTCCAAAATCCAAGGTAGGAAATACTTTTAAAGGGAGAATCAGTAATGAGTGGAGAACCTTTCAGGCTTTGAAATTCCTGAATGGGCATCACTGTGGTGCTTTCCCACATGTTAGGGCAGATAGACCCCACAGAGGAAGGTCAAAGCTCAGTCTACTAGCCTTCCTAGGGATAAAGGGCAATCAGCATGAAGGCAGCCCCCTGTGCAGCAACCCTCAGTGACAGGGCCCCTGTGCTCCTACCCTCCATCTAGGCTTGGAATACCCTCCTGTATATAAAAACTACATATACCGTATCTCTTCTTGTACACCAACCCCCCAGTCTATATTACCCTTGTAACATAGAGCAGGTTGCTAAGACTACTGAGAAAGGGAAGTAGAAATAACATCTAAAATACCAGAAACCCCCCAAATATCATTCTGTCTATAAATAAAGATATTATTCTTCACGGTAAGTCAGCCCTTTTGCTCGTTTAGATCAATTGCATAAATGAGATGATCCTGGTCCTTTGGTATTCTTGTAATATGCAAGAAGTAGCAATGCGGAAAGTATTATCTCTCTCTTATTAAGAAGAGAAATGCGGAGTAAAAATCACATCTCTCTTAAAAAAATCATCTCCCTCTTTTTTTAATAGCTTTGATTAAAAGGAGAATGTGGTACACACAATGCCATGTGTTCATCATACATCTTTCTTTTCCTAGATACACACAGAAAGAACATTTCCAACCTCCCTTGCAGATGGATTGGGACCACTTCACTGAGTTCTAGCCAAAGGGTTATAGACAGAAATACATGCCATTTCCTGGTCTGGGTATAGAAAACCTGTATGTAAGCAGCTCTCTGGTTCTTTCTTTCCCTGTAGCAGATATGCAAGCCCCACATTCACCTGGCAACATCACGATATGGTGGGCAACTAGATCCCTGAGTCATTAAGTGGAAGAGAGCCCCTGTCAACACACAACAGACTTTGAGGGGAAAAACATATACCAAGGCCCAATGTCTTTATATATAATGACTTAGAATCAAGGCCACAGCGTTTGTATTTGCCTCTTACCTTATGCCTTCTGTAATGCCATTTATTCTTTCTTCAAATGTCCTTAATGTATAATCTAAATTTCTAAGTAATTATCTTTCTAATTACTTGTTATTTTTATTTTACAGCCTTCTGAGAAATTCTATTTTCTTCTGTATTTAAATAGCTTATAGAATGGTCATCTTTGGTAGGCTCATCTTCACCAGCTAGATTATTTTTATTATAATATCCCATTAGCAAAAACACCATAGAAACTTTTACAGTCATGAAGTTTGTCTGAGATTTGTAATATCTGAAATCACATAGAGCTATAAAGTTTTGCTAGTAGCATAGCTTAGTAGCTCTACAAAATCCAACCCTACGACAGGAAGCAATTAAAAACTCAGGGAAAATATTAAAAAATAATATAAAACAGTGGCTGAGAGGCATAGCAGAATAAACAAAAACAGGTAGATCCTGGAGGGGATCTGAAACTTGGAAGAAGAAACAGGGCACAGTGCCAGTTTCCCATTCTTTCGCCTTGAGGATGGAACAAAGATATCACTACATGAAGTGGCTAAAACTCTGATAGAAAATCTGCAGTATTTCAGGCCTGAAGAACCAGAGGCCAGAGTCCAGTCCACAGCTCCTGGATAGCAAGGAGGTGACAGTGGAAAGGAGACAGAGGGGGGAATGCACCAGTTTCTCCTTATAAACTTAGCTCAGTTCTGTGGCTGACCCTGGAACCATACATGTGCCAGGGCAAGCTCCAATTACACAGCTAAATCTAAAAAAAACCCTGGAAATTTGTGATGTTGTCACCTCAGATTCAAACCATGCAGCATGAAACCAATCAGATGATGCACCTGATTTTAAAACAAACAAACACAATGTCAAAATCAACTCTTCAGGGACTATAATAGAATGTAGAGTCTCCATGACAGAACATTTACAATATCCTGGGTAAAATTCAATTAGAACAAAGCAAAGCACAAAGCAGAAAAGACATGGTCCAATTTTTAAGAAAAAGACAATCAACAAAGATCAATCCTAAGATGACCCAGTTGTCCAAATTATTAGTCAAGAGTATGAAATGAGTTATTTTAATTATGTTCAGGGAAGTGAATAAAAATATCCCACACCAAATATAAGAAGACAGGGAATCTCAGCAAAGAAATAGGAACTATAAAAAAAGAATCCAGTGGAAATTCTAGAACTGAAATCCTATAAAGTTCCAGTCTAACTCTTACTTATGAATTACAAAGTAAAATTAATTTTTCATAACAGAGCAACAAAAGGAGAAAGGCAATCTCCGTCACCCCGTACCCTTTTCTCTAAATTCCTATTCTGGAGTAAACAGTGAGAAGAGTCGGAGGGTGTGGGGAGAAAAATGTAAGTAAAGAATTATGAGGGCACCTGGGTGGCAGTGGGTTAAGCCTCTGCCTTCGGCTCAGGTCATGGTCTCAGTGTCCTGGGATCGAGTCCCACGTCGGGCTCTCTGCTCAGTGGGGAGCCTGCTTCCTCCTCTCTCTCTGCCTGCCTCTCTGCCTACTTGTGATCTCTCTCTGTCAAATAAATAAATAAAATCTTTAAAAAAAATTTGTGAAGCTAAGTCCACTCACCTTCATTATGAGAAATGAAACAAAAATGTCTTCATTAGAAATGATTTACATATTTTAACTGGACTGAGAGTATGGGAAAAGAATCCTTTCTGTGACAATATTGAAATTTTCTGATAGACATAGTTATTTGTCATATCACTTCTGTTTTCTTTTTTTTTTTTTTTTTAAAGATTTTATTTATTTATTTGACAGAGAGAGAGACAGCGAGAGCAGGAACACAAGCAGGGAGCCTGATGTGGGGCTTGATCCCAAGACCCTGGGATCATAGACCTGAGCCGAAGACAGACGCTTAACGACTGAGCCACGCATGCGCCCCTCACTTCTGTTTTAATCACACGTCATTCAATAGGCTTACACATTAGAGTAACTCTCTGCTAGTGATAAAAACCTATACACAGTCCTCAAACTATTCATCATTCTCACTACTTTTCTTCTTTTAATCCTATCGTCTTCCAACTGTAGAGACCAAGTGCAGGCCTCTCCAAGATGGGCCACATGGGCATGAAGATTATTTCAAGTTAAAAAGCAACTGAAACCATGCAGATTCAGGAAAAGCTCTTTGCTCCCACCCCCAACTGCCTCAAAAGAATTTAGACAGAGGACCTGCTCCAGAGAAGAGCTATCACCACAAATAACTACAGTATGATATGAACTAGGTATGGTGGACAGGGAGGAACCTAGTGAGGCCTGTTTAACCAAATTCCTCTGTGTCCCATTGTTTCAGAGTGGCCCAGCAAACATTTGCTTACCAAACATATGATCCTTTTCACCTTCTTGTGAATTGTATTCCTTCTCTTTTAAGTTGTGGACCCCTACCCGCTTCTCCTTAGTTGATGATGACATATATACCTCATTTTGCCTGTCCTTGGAATTTCAACGTCTGGGTGGATTCCTGTAGATACACTGTTAAGTTTGATTTTCTCCTGGTAATTTGTTTCTTTCCTTATCTAGAAGGACCTTGAAGGGAAACAGGAAATTCTTGGCTCCCAGCACAACTTTCTCTCAAACCCCATTTCTCCTTAAGGCCAGTCTTTTAATTCCTCTTCTCCTAAGAAACCATTTAAACAGCATGGAGCTTCCTCAAAAAGTTGAAAATAGAGCTACCCTACGACCCAGCAATTGCACTACTGGGTATTTACTTAAAGATACAAATGTAATGATCTGAAAGGGCACGTGCACCCCAATGTTTATAGCAGCAATGTCCACAATAGCCAAACTATGGAAAAAACCTAGATGTCCATCAACAGATGAATGGATAAAGAAGATGTGGTATATATGTACAATGGAATACTATGCAGCCATCAAAAGAAATGAAATCTTGCCATTTGCAACGACGTGGATGGAACTAGAGGGTATTATGCTGAGCGAAATAAGTCAATCAGAGAAAGACAATTATCATATGATCTCCCTGATATGAGGAAGTTGAGAGGCAACGTGGGGGGTGTGCGGGGCAGGAAAGGAATAAATGAAACAAGACGGGATCGGGAGGGACACAAACTGTAAGAGGCTCTCAATCTCACAAAACATAATGATGGTTGCTGGGGGGAGGAGGGGAGAGAGAGGGTGGTGGGGTTATGGACATTGGGGAGGGTATGAGCTATGGTGAACGCTGTGAAGTGTGTAAACCTGGCGATTCACAGACTTGTACCCCTGGGCCTAATAATATATGTTAATAAAAAATTTAAAAATTTTTAAAAAAGAAAAGAAACCATTTAGTTTATAGAAAAAAAATAAATTATCAAGTAGTAAGTGGGTGGCAAAAAAAAAAAGATAAGGGGAGGTCAGATGCTAAAGATGCATAAATGTCATAGGACTCTTAGAGGAAGGGAAAAGAATCTCGAGGCATACTATGAACAGATGAAAACTCTTCCTTAAATTATTACTCATTTTCTGAGTACACCCTGTGAAGCTATATTAAATGGGTTACACACTGTCATAACATTGCATTTTATACATTCTGAAAAATCACATTGCTTCAAAGGATGAGAAAACTTCACAGTGATGCTTAGAAGATATACATTGCATTATTGTTTTTCCAACATTTTATATTGTGTTACAGTAGCTCTTCATGACATATTTTATTATGGAATTGGCATTTTAATTTCTATCTGATGTCAGGCATTGGCATTTTAATTCTATCTGATGTCAGGGATCTTTTCTTTTAATGTGATGACCTCAATGAACACTGCTTTGTTCTTTTGTTTTCAATTCAATTTCAGAACATACTGTGTGAATATTTTTCTTTCCTTTGTTCACAAATATTTAACATCGCTCCAGCACCTAAAAAGAAGCCTAGACAAAACACAGACTGATGTTGTAGTAAAGGTAATGTTACTATAATTTAAAAAGATGACATTCATTAATAACATGATCCCTGGCTCTCTGCTTACTTCCTCCCATGGCCGCTGTTTTTGGAAGTCCGCAGGAGATCTTCCTGTGGCTTCTTGGATGTTTTTTTTCCTCACAATTCTCAGAACAAAGAATAATTGTGCCTCAAGGCTAAAGGAACAATGACACTTCTGCTTATTTTTTCTTTAGAAGTGCACTATTGTTTCTGCTGTGTACATTCCCCTGCCTTCCTGATTCCCTTCCAGAATTTCTTACTGTGTAAAATGTTTGTTACAAGCTGATGTATTGAAATCACAGATTGCAAATATATTTGGCGTTTTGTTTATCTTGTCAGAATAGGAGTGAAATGCCAAGTCTTTCCACAACTTTCTGAATGATGAAACACATTAACACTGTTACTGCTTTTTTAAATTTAAAGCCTGTAGAAGTAAACTGCCTTCGGGAAAGTGGCTATGCCCACCGTCTCCAAGACCACCCCGGCAGCCAGAGATTCACTAAGAGGACTCATGGGACGCGGCGTAGAGTTGTACACATGGCTAAGATTTATTTCAGCGTAGTGTATTTCAGTGTAGTAGGATATACAGCCAGATTATGAGGGAGAAAGACACAGGCAGAATCTGGAAGAATCCATGTGCCCACTTCCTTTTGCTTTCTTTCTTTGGCCCACGAGGAATCCCTCAGAGCACCGCCCCATCCCCCACAACAAAAATGGAGCAATGTGTACATGATGTCTCTGCCCTGGGAAGCCCATTAGAGACTCATCATCTGGGGTTTTTACTGGGGCTGGTCACATAGGTACTCTCTACCAATCACATATCAAATTTCCAGATTCCCAGAAGGGAAGCAGGAGTTCAGCATAAACCACATCATTTGCATGAATAATTTAGACCCAGCAAGCCACTCTTATCAGTTCTGGGAATGGTGGGAGCCCTCCTGAAATCCAAGTTCCCAGATGCCAGCCAAGATCCAACCTCATAAACAGACTGTTCTTCGGATAGCAGTCTCAAGCATGGTATCTTTTTTTTTTTTTTTTTTAAGATTTTATTTATTTATTTGACAGAGAAAGGAGAGAGATCACAAGTAGGCAGAGAGGCAGGCAGAGAGAAAGGGGGAAGCAGGCTCCCCGCTGAGCAGAGAGCCCGATGCGGGGCTCGATCCCAGGACCCTGAGATCATGACCTGATTCGAAGGCAGAGGCTTGACCCACTGAGCCACCCAGGCGCCCCTCAAGCATGGTATCTTAACCGTTCTGTACAGTGGCTAACGAAGCTAGCCTTGCAATAGAAAATTCTTGAACACCAGCAATTCACCTACAAACAAATGCCCTTTATACTGTAGGCTACCCACCTCAGCAAAGTTATTGAAATAGCAATTTATTTTCTGGTTGCAAATTGATTTTACAATGCAATTATATCAGCTTTTCTTTATGAAGGGAATGTAAACTGAAAAGCCACATTAAAAAAACAATGATCTAACAGTCTTCTGTCAATGGTTTTCATT